>NC_140792.1:8105000-9305000 GCF_037176805.1 Vigna unguiculata | reverse complement strand
CATCATTTATAAATATATAAAATAAAGCAATTTATGTTATTAAATTTTTGCGATTTACATTTGTGAATTGTAATAATTTATTTTCAAAAATCATTTTTAAGTATTTTATTATTGTTCTTACAGGATCCGACATGTGGATCTTTGAATAGGTGACAAGATCTGAGTGGATTGAAGAATTCTAATGTATGCTCCTGAGGGTTGGAACAGAATAAAGATCCATTGGAGAATTTTGATTTATGCTCCTGAGGGTTGAAACACAGAGGAAGAACCACCTGCAAAAGACTCTAAGTTTAAGTTAGTAAGAGAGTTTAGATTTTTAATGTAAGAGAGAATGAGTATGAGAGAGTGTGTATTTCTTGGTGAAATACTATGTGTATTTATAGGTCCTTTTGGGCCTTGGATTCATGTGATAAAACAAGAAATATAATATTAACCAATATCAATAAAATAACAACTTAACTAGAATAAATAATGTGACACCTTACCTTATATACCAAATATTCTACAAATATTTGGTATCAAGGAATATCAAGATGTAATCAAACTATCAAGATTTTTCATAGTTATCATTAATATGTGAATATTTGCCCCAATAGATTATAATCTTTTGTAGTTTTTCTGGTGATGAGGTTAATTGGGCCTTATTGGGTTACATTACTTAGCATCATCTATTTGGTTGGGTAGGTACATAAGCCCTCCAGTCTCGGGAGTTTGATTGGTGTGTAAGATGTACTTGTTGCGACACTGTTTGACCTCTTGGAAGAGTTGTGGTCGACTTTTACAATGTTGTAGGTGGATGGGCCGTTTGGCCGAGCTGTATAGTCTTTGACCTTGTAGGTGATTGACTGTTTGGTCGGAGTGTGGGTGGTCGTCTTTGATCATGGATGTTATCTTGAATGCTTTGAATTATTGACTTGGGCAAGATTTGATGCTGCTTATCTGAGTAAGCTTTGTGCTACCGACTTAGGCAAGCTTTGTGCGTGTTGTCACCTTAGGCAAGCTTTGAGCATGCTACCTACTTAGGAAATCTCGGGTGCCACATTTGTGGGCTATTATTTTGGTTATTGTCTAAGTAATTCGGTGCCTCGTTTGAGAGATTTCATTTATGTTACCGTCTAGATAACTTAGTGCCTCATATGAGGGCTTTGCTTATGATACTGTTTAAGTAACTCAGTTCCTTGTCTGGAGGGCTTTAAGTTAACTTGGTGTTTCTCTTGGAGGGATTTTCGTTAATGTCGAGCTACTCTTTCATGTGGGTGAGGTGGAATGTGATTTCTCTTTGACCTCCGAGACTCTTCCCATGGTCTACTCTACCGATCCCGACGTTTTGGAGATCAAAATTATATCCTTTTGGAGTGGTTGTTGTACGAGACTCCATTACTCAAAAGGAGTTCGTCAATTACTCCTTAGAATATTTCTGTTGGAGGGATATTTCTTTCTCTATTTTGTCAAGTTTTTTTACTCTTTAACTCAAGTGTTGTATCTACTATACAACTCTCTATTTTGCTGTTGCTTTTCTTATACAGGTTTCTTCCTAGACTTTGTAAATGAGATTTAGATCAGCTCAGGGGTTTTCTTCATTTTGTTCTTCAGAAAGTGTTGTCTTGCCGAGCTCTAGTAGCGGGTGACTCCCTTTTCTTGTAAGGAAGGGTGATGATGATTTTGGTTGAGCATTGGGTTTTACATGAGGGATTGTGTAAGTGATATTACCCAAATTCCCAACTATGATGTGCATAGAAGTTTTTCTAAAGAGAAATATTGTTGAAAGTTTATTAAGTAGACTCCTAGGAAAGAGAGGCGAGTCACTATAGACAATCTTAAAAACCTTGTCTTTCTTAGTCAGAGTTTTGCTTAGTCCCTTTTTTCAAATTTCCTCATAGAAATCCTCAAGAAGTCAACATTCTGCTAAAGAGTATCACTCGTACTTTCAAGTTTCTTCTCGTACCTTATTCGTATTGATTTATTAGAATTCTCATGCCTTGATAATTTTGTTGACATCGTGGTTGATAATTTGTAAGTTATCATCATTTTGGACTTCATTAAAGTTTCATCTACGAATTGGAGAATTAGGCTCTTAAGAGTCGAACTTTGATCCGAGCTTATGCCTTTGAAATAGTTTTCGAATGGATTTCCATCCAAATTGGTGCCTTTGAAATAGTTCTTGAATGACTTTCCATCCGAGCTTGTGTGTTGCTCTTAACGCTTCTAAGATAGTTTTTGGATGACTTTCCATCTAAGCTTATGCATCTCTTTTCATTTAGTCGTTAACCTCAAGTAGTTATTTTTCTCTAGTAAGATGCAACTTAGATAAAGGAAAACCAAATGGGTGAACTTTCCATCCAATCCCAAGAGCATGCATAAAAGTGTAAATTGCCTGGGAATTAGGCAGAGACATGGATGTATATAGCCTCCCCACGGGTTTGGAATTTAATACTTGTCGTGGGCCCATACTCAAGCACGCATAAAAGAAATAATTGGTTATTCCATGAGCTCATGAATGCATTCAAGTGTGATAACCCAAATGCATTAGCAGGAATATAACAAAGAGAGGCCATGCATGTCATGCAATAGAAACGCATGCAATAATGTTCCAAAAGTATTCAAACTTTGGCTTATATACGAAAGAATATAGATTCTATTAGACGGGCACATACAAATATTATTTTAAGGTGTACCAACAATTTTTAAGATGAAATTTTTTGAATAATTTTACTTTTAATTTGGGTCTAAATTGATTCTATAATTGAAATAATTCTTTATATAGATTATGAAAGTTATATATATATATATATATATATATATATATATATATATATATATATAATATTTTAGTTAAATAAATTTAGATGTTAAGATAATTTGTTCAATTTTTTTTCTGATTTTAATTTGGTGCAAAAAATAAAAAATATATAGAATTTGGTGCAATAATACTATTCAATCTTTGTTGAATAGTATTACTTAACATCATCTATTAGACGGGCACATACAAATATTATTTTAAGGTGTACCAACAATTTTTAAGATAAAATTTTATGAATAATTTTACTTTTAATTTGGGTCTAAACTGATTCTATAATGAAATAATTCTTTATATAGATTATGAAAGTTATATATATATATATATATATATATATATATATATATATATATATATATAATAATTTAGTCTAGTGTTAAATAAATTTAGATGGTAAGATAATTTGTTCAATTTTTTTTCTGATTTTAATTTGGTGCAAAAAATAAAAAATATATAGAATTTTAATTAAATTTAAATGAATAAGTTTGAATAAATTATATTATTAATTATCTATATATTAATAATTAATTTATATATTATTTTAAATTATTGTTATCTTTTAAAATATTATCTACATTTTACGGATAAATCATAAAGAAAAAGTAATTTATAATATGTACTATAACTTATTTTAATTTTAATTTACTTTTTAAATGAACAAAAGTTACAAATGGAAAAAAAATAGTCGATCCAAGTCCAAACATATTGAAAATTCAAAATTTATTTTAAGAGACAATTAAGTACATCTTAAAAATAGTACAACATTTTGATAAAAAATCACCTTCTATTGGATAAGACTTTTTCTTCTTGAAGTTGAACAAACAAAGCACTAACTGTATACTCCACATATACTAAAGGTCGCCTACATCACGACAAATTCGGACAACCACTCGGAACCATCAGCCAAAAGGAAAGAAGATACAGATGTATAACTGAATACATCAGCTGATGACAAGTATACAGACAGTGAATGGGAAAATGAGTATTTTGGTATGTTCATAAACTCTACTAACTTAGACAAAAATACACCAAAGCGAAGTACGTCTAAAAGGAACTGGGCCTGCATTGTAGGCCCAATTAAGCATGGTTATCCCCAATCAGACTTGGTCAAGGCCAATTAAATATGGTCAAACCTAATTAAACATAATCAAAGGCCAAAGCTTTGGCCCATAAGGAAATGAGTAAAGTAATAAAAAAGGCAATTAAATCTCTCTCTATATATAGGTGGACCTAGGTAATTAGAGGTATGCAATTCATTAGCATCCTAATATGAGATTTGACTTTGAGAGCTTTTGCTGACTTGATCGCCGGAGCCCGTTTTTGCAGGTTTCCCTCCTTTGTTCCATAACTTGCACAAGGTAGCAAATGAGGGAGACTTGGCAAACAAGACCGTGGAGCATTCATCTAAGGAATCTTAAGAATGTGGTAAGATAAGGTTTGAGCCTCATAATAACTTAACATTGTCCATGCAGGAACAATAACCAACATACATCAATCATAATATAACATTTCACCCAAACCTTTCTTACATCTAGAGTCTAACAATACCATTCAATTTCATCAATTGTTAACCATTCACAAAGCCTATTGTGTCAAAAAATAGTTCAAACATATCATCATAGGTTCAAAACGTGTCATCACATCAAATAATACAACCACTAATGATCTTAGTGTCAAGAGCCGATTTGTAATTCTCACACGTAGCTTACCAATAACCGCACTACTTCCCATTAATCTCCTAGTGAGCCCTAATGAAGTATACAACTTTCCATTACTCTTCTTGAGAGCCTCAGTGAAGTACATAACTTCCCATTACTCTTCCTGAGAGCCCCAACGAAGTATACAACTTCCCATTACTTTTATCGAAAGCCCTAACAAAGTACATTACTTTCCATTACTCTTCTCAAGAGCCCTAACGAAGTACACAACTTCCCATTATTCTTCTCGAGAGCCTCAACGAAGTGCACCTCCAATACAAACCGAATAAAATTAACTTAACTTAATTATGTCATCTCTTACAATGAAAATTCAACAGTCCATCATCAAAATAGTCTAATAACATTCACAATATCCTCATGTTAAAATGGAATTTGTTAAACTTATTTACACACACATCCTACTTAAAAACCATAAATTTATACCTCATACATACTTTGACTCAAATCTTAAAATTTCCATCACAAAAGTCTCTAAAATTCCTCACAACTCTTAAACTCAATTTCCACCAATCACAACCAATTTTAATTACAACATTCACAAATTAAAAATAAACACTCTTTTATTCCAAATTCAAACTAAAAGCACAAATAAGTGCCTCTCAATTGGCCAATACCTCAATTAATAATGCTCTCAAATTTGAAGAACCAAGAAAGAGAAACCTAAAATATAATAATTGTGTGTGATATTTTTCTATAACCACAAAAATCTAATCGTTTATTCCAATGGTCTAAGTGAAGAACGACATATTAAGAATCATCTGTCAAAATTTCAGCCTGATCCAACAGTTAATGAAGAGGAATCAAAATTTTGCTAATACAGTTTGGAACAGAAAAACAAAGTGGTGCTCATCTTCCTCTAGAATGCATATATTATGGTTTTAACCTTATTCCATCATACTTTATTATCCAAAACTTGATATAATCCATCAACATAAATCATGCACTAATAATGACAAATAACAAATAAAACAAATCATCACATGCATGATTAAACATACACCCATAGCCAATCATGATCACATACAAACAAAAATAAACAAGATTAACTCTTATTACAACACCAACTCAAGCAAGAAAAGGAACAAGAGTAGTTAGCTCTCCTTACCTGAATTGTTATTCTTGCTTTAACTCTTAGGCTTAACTCTTAAAAACTCAACATTTACCCTACAAACTCTCAAATGACACCGTTCCAAAAATATATTTTACCCGAAAGCTTCATCACTAATAAAAACCCTAAATAGTAACGAGGCCTCATTTCACATTTACTACTCTTTCACAAGCCCAAATTATAAATCTTCAAATATAATCTTGAAAACTTCTTAGAATAAAATAAATCTTTAAATTATAATTAACAAACCCTTTTAACTTTTACTTAAAATATTTAACCATATTTTTCTAATTAATATAATTTTTAGGATCTCATAATATGAAATATATTTTTTTAAATACATGGTGAATTAAGCCAAATTTATTTTAACAAATTTACAAAAAACTTATAAGAAAGAATTAAATAAAACAAAAAATGGGAGTTAAAATCTATTAGGAAAAAAATATAACTTAATAAAAGGAGTAAAAGAATAAAATCATTGAAAATCTAGTCTTTTATCAATTTAAAAATTTGGAAATTCATCTGTACAATAATTTTTTTTTCACAAACAAGCAACTTTAAACTTCATAACATTATCATTCTTTATGCATATCCTCCATCTACCTTTAATGGACCATATAACAATTTGAGAAGAATAAATGGCTTGACATACAAAATGATATTGATGATGCATTGATCTGTTGTGTTGAAAGCAAGTTTGAATCCTGAATCTTAGATTCTGGTAGA
Organism: Vigna unguiculata; assembly: GCF_037176805.1. Lineage (NCBI taxonomy): Eukaryota > Viridiplantae > Streptophyta > Magnoliopsida > Fabales > Fabaceae > Vigna > Vigna unguiculata. The sequence goes on along the minus strand of NC_140792.1, from coordinate 9,298,651 downwards.
TCCTTCCATGTGTCTCCTTACAAGGACTTGATGAAAAATTTCAAAACTAGAAAATTTGGCATAATTCGTCTTGTAGACGATGAAGCTTTAGATATTGCAGGAATGGGAGATATAAATCTTAGAACTTTTATTAGTATAGTTTAGACATTGAAGGATGTCATATATATTCCAAGACTGAAGAGAATGTTAATCTCTATAGGCATGTTGGATTTTTAGGGATATCAAGTCATATTTAGAGATAATTAGTGGAATCTAGTAAGGGAAATCTAGTTGTTGCTTGCGACTGGAAGAAATGAACCCTCTACATGGTAGAATTACTTGTAGAAGAAGTAAATTCAATTAGTGGTTGGTCACCCTTCGACTCTATGGCACTAAAGACTTGGTCACATGAGTAAGAATGATATGAAGGTATTAATCTCAAAGGGGAAGATTCCAGAATTGAAAGAGGCAAAAGTTGGTTTTTGTGAACCATATGTGTTTGGGAAGCAGAAAATATTTACTTTTGCTAAGACAAGGAAGATCCCTAAGCTTGAGAAGTTAGAGCTTGTTCATACAAATGTGTATGAGCCAACATCAGTCTCATCATTAAGAGGATCATGATACTATGTCACCTTCATTAATGATTCCACTAGAAAGGTAAGGATTTATTTTTTGAAGCAAAAATCAGAAGTATTTAATACTTGTAAGAAGTGGAAAGCTGATGTTGAGGATGAGACAAGGTTAAAAATTAAATGTTTGGCTTAATTAGTCGAATAGTACTGTTTTCGTTAAGAAGTTTCAGTTTGGTACTTGCTTTTAAAAAAGTTTCAATTTCGGTCCAACTTTTGAAAAAATGTTTCAATTAGGTCCTTTTCAGAAAAAAAAAGTATTAACATCGTTAACAGCATGCCACGTGCAAGCCTCTAGTTTTTTTCATTTTCTTAGGTCCTTTTTAATTTTTTAATTTCTGTTTAAATTTTTTTTTGTCATGTGTCAAATCCTTGGTGTGCCACATGGCATTGTCAGTGCCACATGGCAAGGTACCGCCACGTGGCAAGGTACCGCCATGTGGCAATGTACCTGCCAAGTGTCATTGTCTTGATTTTAATTTAGTCCCCATATATGTTTATTTGTTTCAATTTAGTACCTATATATGTTTATTTATTTCATTTTGGTCCCCACTCTATTTGTTTCAATTTAGTCTGAATATTTTTTTTTTCAAAATAGAGAAATATTTTCTCTCTTTTAAGACAAAATTTATTATTTATATAAATGTTATATTGATATTTGTTACTAAAAATGACTTACAAAATTAAATATTGAAATTTATATTAAAGTTTAGTGGTAAAATGTAATATGTTATGACATCATTTTAATAAAAAAATATGAGTATTATTGAAATTATTATACTCATGTTTTGTTATTTATGACTTTTACTATTAAATTTTAATATAAATATGAGTAATTAATTTTATAAGTCATTTTTAATAACAAATATAAATAATAAATTTGGTCTCAAGGGAGAGACAATATTTCTCTATTTTGTAAAAAAATATTCGGAAAAATTGAAACAAATAGAGCAGTGACTAAATTGAAACAAATAAACATATATGGGTACTAAATTGAAAAAAAATAAACATATAAGGAGACTAAATTGAAATCAAGAGAATGACACTTGGTAGGTACCTTGCCACGTGATAGTACCTTGTCACGTGGGACTGACAATGCCACATGTCACACTAAGGATTTAACATGTGACAAAAAAAATTAAACAGAAATTAAAAAAAGACACTAGTTTGGAAGTGTTATAGTTTTAAGGTTTACTAGATTTACTTTGGACTGTAGTTGATGTGATCAGCCTCCAAGTGGGAGATTCTTAAGTATGTGGAGTCTGAAGGGTTTATAGGGCCTGACCCATTTACTTGCTTTAGTTTTATAAATACTCATGTAATTGTAATCCTAATTTAACAATCAAAAATACCATCTAGTGCAACCACCGTGGACGTAGGTCATTTTGACTAAACCACATAAATCCTTTGTGTTCTTGTTATTTTACTTTCATCTTGGAATTGCTTCGCGTGTGTGTTTGTGATTCCCAACAATTGGTATCAGATCTGATGGTTAGTCTTGTTGATCGGCTCAGACAAGTGCAGTATGGTTCTTATATCGAAAGTCTTCTTAGCAATGGTATGAAACTAAAACTCATATAGGTATAATCTGTTAATACATAAATTTGACATAGTAAGGGGAACTGGCTAACTTTTTTTTATATATAATTTGGTTTTGTTTAGTGTTGTTTGATGATATGGTTTAAAGGGAATTTATATTGAGTTTATTATTTGTTGGAATGATGATTATTTTAGATTCCTATGAAATATCAAAATAATTATTATAGTAAGAGTGTAAAACATAATTTATTTTATCATCGTAGGATTGATTTTTATCATCGGTTAAATTAGTGTTTTTATTTTTATGAAATGGCTGCTGAAAGTTTTGTGGACTTGGTGATGAACAACAATGTTTGTTCTGTTAAGTGTTTAATTACTAAATAGGAAATATTAAATCATGGGTGTGATATTTTAATTATGCAGAATTGGTTATAGCATGGATGTGTTAGATTATCTTTATATAAGTAAAAATTGTGGTTTAGTTTTGGTATAACAGTGTGGTGGCTTAGATGTGGTATTTTTATGGTTTTGATATTCTTCTATTATCATTATTATGAAAATGGCAATGAGATGTTTTGTGAGTTTGTAAAACTTTTAAAGTAGTGATTGCATTTGATATTGGGTGTTTATTTCATACGTAACTTGACCAATTATTCTTTGGGTTTGATATTTTTCATTATAATATATTGGCATTACTAAGGGCTAAAATTTGGTAGAGGTGGGCAAAAAATTCATTTTTTCTCTAATCCTCTCCAATATCGAATCCAAAGTTAGGTTGAGCTAAAGGTAGAGATGGACTAGCTCTAATAGGTTTGTCTAGGCCGAAGGTCAAGATGGGTTAGTCTCATATCGAATTCGATTGAATTGGCCCTGGTCAAAATTTGACAGAGTCAATCCTAATTGAAGATCGACCAAATTCGGTTGAGCCGGTCTTGACTAAAATTTGCTTGTGTCAGCCAATGTTTAAATTTGGTTGTATTCGACCGAGACGACCTCGACCTAAATTTGGTGGTATTAGGTTGAGTCGAGCTCGATTGTATGTATTGGTTGTTGGAATTAAAAATTTGTATGATGGCTTAGTGAAAGGTGAGACACTTTGTCAACCTTCAATAGTGAACATAAGTGTTGACTTCATCCATAAGTCTCTCTAGGAGAGCATTGGGAAGGGTAACTTTGCGTAGCTACTATAGAGGTGGGCTTCGCTAGGGAAGCTCTTGAGAGAGTGGTGGGAAGTGATACCTATTTACTTTTCTCGTAAGGCTTAAGAGAGTAGGGGAAATGGACCTTGTCCATAAGGCTTGTGAGAAGCAGCAAGGGAGGGCTTCACTCGTAAAGCTCTTGGGAAGCGATGGATGTGGAACTCTATCCATAAGGCTTGTGAGAAGTAGGAAGGGTGATTGCTCTATTAATGAGCAGTTGTTGGTAAGCTATGTGCAAGAGTTAAGTGGAAATATTGTTTCTGATGTTCAGTTAAGTAATTGATGAGTCCAACTTCTAGCTTGAAGTCTTGGAAGAGATGATGAAGACTCCATGGAATGAATTGGATACGCGAAAGCAATAGAGAAGATGAACATTGGTTTGGCTAAGTGAAGATTCTGTGAGAGAGGTGAGGCCAACTCCTAAGAAAAGAGACTATAGTAGACTAGAGAGAATTGTACTTTGAGGTGAGCTCAAACAAGAGGCATGTGAACATAAATGGGCAGCATTTCATTACTTAAATTCAAGCTGATTCTTGCATAACATAAACCTTCTATTTATAGGCTAAAAGAATAGCAAGATGTCTCAAAAAGAGGATGAAACAAAGGTATAGAAAATTGAAAATTAAAGCCAAAAGGTGAGCATGCACAAGGTGTGACTTGCTACCTAAGCAAGCACATGTTTCACACCAATGCTCATGCCGTTCATACCTTGGGAAGCTACTAGAAGTAGCTTAGTCTCCAAGTTAGGGTTAAAAACCCTAGTTTCCATGCGCGCACTTAGTTGGCCCAAACTAGGCCCATCTCTTTTTAGGCCCAAACTAGAGTACTAGGTTTAAGCCTAAACCATGCCCCAAATACAAGGACCAAATATTAAATCTTATACTATTACGCCCATAATACAAGGCTGATTGAGGTCGTACTCGACCAAATATTATATTTAAATATACTACTTGGTAATGAACCCAAAGTCATCTCCCAAACGACCAATATTATCATTCAAAGGTTCCAGACATAGACAAATACAACACAAAAGGGGAGGGGGGTTGACAGATTCAACACATAATTAAAATTGCAATTATGAAACAAATTTAATTACTTTAATAGAATTAAAATAACTTATTCCCTAATTCAAATGCAACTTATCCTAGATTCAAATTAGATTATGTTGTCAAGGTTTACTCTCAATCCACTAAAAATTAACCAATTTAGTAAAGATTAAACGGGTTTCATCATACCCTAAAGCAAGGTGTGCGTTTAATAATCTCAACAGCCAACAACAAAATCCATTAAGCACGAGTTCAACAAACAGAAATGGTATTGGATATTAAGCATGCCCATAACATAATCATTCAAGTTTAGAAATTAAAGAATAAGGAGCAGCCTAATAAATAATAAACATAAAACATTGATGGAAAAACCTCAAATTTGCATTATCCGGAAAGGATTCATAATAGAAGTTTAGCTATGCATTAACATTGGAAAATGAAGATACATCATGGAAATGAAAGAAGGAATAAGAAAATCGAATCAAAGAGTGGAAAACGTAAATCTCTAGTTAGGTGCTCTTCACAATGCAGAAAAACGTTAAAGAGTTGTGTGCTCCTCCAATGGGTCTCCTCCAAAACGTAAAAATAGAAGACCCAAAAAAAAGAAGAATGAGGGTTCTACCCCTCTAAAACCCTAAAGAGCTTGTGGTCACATCACCAAAGATGAACATATTTATAAAAATGTCACTCTAGGCTGTAGAATTAAAAAACAATGCAACTATGGACCTAAAATGTTGGTTAAAACAGTTAAATCACGTGAAAACGACATGGAAATGATGTGGAAACTCTCTTCATCTTAAGATTAATATCGAAACTTCAAAATTGCTTCATAAAAATACTTAAAAATAAATAGAAACAAAAGTTAGACCAATTAATGCCAAATTAGAATTCGAAATAATGGCCTAATGAAGCCCAATATATGAAAATGCTTTAAAAATAAACAATTAAGCACTAAACAACCATCAAGATGGGCACAAAAAGGCAATGGAATAAGGGAAAATATTGACTCATCGAAATCACCCACACTTACCCTTTTCCACTCTTGGACAAAAACTAAAAAGCAAAGTAAAGCTAAGCAGAGCAAGGACAACACAGACAAAACAATTAGAGATATGAAAGAGACACAAACAATAGACACGAAATAGAAAAATGGAAACACATCCAACACAAAAAGGATTTGAAGCTGCAAGAAATCCATGAACATCATCCAAGTAATTCCAAACATGCCAAGTACTCACTAAGCTGAAAAAGTGAATGGAAAGTAACATAACCTCACAAAATATACATTGTACCATTCAAATATCTAGGCTATTGTTTACTCTCAACGCATCCCTGAAAAACAAGCATCAAATAAATAGACTTGGCAAGCCTCTAAAATCAACAACTAAAACACATGCAAATCTAAACCCTAAACCCTAAGTCCTAAACTAGATTAGAAGGACTTTTCAAGGTTGTAATGAGTTGAGGACAAGGTGTGGAAGATATGAATAAGTAGCTAAAGAACCAAAGGAAATAGAGGAGCAATGGGGAATAAGTCAAAATCAAGCATTAAAGCAATTCCAAACTCCAACACTTCCAAATTCAATTCTCACACAATGTTCAAATCAAAATCTCTTTCTTTTCTTTTCTTTTCTCCTTTCTTTATTCTTAAGTAAAGAAACAACTATTTTCAAGTCCCTAATAAATGTACATATTAGTAATCCAAGAACAAAAACAAGTATGTGCACAACCACACTTAATTTAGCACCGATTCCCAAAACAATTCCAAAGCTCCTAAATTTCCTAAGAAAGGATGAATCATGATTTTTTAGGCTAAAGGCTTGTAATGAGCTATAAATCACTGAAAAAGGGTACATATGCTTCAAAGGGGATATAAAAGGAATTAGTTTAAGGTAGGCTAATTTGGCTATAGGCTCATGAGAACAAAATTGTCTAAATCATATCCAAACATGCATATGAATCAGAAAACCTCAGAAATAGTCAAGCCAAAGCCACTATGCAAGCATTCAAGAGGCATATATCACACAAGAAAGAATAGAGAGTGGCTCAAATCCTCACAAAAGTTAAAATAACTAAAGAATAACTTGACATGGAAAGAAAAAGCAAGGATATCAGTCCACAAAACAACAAGAATTGAAAGAAAAAACAAAAACTTAACAAAGATTAAAAAGAAACAAACAATTGACTTCCATAAAACACAAAAATTGAAAGAAAAAAAATTAACAAAAATTAACAAGAAACAAACAACAAACTTCCCTCCACACTTAGACTACACATTGTATCAATATGGCTAAAACACAAGATCAGACAATCAAATCTCAACAGATAGACTTAGATAAGTGCAATAAAAGTAAGGAAGGAGAAAGTCAATCAAATCTCAACAGATGAACCTGGACAAGTGTAATAAAAGTAAGGAATGAGAAAGAAAACTCCCTGAATAATGGTGAAAGAGAAGTGGGGTATAGTAGGGAAGTCTCCTCTACAACAGTATCCACCAAAGTAGGGTTGCTGAGGAATGGCTTCAGACGATGCCCATTCACTTTGAATCTCTTATCAGTGGATTGGCTTTTGATCTCAATTGCACCATAAAGATAAACATTAGTCACCTCAAATGGACCAATCTACTTTGACCGCAACTTACCCCCCATGAGACTAGTTTTGAGTTATACAATAGTACTTGCTGACCAATAACAAACTCCTTCTTATTTATGGAGCTATCATTGAATCTCTTAGTCCTTTGGCCGCAACTTACCACCCATGAGACAGATCTTATCCAATTCATTCTACTATAGTTTCCTTTCCTTCCCAAATTGTTCAAGTGAGAAGTTGCATGATTTCATAACCTAGTAGGCTCGGTGCTCTATCTCCACTGGTAGATGACATGGCTTACCAAATACAATCCGATAGGGAAATATCCCTATATGTGCCTTGTAAGCAGTTCTGTGAGCCCAAAGAGTGTCCTCAAATCTGTTGCTCCAATTGTTTTGATTGGGTTGTACAATCTTCTTCAAGATCCACTTAATCTCCCGTGTAGAAATCTTGTGCACAATCCCATACTTTCAAAGCAAAGCCCTCATGGATCTATTATAGAAATGGGTGCCTGATCACTAATGACAACTCTAGGAGTTCCAAACCTACAAAATATGTAAGACTTGACAAAGTCTATAACAACCCGGGCATTATTAGTTCTGGTGGTTTTAGCTTCCACCCATTGTTAAACATAATCAACTACAAGCAAGATGTAAGTGAAACCAAAGGAGACAGGGTAAAAGCCCATGAAATCTATACCCCTGATATCGAAGACCTCATAAAAATAACACACTACAAAAAATTGTGTTAAATACGATAGTTAATTGTTGTATAAAATAACACTTATGACCGCCATATTTTGCACGTCTGGCGGGTCCACATACCACCATATATTATGCCGCTACAAAGTATAATATGGCGGTCTTATACGAAACGCCGCCACACCCGCCATTTAATGTACTATGCAAATAATGACAGTTAAAATTGCCTTATTCTCAATGCAAATAGTGGCAGTTAAAACTGGCATAATTTTTTTATTTTGGAAAATAACTAATGCAAAATATAACAACTAAAAGCGTCATTATTTTTATATTATTTATTTAACTTGCATTTTATAAAATCAGATGAAGTAAAAAAAAGCATTAAATATATAAATTTTCATCACAAATATTTTCATTCATAATTCATATAAAACATAATTCACATTATTCAACACCATCCAAAGGATTACTCGATGAAAACAAAAAGAAAAAAAAATCTTACACTATTATAATATATTTTCCTATAGCTATCTTCCTAACTAATATTGTCTTCCTCACTTGATCCTCTTCCGTCGTGATCCTCTTCCATCATTCGGTAACGGAGCACCACTTTCTTTCTTATGTAATTTCTGCTTTGGAATGGGGCTTCTTTGAAGCATTCAATGTCCACTGAAATGACACTTTCTTGAGAATTCTTTAATAGGGCCATATGTTTCATTTAGTTCTTTAAATAAATTTACACTTGTTATACCAAAAAAATAAAAAGATTATTATAGTTTCTCATAGGTAGTATTCTTAGCCAAAAGATGGAGAACCTGTAGGCATTGAATCCAATATCCTCCATCATTGCCATATCCCTTGAAAAAAATTACTTTTAAAAAATAAAAATCATCAATCTAGATGAAATAAAATCTCAAAAAGCTAAAGAAATTCCTCTAGAACTAGATTTCTAAGTTCAAAATTATGAGAAAGAAAGTACCTTTTAGTGGTGGTATGAATCAAAAGGAAATATCTGCATTATTGTGGTCTACTATTCTATCTAAAAAACCAAGAAAATTGTCTCAACATTTTGTATAAAGCAACATCATTGTTCAACAAACCAACTCTGCTCTATCAAAAAGTACCTTTTGTAAACCAACTTCATAATTACAAACACAAAATCAATTTGGTCAAGAAAATAGTGATGAATGGTTCATTGATGTAAATCTTCAACGTTAATCCAATAGATATTGCATTATTCTAGCATTATCCTTATTCTTTTACACCTAAGTTTGCCCTATTCAACTCTCTAGGAATTGCTAGTTGGTTTAATAGTTGGAACTAGTAACTAAAGGAAATTCTAATTAGTAGTTAAAGAATTAAAAAAAATTTAATGGAATAAGAGTGTGTTCTCATCCCATTTTTTGTTAACGGGCTCTCATGATATCCAATGAAAACTTTTGTTTTTTAATTCCCTAATTGGTGGCAGTATGCTTTGGTTAGCAAAAACACCAAAATTAAAACATAGTATCACTTTTCTTATGTGGCCTTTGTTAAGCTATAATTTAAAATCTTCCCCTGCACATAAGTTGTCATTAACAAAAGCATACACATAACCCAAGACATATTGTTAAATATTCCTAATTTGGCTTCAAATTAGATGGTGTGAACCAGACTATTAAAATTGCTTATTTGAAGCATGTTTTTATTATTTTCGCTTTAAAGTTATCATTAGTACAGTTAAATATATGTGAATCAAAATGGTTTTTTTCAAAGCAATAGATATCAAGGGGGGCCATGAGAAATAAATCTCCAAAAGGGAACAAAATATTTAAACAAAAATTGAAAAATTAATAGAAAATGTTTGACAAAAAAAGTAGAGGAATTAAAGGTTACCCTTTTCTTCTTCCACGGGAGAACTTGAGAACTAGCACGATGACCATTCTACAATGAGGGTTAAAGATGGGGCTCGATACAGTGATAAGGGATGCCATAAAGTAGAACTAGTAAACTCATTAGAGAGTAGAAGCAGCACAAACAAAGAAAAATCATGAATTTCAAAATTCTCTGTGACATGATATTATATGCCAAAAAATTAGTTATATGATCTCAGACCTTGGCTTAAACAAAAACATCATTGAGCACTTCATAAGTCTACGTAGCATAAGGAATTTGGGCATACCATGCAGGTCCACAATGAAGAAAAAGGTTTCATACACATTCTGCAAAATGAAAAGTACAATGTCTTCAAAGATAAAAAAAAATGTGCAAATTTGTGAATCGAGACAATCAAGTAGCATTTCAATTAAGGAATCCAATCAAGGGACTATTTGAATAAACTACCCCATAAGTATTTAGCGGGGAGAAAATAAGAGGAAAAATGAAATAAAGTTTATCTAAGTTAAAATTAGCTTTTACAAAACCTAATTTATCAAAATCACATTATACTACAGTCATTGCCAATTAAATTACTTATACCATTCAAAAAAAAACTCTAGAATAAGAAAAGGAAAGAGGCTGTGACTAGTAAACCTGAAGGGCAACCCAATTCTTGATAGCTCCAAAATAATTTTCAAGGTGAATTGAGCCTGTGGGTTGAACCCCCAACACTACTCGTTTCCTGTCAAAAAATAAAGCATCAACTAACAACACAAATCGCTACTTAATTCACATCAAATTTAAAAATAAAATAAATAAATAAAATCCAATGACTATAGTATTACTTTACGGAGGAGGTTGGAGTTGGAGTCTTTGCGGAGGTAGTAGTGAGAGTAGTACAACAGAATATGAGCGTTGAAGCTCGGGATTTGGTGGTTCCAACTTCCAATTAAAAACACAAAAACCTAAGCGTGAAGTGAAGAACAAAAACTAAGACAGCGAGAGTAGTACAATGAAGGAATGAAAAGTGGACAATAACTTAATAGAACAACGAAATGTGAAACACTCATCTTCTTCCCTTCAACGCAAGCCTTACCGTTTAGGTTTTCGATGACTGTTAAAGATGAGGGATGGCGGTTAGGGGTTAATATTTCTGATGAGGGTTTAGGTGATGGTTTGATGATTGGGAGGCTCGAAGGAGAGACACTCGAAGGTGAGATACATATATTCTAAAGAATGAGAAAGAGGGAGAACAAGAGTGAGGATTCTAAATGAGTGTTAAATGTTTAATGCTAATGTTGGATTTTTTTTTCGAAAATTGATTTTTGTTTAATGAAAAGAGAATTCAGAGGGAGATTTTTTGTTTTAAAAACAAATAGAGATAGACAGGGAGTGATGCGAGGGAGAAAAAAAAACTAGGTATTAAATGACATTTGTAAATGTCATATTTTGAATGCAAAATATGGCAGTTATAAAACCGACATATCATTCAAAAAGTTATGGCAGGTTTTTAGAACTACCATATTAAAACCGCCATATATAACACAACTTTTTATAGTGACATGGGTTGTTGAGGCATCTACTATCTCCAAGAAATGGCTCCTCTTTCTTTTTAGCATTGCTTGCATGTGCTACAAATCCTCCACACATCCTTGCAGATGGTAGGCCAGTAAAATCCATAATTTAGCACCTTACGAGCTATCTTTTGTGTGCCAAGATTACTATCAAGTGCAGATGAGTTACATAAATGTATGACTAAATTAATCTCATGGTCCAAAATGCATCTCCGAGTAACCTGATCACTGCACAACTTCCATAGATACGGGTCATCTCAAATATAGTAATTAACGTCGCTCTTAATTTTATCACATTGAGCTTTGGAGGCTAAGTGAGGAAAAACATAAGCAATAAGGTAATTTACAATATTTGCAAACCATGGTAATGGTGGGAAAGAAGCAGAGAGTGTCAACAAACTTTCATCAGGAAAGTCATCTCAGATTGGTGAAGTATCATCAACAAACCTTTCTATCTTGCTTAGGTGGTCTGCAACTAGATTATGTGCTTCGCTCCTATCACGTTTCTGCATAATTTCCCAAAATATCAACTGATTGTTTTTACATTTTAATATGTTGAATCATATTGCATGAACATATTAATCTATTATTTTTGGTTTTAATCGATTGAAAGTGTACAATTCTACTCCTCACTCACTTGGTGGCATGTAAAAAGTTGCTCCACCATCATTTTCCAATCGAGATAAGTCTTGACATCATCCCTCGTATGGAAGTGTGGGAGATCTACCCTAGTCTCTCTTGGGAGATCTTCTCTTTTATTTATCCTTGGTTGATGAGGAGGAGGTTGATAAAAAATTTCCACTAATAATTGTGTGAGTATTTGAGTCTTAGAGCTCCTACTTCAGTTGATCATACTCTTAATTTTCTCTTGTATCCTTTCATTCTTGTGTCTCAAAATTGTAAGTTCCTTTTTTAGAATGGAAAGTTTGGCCTTTATTTCAATTTCATCCTTTTCTTTTTGAGTGTCCTCTTGCTTTCTCCAAATATTTAGTGACTTTACTTTTGAGTAATTTTTTTCAAACTTTTTTTAGCTTCATCACTAGAATCATGATAGAAGAGGGCCAAACACTGTTCATTGAACTACAGAGTTGATGCCAATGATGAAACTTGACCCAAAGGATGGAACATGACCCAAATGAAGGAACAAGCTTTGGTGCCAAATGATGGAAACCCACTTGATGAAAGTTGATGTTGCTTCCATGCAGATGATGTGCTCGGAAGCGAAAACATGAAATGATGATGGAAATGGAGTTTGGAGAGTGGTTTGAATGTGTTTCTTGTAGGAGTTTGAGCCAACCTTCAAGGAAAAGGTATAGGAGAAGTCAAGTAGACAATCTATCCTAGTGAACTTAGAACAAAGGAGAGCTGCAAATTTGGCAGAAATTCTCTTTATTATTTCCATGTTATTTTACAATGCTTGAGGACTCCTATTTATAGAATTAAGGAGTAGACCTAAATATCAAAATAAGAAAATAGATACAAGGAATTTGAAACTGAAAAACTCTAGATCTTTGCTCAAGTGTATGCACCAAGCTAGATGTGACATGCATGTATCAAGTTATCTTTCAATGTATGCAACTTTCCTTGCTTAATGGGCAAGTTTAGAGGATGCATTTCGTTAACAATCAATATTCTAAGGTTACTTGAGGCCCAAGATACCCTTAATAATCCCTTAGTTCACCTGGTTACTCAAGAGTGAAGCTAAAAGTCTCAAAAGTGCAATTTTGTAGAACACTGTTTGTTTTAATTGATTATGGTACTTACATAATCGATTAAATCATAGACTGTTCAACTAAAAAGGCTAAAATACGAGCCCAAATGAAATATATAATTGGACCAAATACAAGGCCTAAGGATAAGAATTTACACACAAAAAATACTAATCCTATACAAAATATACTACTCCTAATCATATATTTACAATCAAGGAAAATGATTGGGTTTTGCCACTGGCGCATGTTACAACTTCCTAGATGGGTTTCCATCAAGTCACTACCAATTTGGTTGAAAGGATCCCTTGACACGATTACTATTTTTATTGTTGCTTTTTCTTTCAAATAAATTCTGAAGGAGAAGTAAATAGAAAGTTTCTCAAGTTAACTTCCAAGTAAGAGAGGCGCATCACTTGGATTGCTCAAGTACCAAGTCTTTCCTAGCCAAAGTTTACATCAATACTTCTTGTAGAAAACTTCTCAATTAGAATTAAGTTAAAGAGAAAGTTTACTCACACTAAACTATAAAATAAAAACAAGTAAAACAAAACAAAAAATTAAAGCACCTAAAACTAAGTGTGAACCTAAGGTGAGGCTTGTTAGCATTTGTGAACCTTCAAGACACACTCACCGTATAAGTGCTTTTATTAATTGATTAAGGTTCTAATAAGGAGATGATAACCAAATCAAGAGGTCAAGGAAATAAAGCAAGAAAAATACAAATGAAGAAATGCTAAACTTAAATAGAATAAAGCGTGACATACTTAATAATTTTCAAGAAAAAGGCAAGCAAGAAATTAAGGTTTATAATAAAGAGGACGCACATAATGGAAATTAACCTAAGATAAGTACTAGAATTGACTAAAAAGCCAAAAACAACTAGAATAAGATGTGTACTACTAGATATCACCCAAGGCTAAAGCTAAACAATGTTCTAAAGGCTTGAAATATCATAATGCCAAGAGCTATTTGCATTAGAATATGACAAAATGCTTTCACAATTCAATTATACTATATGTAATGGCTAACATACACATGATTTTCATTCTTTTTCTTTTTAAGTGTTGTTCTCTTTTAACAATCTTTTGTATATCTCTTTTTGAACACGTTTCTTCACTATTTTCTTTCAAACAATTCGACTAACTAGTACACCACACATTTTTCTTCAAACAAATTTTGCATTCAACCAAAGATGACAAGTACAAACAAATGCTGAATGGATTTCCTAAAGGAATCAAATATTAGATGAACAAACTCTAGGAACTTAATAATGATTTATTAATAATTATGCAATCAAGAGTACATATAGGATGCAATTTTAAGGACAATAAATAGACACATCTTTTTCTCAAATTTCAATGGGTCAAACAATGAAATTAATACAAGATAAGGACTAAACATTACTCTAGGCACAACATATGTATCCTAAAATAAAAAATGACTAAAAAAATAAAGAAATTCAACCCAACAAAATGAACAAAAACTCAAGAAATCTCAAGAACACAATAGTCATGGTCATAGGAATCCTAAAAGCACACATAGATGGTTGAAGATGAAGCAAATGAGTTTGAACCAAAGCAAGAAGACATAAAAAACAATTCAGTCGGTGAAATGAACTTAAAACATGGAAAGCAACAAGATCACAACACAAAAATTACAAAACATGTAGGATAAAACTTATCTCTTTAATACACTATGTAAAATCAAGGCTCTAATTACCAAATGATGACCTTCCTCCAAGCTCTTTCAACTCTTATATGGATGATGAACATGTCACTAACATAAAAAGGCTTTTAACGTCTGGTATTTTTGGCCTTTGACGTTTGCCTAAACTTCGATGTCATAGTGGGTGATGTCAAGATTGACATTAGAGTGCAAGTCTGACATCTCTTAACGTCGATTATACAAGGGGTTGACGTCCCTTAACATCGGCTTCTGGAAAACCTCGACGCCCAACTAGCGCCATTTTGAGCTAAAGAATAGCAAATTTTGACGTCTTATGTTGCACTACTAGACGTCAAAGGACGTCAAATTGTTGAGAAACGTAGGGAGAGGTGAGGCTAACTCGTATGGAAGGAAGCCTAAAGTAGTCTATAAGAGAGAAGTAGTTCACGGAGAACTTCAACACAAGTAGATTGGCAAATTTGGTGGCATCTTATTACTAATCTCAAAGTTAAGAATACATGAGGTAGATTCCATTATTTATAGGCCACGAAACCCAAAGTGGTCTACAAAAAGAGAGGGGAAATTTTGAATTCAAACTTTCAAATTTGGAGTCAAGAGGGGTCATGTTTCTAGTGTGACATGCCAAGTTCGAAAAGTCATGCTTTTCACAAGGTTAGGCGCACAAGGCACTTCCTTGGAGAGCAAGCTATGCATTTAAGGTTGTGATAAGTGTGTATTTTTGCCCTCATTTAATGTTTAATTCTGGGTATTTAATTAAATTTTTGTGCTTAAAGATTGATTTAATTGGGATTTCCTATAATTGGGTTTATTGAACATGAGATACAAAAACATGTTAAAAATAGCTTTTTAGTTGCATAAATGTTCTTTGGATATTTTGAGGTGTGTCAGTGCAGCTGTAGCTATGTTGAGGTCATGGAGGTGTGGAAATAAATTGATTAAAGCTTCATGACACCTTAAAGATAAATCCAAGAATAAGAAATTATCAAAAGCACAAAAATCCAAGCCAAGCATTGCATGAAGACAGCAAGAAAAGCTTGAAAAAGTGAATAAGTTTGGCTAAACCAAGAAGAGAGGAACAAAAAAATTGGACCTTGCGGTTTTCTTTATCTTTATGATAGAAGATAATTTGGGAAAAATATATCTTTAGATATTTTATTTGATATTTTTAAATAATTATCTTATTTAATTATATCATAAAATATTGAAAGATAATAACTACCAAATCTTTTTAAATATGACAAGATCTTCTTGAATCTTTTTAGTTCCACAACAAACAAATATATCTTGAAGATATTGGATTATTTAGAAGATAATTTAAGGAGATTGCAAAGGGTTGATTTGGAAAATTTATACAAATACTAATTGGTGATAATTTATCATATATCTTTAATTAATTAATTAATTTAATTATATTAGATATTGATATTATCAACCAATTATATTTGTCAAATAGTCTATATCTCTCCAAATATTTTTTTAAATATTTATCTTTATCTTTATTTTAAAAGATATTTGAGAGATTTTAGCAACAGAAAAGCCTAGTCCAATTCCTATATAAAGAGACCAAGGGAGAAGCAGAAAGATAAGCTCGGGACTTCGGAGTTTTGGAACCCTTAGGGGTGCCTAATTTCGTTTCCTTTCTCTCTCTTTTCTTCTCTCTATTCTTCTTTTGTATTCCATGGATTGCTAAACTTTTTGGGTTGATTCCATTGTAATTTCATTATGGATTTTGAGGTTATAATGAATTAATTTCTTTATTCTTTTTATTATTGTTGAAGTTTTAATTCATCTATGTATTTTATCTTTAAATCTCGTAAAAAGTAATGATTTTAATCTATATGCATGTTGATCATATGAGTTCAAGGGTTTTTAAATTTAATTGAGACTTTACTTTGATTTTATTTAGAAACTTTCATGTGATTAAATGAGTTTTTACCAATAATTGAGACTTTATTTTGGAGGTATTTACTCTAATGAAAATTAATCGAGACTTTACTTTGATTAATTAAGCTTTTTATTTGGTGAGGAGATAAAAGAATAGACATGATTAGGCATAGTAAAATTTGATTGAGACTATACTTTGATTGAATTTACTATGGATAATCTAAAAGTTCTCACTTTTAATTGAGATTGTACTTTGGTTAAAAGTGAGAACGCCAACAAATTAATTGAGACTTTACATTGATTAATTTGCAAATCTACAACAATAATTAATTGAGCAATAATCTTTAGATAACTGATGATGAATTTATTTTGAAAAAGCAATGGAATCAATATATTTTCTTTACTATTGTTTTTATTTCTTTTTATCTTTTAAATTTTATTTCTATCTTTGTTTATCTTAATCCCCTATATTTTTTATTTTATTTGACTAACCGCTTTGTATAATTTTATAAGAACTAATTTGTTAAAAATCAATTTCGTGTTCATTGGGAGACGACTTTGGGTTACTTTACCCTTTCTATTTTGTTGACTACTTTCTTAACAATACTGAAGTTGTTATAGATAAGTAGTATTAATTTGAACGCGTCAACGACAACGTTATCAGGTTGCTTGAGGCCCAAACTAGCTCAAGCAAACCCTAACTTACATCTTACACTGGAAGACCACTCTTCTTGTAAGCGTGTGGACATTGCTCTTGTGGTTAGTCCCCTTGGCTAAGGGCTTGCAATAACCTAGGCAATAAGTCAATAGAAAACTCCACATTTATTCTAGGTGGTACCCCAAGCACTTTCTTTAATCACACATCTAAAAACTCTTCCACAACGAGAATCCTCAACGTCTGCTCTTCATCATCACCCACTAGACAAGTCAAGATTATCTAACATTCAACCCCTTTCTTCAAATCACTCCACACATGATGTGCAACCATCGACCCAAGAATGTTATTGCCAAAAAGTCAATCAATTCCCGATATCACATCCAACTTCTTTAAAGGTAAGCAAATCAAGTTGGACTTGAATTGCACTCTTTTACTTCTATTGAACACTCCGCATAATGACAGAGCAAAAAACATATGTTGAAATCGATGTTGGAACCAAAATCTCAAATTACAGGTCCCTCTTTAGCAATCTCAACTTTTCTTCGCATATACTCTACCAAGAACCAAAACATATGCGAAATCTGGACCTAAACATTTTATACGTGCCAAAGAAACATTACAACCTAGAACCCTTTATTCATGCTAAGGACGAATAGACATTAGATATTAAACAATTATCTCTAAGACAAACACATAACAAACACAATAAAGCCACGACACCCCACTTCCCCACAGATCACCTAAGGTTCAACTTGCTCTAATACCATGAATGTAGCATCTCAAATTAGCAGGATCACACTACTAATCAAAGTATTAAAGGGTAGGTATTATGCATAAAAAAATCACATAACATATTTTATGTATTTAGTCCTCCATAGGAAATTTTTCAAATTTAAAATTTCTTCGAAATACTGAAAGGAAAATAAAAAGACAAACATGTCCTATGAGTGCCATGTTGCCCATCTTTCCCATTATACCATCATCTGCTCGTGTGTAACATACGGTCATAATAGATGGACAAACTACAAACTACAAACAACAAGCAAAGTGCAAGGGTAAGCTTATTTACTTTTATAAAATTCTAGCATTTTATATCATAAATTTTATTTTTAAATTAGATATTTATAATTTAGTTCACCATTAAAGATGAGACACAAACCAAACACCCAATATACATTATAAAATCATCCGATCGCATTAAATTATATTTTTACTTTTTATTCAGTATATGATTTATTTTAGATTTATTAGATGTTGAATGTTTATATAATTTGGATTTATCATATGTTTGATTAATTTATAAAGTATTACTAGGTTCATTTATATTAAGATTTATTATAATTTTTGTTAAACACCGAGCAAACATTAGTTTTCATTTAAGATTTAGTACAAATGATTAAACATTAATCGTTTGTATTAAATCTTGAATTGTTCGATCAAATAGTTTAGAAAAAAAATATTTTTCATAAATTATT
Source organism: Vigna unguiculata (assembly GCF_037176805.1). Taxonomy (NCBI): domain Eukaryota; kingdom Viridiplantae; phylum Streptophyta; class Magnoliopsida; order Fabales; family Fabaceae; genus Vigna; species Vigna unguiculata. The sequence continues at coordinate 9,280,123 of NC_140792.1, read as the reverse complement.
ATAATGTGTACATTGTAGTTTATGCATAAATTTGATAAAATTTTAGTTGAGACCATTTTGTGTCGTTCTTGGGATGCATATTTGATTGTGGTCATGAGTGATCACTTTCATTTCATGTACTTTGGAGACTAATGCGAAATGCTATCAAAATTTTATCAAATTTATGATGATAGACTTCTTCGTGTATGTGATAGTGAATTACAAATTATTTTTTTTTTCGAATGGTTAGGGCCTCACATTATGAGAATTAAAAATTCAAGAACGATTGAGTTTGTTACTAACACAATATGGATTGAAGTTGGATGAATGAAAAAATATCCAAGAGCACGCAATGCCAGTAAACGAGAAATACTATTATCCTTGTGTTTGTTGTTTGAATCAAATACGTTAGGAGTTGGGTACAATGTGTGATCATCTACTAATCTCCTGCATAATGGAGTTATACAATTTGGACTTTTCATGGAGAAGTATTACACAAACCTACGACATCACGGACAACAAAATATGTAGACGAATGGATGAGCGATCATTTAGAGGACATGGTACATGATATTGGTCAAGAAAATGTGGAAATATCTCATTTAAATAATTCTTGAAAGTGATGAAAACACGAGTTATATTCATTTGAAACATGGTTAGAAAACTTTGTATACAAGATATCAAAAATTTCTTCCTCAAAATCATCCTCAACATAGAATGAAAAAAGTATTTAATGGAAGGCTCGAGGATGAAATTGTGTCAAGACCTCGCAATGATGAAGAAGTATATATCTAGGTGAAAAATTTCTTATGTGCATTATTCTCATTCTCACTCCCTGTTTTAATTTTATTTGTTATACTATGTATGCGCGAAAAGAACTATAAATGCCGACAAACTCTATTCAACCCCCTTCTTTTAGAGCCACTTTGCACCAACACTAGGCTCGTTAGGAAGTTTGACTCGGCTAGAAAGTGTATCGTTTAAAGCACCTTTTTGCAATTCAAAATTTTCACTCGCACTCAGTAGGCGGTGGCTCGTCCAACGAGTACATTATCTAGAAAGTATCATTTGCTATGCTAGAAAACTAATAGGTATATCAGTTTGGTAATATTGGCTTGCACTTATATTTATCTATCTTCAACAAATAAAAAGGTATCATTCAGTTCCAAAATAAATTACCTTGAGCCAAATAATTACATACTAACATAGTCATCCTATCATATAGGGCCTTCTCTACATAGTTGTAGAAACCTTATATATATATATATATATATATATATATATATATATATATATATATATATATATATATATATATATATTTTAGTGGATCCCTTTGGTTTATTTAGGTACTTTTACTAATTCCTCATTGTCAAAATAACTACATTTAGTTTAAAATCTACTTCAAATTAAATCACTTGACTTAGCTAATATATATGCAAGGATTTATACTCGCACAAAAGCTCATACATTCCATAATTAAAGATTGAGTAACAATTGTCAACACATGAAATCTTCTAATGCACCATATTGAGTAAAAATTTACAACCAACATCATAACATCTCATCACATATTTCACTCATACCACAATATCACATGACATCACAATCAATGAATAAGAAGGAATAACTAGCTTCCTTTTTCTTAGATTTGAGCTTTTATCTCTACCATGTTCCATAAACTTAAACTCTCATAGGATCTTCTTTCTACACAAAGAAAACTCATATCAATTATCTGAAGTCATCCTAATGATCAACAAACAAAGATTCATCTTGAACTCGAAAGAATCACATGCAAGGAGGTTTTTCCACACATGCAAGCATATCACTAAATTGATTAAAAAAAGATAGAAGGTGAACTTACTTTGATCGAGATTTTGATCAGATAAGATTGTTGCCTTCTAGTCCAGAACTCCTATGTTGCACTTCCATCTTCAATGAATAAAAAACTTGATCATATTCTTAGAGAGAATAAAAAAAATAATTTTAGAGAGATAGTAAATTTTATAATGAAACTCAATTACCTAATTTTCTCTTTATATCTTGAGTTTTAAATAATAAAATAATCAGAGTTCTACTTACACTCCACTCCTACTCTTATGCATTTTCGAAATCCTTGAATGTCACGTAATTTTTTATTTTAACTTTTATAATAAATCTTCAAATTAATTAAAGTTAAGAGAAAAATTCATATATATTTGCAAAGAAAAAAAATGTTATCTTAGATTTTGAAAATCGTAAACAAATACTAACAATTAAGCTTTTGATTTTTTTCTTTCAAAAACCTAGCACTTAGCGGATATTATAATCATATACTGCGAAAATTATAATGATAAAATAGCTTCCTTTGATAAAATTAAGTACGTTGCAAATTACCAACAAACAAGAATTTGTAAATAAATGGTATATAATATATGTATTTTCGTATCATAATAAGCAATAATTTATGTGGTTTAACAAGTGGCTCAACTTTTCAAGTAAACGATCCATTAATTTAATATCCTACCCAAGTCAATGATCAAAGTTTTGACGATTAAAACACATTATTTTAAAACTTTTTTTTTTGAAGAAAACTAAAGGATTGAAAGAGAATCCAGAGGAAGGACTATATATAATTTATACACTGAGTGTTCAGTACTCTTATTAAGTTTACGATGAGCACTTGAAGCCAAGTCGTTTTCATTAGTCCACCAATAATTGCGGGGACAATGAAAATAATTAACCTGGAGCATAAATCAACTCACTATAGCTAGGGTTTTCAAAGTCAAATCAGTTACTTTTATTTTATGTCTCCCTTCAAATTTTCCATCATATTTTCTTCAACGTTTTAGTTGGAATTATAATAATTATAATTACTACTATACTTTGTAGCATTCACTTTTATGTAAAGTTCCAAACCATTCACACTCACCCATCTCAATCTTTTTAGCAATGGTACTATACTACAACAATTTTTCTCTAACTTGTTTTTTCTTGAAAAAATTGTCTCCTCCTTTTTTAAGCATGAACTCACATTGATGGTTCAACTACTATACTGTCGAATAATAATTTGGTGTCCATCGTCATGGTCATGAGCAACACACACTTGATAGAAATCTTAAACAAATTCAGGTTAGGAAAAATAAATGCTCTATGGTTGCCCCTCTCACTCACTCCCTCTTACATTAAATAGGTCTCCCCAATTTGTTATACAACCAACAAGTTGTGCTGCTCCTGCTAACCATTCACAGTCATACAAATTAAATATAAAAGGAACAACCATCATGGATAACTATTGTCACAAATTTATATTTAATTGCGTTTTTATTTTCCTTTTTTAAATATATTAATCATAATAAATAAATTTTTATCTAACTCAATATAACAAAATCAACTTTTTCAAGTGAAATTTACATTCACTTACATACTAAATATCTTTTATTTTTAGTTGATGTGAGACATTTAATGATTTAGAGTTTTCTTTTTTTCTTTTCAGGTTCTTCTCTAAATCAATTAGGTTAGAGACTAATTTCTTTCACCATTCTTAGTTTTTGTTTCGGTTGAAAATTTTTCACACACACAATAAGGAAAGATATAATTTCCCACTTCAGGATTGTAGTTTCCACAGTATAAAGTGAAAGGTGTTTAACTACTCCATCAACTTATCCAATTTAGTCTTTTCATGTTTAACTGCTAATTGAATCTTTTAAACGTTACACTTAATTAGTTTTATTAACTTAAGATTTTACTTAATCAGACAATGCGACATCAAGAAATGTTAACTAGTGGAGAAACTCTCTTAAGAGACTAAAATTTCACATTTATGATGCTTCAAAATTTTACTAGTATAAAATTGATTCGTAAAATAAAGTTTGTACACACTTACGTGTTATAAATCTGTTTTATATGTGATTAATGTAAAATCTCGAACAAAAAGTAAAGTTGAACCTAAATCGAAATTTGATTTGAAGTGTTTAAAAGTTGAGCCATTTTTGTTGGTAGTGACATGAGAGATGATTTAAAGGGAAAGTGATGTAGAAAATGTTGTTGTGTCCTATAAATGTTTGAAAAGAGCATTCACCTACACTTTGTCAAAATGATGTGTTTAATGGATGCTACTGCTGCATGAATGTAATTAAGAGCAGTTACTAGACCAAGTCATTAATAGACCTAACAAACATTAAATGACCAATTTAATTTTTATCATAGTCTTTAAAGTTGCTCACCTAACTTCTCGTATGACTTTGATGTTTATTCTCTGAAATGAGTGGAGCCGCAGATGTAGCACACCCCTTTATTTGCACCATTAATTAATCAACTAAAACGTACTATACTATTACATACAAATAAATATTTTTTCAATGTAACCATGTCTTGCATGCCCATCACTGCTACTTCTTTTTCTTCTTCTTTGCCAAAAAAAGAATGGAAAAATTGCATACACCTATTTCTCCAAAATATGTTGTTAAGGTTAGGAATATGACCGCAATATCGAAACCCAAAGGTGAAAATTTCATTCAAATATGGTATAAAGTCTACATCATTATAGATTCTTCCTGTTCATAATAAAATAGGGACCAAATACACGTCAACATCTCATCCATTAATACCACAACTATTTAAGCTCTTTATATAAATATCCATTCATCTCTAGACAGAATAGTATAATAAAATAAAATAAAAAGTGTGATTTATTAATTTACGCATTATAATATTTTATCGCCAGTTCAACTTTTACAATGTATATACTCAGATATATAATGTATATGCTTGGAATAATAAGAATAAGACTACTAGAGATAAATAACAGCAAGATTATTAAAAATTGATCGGTTGTTGTAAGGCCCGTTTACTTTAAGGGCTGCCCAATCGATTGGGCCTAAGGGCTGGCCCAAAAAAAGGATTCGAATCTAATCTACCTTAGTCTCATCCTTTTCTTTCACTCTACAGAAAACGCAGCCGTCACACTCCCCTTTCCTTTCAAGAGCTCTGCTAGGGTTTGATCCTACGTCCCTTTCGAGCTAGCCAAACCTCGTTCTCCCGTCACGTAAGTTGTTCTTGAACCGTGCTCTTCACATTCTAAGTTGGTTCTCATTATTCTGTTGGGCTTACTGTAGCAACCTTACTATTCCTCGTGTCTTTATTCTCAGCTCTTGGGTCCATTTTCGAAGTTGTTGGGTTCGTTGAGTCAGGTGTCGAAGTCGTTTGCTAAACCCTTTCCAGGTAAGGGAAGCTTGAGTTTATAGTCATCTGTAATTTTGTATGCTTCTAGGTCTGAATCATATGCGTGATGTATGCTTGTGGTTGATTGTGTGATATTGGTGAAAGCGTGATTTCTTTTGGTGTTGCGTTTTGTGTTTCCGCGAGTGAACAATGGTGGGCACTTTTTTCTCGCCTAAGCGAGCGTGTCTCGCCCAGGCGAGACTAACAGAGGCTCGCCCAAGCTTATATGTGCAAACTGTTGCCCAGGCGACTGGATTTCATTTTGAGCGAGGCGTGATCTCGCCTAGGCGAGAAGGGACTTGCCTGAGCGAGAATCCGCAGGGGCCGCGGTTCAAAGGCTCAAGCTCTCGCCTAGGTGAGGAGGGGCTCGCCTAGGCGAGAAGGGACTTGCCTGAGCGAGAATCCGCAGGGGCCGCTGCTCAAAGGCTCAAGCTCTCGCCTAGGTGAGGAGGGGCTCGCCTGAGCGAGAGGATCTCTCGCCTAAGCGAGGTCTTCTAGCCTGAGCGAGGCTGGGGCAGGTTTTGTGCTACAATGTGAATGGCCCACTAATATGGTTGCTTATTGTATGAATTGGGAAGCATGAGAAGTATGAATTGTTGTTTATGCATGATGTTGGTATTATGGAAACTTTCTGATTGGTTGGTGAAATACGTACAAAGTGTCAGTAGGACGTAATTCCATGGCTCTCGTAGGGAGAGCTTATGGTGGTGCCCCACTTAATGGAGGTAATTCCATGGGCCCTCCTAGGGGGATTCCATGGTGGTACCTCATCTATTAGACTTAATTCCACGAACCTCGAGGTGAGAGTTCATGGTGGTGCCTCAACAACAAAACGTCATTCCACGAGGATAACGTGGTGGTGCCTCACGGCCAAGACGTAATTCCACGAAGGCCACGTGGTGGTGCCTTTTGTAAGGGTGTAATTCCGCGAAGGCCTCGTGGTGACGCCTCACTGCTAGGACATAATTCCACTGTTTTGCGGTGGTGCCTCGTTATACGTATCCGGATTGTCTAATATTGGAGTTTTAAATGGTTTGGTATCTCCTGTGTGGTTTTCCATTAATTATGCTTGACTATGTGATTGGACATTGTGTGTTATGATGTAAAAACCTTGTGCTCTAGCTTACCCTTTCGCTTGTTTGCATGGTTGTGTGTTGTTTTCCTTTGCGATGATCATCAATTTTATTGATGTGAGCAGATGTGAAAACCCCTGGCAGTGGCAATGATAGTAGGGATGCTTCAGCTTGATGGTTATGGATGGGTATTGGATCCACCGTGGGGCCCATCGCGGAAGGAGCTTTATTAGTTATGATGGTTTCGCCTAGAACTACTATTTTCACTTGTGTTCTTGTTTTGGGCCGTGTGAGACCTCTTTGTATGTGTAATGAGTATGTTTGGTGTTCTGTGTACCTCCATACTCCAAACTCTATAGTCTTCGAATATTTATGTATGTGACGTTTTATTAATCTGAGGTTATCTAGTTTTTAGGATGTTACATTTGTAAGATTCGCAAAGTCTATTCTAACTGTGATAAAAGTATTATATCTACATAAATAATGTTTTTTGAAATTTTAGTGTAATATATTAAATCTGATTGAATTAAATTGTCGTACTTTATAACTGTAAAATAAAAAAGTGTAATTACCATATAACTTTTTCTCAAAATTATAGTGTACACTAGTAAAAATTAAACATAAAATAAAATTAAATATGAATGTCATAATATCTTTTTTTTTCAATATGCAATGTCACAATATTTAAGTGTGGATATAATAACTAATATTGTCTAAAGATTATATATATATATATATATATATATATATATATATATATATATATATATATATATATATATATATATATATATATATTATATTGATATTATTTTACTTATTGCTTGAATTTTTATTTTGAGAAGTAATCATATTTAATTCAATTTAATAAACTTACACTACTTAAAACACACACATTTCCTATCATTTTATTTTGAATTTTTTTTAGGAAATACTTACGAATTTTGTTAAAAATAATTTGTAAGAATTGTTATCATTTTTTTTACAAATATTTTATCAAACATGTTTCACATAAAATTTTGTAAAAAATACTTGTGAATTTTATAATTTTGTAAGAAATAATTATCCACGAAGGAATTACCTACCAATTAAAATTTTTAGAAAATATTGCAAAAGAAAGTCTATTTTTGCAAATCTTTCTAACAAATTTGCAAGAAAAATTTCATAAAATTTTAAAAATTTTAGTAGTGTTAGTTATATTTAAGGAAATTTGATAATTAATTTTTTCTTTAAAAGGTAATAAAAATAATTGATATTGGGTGTATAGGTGTATACTTGTACTTTATTTTATTTTCTGTAATTTATTTCTATTGAATAGTAAATAATAATACCATAATAATAATAACAATAATATATTATTATTATTATTATTATATATCATTACTTTTTTTCTATAAATACTTAGTTTTGTTGTATAATGTTTATGTTGCTTTGGTTTGGATTGATTTTGCAATTTTGTTCTATAATTTTAAATTTTTTATGTGTACTTGGTTTTATCTTTTTGATATGATGTTTTAATGTTATATCACCATACTACAAGAAAATGTTTTATTAATGATTAATGTTAGTTACAAAAAGTTATTAGTTATTATAATGACCATTTAGATACAAATTTACAAAATAAAAAATTATTGGTTACTAAAATGATCAATATTATGAATAAAAATTTATAATTGGTCTCTAAATTGGTTTCTAAAATTTAGCTACCAAATGAAATGGGTTACTAAACATTAGGTACCAAAGGATTTGGTTTATAAATTAGTCTCTAATTAATTAGTGACTAATTTAGCGAGAATTAAATTTTTTTATTTATAATAAATATTTTAGTAACAATTTTTTTTTTTTGTAAATTAGTATCCAAATTGGTTACTGTGGTGACTAATAACTTTTAGTGACTAAAATTGGTTATTAATGAAATATTTTTTTTTTTAGTGTGATGAATAATTTCATTTTTTACACGGTAAGACCCACGAAATTTAAATAATTAAATAAATAGTTATTTAATAAATGAGGGTTGTAGAAACCTTTATGACATTTAATGTGAGGGCTTATGGTGTGGAATAGTACTAGCTTAAATGGTTGAGAGTACTTGATTTTTATGAAAGGACTTGAATTCAAGTCTTATGTATGCCAATTATGTGTTATTTTAATTATTTATTATTTATAATAACAATATGTTTGATCATGATCAGTGATCAACTGCAGGAAGAGGTTTCCTAGAGATATACTAACCAACTGCAGGTTAAGGGAGCTGGACTCCATGTATATAGATTCGTATTAATTTCTTGCATGATAGTATGTATGTATTCTTGGATGTTTAAATGTTGCCTAATATGTATAATTGCATGTTTCTAGAAATTTTCTAGAAATCGCCTAGCGAGCATTCAAAGTCACCAGGCGACTCATGTCATTTCTAGTGTAATTATGGGTTCCTGGTAGGAACTGCCTGGCAGCATGAACTGGCCGCCACGCGATGCAACCTTGATCACCTATTTTTTTGGGTTCTGTTTGAACAGCCTGGCGGTGATCATGAACATCCGCCAGGCGAGACGAGCCAGATTGAATCGTTTTTGGTATTTTAGTGGTTTCTAGATCATTCTGATCAGGGGAAAAAAGGCCTATTACTTGTAGATGAAATGAGTGGATGTCAATAGTTGTTGAATTTCAATGTGATTGGAATTAATTTGATGAAATTCATATGAAGAGATTTTAAGGTTGAGAAAATGGGGGATTTATGAGTTTAGGAATATTTGACGTATGAATTACATGAAAGATGGTAAGTTAGCATTTAAGTTGATATTTAGTACCTTTGGAAGTATGGTTGCATGACTGAATTGTAGGATTAGACAGAGGGACGTGTATTGATTTTTTTTAGGTTTTAGTAGATGCAACAAAATCTAGGATTTTTCCAAGAACTAATGCACCACTTGGCAGGATGTAACCTATCGCCACACAACAGTGAAAAACATAGTTGTAGTTTTTGAGTTCTGGGTGCAATGGGCGCAGGTTGGATTCCATTGTAAGGTTAAAAGGAAACAAGTTCGTAAAAATAGAGGAAAAATATGTTATTATGAATACCTTAGATGTTAGAGAAAAGGAAAGATTAAAGGAATTGGATAGGAATTGGAGATTTGAGTGTAAATTGGTGTTGTAGCTGAGGTTGGGTTGAGTTATAATATGATGCAGTGGTTGGTCTAAGTTAAGCATAGGCAGGGTACCTCAGTTCTTGGATTTAACTTGTAAGCTATTTGATCTTACTTGTAAATGAATGAGCATGTGAAATATTAGAGGGTAATGCAGTGTATTATAGCAGGTGTTATGAAATGGAAGTACTGCTAGGACCATGAAAAAAATTAGGAACAATTGAGGGACTATTATATGAGTCTTATATGGTGGTGGTACTTAATTAAATTTAGGCATTAGAATAGTTTAATTGGGTGAATACTTGGAGATGAAAAAACGGATGTAAGGTATGTGTGGGATGAACTTCAAGCGGTAAAAGATGTTTGGTGTTTCACTAGGAACTGAGTAGCATGTTGTGGTGCTTGGATGAATTGGAAAATTGAGTTGTGATAGAAAAGAACTAGTAAACTCACTATACTTGTGTAGTGCCTAGCAATGAGGTCTAAACCGCCAGGCGGAAGCTACAAAACAGAGGGGTCCTAGAGCGCGTGGCGCTTGGTGATGAGATTCGTCGTGCTAGGCGATACTTACAGAGGCAGTGTGTCCAAAGGCACTTAGTGCCTGGCAGCAGATAGGTTCTGCCAGGCGGTATGCAACTGGATTTACTTAGCGGCTCTAGAGTAGCGCCAAGCGATAATGTAAGGGTAGGAGCTCGTGTGATTTGCATGTGCGTGATCTACCAGACTTTGGGTGATACCTTAAGGATGGACTTTGCCAAAGCATTCCTTGATTTATGGCTCAGAATGGCATCCCTTGAGTTGTGACTTGGGATGAAGGGTGAACACAAGCATTCATTGAGTTGTGGTTCAGAATGGTGAGTGTTTTCGGTTTGAGTGTGCGAGTTGTGGGTCCTACGGAGGGTCTCCACTCGATTGAGCAAGGTTGTGGCCAATGATGTGATTGTCTTGTGTCGAGAGTATGAACTGTTGTTCGTATTGGGAACTCCACCTAGCGATGCAGAGTGTGGTTTGTAGCATGATTTCCCTCACGTGTTCTACAAGTTGTGGCTTGTAGATGGTGGAACCTCGAGTTGTGGCTTGTGGCAACAAAGGATATCTTAATGTCATCATCTAAAGATGTAAAACGTAGATGGCATGGTGGTGGCCATGTGTTATGGAATCAAAGGATATAGTTCTTTGATGAGTGTATGCACGTATTTGAACTGTATATATATGATTATACTGTTAGCTCATCCTATCTGCTTATGTTTGGTGATGATCGTGTAATTCATTACACAAGAGCATATGATGTTGCAGGTGGTGCCAGTGAGGTATAGAGCCGGAGTAGGCTAACATGGGAGCACTATTTTATGGCTTTTCCTTTATGTACTTGCAAATATTATTTTTAATGGATTATGTTTTATTGTAGTTGAACTTATGTATTGAATATTTGCGCATAATGAAGTTTGAAATTTTCCCACGTTTTTGGGAAAGACAATTATAATAAATGTGATTTCGATTGTCTTTAATATTATTAAAATTTTTAATTAGTAATATCTTATCAGGATGTTATATACATCATCATATTTAAGAATTTGTTCTTAATGTTGTTGTAAAACCTTTTTTTTCCCTTTTTCTATTATTTTTATTAAAGCTCAGTTAAATTAAAAGGGTTAAGCTAACCCATTTTTCTTTTTCAAAAAACCTTTTCAGTTTCCCATTCTACTTTTCTCTTTTCCTGAAACAAAAGTTGAGTTAGAGCCATTGCGGAGTCCCCCATAAAGTTGAGCATACATATTCTTTCCCTGTGTAAGTCAAAAACTCTAAACCTGCGTCTTGTATCTTTCATTTTCAGTTTGGAGTCTTGTATAAAGCCTCATTTTCGTCTCCCCGTGCTCTTGCGTTTCAGTTCTTTGGTTTGTTTCGTGATTGTGGTGCTCATATAAAAATAAAAATATAAAAAAAATTCAAAAAAACCACGAAGTGACACGTGGCAGTCATTGTTCATGGCCGTTAATGATTTAAACGGTGTTAGCAAAAAAAGACCCAATTGAACAAAATTGACGAAAATTGGGACCTATTTGAACACAAAACCAAAATTAGGACTTATTTAAAAAAACTTGACGAAAATTGGGACCAAAAATGTATTTTAACCAAAAATTTACTATCGAGTTGAGAAGAACAATAATTTTTTTATTAATGATTAATCTTAAAATAAACTTTGCAAGTTCGTGAAAAAATAGATACTTAAGAAGAAGAAAGAGACTTGAGTGTCTACTCCTGATTTTACTTTCCTGACAACCTGAACCAAATTTTATTGTTTAAACCCATTTGTTTCATATACTTATCTTCAATACTATTTTATATATTATAATTTTTTCTTTTATATAAAAATTTGTAGATATGTCAACTAGAAAATTTGAATGAGACTATTTAACAATCCATAAGAAGAGAATAATTGAACTTTAATCGCATGACAAAAATGAGCTATGAATAAATTTATAAAATTAGATAAAAAAATGAATTAGAAAATATATGTGTGTGCTCTTTGACTGAAAGATAATAACAATATAAATATAGGTGAAACCAACAATAGAGAAAGAGAAGTAATTAGTGAGGAGGATAATTATGATTCTTAAACACTTGAGTCGCTCTTGGGTGTGGTTAATATATGTCTTGATATAAGAGATATTTAGATAAGGAAAGTATTTTGAACTCTAATAATCACTACACTCACGTAGAGTAGAGTGATTATGTAGTGAGAGTGACATAAGATCCTAGTCTTGGGAGGTGTTTGAGCCTGAGACATATTGGGATTAACCTTGTGATTGATTGGGTGATAACCCCTTGTGACTAGATTTTATAGAGTTTAGAAATCAACGCGGGTGCATACTTTCTTAGAATTCAATATCAAGCGCATAATCAAGATATCAAGTCAAGAGTCAGTTGGGTGTTTAATTGAGTGAAAATTTTGTGAGTTAATGTTTCTTTTCTCCATGTATGTTTTTCTTGGGTGATGTGCTTATGTATCTATGTTTACACATGAATGCTTAAATACACTAGCTTACCCTTCTTTCTTTTTGTGTTTGTTTCCTTGTTGTGTTTTCCTTTTTGCAATGATCACCAAACGTTGGTGTGAGGAAATGTGGAGACACTTGCTGATCATCAGGATCGAGGTGATGCCACTATCTAGATTAGATGTTAGATCTTACTCTTTGTTGAGCATCTTTTGAAGGACTACTTTTCTTTATATTTGGTGCTCTATTGATCAATCTTTTGAGAAATTGTGTTATGTCTCTAGCTTTTTGGTTGTTGGATTGTTTTATACCTGTGATCCTTCTATTTAATCAGTATATTTGGATAACAGTAAGGGTTAATTCTAATATATTTTCTTTCTGTTGTTCTATTTTATTATAATATATGATATTTTATTTACTGCAAGTTTTCTATTAAATTGGATGTGACGGTAGTTGTCCAATAAGATCTTATGTTTCATTTAAGAGTTATGTGACGTGTTAATGGAAAAGACTAAGAAATAATAATAATAATAATAATAATAAAGAAAAAAATAGTAATTAGGTTAATAAGGAACATAAAAACGTTTTCTGGTGATTACTACTGTTTAATTAGTTTAGTAAAATAATTAGATTTATATTTATCAAAACCTCTGACTCAAACAGAGTCTCTTCCTTACTATATACGTTTCTCTACGCTTCATCCATCATAGAGAGTCAAATAAGGTGAATGCATCGGCTGTTATTAATCTTGTTGAATCTCCGAAGCACCGAAGAACAATATCTTAGGGAGAAAGATACACATATACTCTTTGTTTAATATATATGAAAATCATGCAATTTTAAGATCGATTTTAGTTTTATATATTATGTAGTTATTTGAAAATATTGATATATTTACATGTGGGATATTAGATCATAGTTTTGAAATTTTGTGATTCTTATATTTTTTTCCTTCCGATTTTATGAATTCTAATTAAGAAATTTAGGATTTTTAATTTATGAGGATTTGATGTATTCTGGGTAAGAAAATAATTTATTTGGCTTGATAGTCTTTTTAGTCCTAATATTTTAAAGGGGTTTATTCAATCTGATTCTTTGATCTTTTTCCTCAATTTAGTCCATATTTTATTTAAAAGGAGCCAATGTGATTTGTTATACTAAATTTGATGTTGCCATCGTTTGAAAGGTAACTACATGTTAGTGATTCTAACCTTCTCCAACTCTTCCCTATTTGTGTTTCTACTTGCGATCTCTTTCTACTCCTTCTAACAGCAGTAGAGGCGCAATGAGTATAAAGAAGTCTAGACAGGCGGATATTGGCCAATAATTTTGGAGGGACTCAAAATATACACTTACAATTTATATATTTAATTATTGTTACTACACTAATACAATAACAATTAATACATAATTTATTATAATTGTAACTATAACATAAATATGTGTAACTACAAAAAAAAAATCACACATTGGATATTTTTATATTTGAAGACGTTTTCTAGGATCATATTCCAAAAAATAAATATGAAACTCTTCACTTTAATCATTCTTTAAATCTTAAGAAAGAACTCATCTAATTGAACAATTAAATTATTAGTATCATGCTTATGTAAAGAAATTGAATTTATCATAATGAATAATTCAAAGATTATTACTGAAAAAAATTATAATAATTGAGCTATAATTAAAAATCGATTATGAAAAACCACAACACATAATTTTTTCTTTTATATTCATAAAAAATAAATATACAAAAGCTCGTGAGATTGAAAAGATAATATTAACTATTAAACTAATATTTCTCTATCAAGTGAGATAAAAAAGAATTACTTTTTTTATTCAATAACGGAAGAAAACAGATGAGAAATGAGAATAAAAATAATGAATTTGTATTGAACTTACATTTTTTCTTCATGAACAAAAAAGAAAACATGTGAGAGTGAAAGATAAAATATATGATAAACTCAAAAGACAATGAGAAAAAAGGTAAAAAATATCTTAATAAATATTTTTATTCTTTATTATACTTTATTTTATGTTTTATTATTTATTAACATTAAATGTTGTGTTATAAAAGAAATAAAAAGATATCTAATTTAATTTCCATCAATTCCCAATATATACACTACATATAATTTAAAATATTTAAAATTTTCAAATATATAAATATATTAATTTTAAAACTTTCAAATATGTAAATATATTAATTTAAAAATTTTCATAAAATTTTGGAGGGTCATACCTCCTCTGAGCCCTTCAAACATCCGTTATTAAGTCTAGAGTCATTAAAACATGTTCAACTTTAAAATGATTTCAACATGAATTTAATAGAAGATATCATATTGACTCCTTTTAAAAAATAGGAATTCAAGTGAAGATAAAAAATTTAGGGATCACATCGATTAAACGCCTCAAATAATAGGAAAAAAAATATTAAGCCAATTTATTTTTAATCGAGTTTTTCATTGTTTGATTAGACGATAAAGTTGTGTAAGTTTCAATGTATGCACAAAACATTAAGGCAAATATGCGAATTGCTTAACTTAAAATATTAAAATGAAATAAAATGAAAGTGATATATATGATTAATAGGATGTGTATGTATTATATTTGTATGAAATTAAATGTATGATAGATTTGTTAGTCACTAAAAGTAAAAAAATGTTAATGTTTATTTAATTTCAAATGAATGATAATTTATTTTAGTTTCTTATAAAATAAGTTATGTTATATGACTTGGCTATTGGCTTATGGGTGGGTATACTGAATTTTTCGTTATTTTAAGAAATTTATGAATAATTCAAAGGTTGATTATTTATTTTTAGGCTTAATTACTCGGATCATACCCATTTTGGTTCAGATCATACTATATTGATGCAATAATCAAAATTTGGTACTAAATTGAGACAAAATTCAAAGTGGGTTCCATTTTGAAATTTTTGAACCAAAATGGGTATGATCCGAGTAATTAAATCTTTTTTTATAATTAATGAATATAATTGCGGACAACTTTTGTTCACCGATAATTTTACTTATATACCGAAAGTTAATATATGATTCTAATTAGTATAAGTTTTAATTGTCATCTATGATGCACCGATACTTCAAATTAGGTCACGTATTTGTATTCGACATGTGTCCGTGTCTGATACTTTAGAATACTTTATCGATACTTAGTGAAGTAGTGAAATATCTAATTTATAAAGTCATAGTACAATACAAGAAAATCTTTGAATAGTGACAAATTTTAGTGACAAAAAATAATTAATCATTATATAGTGACCATTTTAAGTACCTATTTAAAAACTAAAAAATATTTGCAACTAAAATAGTTCAAAAAAAATTATAATTGGTGTCTAAATTGATAATTAAAATAGTTTTTATTATGAATTGGTGTCTAAATTAGTGCCTAACATTAGCTACCAAGATTTTGACTATTAAAATAATTGGTCTCTAATTAGAAAATTTGTCTTTAACATATTTTTTGTTACTAAAATTGGTCATTATTTGAAAGTTTTCTTATAGTGGTATTTTTACAATAACAATAATTTTTATTTTTTTATGTTGACAACTTTAGTACATATAGTTTTAATTTGGATTCACACAATAACAATTATATATTTATTATTTTTTTAATAATTATTGTACATTTTTCAATATTCATATATCGCGTATCTATCACGTATCGTATCCTATTATTTTCAAAATAAATGTATCGACATGTCAGATACGTATCGTATCTGATACACGTATTGTATTTGTGCATCATAGATTGTCATTTATGTTATAATTATATTAACATCATAATGTTTTGTATGTTGTATGTTGATGTAACCTAAAGAAGAATTTTAATATACTTTAATTGTTATGTAAACATTATATGTATAACACATGTTTCATGACTCAACATTTAAGTGAAATTTTGTTATGTAGTACAGGTCCTATGATGAATTCTCATGCATCGATTCTTGAAATAATACAAAGTTAGTGATAATTTTAAGCAACCAAAATCTATAATTATAAACATATATAATTCAATAACACTCACATATATTCATGCATTCTTATTCAAAATCAAGACATTGTTATTGTAACCATTCCACAAGACAAAATTAAACCACACCTACACATATGTAACTGCGCATACTTCTTAAATACTACCATTCCATTCAACATAACTCTTCACAAATTTAAACAATCAAACAACTCAAAACAAAGTATCGAGAAGTCATATCAAGTATAAACATATAATTTAACAAGTACAAAGAGCAATAATCAATATCAACTTCCTTTTATCTTAGGTAGATAGCTCCCTAACTCATAAATGTTTCTTAGAGCTCTATTTCTCACAAGATGATCTAATTATAAAATTAAGACAAGCAGAAGCAACTCAAAAAGCAAAATAATCTTAAAGATGGGGGTTGTGGGGGAGGGGTAAAAAGGAACTACTTTATTCTTCACTCTAAATGGATAGATTCATAGGGTTATTCACTAGGATCAATCCTATGGTTTTTTATCTTTAAAAGGATGAAGAATGGGATTAGAATTCGAGAGAGGAGTTAGATGGGGAGCTTAAAAAGAAAATCTAGAGAGATGATGGTTCTTGTAAAATAAAACTCAATTAATAGAAAAATATATTTATAACTTTAACCTTTTATTAATAAAATAATCAAGTATCATTTTTAAAAAAATCAACAATACTCTTAGACTATTTTCTTGGCCTTTACATATTGGAAACATATGAGTAATGATATGTTAGATTTTTCTATTACAATATTTTGTATATCAATACTAGATTGGGAAAACATTATTTATAAGCAAGTGTTTTGATGTTTTTCGACTATTGGGTAGGTAAAAGGGAACACTAATGGTGCAACTTGTGGCTGCTCCGGTAATGGTCCATGTGTTGATATATTTAGAACATATTGGTGGATTTTCTTCTTTTCTTAGAATGCCAAACTCACTTTATGTGGATCTTATGGGTGCTATTTTGGCAGTAGATCATTGTAAATTGGTTGGAATAGGCATTTTTGGTTGGAAATTGATTGAGTATTGTCATGAATAACTTTATATTATATTCATGTTGTCCTTTGGTCTCTATAAGGAAGATGGAGAAAATGTTTGTAAATATGCACAAATATAGAGTTTAGATGTTCAGATACACACCAAGAAGGAAATGATTTTGATGATAAACTTTCTGTTATAGGTTTGGAAAATCAAATTTTGTATACATGGTATCACATAATGCTACTTAGACTCCAACTTGATTTTTTTTCATAATAAATTTCAACTACCTATGTTTTGAACTTTTTTAGAGTTTTGTCTTGTTTGTTTTTTTCTTATACATGGGTTTGGTTTGGTTGCCCATGTCTTTTGTTTCTAAGAAATTGTTGCATATGATGACAAATGATTAGTGTGCATTAGGATGCTAGCATAACTGAGACGTCAATGTACATAGTGATGCCTATCATGGATTTATAAAACAAGATTGTAAAATTATAAAACTATAAAATAACATATGGTGATGACCGAGTAAGGTTACAAGATAAGATAATAGGTATGTCAAGGAAAAATTAAATACCATGGACTCAATTGAAAAGTATATAATTGTTTAATGGCTTAAATATGTTGAGACAAGACAATGCCAATCACCCATTAGATGAAAGTTGTAATTAATTTTGATGATGACAAACACTATAAAATATTGAAGATATGTGTGCTTATTCATCTAACATATTTAGTATTGTAGATGAAAGCTCTGAATTTGATAGTTTTTGTTTATCATATGATAAAAAATGACCATACCAATATTGTCATCTAGTGTCTAACACTTCAACATTATTGTAATCTAATGATCAAAGATAGACATAACATATCAAAAGCTTCAACGTTATAACTTATAATGACGAAAAGGGTAGAAATAAATTAGTCTCTAATGTTCAAATCTTAAATTAATGATCTGTGCTAAAATGTTTTTCTTTAATATATTGCATAGTATTGAAATGGTTACAATGTGGTCACACAACAAGGCAAAACTCTAACAAAATTTCATTTGATATTGATAAGAAGATATAATATGTATTAATCAAATAATATAAGGTTAAATACATCAAATGATATATGATCATTCCATTCAAAATGTATTGATCAAATGATATACATGAGAATAAATAAGACAAATCAGCACTTACACTGATAAAACGATATGATGATGGCATACCCCTTAGCCATGGCTAAGCACACTCAAGAAGAGTTGGAGTCATCAATGAAAGGTGGGCCTAAGCTCTTATCATCATGGGCCATTAATGAGTTTTTAGTAGAGGTCTATTTTGAGCCTTGTATTATGGGTCTATTAGTATTGGATTTGTCTTTTGAGGCTTGAATAATGGGCCAAATAGTCTAGGGTTTCTTTTGGCCTTAGGTTGTAGTGTAGAGTTTTGGGCCTATGAGATTAGCCCTAAAGAGACACATGGATCAAGGGTAAAATTCTAGGTCGGAGAGCAAAACCTTTTAGAAGCTTGTGGGACCTTGTCTAAAGTGGTCTCCAAGTTGTTCTCTTTTATGAGACACATGCTCTTGCCATGTGTTGTGCTCCTAATGAAGATGATTTCTATTTAGTAGTGGCCATGTGTCATGGTCCTATTGGAGAGGATTTCTCCTTAGTAGTGGCCATGTGTCATCGTCCTAAAGAGATTTATGTTTGTGATACTTGGAAAGGTTGACACTCATGACTAAGAGAAGTCTATCTACTCGTTGTAATCAAATTAGTGTATTTGATTAGTGAAATGTCTTAATCTTTAGTGCCTAAGAGACTAGACGTAAACCTAGTGTTTGGGGTGAAGCAATATTAATTTTGTATGTGATATTATTCTTTGCATTTCATAATTTATTCTTTATATTTATGCATAACATATAAAAATGTCTAAAGGCTCTATTCAACTACTAAATCATCAACTCTTACTAGCCTCTGTAATCACTATTAGGACTACCTTGTAACCACAACCACCAAGCTCATCAACTCTAGGCCCATCTCTTGCCTTGAACAAAAGAGAGTTACACTGAGGATAGAGAGAATTGCATTGAGGAGAGAGGGAGTTGTTGGAAAAAGAGGGTAACTCTAACAATTAGTTTTCGTTTTTGGTGATGACATTTTATATTCACATATGGACAAAATTGATAATACTTTGAAATAGAGACAAAATACAATTTTAATAAATAATTCATAGACAAGAAAACATACTTAACCCTTTTTAATATTTAATAAATCAGAAAAATTTATTAGACACTTAGTTAGACGTACTCAAAATTATCATAGGTTTAAAATGTTAGAGACTTGGTTAAACTTATTAGAAACTTAGTTTAAAACTTAATTAAACCTTCTATAATTTAGCCTTTATAATTATAACAGTAAGTTATCATATAATCTTATTTTTCCATTACTATTAAAATAACAGCGAATGAGAAAAAAAAAAGAATGAAAACATAGTACCGAAATAAATATAATTTATAGACCTAAAATGTAGCATTAATAGTAAAGGAAACTTTTTTCAGAAAAACTCATTTAATTTAGTATAACATAACAATACGTTACTTTAGTTCAGCTCTTATTATCAATGTGGTCTATTCAACTCTTTATGATTCATTACTAAGAACAATACGAAAGTAAAACGCATACCTAACACACCATTAATGAGATACAATTAAGTTCGGGTTTATTTTCCCACCTACTACCAACGGTTTGACATAGTATGCGGTCATAGATAGAGTATCTCTTGCGTAAACCAGTTTTAGAAACACTTACACGAGTAATAAAAGAAACATTTAATATCTATCACTAAAGTGTCGTATTTATTTTAAAAGTATGATGTCAGATCTTATGATTTTGAATATTTTTTTTAACACTTTTACATTATAGATTTGATCACAACCATTGCTCTATGTTTTATAAAATGTAACAAACCGAGGTCTAACCTTTATGTGCATATAGATATATAGATATCTATGGTTATGCAATAGTTATTAAAAAGTTAGTTTGATAATGCTTTAAAATTGCTCCTTCAATTATTGAACACTCGATAACGGCTTTATATACTCTTTTAAAAACATTCTTTGTAAAGTCGATTTTGTGGAAACAAATTTATTAAAAACCACGAACTTATCAATAAAATTCATTGAATATATATATATATATATATATATATATATATATATATATATATATATATATATTCATGTTTAATAAATTCTATAAATAATATTATATTTATTTCTTTTAAGGTGTCAGAACTTTTCAAAGAAATTATTTTCTATTTAATGATATTTTGGAAGTTTAAAATAATATAAATTATACTTTTTTATTTTTAAATTTGATAATTATAGACAATAACATGAAAGTTGTAAGACCCACTTTTTATGTCCTTAATGTTTAAGGGTCTAACTTATTCTGTTGAGCCTAAGGCTAGCCCATAGGGTGTCCCAAAACCCTTTTTCCAACCCTAACCCCCCTCACTCTACCTTATTCTCATAAAACAGGAACCCTTCCGCCTTCCACTACTGAAGCAAAGAGCTCTGCTAGGGTTTCAATGAGCTTCTTCTTTCCTCCAAGCTTGTAGTGCGTTTCCCTCCAAGTAAGTTGAGCTCCAACTTTTGCCTTTCTTTTCCCAGTCCTTTTGTTCTGGTTCGAAAATGGGTTCTTTCCAGAACCCCACCCTCGTGCTGGTGTGCCTCCCTTTTCAGTTCTTTGGTGTTCTTGGAGCTGTAGTGCCTTTCTGCTAGTACCTAAATCCCTTTCACAGTAGCTTTTGTTAAAGTAAGGGAAGCTAGGGTTTTGCTGTTTTTAAGTTATTTTACATGTTTGGTCTGTTTTACGTTATGGATGCTTGATTCATGTTGTTTGCCATGTGAAAATACATTGCCTATGCTGTTGATGTGTTTTGAATCTGACTTTGCATGAGTGAGAGCTGGTAGGTTCTACTAAACTCGCCCAGGTGAGCTGGGTGGTCGCCCAAACGAACAGCTCTCGCTTAAGCGAGGAGCTCTCGCCTGAGTGAGAACAGTTGCGACCCATCCCCTCTTTGTTTTGAGGACTCGCCTAAGCAAAGGCCACTCGCCTAAGTGAGAGTGATCTCGGCTAGCTTGAGCGAGACCTCGACGTGCCCTCTATTTGCAATCTCGCCCAAGCTTGGACTGGTAGCTTGAGCAAGGGGTTCCTCTTCCTGAGCGAGAGCTCCTTAGCCTGAGCGAGATTGACAGAGTTGGTTGGTTAAGTGTATGTTTCTAATGATTGGTTGGTTTATTGCTTTAAAAAGCTTAAGTATGATGCCTTGTATGTTCTATACGATACAATGGGACTGGAATTGATGAGCTTGGTATGAATAAATGCATGAATCATGGTTTGTTGGTTGGATGTTGGCATGAGATTGTTATGTTTGATAAATTTGTGGTTGGTTGGAGAGACATGGCTATGGCATGAGATTGACGTAATTCCATGAAACTCTTGGTGGGGTTGGATGTGATGGACGTAATTCCATGAAGCTCTTGGTGAGATTTCATGGTGGTGCCGTAGTGTATATAATTAGGTAAGGATTCAAGTAAGGATTGCATCCTGAAACTCTAAAGAGTCAGTTAGTCTCACGTAGAGCGGACTAACTCAAGTGGTGAGAGTAGTAGGAGGCCCTAGTCTTTGGCAAGATAATGGCCTTAGATGTTTGAAGGCTAACCTTGTGCGTGGTAGGGTGAAACCCATTGGCAATGGCTCTACAGAGCAGTAGAGACCACCATAAGGGCAAGCATCCGGTGAATCCAACCGATTATATGTATCCAAATAAATTGAGTCTTAGAGTCTTGCTTGTTTGCTATCACATGCTTGGATGATTGATGTGAAATTGATTTTAAATTGCATGCTTAATTGTATGATAAAAACCTTTTTACTCTAGCTTACCCTCTTGGTTTTTGTCAGTCTTCTTGTGTGGTTTTCCTTTTTGCAATGATCACCAATTCCTTGGTATGAGCAGATATGGGAACCCCTGGTGATTGTAGTGATGATGAAAATGTTGCAGCGTTGTGGTCCTGCTTTGACGTTAAGCTCACTGTTGAGCTCGTGTTTGGATTGTAATCCCTTACTTATGAGCAACCTCTTTTGGATAACTGTGAACTTTTAAATTTTATTCCTGACATTGTGTAGTGTCTTGGTTTTCCTTTTGGTATAATTGGATGACTGTAAAATCCTTTATACTATAAACCTCGTGCTCTTTGAGTATTATAAAGTATGCGATATTTTATTTATTTAAATTTATCTATTAAATGGGATGTTACAAAAAGTTGTTAGAGAAGAGCATGATCATTTATATTGATAGCAATGTCGATGTCATTCTAAATTAATCATAAAATTTTACATTTTTTAGTATATGAAGATAAATAAATAAGATAACTAAATAAAATAACAATTACAAATCTGTATTAAAAAAACTAATTGTCACTTGAAAAATACAAATTTATATTACTTCAAATAAATAAATTTAATAAACTCAATTAAAAATATTCAAATTTATAAAAGAATTAAAATTTAACGAAACCTAATTTAATTAACTTTAAATTTATAAATTTATTATGACAAAAAAAATATTTTATGTCAAATTCTCTTATAATAAAAAAAATGTATTATACTTTTGTATTTCTATAAAAAGAACCGTAAGAGTTAATATCTTCATTGAAAAGTCAATCTGTAACATCCCATTTATTTAATAAAGCTAAATAAAGGATATGTCACATAGTATAACATAAGATGCAAGAATAATAGAGTATAATGTCGCTCCTACAGATATCCCAATTACTTAAAGGACGAATAAAAGAGGCACACCACGATGCTAGGTACAAAGTAAAGTAAGAGAGTGATAATGACGTAAGCAAATTCCCAGAGAAAGCAATACATGGGCCTTAGCCCTAAATGAAAAGCCCAAAAGCAGAAGTCAATCCAAAAGCTAAGCAGCGGAACCATCACCTCCCTGTTGACCACGGATGTTCCTCGCATCTGCTCACATCAACAAGTTGATGATCATCGCAAAAGAGAGTACCACACAGTAGAACACACAACAATAACAGAAGGGTAAGCTAGAGCCAAAAGTGGTTTTATCATGCAAAAAGATATACTTCCATAGTCAATTATACACACGTCATCCAATCATGTTATGACTCCTCAAATCAATACACTAAGCTCAACTCGACTCATCTAGATACATATAATCTGGTCGGATTCAGCGGATGCTTGCACTTGTGGTGGATACCTCTGCTCACCCTCGAGCTATGTGTTACAAGTGTTACAATGAATTAATTCCCTCACACACAAGGTTAGCCCTTAATGAGTTTCAGGCCTCCTGCTACTCTCACCACAAGAGTCAATCCGCTCTAAGTGAAACTAGCTGACTCCCTAGAGTGTCAAGATGCAACCTTACCTTGAATCCTTACCAAATTATATAGATGGGAAACCACCATGGACACCCACTAACATGGGCCATGGAATTACGTCCCGACCACTGAAGCACGACCCTAAAACCCCACCTAGGAATGTTCAAGGAATTACGTACTGACCTCATACCAAACATATTCAAACAACCAAACAATATCATTCATGCGTTTAAAACCCCATACCAACCTCTATGGTCCATCCTCATTCACATTCCATGTTGAATCCATACTATCTCATTCTTCCCAACTCATGAATACATAATTTTATCTCATACGGATACCATGCCACTTTGTTTACCAACCATCACTTTCATTTAAATCACATACCAAGATCATACCAAAAATTCATTATTTCTCACCCATGAACCATTTCATATCTCATATCAAATCCTTACTCAACTCATCATATTCAATTCATGTTAAACTCATAAGCCACAAACCATAATTCATCTTATTCATATAAAATCACTCAATTCATGCTTTAAAATGTATAATCAGCCCAAACACATGACTAACATTCATGAACAAAGAAAATTGCAGCACAAACGCACTCCTCGCCCAGCTCCTCGCTCAGGCAGAAGGGTCTCGCTCAAGCGAGAGGGTCCTCTCGCTTAGGCGAGCCCCCTTTGCCTTGGCGAGGGCTCGAGAAGGGAAATAGTGACACATAGGGTCCAAGTAATCCAATAGTGCATCTCACAAGTTCACATCAATACACAAGGCATACCATAGTAAAATAATAGTTGCTCCGGCAGAAAAACATACTAAAAGCATGAACACTAGCTTCCCTTACCTAGAAAAGGGCTAGCTGAGGACTTCGACACCACGACAGTGAGCTCCAAGAACGGTTTAGGGAGGTCGAGCAAGAAGGAGCTTGAGCGAACTTGACAGGGGTGAGGAATCAAATCCTAGCAGAGAGTGCAGCTGCTCAAGGAGGCAAGAGGTGACTGTTTTTCGGAAAGTGAGAGAAAATGGAAACATTAGGGCAGATTAGGGTCTGGTTTTCCTCTTTGGGCCAACCCTTAGGCCCACTAGACTAAAGGCAGCCCGTTAAAACGTTAGGACAAAAAATTGGGCCTTACATTCTCCCCAACAAAAAAAAATTTTGACCTCAAAAATTCACCAATGAGATAGGAAGAAAACTACGTTTTCCTCATTTTCACTGACAACCACCATGCCGACACGACTGATATAATGACTCCCACACTTATAGTCACTGGAAACTTTGCCTCTGTGCTAAGTGATATGTGTTCAACTGTGTAGGTTGGTTTAGTCACTACTCTCGAAGTGACTTCCAACCTGCAACCTTATAACTGGAATGCTCCTTCGTACTTGTCCAACCAACCTGTATCTGATATACTGACTTGCCTACCATATGCTCTCC
This sequence comes from Vigna unguiculata, assembly GCF_037176805.1. Classification (NCBI taxonomy): domain Eukaryota; kingdom Viridiplantae; phylum Streptophyta; class Magnoliopsida; order Fabales; family Fabaceae; genus Vigna; species Vigna unguiculata. The sequence goes on along the minus strand of NC_140792.1, from coordinate 9,254,886 downwards.
ACTACCTTTCGTAGGTTTTTATCAAAGTCTCAGATGACTTCAAATCTCAAACTAAAGCATGTTCGTTATCACTTCCCATCACCTTGTTCTCTCCTTTAAGCATCACTCCATTGACTTGATCACTTTTGGGTTCTGGCCTACTGCCCCACCATCAACACTTTTGACCACTTTTATGTATAACGACACTCGTACCTCTTGCTTCCTCTACTGGCTCCAACCAAGGCAACAAGTTCACTACCGAGTTGTTCCATTTCCAATTTAAAACCTTGAACGGTTTCCTTCACCATATCATTTTGGCGTCCTACCTTCACCTTTAATCCCCTAACTTGAAACCATTATTTTACAAAAACCTCAGAACCATAACTCTCCCTGACTTTAAGTCTCTAATTTGATCTGTACCAATCAACTTTACAATACACCTCCAACTAAGATTGCCCGATTTGGCTTTTCTCCCTACCTCTTTTGAGAAACTCCTTGACTTGACCAATGAAATCTCTTCACCTCTTCTGCTCCCAACTTAGACACTAACTTCTCCACCAACTCTTACTCTTACCTTGTTAGAGCCTAAATCTTGAATTCTCTCCTAGAAATAAGCACCTACTCTTACTTCCCTACTTCTAGGTTGGTACCCTAACTTGAAAACATAATTCAACCACCCCTTATTTCCTTGGTCCAACTTCCTTTATGCAACCCTACACTTCCAACTCTGAATGATCATTGTACACTTTTACCCGATACACATAAGAACGAAACCTTTGATGTTTTTAAAGAAACGGTCTTCGTAGTAATCACTAGGTCATGAGTAAGATAGTTCTTCTCACGCACCTCTTACCATTTCTAAGCATCATCTGCCACCATCCCACTGCGCTACTCTGATCCATACATAAGGTCACTTGGTTGTTTACTCAAAATAATGATCCTTTCATGTTCGCCATGACGAGGAAGCAATCATCGTTGAGAAACCTTCCTCGAGACCCTTATAAAACTTGAAGAACCCTTTAAACTCCTCTTTTGATAGCCTTAGCGTTCCATTTTCTCAACAATGTATCTATCCTTTTAAAATCATATTCCTTATTAGTCACTCCAACCTTAGTTAATACTCTTCTTGAATGGCTTGACACACCACAACTTCTTTCTAAAGATTCACCAAACTTGTAGTCATCTTAGTGATTATACTGAGTTTATGCCATTATGTCTCCAACAACTCTTTCACTTGTTTCTCTTACTTCACAATCCCAGCATATATCCTCCAATTAGAAGCTATTAGCACAAGTTCGGCTTCAGACCCAATGCAAATGTGAACTTCACCACTCCAAAGCGAAAATTCTAATATTTACTTTAGAATAAATCCATAACTCTTCTACCATTGAGATTCCTTGCATCTATTTTTCGCTTGCCTTTGTCGTATAACTTTGATTCACACGAAACCCTGCCCTTATCTTTCAACTTGATCCACACTTGTTACACCACTACTGACTTGTCTCTTTAAATCAAAGGATACTACTTCGTTGGGGATCACATCTCCTAAGAATGAGATTAAGAAAACAACCAATTCACCCTTGAGATTATGTCCCAACCTTGCTAAGGAAACAATTCAAATTGGCTTTGAATTTAAATCCTTTGGTTACCATGAAACATGAAACACACCCAAGTAAACTTCACTTGACCACCATTGTAGCAAACCACTATCTCAACCCCAACTCCCTCTTGCAGGCACCCATGACTCCTCTACCATATGGCAAACACCAAGAGGTATACAATCCCAAACAAAAGCAAACCCACATCACAAGCACCACTTTTATATCTTGTATCCTCGAATTTGATCATTTGCACTAATCACTCCAGCACCAACTATCGTATACACCATTTCAATTTCTTCAGACTTTTCTTCTCCTTTCATTCTTTAGTGTATTTTGCCCCCACTAGCTGTTGCCATTCCTACAAGATCCAACACTTAGGTTTCTTAGTCTCAGCCCAAGGTCAATTGTTCTGCTCATGTGAACTACTTTTCCTTGAAACATCCTTCTATCAACTCCAAAGACCAATCATCTCCTTCCAACTATCCAACCTAGTACGAAACCTTTATGCCACTTCATTTTTATCCACATATTATTTTTCCCTTTTCTTAGGAAACATCATCTCACTTGATTGATCTGTAAGCTCTGCTCCATCTTAGCCTCCAACTAGAGATTTGTGGCCTTTTTACACCCCATGGTCTTTATCTTTCTCAGCTTGCTCGATGCCAAGCAATTTCATTATTTTCTGCAACCCAGGATTTTGCCAATTGCTTCTCTTCCACCAATCCAGGAAAACACTAGATATGGCCATACGAACATATCTAATGACACTTCTCTTAACATTACATATATTCGTAGAACTCTGAATCCCGGTATTACCGGAATGTAGAACCAAGTTGATTTTTCTCAAACATTGTTACACTTGTATGCATCGATATCTCCCATATGTTCTAAGCTCTAGATTCAACTCATTTTGGAAAACTTGCGGTATTTGATCCCAAACTTGTCCTTGAAGCTCCCTTAGTCCAATCTTTGCTAAGCTCCAACATCTTTTCTCAAACTATTAACCCAAACTTAGTTTTCCTTGCTCAACGGTATACATCACACATCAACTTCCTATCTTTGAGGCAAGAAGTTTTCTCAGAGACCTCATCCAACACTTGTAAAGGTAAGCAGGTCAAGTTGACATGGAATCTGCATTCCCTTATCTCTGTAGACACTAGACACAAAGCACAGAGGCGCAGCAAGACAAACTAGATCATACAAAGCAACAACCTATCACTTACAGACAACCAACCCCTTTGTATGTCATCATTCTTTCCCCAAACCATTAGAATTAAGAAAGGAAAAATAACCTTTAATCTAGTCATAAGTGTGCACCCTCATTACTTTATAAAGGCGTTTTTCTGTTTTTAAAACTTTTGGTTTTACTGACACACTTGACTAGACATTACTACTCACGCCCGCGAGGGATGACAAACCCACAACCTCAGGTCATCCTAAGGACGAACTGCTCTGATACCATTAATGTAACATCCCATTTATTTAATAAAGCTAAATAAAGGATATGTCACACAACATAACATAAGAAGCGAGAATAATAGACTATAATGTCGCTCCTACAGATATCCCAATTACTTAAAGGACGAATAAAAGAGGCACATCACGATGCCAGGCACAAAGTAAAATAAGAGAGTGATAATGACGTAAGCAAATTCCCAGAGAAAGCAATACATGGGCCTTAACCCTAAATGAAAAGCCCAAAAGCATAAGTCAATCCAAAAGCTAAGCAGCGGAACCATCACCTCCCTGTTGACCACGAGTGTTCCTTGCATCTGCTCACATCAACAAGTTGATGATCATCGCAAAAGAGAGTACCACACAATAGAACACACAACAATAACAGAAGGGTAAGCTGGAGCCAAAAGTGGTTTTATCATGCGAACATATATACTTCCATAGTCAATTATACAAACGTCATCCAATTATGTTACGACTCCTCAAATCAATACACTAAGACTCGACTCGACTCATCCAAATACATAGAATCTGGTCGGATTCAGCGAATGCTTGTAATTGTAGTGGATACCTCTGCTCACCCCCGAGCTATGTGTTACAAGTGTTATAATGAATCAATTCCCTCACACACAAGGTTAGCCCTTAATGAGTTTCAGGCCTTCTGCTACTCTCACCACTGGAGCCAGTCCGCTCTAGGTGAAACTAACTGACTCCCTAGAGTGTCAGTAAACAACCTTACCTTGAATCCTTACCAAATTATATAGATGGGGCACCACCATGGACACCCACTAACAAGGGTCATGGAATTACGTCCCGACCACTAAAGCACGACCCTGAAACCCCACCAAGGAATGTTCAAGGAATTACGTACTGACCTCATACCAAACATATTCAAACAACCAAAAAATATCATTCATGCGTTTAAAACCCCATACCAACCTCTATGGTCCATCCTCATTCACATTCCATGTCGAATCCATACTATCTCATTCTTCCCAACTCATGAATACATAATTTTATCTCATGCCGATACCATGCCACTTTGATTACCAACCATCACTTTCATTTAAATCACATACCAAGATCATACCCAAAATTCATCATTTCTCACCCATGAACCATTCCATATCTCATATCAAATCCATACTCAACTCACCATATTCAATTCATGTTAAACTCATAAGCCACAAACCATAATTCATCTTATTCATACAAAATCACTCAATTCATGCTTTAAAATGTATAATCAGCCCAAACACATGACTAACATTCTCGAACAAAGAAAATCGCAACACAAACGCACTCCTCGCTCAGGCGAGAGGGTCCTCTCGCTCAGGCGAACCCCCTTTGCCTAGGCGAGGGCTCAAAAAGGGAAACAATGAACTTACGTGCATTCTCGCTTAGGCGAGACCCATCTCACCTGAGCGAGACTTTGCTTGCTCAAAAACAAGGTTGGTTGCTTGAGGGACGATTCGCATAAAATACCTTGGGCAAGCCTTTGTTAATCTCGCCTAGGCGAGGCATGCTCGCTTGGGCAAGATGACCAGTGCCCACCATTGTTCTCTCGTGCAACAGTCACACAACAAGGTCCAAGCAATCCAATGGTGCATCTCACAAGTTCACATCAACACACAAGGCATACCATAGTGAAGTAACAGTGGCTCAGGCAAAAAAACATACTAAAAGCTTGAACCCTAGCTTCCCTTACCTGGAAAAGGGCTAGCCGAGGACTTCGACACCACGACAGTGAGCACAACAGCTCCAAGAACAGTTTAGGGAGGTTGAGCAAGAAGGAGCTTGAAAGAACTTAACAGGGGTGAGGAATCAAACCCTAGCAAAGAGTGCAGCTGCTCAAGGAGGCAAAAGGTGACTGTTTTTCTGAAAGCGAGGGAAAATGGAAACGTTAGGGCAGATTAGGGTCTGGTTTTCCTCTTTGGACCAGCCCTTAGGCCCATTAGACTAAAGGCAGCCCTTAAAACATTAGGGCAGAAAACTGGGCCTTACACAATGATGTGATCCTACCAATGCTCATAGTTTGGACCAATGGCTTAGTCCATTTAGTTTATCTTTGTTATTAAATAAATACGTATTTTTGAATATTTTATTTTCAGTATAATAAATTGGGCTTTATTTTGCAGCCTATATCTTCAAATCCACTTCACGGATGGGCCAATCAAAAAGCTGTGTATTTGGGCCTTCACGGCAGCAAACATTTTTAGCAGTTTCAACAACAATTGGGCCTGCATGTGGCAGCCCAATTATAGTAGCGAAGACTCCAATTGCTTCCAGAACTCGTGCCATTTGTTCAGCATCAAGTCTATCTGGGCCTTAATCTCCTATAGCCCAATTTTGGATTTCCGCACACCACCACAATCCTTCTGAAGCCAAAATCCTTCCTTTATTGGGCTCGAGCCCAATTTTGCCACATCTTTGCGTGACCAACCAACCGCACAACTTTTCTTTCTCCACATTTCATTATGCAGCCCACGCAAGGGTTTCTTCACCTTTCACGCGTGCAAACCCTTGGCACCATGTTAGGGTTTTGTTTGCGTCAACCTGCGTTCCACCTTAACTTTACTAGCTTTCCTAAACACGCACCTCACACCTTAGGCGGCCAGGGTTCTATAACGCTGTTTATAGCTGAGTCTTAGCCTAGGGTTCTTCTCTCTCGCCGTTAGGAACTTGTTAGACGGCGTTCCTTTCTTCATTCTGTTTTCCGGTTGCCTCTCCTATAAAGGGCAAGCCATTTCATTGTAATAGATAGCTTAGATGAATATATGAGAGTTGAATCTTTCCTCCATTTTCGTCAGCTCACCTCCTTCCTTAGTTGAGGATTTCTCCTCCTAGGGTTACCCTAACAGTGAGGAATGCGTGACTTCCCCACTGGAACTCCGAACTAATCGAGTCATCGATCTTCCGCTGCGATTTCTACCGAACAATCGACGTTTGGAGGTCGTCTCTGTCAAACGAAGCACATTTTCGCCGATCAACGGCGCCGCCGGCCTCATCACACAATCTAGCCTTTCAATTTCTTTTTTCAATTATAATATTTTCACTTTTTAATGAAACATAAACTACATTCTTTTCATTTTCAAAGTAATGTATTTATAAAAACATTCTACTTTGAAGTACTTAAATATAAGGCGAAAGTAATACTCTATGGTATGAATACCATGAGAAAAAGTTATCATACAAATTATGATATGTCAGCTAGTAACATTTGATTACATTAATTTTAATTTAATTATAAATATTTTTTAACTATTTTTTTATTCGATTTTAGTTTAAAATTAACTAAAGTCATCAGAGATAAAATTACCAATTAAATTAATGACATTTTAAAGATAATCTCATTAATAAAATTTGCTCACATTTTGTGACCGATATCCAAGACATTTTCCATTTATAGTTAAGTTAAAAGTGAGACCATGTGTTACTAAGTTATGATTGAATAGTTTTACTAATTTAATTCTTTAGGTTGTTAAGTAGATTTGTTTTGGTTTTTATATTTCTATTTGAATTAATTGAGTTTTGATATATGTTTTTTTTTTGTATTTTTTGAAATTAGTTGCTATTTTTTTTTCTAAATAGATTCATTTTGTTCTCATCTATTAAATTGACATTAACATCATCTTTGTAAGTGTCATGTGTTAGCTCGTAGTATTTTTTTCTTGTTAAATGTTTTGGTTCCTTAACTTCAAGTAAAAATTGGAATTAGTCGCTCTTCAAAACTTTAACCCAATTTAGTTCCTCAATTTTAGAAATGCATAGATTTAGTCATTTTAACCAAATTTTGTTAAGTTTATTTGACGTTTCAAATGCGTTTCATGGTAGCATTGGAGTTGTTTATAACATTTGACACTTTTCCGCTTCAATGTTAGTTGAGAAACATGTTTAAAATGTCAAATAAATTTAACAAAATTTGGTTAAAATGACTAAATTTACATATTTTTAAAGATTGTGGACTAAATTAATCTAAAATTTTGAAGAGAGACAAATTTCAATTTTCAAAGTTAAGAGACCAAAAGCATATTTAACACATTTTTTTTATCTTTTTAACTATTTTTGAAGATTTTTCCACCTGTCAGTGTTATTGTCGTGCCACATGACAATGCTAATGTCACATGTCAGTGTTAGTACCATATGTCATTGTGAACATCAAAGATTAATGTTAACACCACATGTTAGTGTTAATGTCACATATCAATTCTTTGAATTAAATTCAGTCCATATATTTATTTTTTGTCTTAATTAAGTCCTATTTTCTTTTTCTAAATCAAGCAATGTTGTCCCAACCAAAAATATAAGACATGTTCTGTACTATACCTAGGCAGACTAGGATAACTACACGGCCAAAACCGCTTAGGTATAGCCCCACAAACAAAAACAGTACATGAGTAACCAGTCAAATAGGATCACATAGTGGCCCAAGCCACCTACAGTAAAGGATAATACATGACAAGGGGTTGCTAACTCCAAGCTTAGGATATTACAAACGAGGCCCTTAGTATCAACATTCTAACACAAAACATGGACTTAGCCCAAGCCCATCTAGAATCTGAATGTTGGCCCAATGCAAGAAAGGGGGCTCGACCCATAAGGATGGCAAGACATAATTAATGACTCTATAAATACGCGTGGACCCCAACAATTAAGAGGTACACTTTCATTAATTCTCTAATATGAGATTTGACTTTTGGAAAGCCTCTTTGTTGACTTGATTGTCGGAGCCCTCTCCGCAGGTAACCCTTTAAGGGTCCAGACCGTCTACGTTAGGAGATGACATGTACAACTCAAGAAGGAGCCGACTCGAGAGGTCAAGGATTGAGGTAAGGCATTATTTGTGTTCCCTAATATCTCTTATTTGTTATCCGCAGGAAAAATTACGCCCACCGTGGGATACGAAGTGATACCTTACCAAGCAATCCGAACATTGTCGAGAATGGTCTCCACCCGCAACAGAGCCAGAATCATGAAACACCTTAAGGCAGGCCCTTCTATGCCCGCAAACAACACCTCGAACTTGGCCGCCATCCTCGAAGGCCAGGCCAAAATGCAACACGAACTTGCAGACTTGAAAAAGTGCAGTGCTAACGAGATGGAAGTGCTCAGGCAAGAGAACTCAAGACTGAGAAGAAAAATTGATGCTGATCCTACCCAGAAAGGGAAGGGTAAAGAGCTGTTAGAGGCCCCCAGGTCCCCAGCCTACCAACCCAGCGAAGAAGAAAGTGAATATACAATCCCACCCCACACACTTTCACTACCACTCAACAAACACCCATCATCCCCCCACCATACAGCCACCCATCATCCAACCACCATCCCCGCACAACCTACAACCAATCACCCTGCTGCCACCCTTCCCACCACTCATATCCCTTCTCACCACTACAGCACCACATTCCCTACCATCGTCCAACATCCCATCCCACCACACCCATCCAAACGTCGCCATCCTTTCATTGACACCATAACAACCACACCTCTCCCTAGCCAGTGGGAACCCTTCACACTAGATCACTACGCAGGAGAAACTGACCCCGACGAACATCTTAAGGTGTACATCCCCCATGTTTCCCTCTACACGTCTAACGACATCGTCTTCTACAAGGCCTTCCCCACCACCCTCAAAGACCCTACCCTTAAATGGTTCACCACCCTCCCCCATACCAATTAACTATTTTGACACCCTCTCCCCCCTTTTTACCACCCATTTTGCCGGCAACCGCCCACATTAGGTCGCACCCTTATCCCTCCTCAATGTTAGATAGGAAAGAGACGAGACGTTGCATGCCTTCATTGACCGCTTCAGCAAGGCCACCCTCTGCATGCCCAACCTCACTCAAGAAATGATCTTACAATGTATGGCCCTAACTCTGAAACCTGGTCCATTTGTTGACAACGTCTATCTTCGCCCTCCAACCTCCATGCATGAACTCAAACTACGTGCTGCAGATTACATCCGCATGGAGGAGATGAAGACTCTCAGAACCAAGTTTTGCATCGACTATACACCCTCGTCCGTCGGGCCAGACAAACCGTTTGCACGACTTGAATCTAGGCCCAGATAGCCTAGGCAACCACGATTCACCAGATACGCCTCACTCAATGTCCCCAGATTACGTCTCCTCGACGAAGCGCTCCAGGCTGACCTCATCCCACTACCACGCAAAACCTTGAACCTCCCCAACGCTGATATGACCAAGTACTGTAAATATCACAAAAACAATGGCCACACCACCGATGAATGCAATGCGCTTCAAGATAAAATAGAAGCATTGATCCGCATCGGCCACTTTAGTCATTTTGTTAGAAAAAATGGACCTTTTCATCCAGACAATCCGATAATCGCCACCTCCCACGAGACACTCGTCACGCTAATCGACCACACACCAATACCCGTCTAGATCAACAGCCAGCCCGCACTGACGTCAACCAAGTCGATCCCCCCTATGCGGCACAATCAACACTATCTCAAGGGGCTTCGCCAGGGGTGGCTCCACCTCGTCAACTAGGAAGAAACACCTTCATAATATCCAGTCCATCAACCACATAACCCACTCCCACCACAGACACCGCATGCCCCCCACTACCTTCACTAACATCGATTTCCATGGCGTCGATGAACAACAAGATGATCTTATGATCATAATCATTGAACTCGAGAACTTTGCGATTAAAAAGGTTCTCATAGACCAAGGCAATTCCCTAGACATCCTGTACTGGACCACCTACCAAAAACTCCAACTTCCCCCCACTGCTATGATTCCCTATGATGAACCTATCTATAGTTTCTCTGGAGAAAAGGTGTCAACCTGTGGCTATATCGATCTTCACACTATTTCTCGTGAGGGCATCCCCATCCACTTCCTCGTTGTGGAAGCACCCACCTTGTAAAACGTCCTACTCGGCCACCCATCCCTCAATACTCTAGGAGTTGTTGTCTCCACACCCCACTTAGCCATGTAGTTCCCCCCCATCTGACGATATCATTACCATCTATGGCAACCAACGACTCGCTCGAGAATATTATATGGCAAGCATGCGCCCTGAGATACCAATCCTCCAAACCCATAACATTGAGCACCTACCTGATTCTGGAATAGCTCTATTCGGTGACGACCTAGACCCTAGAATAGGATGTGACTCACGTATCAAACCAGTTGAGGAAATTGTAAACCTAGACCTCCCCACTGGCCACACCCTCAAATTAGGAGCAACCCTCCCACACGAGCATCGTGACGTCTTAACACCCACCCTAACTGCCAATGCCGACCTCTTCGCCTGGTCAGCCGCAGACCTACCCCGCGTAGATCCTCAAGTAGCAGTTCATAAGCTATCCATATACAAAGAAGTCAAGTAAATCTCGTAGAAGAAATAAAAGTTAGGAGAAGAACGACAACTGGCAGCAAAAGTAGAAGCCGAGAAGTTACTAGATGCTGGATTCATCGCAGAAGCCCACTACACCACTTGGCTCTCTAATGTTGTCCTGGTTAAAAAAGCTAATGGCAAATGGAGAATGTGCGTCCACTACACGAACTTTATAAAACTTGCCGCAGAGATGCATACCCCTTACCCAATATTGACCGGCTAGTAGATGGCGTAGCCAACAACAAAGTTCTTAGTTTTTTATATGCATATTCCAAATACAACAAAATACCAATGGCTACAGCCAACATGAACAAAACCGCATTCATCACTGATGACGCTAACTATTTCTACAAGGTTATGCCTTTTGGACTAAAAAATGCAAGCGCTACCGATCAAAGGTTAATGGATAAAGTATTCAACCAATTGATGGGAAAGTGTGTCAAAGTGTACGTCAATGACATGGTTGTCAAATCACCCAGCCACCTGCAACACGCACAAAACTTGTTCGTAGTATTCTCTACACTTCAACAGTACAACCTCGGACTCAACCCCGAAAAATGTGTTTTCAACGTTGACAATGGAAAATTCCTAGGCTTCATGCTCACACAACGCGGTATTGAAGCCAACCCTGAAAAATGCAATGCTATAATTGAAATGCGGAACCCCACCAATATCAAAGAAGTCCAACGCCTGATAGGCCGCCTAACCGCCATATCCAGGTTTCTCCCAAAACTGGCCGAACAAACCCAACCCATTATCCAGCTCGTCAAAAAATCTGTGAAGTTCTTCTTGAACAATGATTGTGAAAAAGTTTTCCAAAACCTCAAAACCACCTTCACATCCCCTCAAATCCTCCACAAACCAGATATAAATCTCCCGCTCTTGGTATACATCACTGCAATAGACCACACGATCAGTGCCACCCTGGTCCAAGAATCTTCTAGGATTCAGTATCCCATGTACTTTGTCAGCCGAACCCTACAAGATCCTGAAATCAAATACCAAATGGTAGAAAAACTAGCCCTCTCCTTAGTGCATGCAGCAAGACAACTATGTCCATACTTCCAGAACCACCATATCACCGTCAAGACCGATTACCCCATTCAAAAACTCCTCCAAAAACCCGACCTTGCCAAACGATTATCGTCTTGGGCCGTAGAACTCTCCGAATTTAACATTCGTTACGAACCGCACGACCCCATCAAAGCCCAGTGCCTACTTGACTTTGGCAACGACCTGCAACACACCCCCGAGGAAGACCAATGGACACTATACATTGATGGTTCCTTTAATCCAAGGGGCGCAGGTGCCGATATTGTCCTAGAAGGTCCCAACCATATCCTCATTGAAAAATCTCTACATTTGGCCTTCAAGAGTTTCAACAACCAAGCTGAATACGAGGTCATCCTCGCGGTACTATCACTAGCGCGCAAAGTCGGTGTCCGAACACTTTTTTGCCTAACGACGAATTTCAAATAAAGGACACAACCCTCCTCCAATACTACCACTTGGTCCGCAATGTCATACTATCCAGATTCGACCAGGTATATATCCAACATATCCCAAGAGGTGAAAAATGAGCAGATGTCCTGTCAAAACTCACAAGCACTAAACTCAAAGGTAAGCATAAATCCCTCCTACAGTAGACGCTATCTGCACCATCCATAACAAACATATGCCTCAACCTAGGTCACACCGATAATTGGACAATCCCACACATCCAATACCTCAAAACTGGTAACCCCCCACCCAATACCGACAAAGGATGGCTGGCAAAAGCAGCAAAATACACAATGATAAGTGACGAGTTGTACAAGCGAGGGTATGGGCAACCCTTGCTTAAATGTGTTCCAAGAGAACAAGCCAAATACATAATTAAAGAGATACATGAAGGAATATGCGACTACTATTCAGGCACACGGACCATGACAACCAGGATACTCAGAGCTGGCTACATCTGGCCAACCATGGAGGCATATTGCCAAGCCTTTGTCAAGAAATGCATACTATGTCAGAAACATGGCAACCTCATTCACCAAAAATAGGAACAATTGCATTTCATACTTTCCCATGGCCATTCGCAAAAAGGGGAATAGACATCTTGGGACCCTTCACCCTGGGGAAAGGACAAGTCTAGTTCCTCATTGTCAGCATCGACTATTTTACGAAGTGGATAAAAGCTAAACCGTTGGTCACAATCACAACACAACAAGTCTAGCAGTTTGTGTGGAAAGACATCATATGCCGCTATGGAGTCTTGTATACTATAATAACCGACAATGGCCGGGAATTAATTGATAAAGAGCTCGCCAAATTCTACACAGGCCTTGGCATCAAACATATCACTAGTTCTATAGAGCATCCACAAACCAATGGACAAACAGAAACTGCCAACAAGGTCATACTGGTCGAGCTGCAAAAATGTTTACTTCAAGTCAACCAGATACTAACTCAATTAAAAATCAGTTGAATTCAATTTACTTACCAATAAAATTAATAAATTAAAAACTTGTTCTATTTTATGAGAAATTATAAAAAAACTATTTATTTTATAAAAATTGATTTAACTAGACAAATTTTCATTTAGTAGATTTGACAGTGTTTTGCTCTTGTATACTTGTTCACGATAAAAGGAATTATAATCAATTCAAAATAATCTTCATATCTTTGCTTGAAGTTTCAAATGTTTTCCTTGACTTTTTGAACTTTTCTTTCCTTTTTTAGTCAGCGAAAACTTTGATTTCGAAACCTTGGTTTTGTCTTCTTGTCAATGTTCAAAAAATCTTTCCTAAAGGAAACTTATGCAACAAATCATGTAAAATCTCATATACCATAATTAAACATTGTTTTCAACAAAGATAAAAATAATGTTAAGTCATATATTAGAATATCTAGAATATTTCTGTACATATGATAAAATGTTCGTTAATCATTTGAGACCATTTTGATTTGAAAGATAATTAGTTTAAGATGTCCTTTTAATAATTAACATTGAATTATCTAGAATAATTTGAATGTTGTAACTTAAATCAAAAGCAATTTGGTGATAGGAAAATGTTGACTTTGGAATCGTCTGATTAAATTATCGCATGATATCGTCTAATACATTAAATATTTGAATCATCTTATCAATTTAATATTCAATTATTTGGTTAGTATGAATGTCATCTCCAATATGCATCGACTGATTAGTTTGAGATTGAATCATCTGGTCACAAGTGAGCTTCAACTACAATAGCAAATGTTAAACTACTCAAAGCATTTATGGTAAACCAATACATTATAATCTACCCTTATATCGTCTTATTAGTGTATTAGATTGATTTCTATCATTCTATTATCTATTTTTTGATTAATGAGTTTGCAACATGTATTCTTTACATGTTATATAAACCATAGTATTTTTTTCATCAAAACTACCTCATCTAAGGGGTTTATTTCATCTAGTTCTAAAAATATCCCTATTAAACTCATAGCTGCATAGAGTTTTACAAGTATCTTAGTTTTTCCGCTAACGTAGTGTAGGATCGACCAAGGTATCCACGGGTGGAACATCAAAGGGACAGGGGAGAGCCACGGCTCCCCCAAAATATTTTGGATTTTTTATATATATATTTTTATATTTTTTTAAATTATAATTATATATTATTTATATTAAGTTTATATTATGGAAAATAATAATACAAAATAAAATAAAAAATATAATGAAAACATTGATTTATAAAAGAGATTATGGTTTTGTTTTTGCTATAAAAGTTTTCTATCATATAAGTTATTATGAAAGTGTGTGAGGAGAAAAAAATACGAAGGGATAGATTGAAAACAGAGGTTGGAGAACACATAGATTCAGATTGAAATATACATTTTTGCATGATCTCTCACATATTAAAATTAGTATCTTATAATGATTTATGTATGTTAGATTTATGATTCTTCTTAGGATGTTTATCCCAAATTAGTATAAACCCTAATTATGATTTTAGGGATTCTTTTATGAAATTGGTATGAACCCTACTTATAATTTTTCCAAATTAGTATAACCCTTAATTATGAAATTTAGGGATTTTGTGTTTTCCTGCATATGGTAAATTTTGTAAAGCTTTGAATTTATAACATGACTTCCACCCTACACACTACCCACATCCCACCTTATAACATCCCTCCCACCCTCCCTACCACCCATATCCCCCCTCAAACCTTCACTTCAACTTTTCCCACCCTCGTTCACCATCCCATCCCCCCTCACCCGCTACCATTAGCCCAACCTAGACGCCGTCATCCTTTTACCGATTTCATCGCCAACACACCCCTCCCTGCCCAGTGGGAACCTTTCACACTAGAACGCTACACAGGTGAGATCGACCCACATCACCCTCTACACTTCCCATGATGCTGTTTTCTGCAAGGCCTTTCCTACCACCCTTAAAGGACCTACCCTCGAATGGTTTCCACCCTTCTGCCATACTCCATCAACTACTTCGACACCCTCTCCCACATGTTTACCACTCACTTCCTCGGTAGCCGCCCACATCAATTTACAACAATCTCACTTCTCGGCGTCAGACAAGAACAAGACGAGACACTCCGGGCTTTCATTGACTGTTTCAATAAGGCTGCCCTTCGCACACCACAACTTAACTAGGAAATGATACTTCAGTGCATAACACTCACTCTCAAACCCGGCCCCTTCGCCAACAACGTCTACCTCCACCCACCCATCTCCATGCATGAGTTGAAACTCCGCGCCGCTAACTACGTCCGCATGGAGGAGATGCAAACTCTCCATACAAAATTCTGCAATGACTATACACCCTCCGCAACAACCCCCCTCCACAACCTTCCCGGCCTGACCCGAGACCCCGAGAACCCCGCTTCACCAGATATGTCCCCCTAAATGTTCCTTGATCCCGCCTTCTTGATGAGGCCTTATAAGTCGACCTCATCCCACCACCACGCAAGACGACCACTTCTCCCAACGTGGACATTACTAAATATTGCAGCTATCATCGAAACAACGGTCACACCACGGAGGAATGTAAAACACTCCAAGACAAGATTGAAGAATTTGTTGGTGCTGGCCACTTCCGCCACTTCGTCCTAAAAAACGACCACCCTCCCTGATCTGATCACCTTCCTCGTTCTGACCACTGACGCCCTCCCCGCGATTCTCGCCATGACAAACGTCCAAGCCAGCCCGCTAACCGCGACCCCCAACAGGCTCGCACCGATATCACCCTTACTGACCCCCCTACGCGGCACTATTAACACCATCTCTGGTGGCTTTGCTAGTGGCGGATCCACCTCATCCACCAGAAAGAGACACCTCTGCCATATACAATCCATCAACCTCATTACCCACTCCCATCACATACTTCGCATGCCCCCCATAACCTTCACAGACGATGACTTCCATGGCCTTGATCACTAGCAAGATGACCCCATGGTTATCACCGTTGAGTTAGAAAACTATGTCGTCAAGAAAGTCCCTAATGGACGCGTCTTCAAACTTGACACTGGATTACAACCTACAACGCGACATCCTTACACCCACCCTCATCAACAACACAGACCTCTTTGCTTGGTCAGCTGCTGACTTACTCAGCGTTGACCCTCAAGTCGCATCCCACAAACTATCCATTTACAAGGAGGCCCGGTATGTCTCCTAGAAAAAACACAAACTTGGCGAAGAATGTCGATTAGCAGCCAAGGCCGAGGCCGACAAGTTGCTCAACGCAGGGTTTATCAAAGAAGCCCACTACACCACTTGGCTCTCCAATGTGGTTTTAGTCAAGAAAGCTAATGGCAAGTGGCGGATGTGCGTTGATTACACGGATCTCAATAAAGCATGTCTTAGGGATGCCTACCCCTTACCCAACATTGATCGGCTTGTCGACTGTGCAGCCGATAACAAAGTTCTCAGTTTTTATGATGCATATTCTGGTTACAACCAGATTCCCATGGCCACATCCGACATGAATCAAACCGCCTTTATTACAGACGACGCCAACTACTTCTATAAGGTCATGTCGTTCAGCCTCAAAAACGCGGGAGCAACATATCAACGACTAATGGATAAGGTCTTCAGCCATATAATGGGCAAGTGTGTCGAGGTAGACGTTGACGATATGGTCGTCAAATCCCCAAGTCATCACCAGCATGCTCAAGACTTGACCACCGTCTTCTCTGCATTAAGACAATACAACCTCCGCCTCAATCCCAAAAAATGCGTCTTCAGCGTCGACCGTGGTAAATTCCTCGGATTCATGCTTACACAACGCGGCATAGAGGCTAACTCCGAAAAGTGTAATGCAATTATTGAGAAACGAAGCCCCAATAGTGTCAAAGAAGTGCAACGCCTCATAGGCCGACTAACCGCCATCTCCCGCTTTCTTCCCAAGTTAGCCGAACAAACCCAGCCCATCATTCAATTGCCCAAAAAATCGGCCAAGTTCACGTGGAACGACGATTGTGAACAAGTCTTTCAAAAACTAAAGACCACCCTCACCTCACCACCCATCCTTCATAAGTCGGATACCCATCAACCCTTACTCATTTACATCACTGCCATAGATCACACCGTAAGCGTCGCGCTAGTTCAAGATGTCAATGGTACTCAACAACCTGTATACTTCATCAACCGAACCCTGCAAGATCCCAAAACCAAATACCAGATGGTGGAGAAGTTAGCCCTATCCCTAGTACACATAGCACGATGCCTACGCCCTTATTTTCAAAATCATAACATCATCGTCAAAACCAACTACCCTATCCAGAAGATACTGCAGAAACCAGACCTCGCAGGTCGCATGTCGTCTTGGGCTGTCGAATTATCCGAATTCAACATCCGTTATGAACCCCACGGCCCCATCAAAGCTCAATGCCTCCTAGACTTTGTCAACGATCTCTAACGAACCCCTGAGAAGGACCAATGGACACTTTATGTTGATGGTTCGTCAAACCCAAAAGGGGCAGGTGCCGACATCGTCCTAGAAGGCCCCAATGATATCCTCATCGAAAAATTCCTCCACTTCGCCTTCAGAACATCCAACAACCAAGCCAAATGCGAAGCCATCCTTGCCGGATTATCCCTCGCCCGCGAAGTTGGTGTCAAATCACTCACATGCAAAACCGATTCCAAGCTTATTGTGGGCCATCTAAATGATGAGTTCCAGATCAAAGACCCTACCCTCCTACAATTCTATCACCTGGTCCGAAAAGTCATCCAATCTGCTTTTGAACAAGTCTACATCCAACACATTCCCAGATTCAAAAATGTTAGAGCTGACATATTATCAAACTAGCCAACACTAAGCTAAAAAGCCGCCATTGATCACTCTTACAGCAAACGCTATCCGCCCCTTCCATCACAAACACTTGCCATACCCTAACCCAAGACCAAGCCGACAATTGGACAACTCCCTACATCCAATACCCGTGGCCCTTCCAAAGTGGGGAATGGACATTCTCGGCCCTTTCTCCCCAGGAAAAGTTCAAGTAAAATTCCTGATAGTAACCGTCGACTACTTCACCAAGTGGATAGAAGCCAAACCATTAGCCACCATTACAGCCCAACAAGTCCAACAATTCGTCTGGAAGGATATTATATGTCGGTATGGCATCCCACATACAATCATCAACGACAATGGCCGATAGTTTATAGACAAAGAACTCGCTAAATTCTATATCGAGCTAGGCATCAAACATGTAACTAGCTCTGTTGAACACCCATAGACCAATGGACAAGCCGAGGTAGCAAACAAGGTTATACTAGTAGAACTGCATAAACGGTTGGACAACACCAAGGGCCGATGGCCAGAAGAATAAGCGAAAGTGCTAGGGGCCTACAGGTGTACCCCTCAATCAACAACAAAAGAATCTCCATTCAGCCTAGTATACGGCGCAGACGCCATGATACCAATTGAAATTGGTGAACCATCTCTGCATCGAGAACTATACGACCCAGTCCAAAATCATCAAAACATGAGCACCCACCTCGACCTCCTACCCGAGTTAAGAGAAAAAGCCTAGATACGCAACTTAACTACCAAATAGAGAGTAGCCAGGAAATATAATACGAACATATGCCCAAGATCGTTCGTGAAGGGAGACTTAGTTTGGAGAATGGCCAGCAATGCAAGAAAGAAGGATGACAAGTTCTCTGCCAATTGGGACGGCCCATACCGAATACGTGAAGATGTTGGAGGAGGAGCGTATAGGCTTGAACAATTATCGGGGGAAGAAATACCCAATACATGGAATGTGTCCCATCTCAAGTTTTACTTTAGTTAAAGACATGTATTGTAGCACATACTTGTAACCTTGAGTGTACTCTTTCCCTTCACCTGGTCTTTTTTCCCTAAGGAGGGTTTTGGCCAAGGAGGTTTTAACTAGGCACCCCAAATTTCATGAATAAACAAAGGGTTCTTAACCTCACGTCTATTCCTTAACTTAATGTTTAATTCGTTTTAGTTCCCCTCCCTTACCACAAGTAAGCGACCTAGGTCGAACACCCTTAACTTAATGTTTCATTCATTTTTAGTTCCCCACCTTTACCACAAGTAAGCGGCCTGGGTCGAACACCCTTAACTTAATGTTTAATTCGTTTCTAGTTTCCCACCCTTACCATAAGTAAGCGGCCTGGGTCGAACACCCTTAACTTAAAGTTTAATTCGTTTTTAGTTCCCCACCCTTACCACAAGTAAGCGGCCTGGGTCGAACACCCTTAACTTAATATTTAATTCGTTTTTAGTTTCCCACCCTTACCACATGTAAGCGGCCTGGGTCAAACCTTCTTAACTTAATGTTTAATTCATTTTTAGGTCCTCACCCTTACCACAAGTAAGCGGCCTAGGTCGAACACCCTGAACTTAATGTTTAATTCGTTTTTAGTTTCCCACCCTTACCACAAATAAGCGGCCTGGGTCGACTACTCCCATTAACCGAACAATCAACAACAATAACACATTCAGACAGATAGACAACATA
Source organism: Vigna unguiculata (assembly GCF_037176805.1). Classification (NCBI taxonomy): domain Eukaryota; kingdom Viridiplantae; phylum Streptophyta; class Magnoliopsida; order Fabales; family Fabaceae; genus Vigna; species Vigna unguiculata. The sequence continues at coordinate 9,235,495 of NC_140792.1, read as the reverse complement.
GCGTATAACATGCATAACAACATCACCAAATAAGCGCGTTCCTCTCATGAATGCTATCATCAAACAACCACAACAAACATATCCACAAATGTACATCACATTCAAAAGCAACGAAAAATATTGTACGGGTTATTACAAACTTAGGATTCTTAATAATAGGAATCATAAAACTATATCCTTGTCACCTTCACCCTCAACGGTCGCCTCTGCATTCGTGTCTTCGTCCGCCATGGCCTTCTCTACCTCCTCTCCAAAACTGCTATTGACTTCATCGATGAGTTGGCCGTCCACTACATCTTTGTTCACGTCAAATCTTGGATCATCCACATCAACCTCCTTGTAGAAGAAGGCCGCCTGCCTCACCCCTTTCTGAAACCCATTGATGTGCTCTTGAATGATGCAGTTTTTCAAGTCCTCGAGCTCCACTTCCACACCTTCATGTTTTTCTTTCAACTCGTCATACTCCGCCTTAAAGTCGGCTATTCTCCCCTTAAGCTTCGTCTCTAAATCCAAATAGCAAACCTTCTAGGTCCCCAACCTCTTTTTCTCCTCTTTCCACTCTTCCCTCTCCTTCTCCCATGTAGTTTTTTCTTCCGCAAACTTGTCGACCTTCCCTTGCAGATCCTCCAACTTCTCGCGATTCCATTACTTCAGCTCTCTTTGGTATAGCGACCCAACCCAGCGACTCAATATCAGTGCCTTGCTGTCAAACTCCACCGTTGTCCTCACCAGGTGGTTCGACTCCATACTATCAATGGAGTTAATCAATGTCTCTGTCATGTTGATCTCAATATCTTTTCTAACAGTCATTTTCAGCAACTCAATCAGACCAGCTTTCGACCCCTTTGCACCACTAGACGACCCCTGCCCCAATAAGGCATCCCTCACCTTCTTCACATCTTTGCCTCTGCCATGCCTGGCTGGCAATTCGGCTTTCCTCTTGGTGCCGCCATGTACATGCACCTCCACCAATGACTCTTGTAAATTTGGGACCTTAGTGTTTCCGGCCGCTTTCGCTTTCACTGCCTTCTCCTTCCTCAGCGCTTGAAAAAGGGTCAAATTCTTCTTCCCAGCTTGAGCCATATGTCCTGCATTGAATACACCAAAGTCCGATTAGTTTAACTTAGACACATTGAAACAGTTGAAATCACAAACAAATACCTACAATATCAAAAATCAGATGAACCAAATTATAAACCCTAACTAAGCCCTTAGTAGGCAGTCTATCCGTAAACTTCATCAGCACCTCCACCACTTCCCTATCCGCCGCCGACAACTCATCAGTACTCATATCCTTATATCGAGAGGGGCTACCTGTCCAACTAAAAGGGAATTTGGTACTCCCATCCTTGATGTGTTTGAACGATTGATTAAATGCGTCCAACCTGCTAATACTCGGCCTACTCACCAAGGATAGCCACGTTATCGGTTGTCGGGGCCTTGTGTCGTAAAAGTATAAAAGTGCAAGAGGAGACAACTGCAGATACAACGACTGACAAAGAACACGAAAGGCTTACAAGTACGCGCAACTGTTCAAATGTAGTTGAGTAGGCACCACGTTTAATAGGCGGAGCACCCCTATAGCAAAGTCGTCTAGCGGCAACCTAACATGCAATTGGAAAAAATGGCACACATACATATAAAAAAACTTGTCGGCAACTCCTTCTTGCCCATGACAAACACACTCAACAACGCTCACGCGCTCCAATGACACTATACCACGGTCCACGCTCCTTGCAATAACGAGAGTACAATTCAGCCACGAGTTCAGTTGCCTTGACCATCGAAATAATGACGACTGGTTTCGAACATCAGCTGCAACCTAATCGTAACCGGCTTTGGCCAGTTACTTTCTGCTATCTCCTCGGGAGGGTCTTTCGTCACTTTAGTTATCGTCTCCATTGGAATTCTCCCCACCACAGCCATTTGGCTAACACTTCCCTCCTCAAGGCGCCTATCTACATTCCCTCTAGACTGCATACTCCCACTACTTGACGACGACAACGACACACTATCGCTAGTACTAGACATATCTTTTTGAGAATGAAAGATGTCGGCATATATAAGGGACTAGTCAGACAATTCTAACACACGCAAATCTTTGATTTCAAAATTCTTACAAATGAGCCAACAAAAACAAACTTTCCACGAAATCCGTATTTATAAGTGATGATTCCAAACGACACAACTTTTTCCCGCCAAAAGTCATAACCCATATGAAGCATCACAATGCACACCAAAGGTCACAACCCTAAAAAAGGACGGTGCAAAAACCCTTCGATTAGACATATGAAATCTGCCATCCCTTCACCTGCCCCAAACCTATTCAGATACCAAGCCTTAATGCTGTTCCTCGCACTTAAAGGCTGGGGGACTGGTGTATCACACCTAGCTGGCCTAGCCAAATACACTTCTCATCCTTTACCGCTATAGATATACTAGCAAAGACTGGGGGACTAGTGTATCACACCTAGCCGGCCTAGCCAAACACATTTCTTATCCTTTACCGCTATAGATATACCGGTAAAGACTAGGGGACTGGTGTACCACACCTAGCCGGTTCAACCCGACTATAGCGATAAAACTCGCCTATATAGCCCCCAAAGACGTAAGTAATCACCATGTATGAATAGTTAGCAGTACACGGCCTAAGCCATTAAAAGGTAACCGACCTAGGCTGGAAACTTAAGATGATTAAGCAAGAACTTGACAAGTTCAGAGAATTAGCTGCAAGGCCCCTAAGGGCCTACGATAACTGTCCTAAAAGGCTTGGCCCAAGACCCAGGCCCACCTTTGGCCCAAACAGGGGCCTAGCCCATGATATGGCTAAGCATAATTAATAACCTATAAATGTGCATGGACCCCAGCAATTAAACGTACACATTCATTACTCCCCTAATTACGAGATTTGACTTTCTAAGAGGTTTTGGTGACTTGAGCATCGGATTCTCTTCTGCATGTAACCCCTCTCGGGTCCAAACCAATTCACACCGAGATATCCACAAACCACATATACCAGCCAGGAAGAAGCCTACTGAGGAGATCGCGGATTAGGGTAAGCTAACGCTTGTGTTTGACATATCTTATTTGTTCTCTGCAGGAACAATGAAATATAGGGATTTTGTGTTTTCCTGCATATGGTAAATTTTGTAAAGCTTTGAATTTATACAAGAGACATGATAAATTTATATTAGAAAGATTATGATAAAGAGTAAAAGAATTAATTTTTTTTTCTTTGAAGGAGGAAAGTTTGTGATAAAGATGAAAAAAAAGTTGCATCTACGTTAACTAAACTCAAGAACTCAAGATATTGAAAAACAAATATCTAAAGTTCCTAGAGTTACATATAATGAATTTAAAAATTCATTACAACGCGATCTGGGAAAAGTATCCTCAAATTTCACAATACTCACCAAATCAAATTTATGAGGTATGAAGGGCTTATCTAAAATGGTATTCATGGTTTGGTATCATGATATAATAATGAATGATAGTCATATTTTTCTGAATTCTACTATTATGTGTGCTTGTTTTAAGTAGAAGAAATGAAGAGAGAAAATGAAAAACTCTTTTTAACTATAATATATATATATATATATATATATATATATATATATATATATATATATATATATATATATATATATATATATAATTTGACACCCCAAATGTTTTGTCCAAGTTACCACTGCACTCAAAATAATAATTTACGATCTTATATTATGTAATTTTGGGTTAAGTACGTTTTTATTTAAATTTTGGATGAAAAGTTCACATGCTAAAATCTTTAATTTTTTAATTCTTGACCAATCTTATGCGTTTTGCCTGAACTAACTACAACCACTAATGTGTTAGATATGACAAACTGTAAGGATTAAATATTATTTTTTTTAGTGGAAATATGGAGTAGGAAATAGGTAAAACTTCAAGGGAGAAATAAGTTCTTCGTAAATTAAATTTTAATATAATTATATTTCTATAGAGACATATAATCGTTGCAAGTTAAATTAAATAATTCCCAAGATATCTTTAAAGTACTATTTTCTAGATATTCATAAATCATAAACTCTAAACAAATAATACGATAATCAGAATGATTAGCCATATGCTCTCTTCATAACAAATAAAATAGATTAATAGAATAATAATCTCTGAAACTAATTATAATCGAATGTATTGTGATTATAGGTGAATATAGAGGAACTGTGAAAGGTATTAATAAGATCATTTAGTTCAACATGTAGTCAAATTATGCAAAAAGGTTGTTTTGATATATAAATTAAGTGATACTAAGTTAACAAAAACATTTGATAAATTTTGATATGTCGAGAAAGGGTGGGTAACAATATGAATTTGGTGAGATTAGATAGAAAAGGCGAAATATAAGTTATTTCTAAATCAATTGAAATAAAAAAATTGTGTATTAATTGGGTTTATTGGTATATGCTAAATATTCTCAAATCATCTCCAAAGAAAAATTTAAATATATTTTTTTCTTTTATTTTTTTTAGACAAATTTTGGAGATAAAATCTTAACATAATTCTAAGTTTTAAAACAAGGATTTTTTATTAAATATACTTTTAGTCTCTAAATTTGTACTTAAAATTAGAATTTGATCATGTAAGGCTCAATTATTTTCTGCTCTTATTTTTAAGGTTGTCCTAATCAGTTGCACTTAAAGGCTGGCTCATAGGGTGCCAAGGTACCTCATTCTACACTCGCCAAAATCACAACCCTCACCCTTTCTTTTTCTCTCCATAGAAGCTCTGCTAGGGTTTGGGTCTTACCCTTCTTCGCGTTAGCTCAACTCCATTCTTCAGTCCACTTAAGTTGATTCTCCATCGTACCTTTTTCATTCCCAACTCTGTCATCATGATTCTAACTAGGGTTCACCATGGTAACCCATTTTGAATCTATTCCACTGTTTTACAGCTCGTGAATATGCCCCATGGTCGGTAGTACTCACTTGCTTGGGTGTCGGGATATTCTACTAGCTTTTTCAAGGTAAAGGAACTAGAGTTTATGTTTTTAAAGTTATTTTGCTGATTTTTGGTCTGTTTGTATGGTTATGATGCTTGAATGAGGTTGTTGGTCTAATAAAAAATGTATAGTGTGCGAGTATGTTTGATTGATGTGACGCTATATTTTTTTTCTACACTGCACATTTTTCATAAAATGAAGGTTTCTACTACGTTAACCGTTGGATCAAGCTGAAATTTTAACAGTTGATCTATAACACATAGTTCTTAACTTTGATTGGTCAGATCTTGAATCGGAGCTCTGTAGTGAGAGCAGTTTTTATCGCAAGGTCACTGTAGTTTGGTTGTTGACAACACTGCACACTTTTTGTAAAAGGAAGGTTCCTACTTCGTTAACCATTGGATCGAGGTGATATTTTAACAGCTAATCCTTAACACATAGTTCTTGACTTTGACCGGTCGAATCTTTACTTTGACACGTAGTTCTAAAATCCCAAAATCGTTTGCATAATGTGTTGTTAAGTTGGATTGGATAAAAATTATAAGAATTAGTTATTTTCCAAGAGAGAAATATGTTGTATGATTTTAATGTGTTTTCAAATGCTTGTGTGAGAATATAGGAGATTTCATGTGGAAGATCTTAATTGATTTAATTAGTAGTGTCTTCGTTGGTCAGGACGTAATCAAATGAATATCTAGGTGAGATCTCATGGTGGTGCCTTATTGGTCACGACGTAATTCCATGATGGTTGCATGGTGGTGCCTCATTGGTCGGGACATAATTCCATGACCTCTATTAGTAGAAGCTCATGGTGGTGCCTCATACTTAGGACGTAATTCTACAAAGTTCGTGGTGGTGCCTCATACTTAGGACGTAATTCCACAAAGTTCGTGGTGGTGCCTCATTATATAATTTAGTAAGGATTCAAGGTAAGGATTGCATCCTGAATTTACTTTAGGGTTGTAGCCCATGTATTTCTTTGCCCTTTTACTTTACTACTGTTAAACTTCTTACTCGTATGGTTGTTGGCATCGTGGTATGCCTTGGGTTCTTTCCTCGTTTATTCTAAACAACTACAAGGAGTGACTTCGATACTCTGCAAATTTGCTCTTTATATTATATTGTGCAATGTTTCATTTAATTAAGTTTGGTTATTAAATGGGACGTTACATATCACATTCCAAACTTTATGGGGTCTTCATCCATTTAATTTTTAATTTTGGAGACCAAAATCTATCAAAGTTTGGAATCGAAACAAATTTCAATTTCGTATCTATTCTAACACAACTCAAGTTCTTCTAACAGTCGCGTTCCCGAGGTATTGTCCACTTTGGAGCGTTTGAGCTCTGTCACGATTTTGTCCTTAAAAGGCGTTTGGGAGGGTGGAGGGAGGTATCAGTATTTAAATTATGCTTGACCTTGACTTCTAAGTGATGTGAGACTTATTCGGTGTATCGGAACAAGCCTCCCAATCGAGGGTAAGGGGAGTTGAAGGGGAGTTGTCGACCTCATGGTGGGCGTCAATGTTCCGATCCGACCCAAGTCTATTTGACAACCATCGTTAGGAACAACTACCACATTTTCGAAGTATTATCTGTTTTGGAGCGTTTGAGCTCCATCACAGTTTTGTCCTTAAAATTCACATTGAACCCATTTTTTTTGTTATGTAAAGTTTTTATGTCTAGATATATCAAAGTACATAAAATGCTTCAATAAAAAGGTAGGTACAATTTTCTCAACATTAAATTGTAACACCCCATTTAATTAATAACCCTAATTAAAAGAGGCGTCACACAGAATAATGTAATAACACGGTCCAAGAGTGTAAACATTACCCCATACAGTTGTTCAAAAGAAGATAGGAGAGAAACTGGGCACACCACGATGCCAATAACAAAGTACAATAAAGTACGACAGTATTACAAAAATAAAGCCCAATGGCCAGACAATACATGGGCCATAATCCTAATAGAAAAGCCCAAAAGTGGAAACCAGCCCAGACGGCTATGCAGTGGAGCCACCATCGCCCTATTGACCACGAGTGTTTCTCGCATCTGCTCACATCAATAAATTGATGATCATCGCAAAGAGAGAGATCCACACCACAAAACATACAACAAACAAAAGGGGTAAGCTAGAGCGAAAAAAGATTTATCATACAATTATATACACTTTCACAATCAAATATACATGGATCATCCAATGATGTTATGACCTTCCAAACAATACACTAAGACTTAGACACGACTCATCCGGATACATATAATTAGTCGGATTCAGCGGATGCTTGCACTTGTGGTGGGCATTCCTTACTCTACCAAGCTGCTCTCCCCCGAGCTAAGTGTTACAATGTTTAAACCCCAACACACAAGGTTAGCACTTAATGGGTTTCAAGCCTCCTGCTACTCTCACCACAAGAGTCAGTCCGCTCTATTATGAGACTAACTGACTCCTTAGAGCGTCAAGATGCAACCTTACCTTGAATCCTTACTAAATTATATAGATGGGGCACCACCATGAACTCTCACTAACAGGGGTCATGGAATTACGTCCCGACCAATTGAGGCACCACCATGAGGTCTCACCTAGAGGCTCATGGAATTACGCCTTAACCACTTACCAATCACATTAAACCATCCAATATGTACTAGCCATGCATATAATTCTCATGCCAACATTTATAACCAACCATCAATCATTTTCCATTTCCAAAACCATGCCAAATTCATCATCCTTATCCCATGAATCATTCCATACATATGACCTGTCCAAATCATGTTAAACTCATCCATCACAAACTACAAATCATCTTACTCATTCATAATCACTCAATTCATACTTTAAAAGCATGATCAATACAAACATATAGCCAACATCCAAGAACAGAGAAACAAAGGAACAAGGCACATTCTCGCCCAGCTTCTCACTTAGGCAAAACGGTCTCGCTCAGGCAAGATGGACTTTCACTCAGGCGAGCTCCTTTCGCCTAGGCGAGAGCTCGACAACCAGGAATAGTGGCCCTCTACACTTGCTCGCTGAGGCGAGATCTCCTCGCCTGAGCGAGACATTCTCTCGCTCAAAACGAAGATCGGTCGCCTGAGCGACAACTCGCGCAAGAGACTTGGGCGAGTCTCTGCCAATCTCGCTTAGGCGAGACAAGATCGCTTGGGCGAGATTATCAGTTCTCACCACTGTTCGTACATGCAACAACCACACATTCATCCCCAAGTAGCCATATAACATCATCCATACATTAACAGTAGCACTTTAGCCATACAATCACGAAAACAGAGCAAAGTAAACAAAATTCAAGGTAAACAAGTAGACCCTAGCTCCCCTTACCTGGATAGAGCTAGTCAACGACTCCAACACTGAAGCGAGTGAGTACGAGAGTTCTCGGAGCAGATTTAGGAGGTGAGTAGGAACGAGATTGAGCTAAACTTGAATCTGATTAAACTTCGAAACCCTAGCAAAGCTCTGGACGAGGAAAAGGGAGAGTGTGAAGGAGCTGTATTTTGCAAGTATGGCTGAAGTGAGAGGAGTTTGGCTGTCTTAGGGGCCTTTGACACCCTATGTGCCAACCTTTAGGCCCAATTACATTTGGGGCAGCCCTTAAGCATAAGGGCAGAAAATATTGGGTCTTTCATAAATCCTCATAGTATATGAAAAGACCTTTACATATTATAACAAAAAAAACTCGTAATAACCTTTCCTTTCCTAACCTGGAGTTTTAAAACAAATAATATTTCATATGTGGTAATTTATCTTAATAATATTATCTTAATAAATTTGAGAATGAAACATTGTTTTTATATATAGAAAAAGAAATTTAAAAAAATATTAATTGACTTTAGTGATATTATGCTAAAGAGGGGATAAAATTATATTATTATTAAAATACTAATGTTATTATGGAAATAACTATTGTAGCCAATGTAAGAAGTAACATGGACAGAAGTTAAGAGATAAATTTCCATGGAGGATTGGACCATCAACATTATATTATAGGACGTGTAAGCAGTGTTGTAAGAAATAATTGTAAAATAAGATTAAGCATAGACATAATGCACTAGATATGTTTGCATAATTTCATTATTCTTTTTATTTTAAAATTAAATAAATTTAAAAATGATTATTTTTCACGCGAAAACCAATAAATATGCGAAGATAATCATAATGGTGAAATGTAAAATTAATTTTAGTTTTTGTAATTAATAAAGATTCTTGCGTAGTCCTTTACAATAAATTAATTATTAAATATCATTTTACAAAGTCCAATAGCCCTACAAATTTAAACAATTGTTTTTTTTCAATATTAAAAGTCAGATGACATGTACTGAATTCAATTTTTTTTATTGTCGCTTTTTCTTACAAGAAATGGTTTGACATGTCTTTTTTTATTCTTATTTATGAGACTAACATTATGGGTGGATTTACATTTCAAACAGATCCAATTATTAATGAACACCCATCCTGGTACTAATTGAAATATCGCTTTCATTAATAGCTGTCTTGTTAGATAAATCATAATTGTATATTTTAGCTGGTTTGGAATACGTGGATCCTACAAGGATTTAACACATTAAAAATGCATTTGCATTTGTCACTTTTGCTACTGACTTTTAAATTTTCATATATTCTATTAATAACAATAATAAATATTATACGTATAATTAATACATAAGATAACAACATCCTACACTCGTCAACATAATGGGATAACAGAAAACAGAAAGAAGAACATAACGGAATAGAAGAAAGGAGAAACATGCTTAAGCAAAAGAATCTTCCTAACAGCTTATGGGGTGAAGTTGTCGTGACTATTGTTCATGCTTTGAATAGGTATCATACTAAAAGACTGAACTCAATGGTTTTTGAAGAAGCATGGTTGGGTGTTAAGCCTTTAGTCAAGCATTTCAAAATCTTTGGTGCATTGTGCTGTAAACACATTCTAGGTCAAAGGAGAAGGCAACTTGATGATAAAACTGAACCACTAACTTTAGTAGGCTACAACTTTAGTGGATACTACTCAATCGACAATGATTGGTGAGTCTCGAGCAGTGAATAATAGACCAACATAGAACAAAAGGATCCCTTAAAACTGGTCATATTATCATATTTACTATAGTTATGTCATTTAAATGATGGTGATTTAGCACAACACTTGACTTCACGCTCTTTGCAAATGTAGAACCTATTTGTTTTATCAGTGTCAAATGGGTTTTCAAAGTTAAACTCAAATCGGATGGATCTGTGGCTAAATATGAAGCTAAATTGGTGGCTAGAGTGTTCATGCAAAAGGAAGGGATATGTTACTCAAATTTTTTGCCCTATGGTTAGATTGGAAACTATAAGGCCAGTTGTTGCTTTTGGCTAGTTGGAAGAACTAGAAGTTATGGTAGCTTGACGTTAAATCTTCCTTTCTTAATGGAGAACTTGATGAAGAGGTTTTCATTACGCAACCTCATGGGTTCATAAGTAAAGGGAATGAACAGAAGGTTTTGAAATTAAAGAAAGCTCTTTATGGCCTTAAATAAGCACCAAGGGCCTCAAACAAAAGGATTGATACTTTTTTCCAAAGTGTTGGCTTTTTGAAATGTTTGATTGAACATGGTGTGTATTTTGAGGTTGTAAATGTTACTAAAGTTATTGCTATTTGCTTATATGTGGATGATTTACTTATTATAGGTAGTAGTCCGATCAACATTGAATCACTCGATCAAAGTTTAAAAAGGAATTTGAAATGACAGATTTGGGAATCCTATTATATTTTCTAGGATTGGAGTTTGCCTATATTGAAAAAGTAATGGTTATGCACCAGAAGAAATACATTTCAGAGGTTCTAAAAAATTTTAATATGTTGGAGTGTAATTTGTAGAAACTCCAACTAAGGTTAATGTGAAAGTTAGTAAGAGTGAGCATGAGGGTTCAATTTGTAACACCCCATTTAATTAATAACGCTAATTAAAGGAATGTCACACGGAATAATATTAGAAACAAAGTATTGGAGTGTAGACGCTACTCCTCACAATTATCCAAGAGAAACCCGAATAAGAAAAGGGCACACCACGATGCCATAACAAAGTATATATAAAATATAAATCAATAACATTTAGAATTTAAGCCTAAAGACCAGTAGTACACGGGCCATAGCCCTAAAGGAAAGTCCAAATAAATTTAGATCTAGTCCAAGCAGACTATACAACGAACCTCCATCACCCTGATGATTACGGGGAGTTCTCACCTCTGCTTACATTAACAAGTTGATGATTATTGCAAAAGAAAAGACCACACCACAGAACATACAACAACAAACAAAAGGGTAAGCTAGAGCCAACAATAGTTTTATCATGCAATCAGATACACTTTCACAGTCAACTATACATATATCACCCAAGCATGTTATGACTTTCAAATCAATACACTAAGACTCGACTCGACTCATTCGGATATGTATAATTTAGTCGGATTCAACGGAGCTTGCACTTGTGGTAGATATCTCTGCTCACCCCCGAGCTAAGTGTTACCAATGTTACAATGTTTCCAATCCCCCACACACAAGGTTAGCCCTTAATGAGTTTCAGGCCTCCTGCTACTCTCACCACAAGAGTCAGTCTGCTCTAAGTGAGACTAACTAACTCCTTAGAGTGTCAAGATGCATAATCATTCTCCTCAAGCTTTTAATATAACAAATCAGCTCAAACAATTGCCAATCATCAAAGAACAGAAAAAACAACAAACATCACAATACCCTCGCCTAGCTCCTCGCTCAGGCGAGCTCCATTCGCCTAGGCGAAAGCTCGACAATCTGGAACAGGGGCCAATCGCACTAGTTCGCGTAGGCGAGCTCTCCTCGCCTGAGCGAGGCATTCTCTCGCTCAAAACAATGACCACTCGCCTGAGCGACAGCTCGCGCAGAAGGCCTTGGCGAACCTCTACTAGTCTCACTTAGGCGAGCCTGACTCGCTTGGGCGAGATTATCAGTTCTTTCCCCTATTCTCACCTGCAGTAGTCACATTTTCGCATCCAAACAATCACACAAGGTATCCTACATATCCATAACAACATACAATCCATACAAACACTAAGCATACCCAAGAACAGGCTAAACATAACTTAAAACTCGAAACCCTAGCTTCCCTTACCTGGAAAGGGGTTAAAAAGGGGCTTTAATAGCCAAGCGTAGAGAGCACCACAATTCTAGGAACGAACTGGAGAGTTGAAAGAAATAATGGAACAGAACCAAGAGATGGGTTACCATGAAACCGTAACTGGAAATATGAAAAGGGGTAATGGGGACCAGTATGAGCCAATAAAAATACTTACATGGAGTAGAAAACGAATTTGAGCTAGCTTGAAGATGATGGAGCTCTAAACCCTAGCAGAGCTTCTGTTTTATAAGGAAAAGGAGTCAAAGCTTAAATTTTGACAAAGTGAGAGCAGAATAGGAGTCTTGGCTGCTTTAGGGTTCTGGGCACCCTATGGGCCAACCATTAGGCCCATCTGCTTAGGACAGGCCCTTAAGACTTAGGGCAGAAAAGGAATAGAAATAAAATGGGTCTTACACAATTGATGGAACTTTCTTCAGGCAAATTGTTTCCAGCTTAAGTTTGATTTGCCATAGTAGAGCATAAATTTCCTTTAGTGTTGGACTTATGAGTAAATTCATGAGTGGTCCTAGACAATCACATTTGAGAGTAGTAGAGAGAATCGTGAGATATTTGAAAAGGACATTATCAAATGGAATTATTTTCTCTCATAAGGCCATAAAAGATAATCATATACATCTAGTATTTTGATTCCTATTGGTTTGTTTGTTAGTTTTGAAATGGTTAAAATGCCAAGAAAGGGGGGGGGGGGTGGAATTGGCTAGTTAAAAATTTAGGCTATCTTTAAAAGCTAAAAACCTTCTTTAATTGAATCAATTAAATCACAAAGTTAGGATGCAAAAACCACTAGACAATATACTTTCAATTGGTCAAAAACAGAGTTAATCAATTGATTTTGCTAAACAGATTCTATACTGGTGTAATCAATCGATTGAAACAGAAAAATTGTCGACTGAAATACTGGAAAAAATGCAGAAATGCAGATTCGAGATTTGAATCAAGAACAATGCTCAAGAATGATCAAGACAGGTTCTAATTGATTATGCAAACATGCTTAATGCTACAAATGCCACAAAAACACTAAAGAATATGAAAAAGATGGTTTAGATTCAAGTTCTTTAAACTTTAAATGATTATGCAAGAGAGAAGGGTTAGAGAAAAGATTGGAGCACAATGCAGATTTGCGTTTTAAACCAGGAACAATGCATAAGAGTGATCAACACACACTACAACAAAAATCACTTTAGACAACAACATAAAATTATGATATAAATTATAAAAACCATGGTCTAAAGATTAGACTACAATTTTTTAAGCGTGGTATGGGTGAGTGTAGCTATAGGTAATAGACAACGGTTTTTAGTATGACAATATTTTTAAAACCGTTGCTTAAAATTCTCACAATAAACAACAATTTTACATGTTGATTTTATACCTTACCTATGTTTTTAGACCACATTTTTACTAGTTTTGCCCACATAGTTTAAAGCAACAATTATATAATCATGGACTTTCATGATATTTATACATCATTTATAAAAATGTTGTTTATTATATGTTTAGGCTACATTTATTTAGCTGTTGTCTATTTTAGTGTGGTCTAAACTATAAATTGTTGTAGTGACAGGTTGTAAATGATTATGCAAACATGTTTAATGCTGCAGATGTGATGGAAACATGCAAGAACACAAAAAAGATGATTAAAACACAAGTTCTTTAAACTTTAAATGAATATACAAGAGAGAAAGTTTAGAGAAGAGATGAGATCACGAGATTTTTATACTGGTTCACTCAAACCTGAGCTACATCCAATTTGGCAAGGCAACCTGAGCTAGACTTTGCACTATTTCAAAAGATTTACAAAGTTTACGCTTTTACACTTTCAAAATAAGCAAAACACACACCAAAGACTCTTGAATCACACAAGAATCACAACAACACAATAAGAACCCTCTTGCACACCTAGAAAACCACTAGGCACACACACAAAGCTTGAGAAAGATCAAATCTCAGTGGTAGAACAACCCTGTCTACCATAAACACCTTCTCCAAGCTTCAAACACAAGCCAAAAGCTCCAAGAATTGATCCAAGATCAATCTTCAACAGCTGCAATCTGAATGATCACGAAAGAGAGAGATTTTCCAAGGTTTTCAGAACAGTTTCGCAAAAATAATCAAGTTACCTCTCTTTCGAAAATCACAACACTTATAGTTAAACTATTACGAAATTCAACAGGTTCATTTCCAAGTCAATCGGTTGATTTCACTTGACTTAAGTGAAATCAATCGATTAAAAAATAAATTAAATGATTGAATAAGTCACAGTTTAAGACTACTACAGCCAACCTTTTAACCTGTTGAAAAACCATTCAACATATTAAAAGACACATTTTAACCTGTTGAAAAATATTTCAACAGATTAAAAAACACAACAAAGACCAATTACATCAAATTAATGCTACAAGGTCCACCATGTGAATTACAAACATCAAATACTCTCTCCTAATGATTAATCCATGTGGAGGACACGCATTCAAGACTTGATCAACATGAATCCCATCAAACCTCCTTAACTTCATCAATGTAGGCATTATTCCAAGGTAATGACTCCAAGTAGTTCAACAAAGCTTCATCAAATCTTCATGAGACACACCACCCTGACTTCACATGTCAACATTCTTCCCCTGATTTGATGAAGCCAACCTCTATCTTCCATTGCAAATTGCTTGCATTGGTTGTAAACCATTGAGTTGATGAAGTGACATTTAAGTTTGAACTTGTGAACCTGAAAAGTTGTTTCCAAGAGCAGTATACACAAGCTAACAAACACACATATCCAAATGCTCCCCCTATCAATAATATGGATTCAATTTCAAATTTGTTTATTAATTCCACTTTTAATTCTTTCAATTTAGTCAAATTTGATTAATTTCAATTTTTCTCCCCCTTTAGATTCATGAAATAGAACAAGTGCATTTCATTGATACTGGAACATGATACAATCACCAAAAACTAAAAATAGAGAAAATAAGTATAATGTTGATACAATCAACCAACTAAAAATAAAAACAACCAAATGAAACTCACAAAACTCAAACTGAAAAGTCACAAACACATGGATGCAATGCATGGTCCTAAAAACCAACACACTCAGTCTCTTGAGGATCATTTCTGGTATGGAATGAAGTCAACAGGTCATGGATATCATGGATTTGGCCATCCGATGCATTGAATCTCTCATTGCAATAGTTGTCATGTGTATGTTGGGACATATTGAGTTCATGTAGTTTATTCAACATCATTCTCTCAAATTGTGAATACACATGGCCTTTATCCTTTGAAGGGTTGTAGGGAATTAAGTCCATGGGTCCAACAGTAGGTTCTTCCTCTTGATTAGCACCACTTGGGCCATCTTCATGGTCATGTGCACCACTAACTACATCACCAACAATTGTCCATCCATTTCCCACCTTTAGAAAGCCCATTTTATGCAGATTTTGGTTGGAGGTATGGTTCAACAGTCTAATTGACTCTTCCAATTCATCTTCTACATCAATTCCAAAGTATTCTATAAATTTTGACACAAAAACCACGTATGGCAGCCTAAAATCCATGAGCCTTTTGGCCTTGAGCATGTGATCGTGAAGTACATAGATCCAATCCATTTGAATATTATATTGGATGTAGTAGATAAGAATCAAATCTCCCTCATTCAATGTTGAATGGTTGCTACCACATGCAACAAGGATTCTTGTGACAATCATACCAAGCAGCCTTTGATCCACCTTGAGACCACCAACATGGATGTGCTTGATCTCAGCAGCTGGATTCCTCAAGAATTGGCCATAGTATTGGACCTTGTTGAATTCTGGAACAACCCCAATTTCACCTTTCCTCACTTGCACACCTCTTGATTTGTGTTCAACCACGTCTTTCCATGCTTTCTTGTTGATTTCCATTCAAACACCCTTGACACTTGACAACAACATGTCATTTTTAAACTCTAAATTGGTGAAAAGCACCTTCACCAAGTCTGGATATATTTTCCCTAAAGGTTCAAAGAAAGACTTCAACCTTTGATGCTTTAATTGTTGAAATAGGCTCTAAAAGCCTTCAGCCCTTAGTCACGAAAACCTCAACACTTTTGGAATGTTGATTTGCTTCCTGTTCATCTCAATGAGGAACACCTGTATGTTATCCTCATGATCCTCGAACCATGCCTTAATTCTCCCTTGATTTTCTTGGTTTGGAGACCTTGGGGTAGGAATAATGAAGTGTTCATCATCAGATTGGGTGGCTCTTTGTTGACGAGGAGGCATGATGAGTGTGGGTATGGCTATTTCTAAGAGATGTATGATGCAAATGCAACAATTCAAGTGCAGTATTTATAATTGAACAGACTGATTTTCAGAAATAGTTGATTAAACGTTGCAGATTTACCAAATTAATTTGTTTTAGGTTACCCAAGCCAGATTAATGCAGCTAATTACAATATCTCACACATTCATGGCGTTTCCAATGAGTTTTTATGAGTGAATCAATCAGTTCAGATCATGTGAGTTGCATGCACATTGGAATTACACACTACACATGCTTTTTGGTCAAACAAATTAGTAAAAGCAACACATAACTGATGAAATAATTATTAAGAGTAGATAGTACATGACAAAAGAATGTTGTCTTTGATTGGGTCAGTTTTGCAATTCAATTCGTTAGTAAATATGCAGTTTAAGAAAAATCAACATGTTGAATTTCGAATTCAATCAATTAAAATATCATCAAAGCATCAGAGATTAAAACCAGAATCTGGTTATGTGAAATCAATTGACTGATTTTGAAAATTAATCGATTGAAAATCGTAAAAGTGAACTTCATTCTTTCAGATCCAGTTTTAATGAAATCAACATATTGAATTATGAAATCAGCAGATTAAAATCCATACACTACATGAAAAACCATTATTACCGACGGTCAAAATCCGTCGGTAATGGCCAAAATCCGTTGCTAAATCAACATTACCGACGAAAAAATTCGTCGGTAATTACCGACGGAAAAATCCGTCGATAAAATCTGTCGGTAATTACCGACGGAAAAATTCATCGTTAATTACCGACCGAAATATCCGTCGGTAATTACCAAAAATCTGTCGGTAAATTTGTTACACTATTCATCTTCTTCCTCCTCCCTCTTTCAATTTTTTTTTTTTCGTTTTTTTTTCGTGGTCGCCATCCCCGTCGCCGTCAATGTCGCCGTCGTCGTCGCCGTCGCCATCGCCGTCGCCACTGCCACCATCGTCGCCGCCACCGTCGCCGCCGCCGACGTCGTCTTCTTCTTCCTCTTTCTTCTTCTTCTTCTCCTTCTTCTCCTTCATCTTCTCCTTCTTCCTCTTCTTCTTCTCCTTCTTCCTCTCTTCTTCTTCTTCTTCTTCTCCTTCTTTTCTTCTCCTTCTTCTTCTCTTTCTCCTTCTTTTTCTTCTTCTTCTCCTTCTTCTCTTCTTCTTCTTCTTCTCTTCTTCTTCTTCTTCTTCTCCTTCTTTTTCCTCTTCTCTTCTTCTCCTCGTCTTCTTATAAGGTGAGATTTGGGCGGGAAAATTCTCGCTTTATCGGTCGGTAATTCAAATTTAGACAAAAAATTTCCCGCTTCTTTTATCGACGGATTTTTCAGTCGGTGAATTCGTCGGTAATTCAAATTTGGGCGAAAATTTCCCGCTTCTTTTACCGACGGAAAAATCCGTCAGTAATTTTGTCGGTAAAAAAATTTGAATTATCGACGGATTTACCGACAGATTTTTTTGTCGGTAAATGAAATTTTTTTTACTGACGGATTTTTTCGTCGGTAATTAAAATTTGAGAATCCGTCGGTAATTCAAATTTACCGACAGAAATATATCCGTCGGTAAAACTCCGTTGGTAATTTCAATTTTTTTTGTAGTGATAGCATATCAGATTTTCACCATTCAGTGGCAGTTTAAGTGAAATTAACACGTTGAAAATCAGAAGCAACAGATTGAAAGATATGACAGATTGGAATTTATGCAAATAGAGACAAATTTAAGTGAAATCAAGACATTGAAACTAAAAATCAACAGGCTAAATATGAAAGTTTTCAATTTTCACATACAACAACTATTTTTTATGAAACCAATGCATGAATATATAAGATTAACATGCTAAAAACACATCAGATCACATTCTTCATGTCTCATATGCCTAGTTCAGTTCTTAGCTTGTGAAACCTATCTCTAGCCAATGGTTTTGTAAAAAAATAAGCCAATTGATTTTCAATTTTAGCAAATTGAATTTCACAATCTCCCTTTTGACATGATCGCGAATGAAATAATGTCTAATCTCTATATGCTTGGTTTTAGAATGTTGTATTGGATTCTTGGTTAAGTTGATGGCACTAGTATTATCACAATACAAGGGTACCTTACTTAGCTTTATACCATAGTCCAAAAGTTAATGATTCAACCATATGATTTGTGCACAATATACGTAGCTTCAGCAGTGGAGAGTGCTACACATGCTTATTTTTTGCTATTCCATGAGATTAGACTTGAGCCAAGTATATGGCAAGTGCCACTTGTGCTTTTCCTATCCAATGTGCATCCTGCATAGTCAAAATCTTAAAATCCACTAAGAGTTATGTTAGAATCACATGGATACCATAAACAAACATTGGTTATTCCTTTTAGGTACTTTAGAATCCTTTTCGCAGCTTTAAAGTGTGATTCCTTTGGATTTGCTTGGAACCTAGCAAATAAGCATACTCCAATCTGGATATTTGGCCTACTTGTTGTAAGATAGAGCAAAGACCTAATCAACCCTCTATATTTGGTTGAATCCACTGGTTGGCCAGCCTCATCTGCATCCATAAGCTAGTTTGTAGCAATTGGAGTGGCAGCTTCCTTGCAATCCTCCATTTTGAACTTTTTCAGCAGGTCAAAATAGTATTTTGATTGGTTTAAAAATGCTCCATGCTTGAGTTGTTTGAGTTGCAGCCCTAAAAAGTAGGTAAGCTCACCCATCATGGACATCTCAAATTATCCCTGCATAGTTGCAACAAACTCTTCACACAATGTTTTGTTATTTGAACCAAAGATGATATCATCACCATACACTTAAACAAGTATAACATCACTTTCATGTTTTCTAATAAAGAGTGTTTTATCCACTGCACCTCTAGCATAACCTTTTAATAAGAGAAAATTGCTTAGCCTTTCATACCACTGTCGTGGTACTTGTTTCAAACCATATAAGGCCTTTTTCAATTTGAAAACATGGTTAAGATAAAGATGATCCTCAAATCTAGGAGGTTGTGATACATACACTTCTTCATTTAGGAAACCATTTAAGAATGTTGATGAGTGCGTATTTTTGCCCTTATTTAATGTTTAATTATGGGTATTTAATTGAATTTGTGTGTTTAAAGATTGATTTAATTGGGATTTCCTATAATTGGGTTTATTGAGCTTGAGATACAAAAACATGTTAAAAATAGCTTTTTAGTTGCATAAATGTTCGTTGGATATTTTGAAGTGTGTTAGTGCAGCTGCAGCTAAGTTGAGCTCATGGAGGTGTGGAAATATATTGATTAAAGCTTCATGACACCTTAAAGATAAATCCAAGAATAAGAAATTATCAAAAGCACAAAAATTCAAGCCAAGCATTGCATGAAGACGGCAAGAAAAACTTGAAAAAGTGAAGAAGTTTGGCTAAACCAAGAAGAGAGGAACAAAAAAATTGGACCTTGCGATTTTCTTTATCTTTATGATGAAGATAATTTGGGAAAAATATATCTTTAGATATTTTATTTGATATTTTTAAATAATTATCTTATTTAATTATATCAAAATATTAAAAGATATTAACTACCAAATCTTTTTAAATATGACAAGATCTTCTGGAATCTTTTTAGATCCACAACAAACAAATATAACTTGAAGATATTGGATTATTTAGAAGATAATTTGAGGAGATTGCAAAGGGTTGATTTGGAAAATTAATTCAAATATTAATTGGTGATAATTTATCATATATCTTTAAGTAATAAATTAATTTAATTATATTAGATATTGATATTATCAACCAACTATATTTGTCAAATAGTATATATCTTTCTAAATATTTTTAAATATTTATATTTATCTTTATTTTAAAAGATATTTGAGAGATTTTAGCAACAGAAAAGCCCAGTCCAATTCCTATATAAAGAGACCAAGGGAGAAGCAGAAAACAAGCTCGGCACGTCGGAATTTAGGAACCCTTAGGGGGACCTAATTTCTTTCTTCTCTCCATTCTTCTATTTTTATTTTGTATTCCATGGATTGCTAAACTTCTTGGGTTGATTCCATTGTAATTTCATTATGGATTTTGAGGTTAGAATGAAATAATTTCTTTGTTCTTTTTTATTATTGTTGAGGTTTTAATTCATCTATGTCTTTTATCTTTGAATCACGTAAAAAGTAATGATTTTAAATCTATATGCATGTTGATCATATGAGTTCAAGGGTTTTTAAATTTAATTGAAACATTACTTTGATTTTATTTAAAAACTTTCATGTGATTGAATGAGTTTTTACCAATAATTGAGACTTTACTTTGATTAAAGGTATTTACTCTAACTAAAATTAATTGAGACTTTACTTTGATTAATTAAGCTTTTTATTTGATGAGGAGATAAAAGACTAGACATGATTAGGCATAGTAAATTTGATTGAGACTGTACTTTGGTTGAATTTACTGTGGATAATCTAAAAGTTCTCACTTTTAATTGAGACTATACTTTGGTTAAAAGTGAGAACGCCAACAAATTAATTGAGACTTTACATTGATTAATTTGTAAATCTATAATAATAATTAATCGAGCAATAATCTTTAGATAACCGATGATGAATCTATTTTGAAAAAGTAATGGAATCAATCTATTTTCTTTACTATTGTTTATATCTTATTTTATCTTTTTATCTTTATCCCTCTTATTTTTATAATTTTATTTGACTAACACTTGTATAGTTTTATAAGAACTAATTTGTTAAAAATCAATTCCGTGTTCGTTGGGAGACGACTTTGGGTTACTTTACCCTTACTATTTTGTTGACTACTTTCTTAACAATACTGAAGTTGTTATAGATAAGTAGTATTAATTTGATCGCATCAACGACAGCGTTATCAAATGTACTTTTCACATCCATTTGATGAAATTTAAAGTTACATATACAAGCATATGCTAAGAGTAATCTTACAGCTTCTAGCCTAGCTACAAGTGCATATGTTTCATCAAAGTTAATATCTTCTTCTTGATTATACCCTTTAGCAACTAGTCTAGCTTTGTTGCTTACAATATTACCATCTTCATCCATTGTGTTTCTAAAAACCCATTTAGTTCCAATTATATTCATGTTATCAGTTTTAGGTACTAGAAACCACACATCATTTCTTGTGAATTGATTGAGTTCATCTTGCATAACAACAATCCAATTACTATCATTCAAAGCATCATTCACATTTTTAGGTTCAATATGAGATACAAAAACAACATGTTCACAAAATACAATTCTACGTCTAGTAGATACTCCCTTTTTTATATCACCTATGATGTTGTCCTTTGATAAACCTCTAGGCTGAATCCAATCCTTATGCAAGTTGATGTTTGCAGCTTTTTCAATTGGCTGCTTTTCCTTTTTAGCCGATTGATTTCCTGTAGTAGAGGGCTTTTCTACAGCAGAAATTTGTTCCTGTAGTAGATCTTTTTCATCTGCATTCTTTGGCACTTGATCTTGCAACTTTGGGTTAGTTTCATCAAATACAACATGCATGGACTCTTCAATAGTCATTAATCTCTTATTATAGACTCTATATGCATGACTTTGTATAGTATAGTCTAGAAAAACACCTTCATCCGCTTTTGCATCAAATTTGCCAAGACTTTCTTTGCCACTATTTAAGATGAAACACTTACATCCAAATACTTTTAGGTGACTTAAAACAGGCCTCCTCCATTTGAAAAGCTCATAGGGTGTTTTCATCAAAATTGGCCTGATCAACACTCTATTCAATACATAGCAAGCAATGTTGATTGCATCAGTCCAAAAATACTTAGGTAGTGAATTTTCATTTAACATAGTTGTAGATAGTTCCTCAAGTGACCTATTTTTCCTTTCAACAACACAATTTTGTTGTGGGGTTCTTGATGCAGAAAAATTATGCTTAATGCCTTGCTTTTCACAAAAGTGTTCAAACCTTTCATTTTGAAATTCCCACCATGATCACTACGAATAGACACTATTTTAAAACTCTTTTCTTTTTCAAACATCTTGGCAAGTCTTTTAAAAGCATGAGAAGTGTCATTTTTGGTAGCAAAGAACAAAGTCCATGTGTACCTAGAGAAATCATCAACTATGACCAAATAGATCCATGTGAAGCATCTCTAAAGGTCTTTTAGTTGAAACAACATTTTGGGTTTAAAAGAGACCTTGGTCTGTTTTCCTTTTTGACATGCTTCACACACTCTATCCTTCTCAAATTTGAGTTTTGGTAGTCCTTCAACCAACTATTTTCTATTCATCCGATTGAAATGCTACATGTGTATATGACAAAGTGTCTTATGCTATAGCCAAGTGTCATCCTCTTTTGTAAGAAAATAATGGATGCTAAATGATGCATGATGCAGATCAAGTAGATATATATTGTTGACTCTTTTTCCTATCAAAACAATACTACCACATGCATCTTATATAAAACAATTATTTGGTTCAAGCATGACTTTAAAGCCTTTGTCAAATAGTTGACTTATACTTATCAAATTGTGTTTCAGCCCTTCTACCAGCAGCACATTCTTGATGTTGAAAGAGTATCCATTGCCTATGACTCCATTTCCTAGAATTCTTCCTTTTTTGTTGTCTCCATAGGTTACAAACCCTTCCTCCTTCAACTCCAACTTTGCAAACTTGGTTTTATCTCCTGTCATATGTCTCGAACAACCACTATCAAGGTACCACAAATCTTTCTTATCACCTTTTATGACCTGCAAAACAAATTTGGATTACTTGGTACCCTTTGATAGGTTGAATCCATCATGGTTATACCTTTCTAGATCCTTTTGGGATCCATTTCATGACCCCTTTAGGAACATCGTATTTTCTAGCATGACAATTCTTAATGACATGACCTTTTTGCATACAATAGTTGCAGGAAATGAATGACATACCATTTGGGTTACTTTTTGAAAAGAAACTACAAAACTTCTTGGTTTCTTTTGGAAAGTAGGATTGTAACCAAGTCCTGCCTTGCCAAAGACACAGTTTTGAGAACCAAGAACAACCTCTAAGTTTGCTTCCCCTCTTGTGAACTTATCATAGGTCTTTAAAAGGTATTTCACTTAATTTTTCAAAACTGTGCAATTTTCACAGTGTTTTTCAGCCGATTGATTTCTAAAACAATCGACTGAATTACTGTAAATCATTTCCAAATGTTCGAAATCAATTTTTAAATTAGTTATTTCTTTTTATAGTTGACTGACTCTATTTTCCAGCCAGTTATTTAAGCCTTTCAATCGATTGTTTAATGCAGAAATCTTGTTTGCTTCATAATGCAACTCTTCAAAATCATGCAACAATTGATTATAGTCATTTTTGTATAGAGAACTTACTTGACTTGAGGAGGATGACTCATAACTAGCCATGGCTTATTCATTCTCATCTTATGAAGAACTACTTGTTGTTGAATCATCATTGTCCTCCTATTCAATGTATGCACGTCTCTTCTTTGGCTTCTTCTCTTTTTTCCTATCAACACTCTTCTCCTTTTCTTTGTTAGCATTTAGACATTCCATTTTGATATGTCCTTGTTTTCCACAGATATAACAAGTAAAATTAGAAGAGTTTGATTCATTCTGTTTGGAAGTATACCTCTTGGGATTACCTTTGCTACCTTTCTTTTTGAGATACTTACCAAACCTTTTGACAAGGATATTCAAGTTCTCACTTTCACTTGATTCAGCCACCTCATCCTCGGGTTCCTCATCCTTCTTAGTGCTAGTCTCCAAGGCTATGTTCCTTACCTTTTTCTCACTTGACTCCAGCTCATTTAGCCTTTGCATCTCAATCTCATGCTATCTAAGCTTGCCAAACAATACAGTTGTAGTCAATGTAGATAAGTCTCTTGTTTATGATATAGCCGTGACTTTTGGTTGCCAAGATCTATCAAGATACTTCAACACCTTGATACTTAACTCTTCTATGTCAAATTCCTTACCCAAACCCATGAGATGGTTGACTATGTGAGTGAATATTTTTTGTACATCTGCTATAGATTCTCCTTGTTGCATCTTGAATAGCTCATACTCTTGAATCAAGGCATGCTTCCTTGCTCTCTTAACATCATTGGTTCCTTCATGAGTCACTTCAAGAACCTCCCATATTTCCTTGGCACTCTTGCATTATGAAACACAAAAAACCTTATCCATGTTGAGAGATGACGTGAGGATATTCTTAGCATTGCAATCATATTGGGCTCTCCTCCTTTCTTCCTCAGTCCATTGAGTCCAAGGCTTATCAACCTACACATTTGCAATAGTATGCTTAGGGGTATATGGTTCATTTATGATTGCATCACATATCCTTTGATCTATTGATTCAAAAAAGATTTTCATCCTAATTTTCCAAAATTGGTAATTAATGCCACTAAACATAGAGGATCTATGAATTGAGGCACCTTCAGCAAAGGGTAACTTGTTTTCAGCCATTTCAAGTAATTCAAAAACAAATTTAGGACCTTACTTGAGTAAATTTCAAGTACCTAGCTTTGATACCAATTGCTAGTTTTGAAATGGTTGAAATGCCAAGAAAGGGGTCTTGAATTGGCTAGTTAAAAATTTAAAACCTAAAAACCTTCTTTTATTGAATCAATTAGATCACAAAGTTAGGATGCAAAAATCACTAGATAATATACTTTCAATCGGTAAGAAATAGAGTTAATTGATTGTCTTTACTAAACAGATTTTGTATTGGTATAATCAATCGATTGAAACAAAAAAATAGTTGACTGAAATACTGGGAAAAATGCAGAAATGCAGATTCGAGATTTGAACCAAGAACAATGCACAAGAATGATCAAGACAAGTTCTAATTGATTATGCAAACATGTTCAATGCTGTAGATGCAACAAAAACACTCAAGAACATGAAAAAGATGGTTTAGATTCAAGTTCTTTAAACTTTAAATGATTATGCAAGAGAGAAGGGTTAGAGAAAATATTGGAGCACAACTTTGCACTATTCCAAATCAATCGGTTGATTTCACTTGACTTAAGTGAAATCAGTCGATTAAAAAATAAATCAACTAATTGAATAAGTCACAGTTTAAGACTACTGTAGCCAACCTTTTAACGTGTTGAAAAACCATTCAACATATTAAAAGACACATTTTAACCTGTTGAAAAAAATTTCAATAGATTAAAAAACACAACAAAGACCAATTACATCAAATTAATGCTACAAGGTCTACCATGTGAATTACAAACATAAAATACTCTCTCCTAATGATTAATCCATGTGGAGGGCACGCGTTCAAGACTTGATCAACATGAATCCCATCAAATCTCCTTAACTTCATCAATGTAGGCATTATTCCAAGGTATTGGCTCCAAGTGCTTCAACAAAGCTTCATCAAACATTCATCAAATCTTCATGATACACACCGCCTTGGCTTCACATGTTAATAGTGTTCACTTGATTGATAGGAAAAATACTATGGGAAATATTTTTACTGTCTGGGTCCTCTATATGTTGCAGCTCAAAGAAGCAAACAGTTGAGGCACTATCAACATGTGAATCATAATATCTTGCAGCATGTTCAATAGCCTACCAAGCAATATTATTGTGCTCATTGCTTAATGAATTGAAGGTATATGCTGATAATATTGTAGAATTATTGGTGGATAGTAAATTAGCCATAGATTTTTCAAGGAATGTAGTGCCTCATAGTGGAACCAAGCATATAGAAACTCTTAGTGCCTCCAAACCATAGATTTTTCATTTCCTTAGGGATCAAGTCAGTAAGGGTTGGATAAAACTAAAGCATTGCATAACAAAAGTGGAATTGACTGATATTATGGCTAAGGCTTTGAAGATTGAAAGATTTACGAAGTTGAGGAAGTCGTTGTATGTAGTTCATTTTTGTTTGTAAACGTTTATGAATAAGGGGTGCTAAAAAAGTAATTTAAACAATTTATGGGTTATGTGTAGTTACTCTAGTCAATTTTAAAGTTATACAAGTAAAACTACTTTTTATTTCAAACAATGTAACTATTATGATGTGAGTGCATTAGTTAAAACATTTTTTTATGCATTCCTCATCTCTTGCATTCGCTTTTTAGTTTTAACACACTTAAAGTTTACTTTTTAAAATGGTGTCATAGTAAGGGAAACATATCCTAATGAAATTTGTTGTTTATTAGATCTATTGTATCCTAGTCATCCTTTAATGTCTAATCTTACAATATGTATATGTCTCGATGTTAGTGGGAGTGTGTTAGGGATCTTTGTTACGTGTTTTGGCAAGTGTACCAAATCGTACAACTAATACATTGGACAAGTCTAGGTCTCATATCCCACAGGGACTAATGTAGATTATATTAATTGGTTAGTTATTGATAAAGGGTGAGAATAACAAAACATTATAGGATGAGATAAGAAAAACAAAATAAATTCAAAGTTAAATTGTAAAGACTAAAAGGAATTGAGGAATTGGCACAATGAAAACAAAGAACTTGATTGAGAAAAATATCAGATAAAAGTTTCACTAGGAATGGATTTCATGATCCAATTCAAAGCAAAAAAGCCAAACAATATTCTTCTAATTCCAACTCTAGCATTCACACCTTATGTAACAAGCCCTAATGTCTTAGCGATAAGTCTAAACTTTAATAAGAACTATAATGTCTTAGACTTTCCTTATTAAGAATTTGCATTAATGATAAAAATTATGATGTTATGAATGACCAAATATGCACTCTATGTCTAGATGCACAATCAATTAGTTGTCTATCTAGTCTAAGTTCTAATATTGTGTTTGATGATAAGATACCCACAAATATGCAATCAATAATTATCTTGGAGTTAAAGCAAGAATAGAACACAAGAGTGATGGAAATTAATTATATTGATTAAAGGAATTCACAGAAAATTAATAATACATTACACCTAACCCCCATGAATGACGGAGTTACCTACTCCTAGATATGCTTAATAGAAGATTAATGTTGAAATGGAATACCTCCAGCCTTCAGAATGTCCTTTTACCTTCAAGTTTATTTCTCTCCATGTGTGTCTTTGACATCTGTTATGCCCTCAATTTATAGATTTTGTGGAGTTGGCCAGTCGTTGGGCAAAAATAACATGATTCGTTGGGCAAGATGTTCTTTGCTCGGTGAATGGCTCGAATATGATTTGGGCCCGCAACTTTGTACTTAATCTTCTAGTGGAATTCGCTACTAGATTTATCTTTTTCCTCTTTTGGAACTCCATATCTTCTAATTATTTTCAATTCTTCTATGACTTGAACTTGACTAATTAACTTTGTGGATAATTGATGTTGTTGATAATCTTTGACTAGTCAATATTCAACTTATTTTATTGATAATCTTCCCAAATATTTGAGATTTTCAATTATTTGCAAAATATAACCCAAACATTTATCTTTTCCACTTTTAGTAAATAAAACCTAAAATACCAAATGAAATCCAAAAAAAAAACAATTAAACATAAAAATAAATAAAATTAAAACATGATAATGTCAATTATTAAAATACCTTAAACTTATAAACATTTGAAGAGAAACTGACTTTCATTCCTAATTTTGCCATATTGAAGAATTTTCTTTGTTGTTAAAAGTTCAATATAGAGTAGTATGATTTGCATGTATCCACTTCAATCCTTAATCAATATAAGAATTAAGAACCAAGCTATTGATATAACTCACACCAATTAAGTGTTTCACTTAGCACAAATGTGTATAGTAATAAAAAATATGCATACTCAACATGTTATAAAACCACTTCATCAACTTTTGCTCATCATCTTAGTTATAAAATTCACATCATTGGTAAGATTGAAAGGTCTTTCATAGGCTTGTAATGAGGCTTGGCTAGTGACAGAGGTCGTACCCCACCAAATTAAAACAGATAAAATGCAGTATATGAAAGTTGAGCCAAGTCATCTCCCAACGACCAATGTTCTTGTTCAAAGCTTCAATTTCCAGATTCAAACACAACACTATAACATAGGGGGGGTTGGCAGATTTACGGATGTAACACACAATTGAAAACTTAAATGCAGATATGTAAAAACGATGTAAAAACATCGTTGATTCCTTGCTTCAAATGAAAATCCACCAATCACGAATTACAAATCAAAATGGTTCTATTAACTCTCATGAGACCCGAATTAATTATTAAGCGCAAATTAAGTCGAACTCAAGTGCAATTAAGCAATGCACACATTCATAAATCCGCTATAATTCATTAGGCATGATTACACAATGATTCCACTATGCAAATTAAGCAAAAACAGAATGGTTTCTTGATTAAACCCAAACATAAATTCAGAATGGAGAGATTAACAAAACTCCACCGAACAAAACACTAATCTCAAGGTTTCAATTCATTATCTATAAATAATTAACACGTAAACTTAGCTCCTCATGGAATTCGAATTAGGGTTCAACATAAATTTTGATTCAACCATTCAAATGAGTACAAAATGGTGCAAAAAACCTAAATTGGTGCAGGAATCGAAAATGTGCAAGGAGAGAAAGGGGCAAGAACGAAAACAACCAACAAAAACGAAAATGCTTCAATATAAATGTTACCCAAGGTGTAGAAAACGAAAATCTCTACAATTAGTGTTGTCCACAACTCATAAAACGTAAAAAATGAGTGGAAAACGTGAAAAATCAACTTGTGCCTCTATGGGTCTCCTTCCAAAGCTTTAAAAACCTAAAATGGAGAGTAGGGAAGATGATGGGTGTTGGAAAACGAAAATCAGCCCCCCTATACGTCGTCACATCACCACAAATCCACATATTTACAAAAATGCCACTAATAGGTGCAAAATTACAAAAATGCCACCACTAGGCCTCAAATGTTGGCCCATTCACTTATATGACGTGGAATAACGTGAAAATGATGTGGCAACTCTCTTCAAATGAATATTAATGTCCAAGCTCCAAAATTGCTTCACCCAAATACCTAAAAATAATTAAAAACAAAAATTAGGCCAAATAATATGAAATTAACCCAAATTCGGAACAGTGGTCCAATAAAGCCCAATAAATGAAAACATACTAAAGATAAACAATTAAGCACTGAACAACTATCAAATGGGTACACAAAGGCTAGTGGAATGGAGGAAAATAATGACTCATCAGCTAGCAACAAAATTATTGATTTTTCCCAAGAATTCAAAAGCACCATTAAGCTTAAGAGAACAATCACATGTGAATGTTATTATAAGTATGTTCTGCATTTTTCATATATTACATGCAACCCTTTTTCTTCACAAAAAATTGTTATCTTTTTTTTCTTTTTCTCTTTTTTCCAGGGTATGGATTTTACAAAATCCTACCCGAAACTTATTCGCTTTCCTAGGGTAGGGTTTGTTTAGATAAGCACACCCCAAACTTATTCCATCTCATATCCTAATAGGTGGTACTGCAAACTAATCTCATCTCATACCTTTATTTCACTCAACATATTATTGTTCTCTATGCTAAGTTATGGGACAAAATATTTTTTTTTTCCTTAAAGGCTAAGGGTAAAGAATAAAAAAGTTAGGCTCGGAAAGGGTAACAACATACAATTGAATTTAAAGTTGGCTATTTGGATAAGTGGCTAAACATATCAAACAATGCATTAATTCTTTCTAACCAATTATGCTATTTCATTAAGAAGAATTAAAAAAAATCCATTTCATGGAAATTACTACTCCCTTTACAGCTCTCTACACACAAGCTCACAATATTTAAAAAAATTGGTCATACTCTCATGTTTCAAAAAGGACTAACTATCATATCGTCATACCAAACTATCTTTCACTCAAAGCATATCACAAAAATATTTCAATCTGTATGCACAATCAGAATGTGAAATAGTCAATGATCTATGTGTATTTCGTTTGAATTAATCATTATATTAGTGGAAATGCAAACTGAGTACATGATTAGCTCTAATGAAGCTTAATATAATAGCATACACATGCAAACAAAAATACAATGTGGAAACAAAATTCAATAAGTAAAATGACTCAAAGCAACAATACAAATCAAGAAAAGTCATTGTTCTTCACTGGGCGAGTATAGATGACTCACTATGCGAACTGCCTCAAATCTTTCAAATTCTGAAATTATCTACCACGTATCCCTCGCTAGGTGAATCTAATATGCTCTCTAGGCGAGTGAATTCACTGCACAAGCAAAAATACAGCAAGCAAATGTCACTTGGGCGAGCTCATTCACTAGGCGAATGATTAAACAATGGCTAAGAGTTCGTTGGGCGAATGTGTTCGCCTAGCGAATAAGACTGTTGCTATTTTTTTATGAACTAAAAATTAAAAGCATAATTTAAAATGTTAGGTTGCCTCCTAGTAAGCGCTAGTTTAAGGTTTGATAGCTCGACCTTTCTTCTTCTCTAGAGGATGATCCTTTTCTGTTTTCTATTGTGGAGAAAAAACAACATGAACATTTTTCTAGCTACCTCGAAACATGTTGTGGCTTACTTCTCACAGATAAAACGTCATTAACAGCCTAGGTATCCTTTAGTTTTAATTTATATGTTGCTTCAAACATGTTGAACTTTACTTCCTCCTCTTGGTCTCTGAGTGTGAGCTTGTCGCCATTAACATCTTTGATAACTTTGGTGGTTTTCATGAATGGTCTTCCAAGAATGAGAGGAACTTCACTATCTTCTTTCATATAAAGTATGACAAAATCCACTAGGAATGTGAACTTGTCCACTTGTACAAGTACATCTTCCACAACTCCATAAGGGCATTTGATTAAGGGATTTGCGAGTTGTAAAGTCATTTGTGTGGGTTTGACTTTAAGGCCATTAATTTCCTCAAGCATAGATAAGGGCATCAGATTAATGCTAACTCCCAAGTCAATTAACACTTTCCCAATAGCTAAATTCCCAATTCTAAAAGGAATAGTAACACTACTGGGATCTTGGAACATCAGAGGGAAAGTCTTTTGAATGATTACATTATAGTTTCCCTGGACTTCAAGGGTGTCTTCTTCTATGTATTTCTTCTTCGTCAGCAATTTTTTCAAAAATTGAGCGTACGTTAGAATCTATTGTATTACTTCAGAAAAAAAAAATTATTTCCAATTGCTTGAATATCTCCATGAATTTGGCAAACTGATTCTCCTTATCTTTCTTAGATGGTACCAGAAAGGATAGGGAAGGATTTTCTCCACCTTTTCTTCTTTTCTTGTCTCACTTTTCTCCTTTTTTTATTTTCTATTTTTTTCTTTGCATCCTTATTCTCTCCACTGTTCTTTTCTTCCTCTCTTCTTTCATACACATTCCCACTTCGTGTTATAATAGCATTACAATGCTCTTTTGGGTTCACTTTTGTGTTGGTTGTAAAAGTTTTCTCAAATTTTTCTTATACTTTCTTCACAAATTGACCCGAATATGTTACTAGATTATGAATTGAAGCTGGTGTGCTTTGTTTATTTGAAATAGACATTTGCATAAGTATTTAAAGTGTCTCCTCTAATTTTTTTTCCTCTCGTGTACGAAGGGTTGTTGTTGTTGCTACAAGTTGGATGGTCCAGCTTGTACCATGCTAGGATGAGACTTCCATCATTGAATGTAATTGTCATAATTTCCTTGGCGGCCTTGATTTCCCATGTAGTTGACCTCCTTTTACAATTGACTCTACAGACACATTGCCCATTTGCATGTTCTCCTCCGCACAACACACAAGTATGCACTAGTGGTTGGTGTTATACTTGGTAAGCATTATGGATCTCTTGTGGCAATGATGACAACTTCTTCATAAATGCATCCATATATGTGTCATTAGCTTGTTTTAAGCTAACAATGCATCATGAGTTTGGAGCTCTAATACGCTCTTTTTCTAAAGTTGTGTGCGCTCATTCTACACCTCGTAAACACATATTTTTTCTATTTTGGAAATAAATAAATAAAGAAAATCCTAAATGAGTAAACAAACACAATTAAAGAAAACCAAACTATAGTCCCTGGTAACAATGCCAAAAACTTGTTACGTGTTTTGTCATGTGTACTAAATCGTACAAGTAATACAAGGCACAAGTCCAGATATCCCATCCCACAGGGACTAATGTGGTTTAAATTAATTTGTTAGTTACTAGTAAAAGGGTGAGAATAACAAAACATTTTAGGTTGCAATAAAAAAACAAAATAAATTCAAAGTTAAATTGTAAAGTTGCAATAATAAACAATACTACATGGTAAAAATAACACTTACAAACCATTACAAAATAATCAACAAAGCAACTTTTATATGAATGTAATGAGTGCAAATTTATTCTCTCATTTAACCTTTAATTTTGGCTTCTTAATTAATTTTTCTGCTTAAAATATTGTTTTAATTAGGATTTATTATAATTAGGCTTATTGAGCATGTGATACAAAAACTTGTTAAACATGCCTTTTTAGTTGCATAAATATGGTTTGGATGTTTTGATGTGTGTTAATACATTGTAGCTAAGTTAAGCTCATGTGTGGAAATAAATTAATTAAAGTTTCATGATATCTTCAAGCCCAAAATAGCAAATAATTAAAACCATCAGAAGTCAAGCCAAGCTTCACATGAAGATAGCAAATAGAACATGAAAAAGTGAAAAAAAAAGTTGGTGAAAAATGAGTGCTGCCTAGCACATGTTCCAAAAATAAGGAGTGGCGCCTAACCTTAGTTTTAACACCTAGACTTTGACATGAGTTATGGCCCAACGAGAATGACATATGCCCAACAAGAAATGATGGAACAACCATTAAAAAATGGCATGTGTGATTTTCTTTACCTTTTTCATAATGCAATAATTTTTATGATAAAATATAATTTGGGG
Organism: Vigna unguiculata; assembly: GCF_037176805.1. Taxonomy (NCBI): domain Eukaryota; kingdom Viridiplantae; phylum Streptophyta; class Magnoliopsida; order Fabales; family Fabaceae; genus Vigna; species Vigna unguiculata. The sequence goes on along the minus strand of NC_140792.1, from coordinate 9,202,293 downwards.
AAAATATATATTTAGATTTTTTTTTTGGTAATTTTAAATATTTATCTTCTTTAATTATATCATAAAATATCAAGAGATAAGAAATTGCGAATCTTTTGAAATTTGTTAAATCCTTTTAAATCTCCATAAGAACCAAATATATCACGAAGATATTGGATTTATTTATAAGATAATTGGAATAGATTACACTAACCAAAATAAGAACACAAAAACAAAATGGGCAGAAAAAGGCCTAACTCAATTTCTATATAAAGAGACTTGAGGAAATTCATTAGGATACTTCTTAGGAACCCTTTCGGGTGCTTGATTTTGGCCAGTCCTCCTTTTTCACTCCTCTCTCTCTTTCTCTCTCTTTTCCAAGTTCTTCCCACTTTTTTCTTCCCCTCTTATGTTATTTTTATTTTCCATGGAGTGTTAAGCCTCTAGTGTGATTGTGCTATAATTTCCTAATGAGATTCTGAAGCTAGATGAATAAAATTGTATATTCTTTTGATTTTTGTTGTGATTTTTTTTATCTATGTTGTTTACTTTTTAATAAAGTAAAAGTAGTGATTTCATATTCCCAATAGTCTCAAATGAGTAGTCTTATGATCCGATTTTGGGATCTCAGTTGTAACAATTTACCCCATAAATTATTGCACCTCATAATGTTAAACCAATTATACAACCTATTGAACCACAATAGTGGAATTTTCATTTGCTAAAGTATTTTGACTAACTAGTTCACCCAATAAGATCATATGCAGCTACTATATTATGAGGCAATTCCAAATTTTATGAACAACCTTTACAATACTTTGATCATCCACCTCTATAAATTATCTCTAAGCCAACTTTGCAAGTTTGTGATTTTACAGCCCGAAGTTGCAATTTTGTAATCCTGAACATGTGTGGTGATGTGACCACGTTAGGGTTTAGGGTTTTAGGGGGCAGAACCCTCATTTTTGTTTTTGTCTTGTCTTTTAATGTTTTAGGGAGACTACTGAGAGCCATTGAAGGCAACCACTCCACTTTCATATTTTTGCACATTGGAACAACACCAAAATTGGGGTTTTTCACGTTTTCTGCGTAGCTTCCTCTGGTACACGTTTTCTTTCCTCTTCTCTTCAATTGTATGATGCATTTTTGTTTTGCTTTGAGTTGTAATTCGAATTCCATGTCTTGTTAAACTCTATGTATTTATTCCTTGAAGAAAATGAAATGAAACCTAGAGGTGGTTGTTCTGTAATATAATTTCAATGTTCTTTACTCTTCATCTTCTTGAATCTGGGCTTTTTTGTAAGGAACACAAAATTGGTAGATGTTTAATCACAATTTTATGTTTTTGTTCTACACTTCAATCAGCCTTTATTCATGCTTAATGACTGTGGATTGTGTCACAGTTGCTTAATTTATGTATAAGAAATTAACTTAGGTGTGTTTTGTTTAATTGCATGTTGAACTCCTTTTTAAGCTTCGCTTAGTTTCTTAATTGTTGGTTTCATGAGAGTTGATATAAATAATTATTTTTGTGACTTTTGATTGGTGCAATTTCATCCAAATCAAGAAATCAATCATGTTTTCATTATTGTTTTAACAAATTTGAAGTCGAGTTTTTAATTCTGTGTTGAATTTACGAATCTGCCAAAAATCTCCCCCTACGTTTGGATTTAGCACCTTTGATTGAAAACATTGCTCACTAGGAGACGACATTGGATTAACTCCTGACTTATATATTTAAACAATTTATTGATTCGATTACGATCTTGATCAAATAGGAAATTCTCACACTATTAGATGACTTCAATAGTGGGTGATGAGTGCATATTTGTGCCCTTATCAAATGTTTCAATTCAAGGATTTAATTGAATTTAAGTGCTTAAAAGATTAAATTAGTCAGGGTTTCTGATAATTGGACATATTAAACTTGTGCAATAAAAATGAATTGTTCAGAGTTACAAAATCAGGCCAAAGTTAGTAAATTCTGGAAAGAATTAACCATGTGCATTTGATATGTTTAGTTTATTTCTTTTTATAAAATTTTTTTGGACGTGACATGTATGTGTATAATTATTGTAACTTTGTTGTGTATGACAAGATAAATTGATAGTTTACCTGGTTTGGAGTTTTTGTTTGAAACATGATGGTGGTGAGTTTGAACTTGGTTAGACAAAAAATATACTAGTTTTTTAGTGCTTTGTGGTATTTTTGGAAGATGTAGAGCTGAGAGCAGATTCGTTGTATCTGGTCACAAGCACAAGAATTCAAAAATAGGGTTAAGGGTTGATGGGTGTTAACATTGAAATAAGGAGAGAAAAATGTGTAGTATATAATTTTACTTTATTTGTACAAGTGATCACTAAGTTCTTAAATGAAAATTTTATTTTTGGGGAATGAGTGAGAAAAAGGCGAACACAATTTGGTAAAAAGATGCTTCTAAGATGACATTTTTGTTTCATTGATGAATCAATGGGAGGAAACATGATATGCATTATTGGTTTATTTTTTTTAGGTGTACGTGAAGCTATCAACGTTGATGTGTTTTCTTTGGTTTTGTTGGGTAGAACGTGATTGGTTTATGATCTTCAAGTTGGTATGAAGCTTGAAATTGTTTTACTTTGTTGATATGAGAAGATGTTCATGGGCTTCGGGTATAATTTTTATGAAGAGAAAACTTAATTGTTATTATGTGTTCTTTTTTTGGATTTGGAGAAATATTTTGTTTAGTAGAGAATTGTGTTGGGAAATTGTTGATGGGCGAAACATGCCTATGAGGGCTAAGTTAATTGATTCTTGATCATGTTCATGTGTGAAGTTGGTTATGGTAAAGATTTTGGTATGTGGTAGGTTAAAGATTTTGATGTTATGAACATGAGTTTGGAATTGAATGGTGAGGAAATTATGGGATAATTTGATAATGCATATTTGTTTGGTGAAGTACAGGTTTAGGTAGTGAAAAATTGTGTTAAGCTTTATTAAGAGGCATAAATTAAGTAGGTGCAATTTTTCTGAAAAAAAAATGGAATAATTGGTTGCTTGTTTTGTTATGGAAAGGTGTAAAGTCCAAATTGGATGGTTGGTAAGGTAAGAAATTGAAATCTTATGAATGGTCAAGTGTAGATTAGTGTGGTAAGTGTTAATAGTCCTTTTCATGTTCGAGTGTCTTAAAATGCATAAAATTGTGTTGTTTCATGTTGTTTTTCATATTTTGGAAGTGTTTGGTTGCCAGACTACATAAGTGGTCGCTAGGCGAACATTTTTACAAGGCAAAGTGATCATTGGATCATTGGGTAAGTGGCTTGGTCGCTTGGCTATTACGTATTTTTCTAGTTTGCGCAATTTCGGTAAAATTATGTTTTCCAGTTATTTAATTATTGGATTGAGCTGAAATTTTGGCAGCTGGTCCATAACATACATTTCTTCTATTTTACCATTGGGAATGTCCATTTGTGGTTTGTATTTTGAGAAACATGTCACACAGTATTTCAGTTTTTGTTGTGCATAATTATAGTTGTTGTTTCTGTTTAATTTTGTGTAGAATCTTTGGTGAATTATATGTTAAAATCCTTAAGTGCAAAGAAATAATGCTTGAGTTATGATATGATAATGTGGTATGGTTGATCATATGATGATGTTACGAGTATGTATATGTGTACGTGGTGATGGTATATGGATTCTCTTGTAACTGTAAAATAAGGTTAGTTCTTTTACCTAGAGGGCTTTAGTAAGTCAATCAAAAGAGTTTCTTTCAGCCATAACATTTTCTCACGAACTTAGCAAGAGTGCTCTTACCTAAGGCTTTGGTGAGCATGTAGAGTTGTTGCTTATAAGTCTTATGGAAAGGGGGAAAGACCCATTTCAAGAGGTGTTAGTGTGCAGGAAAGGTAAACGATGGGTGATATCGCTGTCGTTAGGTGATCAAATTACCACTGCTTTAGCAACTTCAGTATTGCCAGTTTGTAGTGAAGAAAATAGTTAGGGTTAAGATAACCCTGAGTCGTCTCACAACGAATACGGAATTGATCTCAAATATTTGATTCTCAAAAATGCAATTTAAAACTAGCAACTATAAAAATAGGAGGGTTTTGATATGCAAAGAAAATGACACGAAAGATTGTAAACACAGTAATAGTAAATAGGTCAATTCCACTGCTTTTTCTAAATAAGATTCTTCATTGGTTATCTAGAGATTATTGTTAAATTAATTATTGTTGTTGATTTACAAATCAATCAAAGTAAAGACTCAATTAATTTGTTGGCGTTCTCACTTTTAACCAAAGTATAGTCTCAATTAAAAGTGAGAACTTTTAGATTATCCATAGTAAATTCAATCAAAGTACAGTCTCAATTAATTTTACTATACCTAATCATGTCTATTCCTTTGTTTCTTTACCAAATAGAAAACTTAATTAATCAAAGTAAAGTCTTGACTAATTTTAGTTAAAGTAATTACCTCTAATCAAATTAAAGTCTCAATTATTGGCAAAAACTTATTTAATCAAATGAAAGTTTCTAAACAAAATCAAAGTAAAGTCTCAATTTAATTTAAAAACCTTTTAACTCATATGATTAGCATGTATGTAGATTTAAAATCATTATTTTCTATTCGATTAAGAAGCAAAGGACATAGATAAACAAAAACCACAACAATAATCAAAATAACAAAACATATAAATTCATCTAACCTCAGAATCCATTTAAGAAATTACAGTGGAATCAACCCTTAAAGCTTAGCCCTCCATGACTTTGATGGAATACATGATAATATGATGAAAAGAAAATAAAAGAAAGAATGAGAGATGTGGTGGAGACGGTATCTGCCAAAACCAGAGAGTTCTAAGTGTCTAAGCTGTCAGCTGTAAAATTGTCAGTCCCTTCTGCTCCCTTAAGTCTCTTTATATAGGCTTCAACTGGACTTTGGGCTTTATCTGTCAGTTGCTAAAATCTTTTATTTTTTATTTAATTAATTAGCAACTTAATTCCTGTCCAATTTCCAATTCTGCCCCTCTTATTTAAGCATTTTTACAAAATTGACCAGAATTGACTGCTGACTTTGACCAATTGACCAGAATTGACCAGTTGACCAGTTTGACTGTCCTATCAGATGCTGACACGTGGCGTAGAGTACTCTCTCTCCAGAATTAGGGTTTCTGCCCTTTCCTCCTTCCTCCCTTGGCTGCGCGACTGACGGCAATGGCGGCTGGCTTCTTCTTCTTCTCCGGCGACGATGCTCTGGCGAGCTCTTCTCCTCCGATCTGGTGCGGAGGCCATGGTGGTGGAGACGCGACGGAACTACGGAGAAGATGGTCGCGATGGCTGCTGTAATGGAAACGGCGGAACTGGTGCAGCCATGGCTGCTGCGTGAGGAAGAAGATGGTTGCGGTGGTGATTGCGGAAATGGGGCAGGTACTGTTGTGGTGGTGCTGTCGCTGCTGGTGCATCGCGGACCTTGCGCTGCAGAGGTTGGTTGCGCGTTGGTGGAGGCGCGAGAAGAAGATGGTGGCGCCGCGGTGAAGCTTGCGCGATCTGTGGTGGTGGCGAGAACGGTGGCGCCGCCGTTGTTGCTGTTCTGGTTGTTGCTGCCGCTGGTTTTGCTCCTGCGTTTTCCGGCGTGAAGGTAGTGACGGAACAGTGGCGGCACTGCTGCAGCGGCGTGGTGGTCGGCGAGGTTGGCGCGGCGGCGGCTGCCATGGTGGTGGAAGGAGAGAAGAAAATTAGGGTTAGGGTTTTGGGAGATGAAGATGATGACGTGGCAGCCTTCCATTGGACAGCTTGTTAGTGCAAGGATTGTTGCCACGTGGCTTGCTTTGGTTGGCTAATTTTAAGAGGTGGGGATTGCCACATGGCATGATCTGGTTTAGTGGAGTTTAAGTGGTAGGAGGGGTGCAACTTAGTGAAAACTGGGGGTGCAGAACAGGTTTTTATGGTCCACTTGAGGAAGGAGTGTGCAAATAAAAACTGGGGGTGCATTTAGCTCCTAATTTATTCTTTTTCAGAATTTCTTGATTTTGGACTTATTTTGTAACTTTGAATATTTCAAAATCACACTATTAATTGACCAAAAATAAATTCCAGCTGCATTAACAAACGTTAGAATATCCAATAATATTTTATGCAACTAAAATCAATTTTTACACCACTTTTACCAAACTTACTCAATAAATCCAATAATCACAAATCCTAATTAAATCAATATTTAAGCACAGAAAATTCAATTAAATCCCTAAATTTAAATATTAAATGAGGGCAAAAATTTGAACTCATCAATGGGTTATGAGAGAATGATATATTATTTGATATTACTTAGTGCTAATATGATATGGTTGAGTTTATGAACATATGTGATCATGCTAGGTGACTTGTATGTTAACAATATATTGTTATATGATTTTTTATCTAGTTAGTGCACCCTTGCATGTTGGAGATTGTGGTTTCCACCTATGATGAACGTATAAATTGTGTTATACAGGGAGCATGTGTTGATGCAGATGTTGTTGATGATGCTTAGGTGCAAGGAGACGTGTTGGGGAAACTTTGGGATTTTGGAAGACTTTGGAAATGATTTTGGATTTCTTTAATAGTGAGTTTGTCTTTGAAAGTTGTTAAGTTTAAAGACATGTATGGAATCCTTTATTGTTGTTTTGGATATTTTGCAAGGATTATATTTGAATGAACTATGACATGTGTTTTGAGATAAACGTTTTGAGAAATTCATATTTCTCAGGATGGTATTAGAGTTTTATTTTCGAAGCTTTTGAAATTTCCAAATTGTATATGGCATCCTAAAAGGGGTGTTACAGGGAAGTTTTGAGACTGAAGAGCAAGGCGGTGGTGATGTACCAAGGGAAGAGACTCAAGAGTATGAGGTTAATTTGACTATGGCCATAGAATCAGGATGTTTTATTTTCTTTATTTTTGTGTGAATCTTTATTTTAATTCTGCAATAAGGAATTTTAGTAGTGTCTACATTTGTCGTTATCTCGAACTTATTCTAATCATATCCTCAAATTAATTTGTATGCAGTGAATGTTTTAACTGTTTAGATGGTCAACTATGTTAAGAGTATCCTTGAGCATGGATTTTCTTATGTAATAATTGTGGATATAGTTGAGATAACTTGTGGCAAACATTGAGTGTGAGATAGTTTGATATGTTTATATTTAAACATTCTCATTCAATGTGAGAGTATGACCAGATGTTTGGATATTTGAGTTCGGAAACATTTGAGTATTGAGAGCATATGATTGTTGTGAGCTTCAGAGTAGAGAGTTGTTAGGTAAACAATTATTACCATGAAATTGATTTTTGTTGTTGTGAGCATTAGAGTAGAGAATTGTGAGGTAAACAGATATTACCATGAAATTGATTTTTGCCTAATTATTGTTAATATAATCACATAAATGGTTAGAAAGGGTAAGGACAATTTTCATTTACTTATGTGTTTAAAGCGACTTGGCTAAATAGCCAACTGATATGTGTTAATCATCAATTGTTAACCTTTTCTTTTGGCTCACTCAAGTGTTTTATTGGATTTCCTTTTATGACTTCACTTGTAGCTTGGAGTTCCACTTTGGTTTCCACCTCCTAAGATGCTACCTTGAGTATTTCATTACCTCCAAAGAGAACTTCCACCAACAATGTAACACCAAACCAAAGAAGCCAAGAAGGAAAAGCAAGAAAAAACTTAAATGACATAATTGCTAAACTCAAGTGGAATATAGGGAAACATACTCAAAGATTTAACAAACAAAGACAAACTAGAAATAAGGTAAGAAACAAGGGAAGCACACAAAATATTTTACCTAAAGATAGGTGTTAGAATGGATTGACAAATTAAAAATACAAAAAGCAAAATATAATAAACTGCAAAGAAGCATGTTCTAATCTCAATGTTGGACCCAAAACAGGTGAATTATGTTAGTTTTGAAATGGTGATTTTAGCCAAGAAGGGAGGGGAGGTTGAATTAGCTTTATAAAACTTTTTTGAAAGCTTAAACCTCTTTTCAATTGAATCTAATGGACTGGAAAGTTTGGATGTAAATGCAGCAAACCAGTACACTTTTAGTCGGCTAAAATACTGGAGATTTATGCAGAATGCAGAATTCGCAAATTAAACTCTAACAACAATTTTTTACATACAACAATTGTTCCAATCAATGTTTTTAACAAGTATATAACCTCATATTACATAATAACGCATTAAATCACACCAAAGATCAAATTGCTTGGTTTTCTTGAGTTTTTAAAGAGTTTCAAAGAGAGTGAGATGAGGGAAAGGGAAATGCATAGTTGTTTTTATAATAGTTTACTCAATCACAAAGGTACATCTAGTTTACCAGGACAACCTGAGCCTAGTTTTCACTATATTCAAAAGTTTTACAAATCACACACCAAGATTAAACTTCTAAACAACAAAACTCACAAGATTTTTGACTCGCACAACAAACCTTTTAACCTGTTAAAACTCATTTTAACAGATCAAAAGAGACACATTAAGGCACACAAGACATCTAACCTATGTCATATAACCTACCAAAAAGATATAACACTAACACATTACATTTAACATGTTATTTTCATATTTAACACACTAAAACTAAATCTTCAAGTGGATCTTCATCAATCTTCATCAAACACCTATGATCTTCATACACATGACTTTATCAATTCTTTGCTTCAAGCTTGCTTGTGCCAACAAATTAATCTTCCTTTGTTAAGGCCAAATGAAAAGAGACTAAAACAGCCTCAAAATATGCACTTTAGTATGATTTTTCACAATGCTGTCAAACAGAAAACTAAAACAAATGCCTTCACTTCAACTATTTATCAGTTTTTCATTTCACAACATTTTTCTTTAATTTTTTTTTTTTTTGTATTTTTTGTGAAGTCTTACAAAAAATATATTTCAAATATATAAGAATTTTCAATTCTCAATTAATTACGATAAATCCAACAAAATAAGTGCACAATTTAAAATAGATTACTGGAACATAAAAAAAATACAATTGATAGTGATGATTCTAGTGCACAATTTTGGCCATTTTCTTTTAATTGTTTGCACACTTCTTTTTGGCGCTTTTTCTTTGCTCTTTTAGTGCTCTAAAATTTCTTTTATCTCTTTTTATAGCACCACTTTTAGGCACTAAAACAAAATCATCACTACCAAAGCTTTATCATGTAACATGTAATTGAAAATAAGGTAGAAGGAAACTTAAGGAACCAAAATTAAGAGTAATAACTTGAAAAAAAGTACAATAGAAACCTAACTTTAATTAACTTGTTAAGAACTAAGTATGAAGTCAAATGCGAAAGTTAAAATCACACAAAGCACACTAGAAACCAAAAATGAACTAAGGTGATTAAGCGAGCACAAGGAACATTCCCACTTGACAATAAAATAACCAAGGTTGTCTAGATGTGAAAGTGCATTTCCAAGGCTCCAAGGGAGAAGAGAAGGTGTATTTTAGAAGCAAAATACTGCAGCAAAAATAGAAAATAAAAACGCACAAAGGCTAAACAAGGGAAATTAAGACATAATTGGACTACACATTACTCTAGACAAAACATGTGGATTAGAAAATTAAAATGACTCAAAATAGATGAAATTGAAGATGAAGAAGACTCAAATGAAATAGAAAAATGTACACAAATTCACCATGGTAGAGTTCTGGGGCACAATGGTTGAATGGTTCCAAAGGAACAATGGTAAGAACCATATAACAAATGAGGTGAATTGAAGAAGAACAACAAGACAACCAAGGAATTAAGAGAACAACACGAAAATTGAAAGAAAACAAGGAAGATGAAGTGGTGGAGACTTCCATGGAATGGTGGAAGTTGCGGAAGCTAGGAAGAAGGAGAAGAGGGAGGTTCTGCTATAGTGTTTGGAGGAGCTCTCAAGTGAGGTTAAGCCAAAACTCAAGGAAGGAGGCTAGAGGAAGCCACTAAGGGGAACTCTAGCTTAAGTTGATTTGCAAAAGAGAGGTGTCTAGAGTCATCTTAATAGAGTTTCTCTACTATATTCATGAATGATCTTTACAAGGTCCTAAGCTCTTTATTTATAAGAGCAAGTTGTCTTAAACCTAGATGAGCAAACCCATAAAAGAGTCATCTTGGAAAGCTTGGAGAGTAAGCTATAATCCCTTCCAATGAAAGGTGGACATGTGGCCACTACATGAGAAAATCCTCTCCACTCACAGAATGACACATGGGAACTACTCTTACCAAATCCTCTCCATTAGGAGAATGCCACATGGTCACTACTCCACTTATACCTTGCTCATCAACTTTCAAGACTAAAATTTGACCCTTGGTCAACTCTCTCTTATGTGCCCCATTTAGTCAACCTTGGGCATTGATCCAAATTGACTTAAGTTAACCAACATTCCTATTATATTTTGACCCATTATACAAAGTCCAAAATAAAATTCAATCTAATATTTAAACAATATTGACCAAAAAGATAAGAGTTTGGGCACTCTCACTGGTTGAGGCCCATTCTTCTTGTCTGCACTTGGCCAAGGATGTGGTGTTTGTCATCATTATTGGATAGTTCTCAAATCCCTTTTCCATGAAAAAAAAAAGAAAAAGAAAAAAGAAAAAAATCACATGTGATGAATAAAGGGTTGAGTTATGGGAAGGATATGGAAATTTTTAGAAGAACTATTGATAGAGAATAGGGGAATAACATAGAGTTATTTACATTAAGTTGTTCTTTTTGGGTTAATGGTATTTTTAAATTCCTGGAAAACCATATTTCGTCTAGCTAAGCCTCATTACAACCTATGAAAGACCTTTTTCATCTAACCAAATGTGTGAATTTTGTAAATTACATGAGGGGAAAAAGTTGATGAAGTGGTTTTTAACACTTGCTAAACTTGTTTGTAGAGTGAAACACTTATTTTTTTCTAAGTTATTTTTGATTAAATAGTTTACGTATTATTTCTTATACCATTTTGAGGATTTAAATGATATAAAGTATCAAGAGATTCTATCTTTATTTTTGAAGCCATAAGTGAAACTTTTTTTGTTGCATGAATAGGATTCATTAAGAAGTCATTTGCTTTTGTTTTATTCTGATCAGTTGACTTGAGTTTTCTAATCCATAATTTTAAGCTTTCATGAGGCCATGAAAATGTTTATGTTTTGGGTATTTTAATAATTGGCATTATCATTGTTTCTACTTTTATTTTTATCTTTTTTTTGCTTTTTTTATTATGTATTTTTGGATAATTAAGGTTTTATTTAATAAAATTGGAAAATGTAAGTATTTGGTTTATATCTTTAATATTTTGCAGATATATCAAAGAAATTACGAAGAATATCAACATAATTTGATAATCTAAGTTATCAACAAAATCATATATTGATGAAGTTGGTTACTCCAATACAAAATCAAGTACAAAGTTGCAAACCAAGTCCAATTCAATGCACTCACCCAACGAGTAGAGTGCATTTCACCTAACGAGCTTAGTTGCCCAACAAGTTGCGAGTTTCAAAATATCTATAAATAAGGGGCTTGGCAGAGGTCAAAGTAAATCTTTTAGGAAGAAGGACACTTGACCTGATAGGAGAGCAACTAGAGGCATATTTTGAAGGCTGGAGGCTTTCATCTTTATTGTTAATCTAGTATTCATAATGTTTAGGAGTGGCTAACTCCTTCATTTATAGGGGTTGAGTGTAATGTATTCTTAACTCTTTGTGAATTCCATTATTCAGTATAATTCTTTTCCATAACTCTTGTGTTTTATTCTCGTTCTTAACTACATCAATTGATTGATTGCATATGTAGGAGTACCTGCTGATTGAAAAATAGTTTGGGAAACCTAATTAGGATAGAAGAACTAATAGATTTCACATGCTCGACATAGATGTGAGATCGTTAGTCATGCATAACATCAGAATCTTTATCATTAATGAAAACTTCTAATAAAAATTGCTAAGACATTAGGGTTTTTATTATTCAAGTTTAGACTTGTCACTAAGACATTAGAGCTTCTTGCAAAAGGTGTGAATGTTATAGTAGGAATTAGAAGTATAGTGTTTGGTGGTTTTTCTTTGAATTGAATCATAAACCCAACCTCAGTGAAGTCTTTATCCTATATTTTCTTAAATCAAATTAATATTGTGTGAATTTTATTACTTTCTTAGTTTTAGATTTATTTCTTATGCATCAATATGATTCATTGTTTTAAAATTCTTAACCTTCATTAGTAAATAAATATATTTTTTTCTCAAACCACATTAGTCTTTTGGGAAACGATACTTGGACTTTCCACTTTATTACTTGTGCGATTTGGTACACTTGCCAATTTCGTAACATTACTTGATTTCAAGAAGGTATTATCATTCCACTCTTATTCATTCCTTATATCAGGTGTGGATATGAAGTAAATTGCACAATAAATTTCTAAGTTTTTCCTAGGAGTGCAAAAGGATAAGTGTGAAGGTATGTGATGAGTGCACTTTTATACACTCACATATCTTTTAATCTTAGCTTTCTAATAGAACAATTGTGTTGAAATATATTATTTTTAGCTAGAATTTTCCCAAATAGGATAAAATGAGCTCTGAATGGAAACATGTGCTAAAATCATCTCTTTAAGCCATGTTAGATGATAAATGATTTAGGTATATAAGGTGAACTAGATGATATAACCAAATGAGTCTAATTAAATATTCTAAAATTCTTGATAAGTCATATGTGAGTTAAGTTTCAAGGATGTTACATAACTGCATATATTGTGCTCAAACATTCTAATATGTGCTTTGTGTGGTTGAAATTTAAGAAATTTTATGAATCATGTATAGATGATACAACAATTAAATGAGTAAAGCCCTATAGATGATGCAAAAATGATTGAATTCAGGATTTTCTAGTTCCAAGCTAAGACCTTGAGCTTAATCCAAAGTGAGTTGAAAGACTAAAAAGGATGATTCAAGTCAAAGAAAAGAGTGTTAGACACGTCTAAGTTATTGTTTGCAAAGGTAGTATGATCAATGCAATTTTCTTATTCTTCCAGAATTGTGGTTGGGGCACCCAACAAATTTTATCGTTTCATGAATTACACTCGTCTACTAGTTGCACTCGTTTAGCGGATGCACTCGTCTAATGGTGATTCATTTGATGATCTTAGCTAATGGTACTTATATTGTTAATTTATGCATTGTCATCGTCTATTGTTAGCGTTCATTGACTTAAAAATTTTGGGTCTTCTTGTAAGAAAATTTAGGAAGCCAAATGATAAAACTAAGATTGGATATAAGCAAAGGTTATCAATGAGGAGACAAAAAAACCTAATTCATATTCAACTAGATTGTCTTCTAGTGCATCATCTAGTAGCATTAATAATAAGGAACTATTGAGACCCCATTAAAAAAAAATCTCTAAGTAGTTTTGATGATATCAAATACTATCCAATATTGAAGATATATGTGGTTATTTATCTAACATTTTTATTATTGCAAATGAAAGCTCCAAAGTTGGTAAATTGTTGATTATCGTATGTTAACAAATGACCATATGAATATTCTCAACTAGCATCTAAAACTAATATCTTATTATGACAAAAAGGATATAAATGAATTAGTCTCCATTGTTCAAATTTTTAATCAATGTGTGCTAAAATGTTTTTACTCTAATATATTGCATATTCTTGAAATTTCTAATGTGTACACATGTGTATGAATATATCTTTATCAAGTTGCTTCTATCAAACTATACAAGTTAAACTTATTAGACGATAAGGTTTGTCTTTTCATAAGTATACATGTTTAACTTATTAGACGATATATTGTTGTCCAAGATCTCAAATAGTCATCTGAACTAATGTTGAAGAAATGCTTAATTCAAAGAAGATACAAAAATGGAAATAGAAAGAATCAACATGAAAAGTAGAAAAAAAAAGCTATAAAGATTATATCAAAACATTCCTTTATGGATAACTTAAATGAAGATGTTGATACGAAGAAAATTAAAATGAAAATATTCAAAAAGAAAAGAAGTCCCAAATGATCATATTCCCAACACATATATAAATACAAAAGCAAGATAAAGATAAGAAGAATAGTGACAAAATAGAGATAAAGAGAGCAAGAAAAACAAAGAAAAAAAAATCAAAAGTCTTCTAGTCTCCAACACAGAGAAGTCTTCATCATTGAAGCTCCATCTTGTTCTATGTTCTTAGTCATAGGTTTTGTGACTAGATGGTTTCCATCACTAACCTTGCATTCATCTTAAGATATTAAGTCTTTTTTAGTTACCAACCTTATAATCATTTAGTCATTCTTTTGTTATTAAGTGCTTTAGTTAGGAGTGCTTGTTGTTCCAAAAAATATATATATAATATGCTCAGTGTCTTTACTAAGTTTTGTTGTTATTTCAAACAATACTCAATTGTTTAGTCAATAGTAACCGACATAAAAGAATATTTGGTTTGTATTTTGCAATATTAGTTTGTTCTTGTGAAATTTGATTGTGTTGAGAAATTGATTGTGTTGATTAAGAATTGTAGTCTCTGTTATAGCAAACTAGTATAAAAATCTAAAGCGTAAATATTTTTCCTTTAACTCTTTCAAACTACAAATTATTAAATTGTTATCTAACCTGACAAAGACGCACTTTACTTTTAAACAAAATTTGTTAAAATATATTGATATTGAGTTTATCAACTAAAACTTAGTCTGACTATTATATCAAACATTGTTATTGTAAGCTTATTATGAAAATATTTAATATACCATCAAATGAACTATTTGACATGTTTATTATAAAGGTTGATTTTAATAAAACATATGTGAAATCACAAACTAGTAAGAATCTAAAGTGTACATTATGGAACCAAGATGATTACATAGATCGATACCATGAAGGATTCCCTTCTAAGTAAGATTATCCTTAATTAACCAATAATAAAGGAATAATCAGGTAACTAGGAACAACAAACTTGCCTAGTCGAGGCTCATCCAAGTAAAACGCCCACTAAAATAGTATAAATAGAAAATGTTCATGAGGTAAAACACTATTCATTTATTATTGCATTTACTACTATTATGAAAATTGTAGACTTGAGCATCATGGTGTTTTTATAGGCACCCATCAACATCTCCATCCAAAATCAAAACCACATTTAAGTGGACAAGAGCAAATACAACACTAAAGAAGCAACATGTAAGACCTTTCCCGAACTTGTGGGGACGTCTCTACCCTTATAAGTGCATAAATATTTTTAATATATTTATTTCAATATTTTTAACTTAAAATACAAATGAAAACAATTAATTTGGTAAACAATTTCAAATGGTTTCATCTTTACTCTTCAATTTTCTTTTATTTTATTTTTGTCCATACTTTCTTCATTCTCAATAGCATATTTTATTAAAGAGAAATAAGTTTAATTACTCGTTTGATCCTAAGTTTTGTTGGAAAGTTTTAAGTCTGTCCCCACTTAGATTTTTGTTTCAATTGAGCTTCAAATTTTGAAAAAAAGTGACTCAATTATGTCCTTTTCGTTAGTATCACACCAACGATGTTGAAGGCATGTCATTGTCTTGTATTTAATGCAATCCCTATATATGTCTTTTTTAATCAATTCAATCCCAATTTTTTTAATGTAGCAAAGTCATCTCTCTCCAAATTGGACCAAATTTATTTTTTATATAAATATATTACTAATATTTGGATTAAAATTAACTTTTTCATTAAATATTTTTTAAACAGTTTTAAATCAACTCTAACAATACTATTGGATTCTATTTAAATAAATTACTTGTAATCTAATAAACACATATGGATTAATAAATAAGTAGTTCTAAATACTTGCTCTCTTTGTTAGCTAAACTTACATTTATTTAATAAATATAATAGTATTTGTCATAAATAACATATGTGTGACTTAAAATCAAATAAAAAATACATAATAAATATTTGTTTGACTTAAAAAAATTAAAGTTTAAAATGAAAATAATTAATACCTATAAATTAAATTTTCATTATTAATATTATTATTATCGTTATAAAAATATAATTTGGTTCCAATTTGGGACAACATTGTTCACATTTAAGAAAAAAATTGAATTGAATTGAATAAAATAGACACATATAGAGATTGAATTAAATAAAGACAATGACATTTGACATTAATATTGATATGTGAAAAGAATAAAAGAGAAAAGGATATAGATTCACAGTGATAAAAGAAACTGTATTATTCACATTGATAAATGTTTCAGAATCAGCCCATTATATAAATGGACTTAAGCATGTGGTAAAGAAAAAACTAATTGCTAACCAATCCAGCTGTAAACGTAACAATGCCACATACTAAAAACAGAATCATCAAAAGCAAAACAAAATAACCAAAAGCTAAATATTATGCATGTTAACATCCCTCCGCAAGCTGGAATGGATGTGGATCATTCCAAGCTTGGAAACAAAATATCGAAACGGCCCTGAGCAAGAGGTTTTGTGAGGAGATCTACAGTTTGGTCCTTGGAAGGAATATGCATGAGGTGGATAAGTTTGGACTGAACTTTCTCACGTACCAAGTGGCAATCCAGTTCGATGTGTTTGGTTCTTTCATGGAAGACTGGATTTGCTGCTATGTGAAGAGCCGATTGACTATCATAATAAAGAACTACTAAACGTGTTAGAGAAATGCCAAAATCCTGTAGAAGATATACCAGTCATTGAGCTTCACAACTTGCTTAAGCTAAACTCTATATTTGGCCTCAGACGAAGATCTATAGATAGTAGTTTTCTTTTTTGATTTCCAAGAAACCAATGCGGATCCAAGGAAGAAACAAAAGCTAGTGACAAAGCGTCTTGTGTCTGGGTAAGCCTCTCAGTATGAGTCAGAGAAACTAGTAAGGTGAAGAGAGGACTGAGTGGGAAAAAAAAGACCTTGTGCAGGATTTCCTTTGATGTACCGAAGAACACGAAGAGCGGTTGTAAATGAATGGAAGACGGTTTGTTGAGAAATTGGCTAAGTTTGCTAACATCAAAGCTGATGTCAGGCTTAGAATTTGTCAAATAGACCAATCTGCCAAGAAGTCTTCTATAGATAGATGCATCGGGAATTGAAGATCCAACAGCCATAAAAAGCGTAAAAGAGTAATCCATTGGTGTTGAAAGAGGTTTGGAGGCCAACAAACCAATATCTTGTAGAAGGTCCAATGCATATTTGCGTTGATTAAGGGAAAAGCCTTTAGAAGATCTTGCAATTTCAAAACCTAAGAAAAATCGCAAGGGGCCAAGGTTTTTTATGCCAAATTTGTTATGTAATAGGGACTTGAGTTGAGTGATCTCAGATTGATTATTCCTTGCAAGGATCAAATCATTAACATAAGTAAGCACAATGGTAAAACCAGTGAGGGACCTCTTGGTAAATAAGGCATAATCAGATTTGGACTGACTAAAACCCTCTGCAGTGAGAGTGGCAGTCAATTTGAAATTCCACTACCTACTAGCTTGGCGAAGGCCATATAAATATTTTGTGAGCTTGCAAATAAGAGCAGGGTCATAAAGATGCAAACGAGCTAGTGGTGTCATATAGACCTCCTTATCTAGATCACATGTAAAAAAATTGTATTCACATCAAGTTATTCTAAGTGCCAACATTGAACAACAGCAATGGAGAGAAGCATTCAAACTGTGGTGATATTAACAACAGGGCTAAAAGTGTCAAGGAAATCAATTCCTTTTGTTTGGGTAAACCCCTTTGCAACCAAACGAGCCTTATAGCGTTGAATTGAGCCATCCGTTTTATTCTTGATTTTAAAAACCCATTTACAGCCTATGGTCTTCTTTCCTTTAGGCAAGTGTGTCAATGTCCAAGTATGATTCATGTCCAAAGCAAGCAGTTCATTCCTAATGGCCTCTTTCGAACAATCAAACTGAACAACCTCTTGGTATGTGGAAGGTTTAGAGACAGAAGAAACAGATAAACAAAAATGTTTGTAAGAAGAAGAGAGAAAATCATAAGAAAGAGAGTCCGAGAGGGGATACCTGACCTGAGAGGAGAATTATGTAAAAGAAGTCCCAGCCGATGCACAATGATAATCTTGGAGGTAAGTAGGAGTTTTGGTGGTTAGTTGAGATTTTCGTTGGGGAATGGTAGGGTTGGGGGAATTGGGTAGAGGTTCAGAATGTGGAAGGTCAGGAGGTTGGGTAGTCTAAGATGGCAAGGGGTTAGTAGGTAGAGGTGGAAGTTCGGATGAAGATATCGGTAAAGGAAAAAGGTCTTCATGTGGAGGATAAGGAATAGAATGCAAATCAGTAAAAGTAGAAGATGGTGAAGAGCCTTGTGATTGTTTGTGAGGAAAAATGTTTTCATAAAAATGTACATGCCTTGACAAAAAGAGCTTCCTATTGTGTAAATCATACAGAAAAAAACCTTTAACACCTCTTTTATATCCTAGAAAAATACATTTGCGTGCTTTAGAATTTAATTTCTTGCGATGAGATGTATTAGTGGATGCAAAAGTAAGAGAACCAAACACACGTAAATGAGAAATATCAGGAAGTTTATCATGCAACACATAATAAGGGGATTTGTTGTCCAATAAGGAAGATGGAATGCGATTAATTAAGTGGACAGCTAAGGCAGCGACATAGTTCCAAAAGCATTGTAGTAAACCAGAGTGAAACAATAATGACCTAGTGATATTTAAAATATGTTGATGTTTACGTTCAACTAGGCCATTTTGTTGTGGTGTTTCCACACAACTTTTGTGGTGAATAATCCCCTTTGCAGCAAAAAGTTTAGCAAGATTAAACTCAGGACCATTGTCAGTTCGAATACATTTTATGGTTTTATGAAATTTGGTTTGAATGAGAGCGATAAAAGATTAAACTAGAAACCTAGTTTCAGATTTTAACTTCATAGGATATGGCAGGTAAATCTAGTAGTATGTTCAACAATAGTGAGAAAATATTTGTGACCATGTAAAGACGGTGTAGCAATAGGACCCCAAATGTCAAAGTGTACAAGATCAAAAATGTCATAAACATAGTCACTATCAGGGAAAGATAAATGCTTCTGTTTAGAGAAATGGCAAAAATCACAGGGCAAATCAGTTTTATTGCATTCAATTAGGGGTACAACTATTTCAAGGTACCAAGTTTTTCATGGGAAAGGTGACCAAACCTAAGATGCCAAACATTATTCATGTAAGAAAAAAAATGGTGCTCGTTGTGTAAGATGGGTTTGGCTTGAGACTTCATTGTGTAAAGACCATGCTGGACTTCAGCTACACCAATCATCCTCTTGGATAGTGAATCCAGAGTTTGACAATCATGAAGGGAGAAGAAAAATTGACAAGTTAATGAAAGAATGAGTTGAGAGACAGAAATAAGATTCAAAGTAAATTGTGCCAAAAATGTTAGCTTCAATATTAGCACCATTGGGAAGTTTAACATGAATAGGGGAAATTTGTTGATGGTGCTGAAACAAAGACAAGTTGTTACAAACATGAATGGATGCACCAGTATCAAGGATCCAGGTATCTAGAGGAAATAAATTGGAAAAAGTGGAAACGATGCCTGAGGTTTTATTGAGAAGAGGAGTAGAAATTTGATTAACTATGGTACCATTCAGATTTGATTGTTGCAAAAGAGTCATTAAGGCTTGATGTTGCTCAAGAGTCAGAGTCATAGTTGGAGTAGAAGACACTCTTGTTTGGGAAAGAACAATGGTTGTATCATCACCCTCGTCAACATCTTCGAGGGTTTATACATTATGCGCAAAATACCATAACTGTCACGTCTGCATGAAGAGGAAAAAGAAGCAAGTGTGTGGGGATCATCAATAGGAACTCCAAATTGACGCTTTTGTTGGATGAGTAACGAGAAAACACGATCAAGGTCAGGTAACAGCTGCATCATCATGATTTGAGGTCGAACCGTAGAGTATTGATCGTTGAGCCCTTTTAGAAAGCGAATAACACAGTCTTCATCGCGATATGAGCATATGGTAGGAACAAGGGTGCAAGAGCATTTGATGTCACAAGAACACAAGGGTAGAGGACGAAATTGATCCAATTCTTGCCATAAATTTTTCAATTGAGTGAAATAAGCGATGACACCAAGGGAACCTTGACGAAGGGCATAGATATCTTCTTGAATATCAGATATACGAAAAACATCACCCTGATAATTGTGTTTGTGTAACACATGCCAAATCTTAGCAGCAGTGTCAATCCAACGAATGCTTGGAGCAATAGGGATATCCAGAGAATTAACCAGCCATGATATAACAATGGAATTGCAGTTATTGTTGATATGTGACACTACTAGTATCATGTGATATGTCTTTAATATCATTAGTAAAGTTTACATGAAAATAATCTAATTAAATTAATTTTTTAAATATTGAGATTCAATGGAAATAAAAATTTAAGTGGAGACCGATTTAAAATTTTCAAACCATAAGTCAAGAGAAATATTTGAAGGTGGCAAATTAGTAAAGCTAACACTCGGCATTTATATGGGGAACTAAGTTGAGAGGACAAGTTAAACACTTACCCGTCAAACTTTATGGCCAATAGGGAGAAAAAACTGGTCAAATTCAACACTTTTAAAAATATACATGAAACTGGTAAAGTTATCTTTTTCTTCCTAATTGGTATCTTACGTTAGATGAATAGCTTGTTAATTAATCAAAACAAATTTGCACACCGAAATTGAATGCGAAGTTGCATGTTATGGAAATCTTTTTACATGTATGAACACAAAGGATGTACTGATGCCATAATTATTATGCTTTGAAGTTATTCTAAGATAGTATGATTAAAACCAATTTTTTATTTGAAATATTTTATTATTTCGTAACGTTATTAATGTGTTGCTTTTGAAACACTTTCATTATCTACATCATAAAGAGATATTTTTTTTATCCATATTTCATTATTCCAGTTTTACCCTTAATTATTTTAAAAATTAATTATTTTATAAATAATTTATTTTTAACCGTTATTCAATAACATATTTTGTCTTAAACCGTTATTTTAAAAACTTTTTTTTACATATCTTATTTTTTAATTTTACATTAACAACTATTTTAAAAATTAATTATATATTTGTTATTGAACTTAACTCAAATTTTTATGAAAATTAAAAAATGCGAACATATAAGCACGATAATGCTTATGTGTTCACTAGTATTAAGTAATAAGAATAATTATAAACTATTTGGAATTCGAATTATAAGTGATTTGGATCAATGGTGGAGCTTTGATAGGACAGGAGCGGCCATGGTGTAAGACCCACTTTAATTCTGTCCTAAAATTTAAGGGTCTCTCTTAGTCAGTTGGGCCTAAGGCTGGCCCATAGGGCATCCCAACACCCCTAAACCAGCCTAACCCTCTAATGTTCTGCCTACTTTTCAAAATCAGCCACCTTACTCCTTTTTTCCCCTCAAACAGTGCTCTGCTAGGGCTCGAAGCTCATTCAGATTCAAGTCAGCTCAACCTCATTCTCTGCTCCACCTCTTGAGTATGCTCCTGGAGCTGTTGGGTTCGTTGTCGTAGGTGCCTGTGCTTTCCACTAGCATCTGTCCAGGTGAGGGAAGCTAGGATTTTTCATGCTTTTATAAATAATGTGCCTGTTTTCATTTTGTTGGGTGCTCTTGATAATTTGATGTGCTTTTGATGGTGTAAACATAATCGGTGTATTGTTTCTGGATGGATTTTTGTCTTTGCGTGTGTGAGAGCAGGTGAGATCTGCTATGCTCGCCTAAGCGAGCTGTTTCTCACCCAAACGGGAAGCTCTCGCATAAGCGAGGAGCTCTCGCCTAAGCGAGAATGGCAGTAACTCGCCCATTTTAGTTTCGAGTGCTCGCCTAAGCAAAGTCCTCTTGCTTGAGCGAAATGGGCTAGCTTGAGCGAGAACTCGAAGTACTCTTTGTTTTCAATCTCGCTTAAGCGAAAACTTTTCGCTTGAGCGAGAGACCTTGTTGCCTAAGCGAGAGCTCCTTAGCTTGAGCGAGATTGACAACACAGTTGTTTAAATGTTTGTATGCTCCCATTATTGATTTGTTCACCCTTTTAAAGCATGAAATATGATGCCTACGTTTTATACAACATGCTTGTGTTTTCTTAAATTTTTGTTGTTTGGGATTTTGTGTTTTTACATGTTGAAACCTGTGAAAAGCTGTCAATTTAGCTTAAGTGAGCGATTTTAGCTTAAGCGAGATCAGTCTAACTTCAACGAGAATTTCTAGCTTAAGCGAGATCAGTCTAGCTTAAGCGAGACCAATCTAGCTTAAGCGAGAATTGCTGCAGAGTTTTAATTCCTTACTTTAACTTGAACTTGTGGATTGATTCAATTACTTATAAAAGCATGAATTGGCAAATGGGTATGAGTAGAATGGTTTATGGTCTATGATTGATAAGTTTAACATGACCTTAGCATGTGACTTGTATGAGATGGTTGGTAATCAAAGTGGCATGGTGTCGGTATGAATTACACTTCTATATTCATGGATTGGGAAGGTTGATTTGGAATGGATTCAACATGGAACATGTATGAGGATGGATTATAAAGGTTGGCATGAGATTTATAAGCATGATAAATATTACATGATTGTTTGAATATGATTGGTATGTTGTCAGGACGTAATTCCATGAGCCTCTAGGTGAGACCTCATGGTGGTGCTTCAGTGGTCGAGATGTATTTCCATGACCCATGTTAGTGGGAGTTCATGGTGGTGCCCCATCTATATAATTTTGTAAGGATTCAAGGTAAGGTTGCATCCTGACGATCTAAGGAGTCAGTTAGTCTCACATAGAGTGGATTGACTCTTGTGGTGAGAGTAGCAGGAGGCCTGAAATTCATCAAGGGCTAACCTTGTGTGTGGGGGTGAGACATTGTAACATTGTAACACTTAGCTCGGGGGTGAGCAGCTCAAGGGTGAGCAGAGAAATCTACCACAAATGCAAGCATCCGCCGAATCCAACTAAATTATATGTATCCGGATGAGTCGAGTCTGAGTCTTAGTGTATTGTTTGAAAGGTCATAACATGTTTGGATGAGATATACTGATTGGAATGTGAAATAGCATGTAACTGTATGATAAACTTTTTTCTACTCTAGCTTACCCTTTTGCTTGTTTGATTGCTTGTGTGTGGTTCTTCTCCTTTTGCAATGATCATCAATTTATTGATGTGAGCAAATGCGAGGAACACCCGGGGTCAACAGGGAGGTGATGGTTCCGCTGCGTAGCCCATTTGGGCTGGATTATACTATCTTGGGATTTCTCATAGGGCTATGGCCCATGTACTTTTTTGTCCTTTAGTACTTTAATAACTATTGTCAAGTTCTTGTATTATACTTTGTATCTGGTATCGTGGTGTGCCTTGGTTTCTTCTAGTTTTTTTTTTTTTGGATATTGTAAGGAGTTGTGGTTATACTTCCAGATTTGTTTTTTCTACTCTATCGGTCTCGCATTTCATTTAAATTAAGGATATTATTTAAATGGGGTGTTACACATGGCCACACAATTTTTTTTTTATATTTTTTAAAATTTATATATTGAATTTTTAATATTTTAAAAATTTTAAATTATATGTATGTATATATTAAAAATTAATAAAAATTAAATTATGTATTTTTATTTATTTTTAGACTTAATTAGGTTTTAAGTCTATGATAAATTTGAAAATTTTCAATTGAGTCTTGATAAATTTTTGTAGTACATTAAGTACTCACTAAATGTAATTCTTTCAAATTGAGTCTCCGATATTAATTTTTTCTGTTAATGGGGTGATGTGGTTGTTGAGTGGCTGACATGATTATTATCTTACCAACGTTGTCACCATATATCATTTTATTATTTTAAAAATTTGTAATTTATAATTTTTTAATTAATGATTTTTTATTTTTATAAATTTATAATTGTATAATTTTATATTTTTATTATTTTATTATTTTAATTCCAAATTGTATGATTATAAAATTATGATTTTAATATTTGAATAAAAATTCAAATTGTAACACCCCATTTATTTAATAAAGCTAAATAAAGGATATGCCACACTGAATAATATAAGAAGCGAGAATAAAAGAGTATGACGCCACTCATACAGATATCCCAAACTTAAAGGACGGATAAAAGTGGGACACCACGGTGCCAGGTACCAAAAAAAGCAAGAGAGTGATAAAGACTTAAACAATTTCGCAAGGAAAACAATACATGGGCCTTAGTCCGAAATGAAGAGCCCAAAGGCAGAAGTCAATCCATATGCTAAGCAGCGGGACCATCACCTCCCTGTTGACCACGGGTGTTCCTCGCATCTGCTCACATCAACAAGTTGATGATCATCGCAAAAGAGAGTACCACACAGCAGAACACACCACAATAAAAGTAGGGTAAGCTAGAGCACAAAATAATTCCATCATGCAATCTGATACACTTACACAATCAACAAAATGCAAAACACCCAAGCATGCTATGACTCTCAAACCAATACACTAAGACTCGACTCGACTCATCCGGATACATATAACCTGGTCGGATTCAGCGGATGCTCGCACTTGTGGTGGATACCTCTGCTCACCCCCGAGCTATGTGTTACAAGTGTTACAAGTGTTACAATGAATCAATTCCCTCACACACAAGGTTAACCCTTAATGAATTTCAGGCCTCCTGTTATTCTCACCATAGGAGTCAGTCCGCTCTAAGTGAGACTAACTGACTCCTTAGAGTGTCAGGATGCAATCCTTATCTTGAATCCTTACCAAATTATGTAGATGGGACACCACCATGGACACCCACTAACAGGGGACATGGAATTACGTCCTGACCACTGAATTATGTGTTAAGGATCAGTTGTTAAACTTTCAGCTCGATCCAACGGTTAACGTAGTAGAAATCTTCATTTTACGAAAAGTGTGCAGTGCAGAAAAAGAGTAGCGCCACATTAATCAAACATACTTGCACACCATACATTTTTATTCGACCAACAACCTCATTCAAGCATCACAACCATACAACAAACCAGAAATCGGCAAAATAACTTTAAAAACACAAACCCTAGCTTCCCTTACCTGGAAAGAGCTAGTCAAAACGATCCCGACCCTTACGCGAATAAGCAAGACAGCTCCAATAGTATATTTAAGAGCTAAAAATCTCAATACAGAGGAAGCACGAGATTATTACGAGGAACCCTAACGGCAAGAACGAAGATTAAACTAAAAGAGAAGAGTATGCATCGGAAGTAACTTACGTGAGTGAAAGAAATGGGTTGAACTCAGTTGAACTTGGATGAACCCCAAACCCTAGCACATGAACGTTATTGTTCTAAGAGAAAGGAGGCTATTTTTCTGAAAGTGAGAAGAATGAAAGTGTTTCAGC
The DNA here is from genome assembly GCF_037176805.1 of Vigna unguiculata. Classification (NCBI taxonomy): domain Eukaryota; kingdom Viridiplantae; phylum Streptophyta; class Magnoliopsida; order Fabales; family Fabaceae; genus Vigna; species Vigna unguiculata. The sequence goes on along the minus strand of NC_140792.1, from coordinate 9,176,965 downwards.
TGGTTTAGGGGCTTTGGTTCCTTATGGGCCAGCCTAGGCCCAACTTATTTGGGGCAGTCCTTTAAAATAAAGGTAGTAAAGTAGGTGGGCCTTACATTCTCCCTAACAACAAAAAATTTTGTCCTCGAAAATTCATTGATGAGATAGGAAGGAGCTATGTTCTCCTTATCTCCTCTGAGAACCACCACTCAAACACGACTGATATAACGACTCTAACACTTATTGTCACTGGAAACTTTGCCTTTGTGCTAAGCGATATATGTTCAACAATGTAGATTGGTTTAGTCACTACACTTGAAATGACTTCCAACTTACAACCTTAAAACTTGAATGCTCCTTCATACTTGTCCAACTAACTTGTATCTGATATATTGACTCACCTCCCATATGCTCCCCATTACCTCTTGTAGGTTGTATCAAAGTCTCAAATGACTTTACGTCTCAAACTGAAGCATGTTCGTTATCACTTCCCATCACCTTGTTCACTCCTTGATGCATCACTCCACTGTCTTGATCACTCTTGAGTTCTTGCCTACTGCTCCACCATCAACACTCTTGCCCACTTTTACGTATAACGACACCCATAACATCTTACTTCCTTTGCTGGCTTCATCCAAGGCAACAAAGTTCCCTACCGAGTTATTCCATTTCCAATTTAAAACTCTCAACTGATTCCATCGCCATATCGTTTTGGCATCTTATCCTCATTTTTTTTATCCCTTAACTCGTAACCATCATTCCACCAAACCACAGAACCATAACTTCCATTGACTCCAAATCTCTAGTCTGTTTTGCACCAAGCAACTTTATGATACACCTCAAACTAAGATTGCCCGATTTTGCCTTTTCCCAACCTCTTTGAGAAACTTACTTGTCCTAGTCGAATAACTAGACCAAGGGAGTCTCTTCACATCTCCTCCTCTCAACTTAGACTCTTACTTCTCCGACAACCCTTACCCTTACCCTGTCAAGCCTAGATCTTGAATTCTCTTCTAGAAATAAACACTTACCCTTGCTTCCTTATTTCAAGGTTGGTACCCTAACTTGAAAACATAATTCAACCACCTCTCATTTCCTTGGTCCAACTTCCTTTGTGCAACCCTATACTTCCAACTCGGAATGATCATTGCACACTTTTACCCGATACTCACAAGAACGAAACCTTTGATGTTTCTAAAGAACTGGTCTTCGTAGAAATCTTTTGGTCAGGAGTAAGATAATTCTTCTCGCGCACCTCTTACCATTTCTAAGCATCATCTGCCACCATCCCGCTGCGCTTCTTTGGTCCATACACAAGCTCACTTGTTTGCCTGCTCAAAATAATGATCCTTTCATGTCCTCCATGACAAGGAAGAAATCATCATTGAGAAACCTTCCTCGAGACCCCAATAAAACTTGCAAAACCCTTTAAACTCCTCTTTTGATAGCCTTAGCACTCCATTTTCTCAACCATGTATCTATCCTTTTTAAAACCATATTCCTTATTAGCCACTCCAACCTTAGTCAATACTCTTCTTGAACGGCTTGACATACCACAACTTCTTTTTAAAGATTCACCAAACTTGTAGTCATCCTAGTGATTATACTGAGTTTATACCATTATGTCTCCAACAACTCTTTCACTTGTTCCTCTTACCTCACAATCCTTGCATAAAGCTTTCAATTAGAAATTGTTCCTACAGAGAACAAATAAGATCAGTTAGGCACAAGTATCACCTTACCCATATCCGCTATCTCCTTGGTTGGCTTCTTCCCCTTTGGCATATATCAGCTTGGACCTAGGAGGGGTTACCTGTAGAAGGGGCTCCGAAGCTTATGTCAGCCAAAGCTCTCAAAAGTTAAATCAGGTGATTAATGGAGTAATGAATGTGTACCTTTAATTCGTGGGGTCCATGTATATTTATAGATTATTAATTGTGTCTGACCATTCCATGGGTCGGGCCCTGGCTTGGGCCATAGGTGGGCTTGGGCCTTAGCCTAGGCCCTTAGTCTGATTCATACGGGCTTACTGAATTTTAGGAGTGCTTTGATTTCATTAAGCATACCAGGGTGGTCGGCATAGGTCGATTACCTCTTTGGCGACTTGTGCTGCTATTGCTAGTACGTGGTCTTAGGCTGGTACTTAGTGTCCTAGGTTACCGGTTTAGGCCGGGTAGGATTAGGTCAACCTAGGTCGGTTACCTGAATAACTTCGCGTGTAGATATGGTGGACGTTTATTATTATTACTTGGTCGAATTGGCTAGGTGAGGTACACCAGTCCCCTAGCCTTTACTGATATAGGTATGTCGGTGAAAGATGATATGTGTGGATATGTCAGCGAAGCCGACTAGGTGTGATACACTAGTCCCCCAGCCTCTAAGTGTGATGAACAGTGTTAAGGCTGAAGATGGAAAAAGGTAGGTAGCAGGTGAAGGGGTGTCAGAGGTCTAATCAGAAAGGGGTTTTTGCGTCGTCGTTTCTTATACTCTTGGCCTTTGGGATGGTTGTGTCGATTGGTATGGGTTGTGATTTTGGCGGGAAAAAGTTTTATCGTTTGGGATTCACATTTATAAATGTGGATTTCACGATGGGTTCATGCTTGTTGGTTCATTTGCGAGAATTTCACAATCAAAGATCTTGCGTACGTTATACCTATCCGACTAGTTCCTAGTTCTTGTCGTCAACTTTTCAGAAAAAAGGTATGTCTAGTAGTAGTGATAGTGTGTCGTTGTCTTCGTCCAGTAGTGAGAGTATAGAGTCCGGGAGGAGTATAGGTAGACATGTTGAGGAGAAGAGTACTAGTCCTACGGGTATGGTGGGCAGAATTCCGATGGAAACGGTGACTGAGGTTCGAGAAGACCCTCCAGAAGAAATAGCGGAGAGTAACTGGCTGGCCAAGGGTGGTTATGGGTGGATGGCTGCTGATGTTCGTAATCAATCGTCTTTATTTTGGTGGTCTCGTCTGCTGAATTCTTGGTTAAATTGTACCCCTGTTATCGCGAAAGGTGTAAACAAGGGTATCGTTTCCTTGGAGCGGGTAAGTGCCATTGACCGCGTATGCCACGGGCAAGAGGGGGCGACCGAGAAGTTTTTTTACATGTATGTATGTCATTTCTCCCAGCTGCATGTGAGGTTACGCTGGACGACTTTACCATGGGGGTACTTCGTGCGCTGAACGTTGCACCTACACAGTTGCATCCAAACAGTTGGGCCTACATGCAAGCCTTCCGTGTTTTGTGTCAAACACTATATCTACAACCTTCTACTCGTGCATTTTTGTACTTTTATGACACTAGGCTCCGCCAGCCGACTACTTGGTTATCTTTGGTGAGCCGCCCTAGAATCAGCAGATTGGACGTGTTCTCACAATCCTTCAAACATTTCAAAGACGGGTACTTTAAAATTGTGGTGAAAGAGGAGGGCAGGTCCTATTTCCTTAATGTAGATGGGAGCACAAAGTTCCCATTTAGTTGGACGGGAAGCCCTTCTCGATACAAGGACATGGGCACCGACGAGTTGTCGGCGGTGGATAAGTAGGTGGTGGAGGTCTTGATGAAGTTTTCTAATAAGTTGCCCACTAAGGGTCTAGTTAGGGTTTATAATTTGGTTCACCCGATTATTGATATTGAAGGTATCTGTTTATTACTTAAACTGTATTAATTTTTCTAAGTTGACTTAACCGGGTCTTGGTGCATTTTTGTAGGGCACATGGCTCAATCCGGGAAGAAGAACTTGGCACTTTTCCAAGCGTTGAGGAAGGAGATGGCCGCAAAGGCCAAAATAGCCGGGAACACTGATGTTCCAAACATACAGGAGTCACTGGTTGAGGTACACGTGCATGGAGGTACTAAGAGGAAGGCCGAATTCCCGGCTCGACCCGGCAAGGGTAAAGATGTAAGGAAGGTCAGGGCGGCATTACTTGGGTCGGGGTCGTCGAGTGGGACAAAAGGGCTAGAATTCGGTTTGATTGAGCTGCCAAAAACATCTGTTAGGAAAGATATCGATGTCAATCTTCCGGAGACAATCATCAACTCGATCAACAGTATAGAGCCAAATCATCTTGTGAGGACTATGGTGGAATTTGGAAGTAAAGCATTGATTTTAAGTCGCCGAGTTGGATCTTTGTATCGTCGGGAAGTAAGGAGGGAAATCAGGAAAAGATGGAGGAGTTGCAAGGGAAGGTTGATAAGTTTACGGAGGAGAGGGCGTCCTAGAAGAAAGAGAATGAGAGTTGGGAGGAGGAGAAGAAAAGGTTGGGAACATGAAAGGTTCGATGCTTGGATTCAGAGGGTAAACTTAACAAGAGGATAGCAGACCTGGAGGCTGACTATGACAATTTGAAGGAAAATATGAGGGTGCTGAGGTTGAACTTGATGATTTGAAGGGTCGTATTATCCAAGAGCACATCAATGGGTTCTAGAAGGGGTTGCAGCAAGGGCCTTATTTTATAAGGATGTTGATGCAGCTGACTCTAAGTTTGATGTAAATAAAGATGTTGTTGATGGGCAGCTCGTTAACGAGGTTGAGAGTAGCATGGAGGAGGAGGTGGAGAAGGAAGCGGCCGAGGAGGAGAAGGAAGCGGCAATTGCCATGGAAGGGGGCGATAACAAGGCGGAATAGGAATTTTATTTTTTATGATTCGAAATCGTTATTGATTCTATGTCTGTAATAATTGGTACATCATGTTTGTGGCACTCTGTACATTTCTTTGCTTTTATTTTAATGTGATTAATGCTTTAAGTATGCTATCTTGTTTGTCGGACGTCAATAGTATTGATGTTATGTTTGGCGAATTCAATTGTTTGTTGAGAGTGTTCGACCCTGAGCGTTTACTTGTGGTAAAGGTGAGGAACTTAAACGAATTAACCAACAAGTTAAGGGTGTTCGACCCAGGCCGTTTACGTGTGGTAAGGGTGGGGAACTTAAACGAATTAATCAACAAGTTAAGGGTGTTCGACCCAGGCTGCTTACTTATGGTAAGGGTGGGGAACTTAAATGAGTTAACCAACAAGTTAAGGGTGTTCGACCCAGGCCACTTACTTGTGGTAAGGATGGGAAACTTAAACGAATTAATCAACAAGTTAAGGGTGTTCGACCCAGGATGCTTACTTGTGGTAAGGGTGGAGAACATAAACGAGTTAACCAACAAGTTAAGGGTGTTCGACCCAGACCGCTTACTTGTGGTAAGGGTGGGGAACTTAAACGAATTAACCAACAAGTTAAGGGTGTTCGACCCAGGCCGCTTACTTGTGGTAAGGGTGGGGAACTTAAACGAATTAACCAACAAGTTAAGGGTATTCGACCCAGGCCGTTTACTTGTGGTAAGGGTGGGGAACGTAAACGAATTAACCAACAAGTTAAGGGTGTTCGACCCAGACTGCTTACTTGTGGTAAGGGTGGGGAACTTAAACGAATATGAGAAATGAAGTAAAGAATGGTCGTAAAGTTGGGAACCTTTCATATTATTCATTGAATCTGGGGTGCCTCGTTAAAACCTCCCCGGCTAAAACCCTCCTTAGGGAAAAAAGACCAGGTGAGGAAAAAGAGTACATCCAGGGTTACAAGTGTTTGGTGTGATACAACACATGTTTTAACTAAAGTAGAACTTGAGATGGGACACATTCCATGTATTGGGTATTTCTTCCCCAAATAACTGCTCTAGCCGATATGCTCCTCCTCCAGCGTCTTCGCGTATTCGGTATAGGTCGTCCCAATTGGCGGAGAACTTGCCATCCTTCTTTCTTGCACTGCTGGCCATTCTCCAAACTAAGTCTCTTTTTATGAACGATCTTGGGCATAGGTTGGCATTTTATTTTCTGGCAGCTCTTTGTTTGGCGGCTAAGTTGCGTATCTGAGCTTTTTCTCTAAGCTCGGGTAGGAGGTCGAGGTGAGTGGCCATGTTTTGATGATTGTGGGTTGGGTCATATAGTTCTCGGCGCAGGGATGGTTCGCCAATTTCTACGGGTATCATGGCATCTGCACTGTATACTAGGCTGAATGGAGACTCGTTTGTTGCTGACTAAGGGGTGCACATGTAAGCCCATAGCACTTCTACTAGTTCTTCAGGCCATCAGCCTTTGGCGCTGTCCAACCGCTTGCGTAGTTCCACTAGGATAACCTTGTTTGCCGCCTCTGCCTGCCCATTGGTTTGTGGGTGTTTCACAGAGCTGGTTATGTGTTTGATGCCCAAACTAGTGTAGAATTTGGCTAGTTCTTTATCTATAAATTGTCGGCCATTGTCGGTGATGATGGTATGTGGAACACCATATCAGCATATAATATCTTTCCAAACAAATTGCTGGACTTGCTGGGCTGTGATAGTGGTTAGTGGTTTGGCCTTTATCCATTTGGTGAAGTAATTGATGACTACTATTAAGAATTTTACTTGGCCCTTGCCAAGGGAGAAGGGGCCGAGGATATCCATCCCCCATTTAGCGAAAGGCCACGTGGATAGTATGGAATGAAGTTGTTCTTGTTTCTGGTGGATGAGGTTGCCATGTTTTTGGCATGGTTTGCATTTTTTGACGAAGTCCTAGCAATCCGCTTCTATAGTCGGCCAAAAGTAACCGACGCAAAGGATTCTTGTAGCCATAGTACGTGCGCCGGAATGGTAGCCGCAAATGTCGTCATGCAATTCCTTAATGATGTACTACGCTTGTTCTGCAGTGACACATTTGAGAAGCGGTTGGCCATATCCACGTTTGTAAAGATCATCGCCTATCATGGTATATCTAGCGGCCTTAGCCAACCAAGTTTTGTCAATATCTGGTGGGGGATTGCTGGTTTGGAGATATTGGATATAAGGAGTGGTCCAATTATGGGCTTGGGAATGGGTTAGGTTGTTAGTTGGGTGTGGGTTAGGTTATGGCAAGTATTTGTGATGGAAGGGGTGGATAGTGTTTGTTGCAATAGGAATCGGTGGCGGCTTTTTAATTTGGTGCTGGCTAATTTGGATAGGATGTCGGCTTTAATGTTGTCGGTCCTAGGAATGTGTTCGATGCAGACTTGGTCAAAAGAGGATTGAATGACTGCACGGACTATATGGTAATATTGTAAAAGTAGGGTAACCTAGAGCACAAAAAAATTTCATCATGCAATCTCATACACTTACACAATCAACAAAACGCAAAACACCCAAGCATGCTATGACTCTCAAACCAATACACTAAGACTCGACTCGACTCATCCAGATACATATAACCTGGTCGGATTCAGCGGATGCTCGGACTTGTGGTGTATACCTCTGCTCACCCCCGAGCTGTTCACCCCCGAGCTATGTGTTACAAGTGTTACAAGTGTTACAATGAATCAATTCCCTCACACACAAGGTTAACCCTTAATGAATTTCAGGCCTTTTGTTACTCTCACCACAAGAGTCAGTCCGCTCTAAGTGACACTAACTGACTCCTTAGAGTGTTAGGATGCAATCCTTACCTTAAATCTTTACCAAATTATATAGATGGGGCACCACCATGGACACCCACTAACAGGGGCCATGGAATTACGTCCCGACCACTGAAGCACGACCCTGAAATCCCACCTAGAGATTTCAAGGAATTACGCACTAACCACAGACCATTCATGTTCAATCAATCAAGTAATGTTTACCATACACAATATCTCATGCCAACCTTTACAACCCATTCTCATTCATAACCAAATGTTGAATCCATACCAACTCATCCTTTCCAAACAGTGAATATATATTTGTATTTCATATCAATACCACGTCTCCTTGATACCAACCATCTCATTTAAATCACATGCCAAGTTCATACCAAACCCATCATCCACAATCCATGAATCACATCACTCATGCATAATCATTTATAGCATGCTTTTAATATAATAATTAGATTCAAGCCAGTAATAACCATTCAAGATCAGAGAAACAACCAAACTACATCGATCTTGCGATAAAAACTGCTCTCACTAAAGAGCTCTGATTCAAGATCGGACCGGTAAAAGTCAAAAGGTATGTGTTAAGGATTTGCTGTTAAAATATTAGCTTGATCCAACGGTTAACGAAGTTGTAACTTTCCTTTTACGAAAAGTGTGCAGTGTTGTCAACAACACAAATTCAGTGACCTTGCGATAAAAACTGCTCCCACTACAGAGCTCTGATTAAAGATCTGACCGGTCAAAGTCAAGAATAATGTGTTAAGGATCAGCTTTTAAAATTTCAGCTCAATCCAACGATTAACATAGTAGAAATCTTCCTTTTACGAAAAGTGTGCAGTGCAGAAAAAGAGTAGCGCCACATTAATCAAACATACTTGCACACCATACATTTTTATTCGACCAACAACCTCATTCAAGCATCACAACCATACAACAGACCAAAAATTGGCAAAATAACTTTAAAAACATAAACCCTAGCTTCCCTTACCTGGAAAGAGCTAGTCAAAACGACCCCGACCCTTAAGCGAATGAGCAAGACAGCTCCAAGAGCATATTTAAGAGCTGAAAATCTCAATACAGAGGAAGCACGAGATTATTACGAGGAACCCTAATGACAAGCACGAAGATTAAACTAAAAGAGAAGAGTATGCATCGGAAGTAACTTACGTGAGTGAAAGAAATGGGTTGAACTCAGTTGAACTTGGATGAACCCCAAACCCTAGCAGAGGAACGTTACTGTTCTAAGAGAAAGGAGGTTATTTTTCTGAAAGTGAGAAGAATGAAAGTGTTTCAGCTGGTTTAAGGGCTTTGGTTCCTTATGGGTCAGCTCTAAGCCCAACTTATTTGGGGCAATCCTTTAAAATAAAGGTAGTAAAGTAAGTGGGCCTTACACAAACTATATCATAATTTTATAATTATATAATTTTGAATTGAAATATAAAAATTATTAAATTATAAAAATATAAAATGATATGATTGTAAAATTATAAATTATATTATAAAATTTTTAAATAATAAAAGGAGATGTAGTGACAACTGAGCGAGCAAGCGAGTGACATGACAAGAAAATAACTATTGCAGTCACTTAACAACCACATCACCACATCAACAAAAGAAGCTAACATTAGAGACCTAAATTTAGGAGGAACTTAAAACATAATTAAGTCTTCCTTTTATGAAGCACAACATTTAATATTAATAAATATTAAAATAAAAAATCAAATATAATAAAGAATAAAAATATCTACTAAAATATTTTTTATTTATTTTTACATTGCCTCTTAAGTTTTTCACATATTATACTTGTCTCTCAATTTCATCTGTTTTCTTTCTTTTTGTTTTTGAAGAAAAAAAAAAGTTAAAGACAAACTCAATATTTTTGTTGTCATTATTTCTTATGTTCTCTTCAATTTTTGAGGAAAAAGAAATAACTCAGTTTTGTTTCACTTGCTAGTGAAATATTAGTTTAATATAGTAAGCATTATTTATTTTTTCATCTCATGAGCCTTTATATGTTCACATTTTATTAATATAGAAGAAAAAAAAAGTGTACTTCGTACTTTTAATTGTGACTTTATTTTCAGAGTTTTCTTTTATTAGGTATATCTTTGAATTTTTCATTAGATTATAATAGACTATTTTTGAATTTCGAACTTAAAAAAAGAATAAGTTGATTGATGAAGAATAAAAGAATATATATTTATTTTTTAAAAGTAATAAAAAGGAAACTGCCCACAAAGATGAAAATAAAAACAAATTTCAAATTCTTTACATAATCTAAAACATCATACTAATAATCCAATTGTTCAATTAGAGGAGTCATCTCTCAATGTTCCAAAAATTTCAGGTGATGAGTTTGATATTAATTCTTTGAAACATTATATAAGAAAATGTATTCAAATATGAGAATATCCAATAAGTAAAAAGAAGATGAAATTAGGAGAACATATTTAAAATTGTATTTATATCAAATACAATTTTATAAATTTTGAGTATATTAGTTTGGCTCCCCCAAAATTATTAGTCAAAATCTGTCACTGATCTGGAATTTACCTTGTGAAGGAATTTCAAAATAATTTCAACAAATTGAAATATTTAGTAAATGAATTATCTTACTTTCTTAAATAATTAGTTTGGATGATATAACTGAAATATTTTAAATTTTATTTTTCTTATTTGGATAAAACAATTTAATTTTTATTTTATGGCGAATCCAACTCCGCCTTTGAGTCTAACTTAACTTAGTATGACCTTTAATTTGGTACAACTCGTCTTGACTTTTGGTTCAATTCGACTCAAGCTGATTTGACCTTAGCTAATTCGATATGGGTCCACAGCTTCAATTTTCTTCTTTGTTTTAGTAAAATTCAAATTCTACTATTTTATTTATTTGGAATACCTTTTTTAAAAATTTTCAATCTCATTCTTCTTTTAATTTTCTTATCCAAACATATCATTTTCTTTATAAAAAAATTTAAAATTTTCAAATAAATGAATTACTCTCTTAAATTATCTTATCCAAACATACCCCATATATATATATATATATATATATATATATATATATATTATAATAAACCTTATAATCAAGTAGTAGAGATGGGAAGAAACCTATTTTTCTCCTAAAGAAGTTCGATATCTCAACTTCAAATTTTCTGAGTAACTCTCATAATTTTATTTAAATAATACCTTGATAAATTATATGAAGAAAATATCTAAAGAGTAACGGTAGCCTCTTAAAAAAAAAAGAAAAAAAGAAAACCTTAAAAACGACGTAGAAAACATAGTTGAATAAATTATTACATTAAGAGGTGCTGCCGAAAACAAGAAAAAATAACAATAATATAATAATATTAAGTGTAATTTATTGTAAAATGATATCATATGATAATATTCGGGTCCAATACATAAATGTAATTGAATGGAAGATGTTGACTTGCACGGCAGAGCTTAGAACATACATTTCATTGCAATAAATGCGAGTTAGAAGTATGCATTCCTTGAGTACCTAACTATTAAATGCAACTGGGACCCACTTTTTTATTCCATTTTATTCTGAAGCTAAGATTATTCATTCACACACCAATCCCATCCAATTGTGTTGTGTGCCTTTGGATATGTCCTTTTTTTTCACTTCAAAATTCTTGGTCTGCTTCATCAACATTCAACATTCACTCTCAATCCTCCACAAACTTTATGTGATGTCCTTATGATGCCACCATCTAATCATCTAATTAATGTTAAACAATATGGGTATACTATTTATAAAATGTGCTCCTTAATTTAATTGTTTGATATTTATACATATGACTTTTCTAAAATTTATTTTGGATGAGATAACTTAATGTGAAGTCTTTATTGACTTTAATTGGGACATATTTCTTAGTAGTGGTTATGAGATTTTATGACTTTAGAGAAAAGTAATAACTTTTTATAATTAAATACTTAAAATGTATGTATATCTCAGAAGCAAATAAATTCATAATTCTACTAAAATTATGTATTTTACTGGATTAAATAAATTACAATGTTTATTAAATTTTTAAAAGACGTAATATTTTATTTAATTGTTCTCAAGCTATCGCCTATCATTTATTTGTAATTTTAAGAAAAAAAAATGAATAAAAATATATGTTTAAAATATCTATGTCAATAACATAGGTCGGGATGATGTATTTAATTTTCTTTGTTCATGTTGAACAAATGACAAAACAAATTACTTCTTAAAAAAGATTATAATTCTCATACTTGGTTTTAATATATTTCGGTAAATCAATGCGAACCTATCACATTATTTTACGACTTTACTTAAAAAATTGTTCACAGCTTAATTTTATAGAGTCTTATTTCATATAAAAAATTATTCACAGCTTAATTTTATAGAGTTTTATTTCATATAAAATGTTGTAGGTACATAGCTGTGTTGGTTATTAATAAAATATTATTTTATATTAAAGTACATATATTTTTTATTAATATACTAACTTTTTTAGTTTAAAAATTCTATTATAATATAGATTTTCATTTGTGTTTTATATCTTAATAAAATAAATGAATACCTTAAGTTTAATTCTATTATAATTTAAGTTTTTATTTACATGTTGCTAAAACGAAAACAAAACGTTTTAAGTTTATTACCAAAAATTTCATTACATATTAAAATTTTAAATAATAGTAAAATTGAAAACTTATTCAGTATGTATTTATATTTGTAAACGTAATATATCAGTAAAAAATAGTCGAAAACTTAATATATTTTTTGTAAACGTGACATTCAATATGTATTTATATTTATTTTAATTTTTTGAGCTTTTTTTTTTCATTATTATGGGTCCTATCTGTTTGCACCTACAAAATGTGTTAAGGGTCCACCTTACTTAGTGAATTTGAAGTTTTAAAAAGAAATGATAGTTAAATATTCTCTCAAAAATAAAATTTATTTGATAATTCATTTTAATAAAATAATAAATCGAAAATTAAAAAAACAATATAACGTTAATATTTTCAAGTTCTAGTTTTTTTAGTATGAAATATTATCACCTTTTATAAAATTGGTTACAGCTTTAGGTGCTGCGTCTGAATCTGAAAAATGTATATTAAGAGTATGTTTGGACGAAGGATTTTAACTTTTTAGAAGAATGCAATGAATTACTTTCGAGGAGGAAATTCTTTTTATTTTTAGATTGTTTTGTTTGAATAAACAAATCAATTAACATTTTGTACTTTAAACTTTTCCTTGTGTGCATTCAATTCAAATTTTAAAATTGGGATGCCCAACTTTTTTTTTTTTAATACCTTATATAACTTTTGTTGCACTTATTGCACATCAAGATTATGAACTCTCCATAATAATGACAACTTTTCGAGATTCAACCATGGTAACATTTATTTAAGCACTCCAATTCTTATTCCCCTTTCTTAACATAGATGTGGACGATGAACATAATTATGTTAAGATTTTTGTTCTAAATGTTGTTTGGATAGCACTTAGGATTCTGGATTTCTTATAGGACATGAATAACATAAAAAAATCTACATGTTTGGTGTAAGTTGAATCCACAACATTTACCTCAAATAAACATTGTAGTATACCCTTAACACTAGTTTAAGATAAACTTAATTTCAATTGACACAAATCTACACCTAATAAATGTGATTTAAGTACAAGAAAGAAAGAAAATATTATAACCCATATACAAATTTTCTATCACATTCATCATAGTTATGTGGCATTATTATATGAAGTTAGTAATTGCATAAGAAATTGTTTAGGAGTCACCATCGTCATAATGAGAACAAGATTGGTTCAACCAAAATAGGTATCCAACTATTAAACGTTCATAATAATACGCGTTAAATTGATGACCCAAACTCACGGTTGAATTGAAAGGTCTTCGTGTAGCACTTAATGTTCATCCTTTGGGACCATTATGAATTTATGATTACAGATTGCTTATTTCTTACGTTGTCCACAAGATTTTTTTAGTTTTGCTCAATGTATCACCAACTGGATTTAAGGAACAGCACGTGCGGTATTTTGTAGTCAAATTTTTAGGAGGTGTCGGTTCGGTGTGATGCGCGTGCCGTTCTCTATCTCCTATTTTTGCATGCACTTCCGGTTTCCATTTTTTCAGATAATAATTGTTCCATTCATTTATAATATGAACGATTTTTACGTGGTTTGAATATAAAACATGTGTAATTAGAGGTAGAGTTTTCAAATTTGGTATAGAATTGAAAAAAAAAATTATATCAATTATATATATATATATATATATATATATATATATATATATATATATATATTATTGTGTTCATTCTATGATGCCTTTTAATATCCGTAAATTTGTTTCAATTTATAACTCTAATCACTAACCGTACCATGCAAATTACACCAATGAAAAATGTTTTTGCTTATGCAGGCTGTGAGGAGTATTTTATTATTATTTTTAATTAGTTTGAAATAATTGATACTAAAATTTAACTTTTGAACCAAGTATAACATATGTATTTGTGTGTTTTTTCCTTTAAAGAAAACTTACTTTTGAACGGTTTTCCAGCCTTGAAAGGACGTTTTTTTTAAACGGTCTAATTTTATTTGAGATATTAAAATTTGTATAGAAGTATTAGAAAATGTAATTTTTGTTTTAGATTTCATAAAGAAAATACTGCGTAACTTTTTTTTTTCTTACTTAAATACCTTTAATTAGTCCCTGAAAAATAGGTTTGATTTAATTTTTTTTAATTCTTCTAAAATTAATAATAATTGTTTTTATTTCTAGTATTACACGTGTTTTTACTATAATATAGCAAAGTCTCGCATTCAAGCTAGTAGACTAGTGAGATTCAATATTGGTTGTTACACTCAATATAGGTTCACACTCTTATGCACTCAATTACTTAAGAACATAAAAATAATAATAGAATACATAAAGAACCTATTTAAGTGAATACTCTCTTTAATCGATATTTATATTTATATCTCTTTAGTTAACACCTATATTTATATATTTGTAGACTTATATGGTAAATGTTGAGTAACACCATATATCTTTTATTTTCTTAGATGCATCTTTTATATGTCATCTAATTAATTAAATTGTTGAGTACTAACACTAACATAACACATAGGCTATCATTTATTATTATTTTTATTTAATATTTTATTTATTTCATCATTTTTTTCTTGTACTATTTTTATTTTATTTGAATAACTCTTTTGGTATAGTTTTTGTAAGAACTAATTTGTTATGGTTGAATTTACCACTTCTATTTTGTTGGCTATTATCTTAGCAATATTTATGTTGTTATAGATATGTAATATTAATTTGATCACCTCAACGACAACGTTATCAGTCGTCTAATAGCTTAAGGTGCCTTGGGTCGTCTAACCCTTTGGATCATCTAATATCTTAGTCGTCGAACACCTAAGTCATCTAACACCTTGGTTGTCTAACACTGTGACATAGGTTGACTATAGATTTGGTTCATTGATTTAAACCTGATGATTACTACCGTTAGACTTGTCTAACACTTTGACTCGTCTAATCCTCAGACTCATGTAATAATACGAATTGGCCATTGGATTTACCAAACCTCTTGCTTTCATTAACTAACACAATATATGATTATCAATCATTTAAGCATCTGTGAGCAATAATACACATGATATATTTTTATCTTCAAACTATATTGATTAATTCCTTAACAGGACTATATATGTTTTATGTTCTCTCTTAGTTGTCTAATGCAATTTCACTTCTAATCATAGTCTTACTCGTTTGGGGAAGTGTTTTTTTTATCATCAAAACCTTACTGGTTACTTGGGCTCGTAACAACTTTGATGACCAAGATATTTGAACAAATCAAAAGAATAATAAATCAATTCTAATATTCTTGTAGAACATTTAAACATATGTGATTATGCTTTTAGTTCATTAAAACATACTTAACTAACGATTATGATTTAAATCAAACTAGCAAAGATTTAGAACCTTATAACTTAATACATCAAAACAACCACTTATACAACTTCATAATGAATGTTCTTCAAACTCTTTTTTTTCTTTTGCTTTAAGTCCACACATATGGATTCATCAAAACACATTGATATTCTTTCCAAGATCAATAGATTCATGTAGATATGCTCATCTGTCCCAAAGCATTCATGGACATATTTTGATAAGCCTAGGATCCTTCACGTGGACATGCTCACACTTATCGATCATTTAAGAAGACATACCAATAAGTTAAGGAGCACTTCATTCGATGAGGTTAAATATCAAATCCTTCAAGTGAAAACTCGAAAACCACTACAATATTACATTTTATTTCAAAGAAAACTTTTACATCATATCGTGTCGCATCATCATCAGATTAATCATAAATCATTATCTTAGCATAACCCCAAACATTATTCCCTTACGCTTAAGGATAATAACATACAATTCACCTAACAATTATGCACTAAATAATACATAAACAACACATTTTTAAACTAGCAACAACATCATGTTAAAACAAACCACGACAACAAAACAGTAAGTTCCACGTGTGACCAGTGGAGTTTTCCACAACCTATGGATTTAGCTCTAGAAAATAAAAATGCGAACCAGCGAGCTCCACAAATGACTTGTGGATTCTTCCACAACCTGTGAATTTAACTTCGAATATACAAGAGTCAAAATAGTGAGTCCCACAAGTGACCAGTGGATTCTCCCACAACCTGTAGATTTGGCTTCGAATGCGCAAGAGTCAAAACAGTGAGTTCCACAAGTGACTAGGGTATTTTACAACAACCTGTTGAATTGGCTTCAAAAAAAGAAAGAGGCAAACCAAGAACTAAAATTCACCCAAGCATTGACATAACTGATGGATTCTTAATAAACTCATAAAATCTTACTACACTTGAACCCAAATTAACAGTACCCTTAGGAACCATACTCACTACACTAACTTTATCCAAGACCCCAAATTTAACCATTTCATAGTACTCCAACACAAATCATAATTTCATCATTATAAGAAAACATCTCCAATTGCTATTACACCATGGATTCCCCATATGATCAAGAACAATAACAAAACAATTTTATTCCATAAAACATTTCACCTATACTTTTCTAAATGATAAAATTCAGTTCATCAAATACTTTAAACAAAATTTCTAATCAACTTACCACCAACGTCCAACACTTCACAAAATTCCGCAGCCTCTACCAAAAACCCATATAAAATCTTGCTTAACTCAACCATAATTAAGACTCCAAAGGAAAATAAGTTATATTTGCAACCATTGCCCCAACCTCAAATAAATTCACATGGTAATAAGATGAAGATCAAAATTTCTAATTTCCCCTTTGATTCATCCAAATCAAAAATTAAAGTGATTAGATTAAACATCTTAACCCCATCCTCAAAAATGAATTTTTCCATCTATCTCATCTCATATTCACCACAAAAAAATTTATAGCAATTGTAGACACAAAAGAAAAAAATCTTTTCTTATCAATAAACTTAATCCCAAAGAACACTACCACCATGAATTCAACCATTAAAGAAACTTGTTATCATCTCCATCCATAACAACGAAATTACCCCTTTATAATTCCATATTTTCAAATGCAACTAATTCTCCATACATAATCATAAAAATAATGAGAACACGACTTAACACCTCCTTACACCAAAACATAACCCAAAGATGCATTTCACAATTCTTTCATTCCATAAATCAATTTACAATCACTTCTCAACACACAATCATGTAATATCAAGAAAATGATTTAGCATCCCTCACACAAAAACCCAACATTCTTTTACCACAAGGATAAACACTTCTTATCTCATATACAAGACATTCAATATATAAACAAATAACCATAGATACAAGGTGTAGCTCCCCTTACCGAGAATTCTTGAAATGCAATCACCTTGACTTGATCTACCCTTTTTCGCTCTCAGTCCAACGTTGCCTCCACTAATTTCTGCAGTTCCTATTTGCTTTGCTCCCAACTTACATTTTTCTTCCTCTCTCCCAAGTCCCAAATTCCAATTTTTAACTTAGCTAAAAATGACCCTATGCTTTCCCTTACCAGGCTATGAAAAAAATAAATAAAATAAAAAACTTATTGTTGTACCCCATTTTCACATCTCTTGAACGTTGCAGTTTCAGCCCGCTTACTCTCCTTAATTTCACTTAATTTCTCCTTAATTTCTTGTGCATGCGTCTAGATACAATGTATCTGCCTCAACTTTTCGCCTTCCTAGGCGTATCACGAATTTACTAAAAAAATAGACTTTAGTTTCCCCCTTTTTTTCTAACCAAGATTTGAACTCACAACCCCCAAGACTCAAATAACACTCCAACCCATATGACTGTCATGTGTTTCTTGTTAATCCACACGCACCACAAAATTACAATGTACTCGCAATGGAAACATCCTAAGCAATTATAAAATAATAGAAATTTTTTAATTATTCTAACTTGCACACAAGAATCAAACCCAAGACCTCCAAATCCCACCACAAAGTTCTAACCAACTATGCTACTCTCCACCTTTGTTATGAACTTGTATATCAATTCAATTAATATTCCTCGCATCCAATTATCCCTTACAATTATATTTATTTTCCTGGGTCTTACAATAAGTAGTTAATATAACTTGCTATTTACAAAATAGAGCCTACATAAGACCTTTGATTAAAAAGAGTCCTTATGAATTGTGGAACGATAGAAAACCCAGTAACTCATATTTTATCCTTTTGGTATATAATATTTTATATTGAATACAAAAGATAATTTAGAATAGTTTAACTCTAGAAGTGATGAAGGTATTCTTCTTGGCTATTAAAATATGTCCAAAGCTTATAGAGTATGTAACCTTTAGACATGTATTTTGAAAGAACCCATACATGTGAAATTTGTAAGACCCAGGAAAAGTAATTATATTTTTTAAGGGGGTAATTACAGGTGAGGGAAATATTTAAATTAAGAAATAGATAATTTTGCTGAGGTGATGAGTAGCATAGTTGGTTAGAGCCTTGTCATGGGTTGGTGGTTAACAATTCGATCCTTGTGTGTGCATTTAAAGCATTTATATTTTAAAAATGGTTTTATAATGTTTTTGGAAGTGTTTATGTGTGTTTTTGGGGTGACTTATATTTTAGAAATTACTTATATTTTATAATGTATTTTTCTTGAATGCATGGAATGTGTGGATATGGTTTGGAGTGTTACTTGAGTCTTAGGGGTTGTGAGTCTAGAGGAAAAAGCTGAAATTGGAAGTAATTTTTTTGTAAAGTCGAGGTGCACCTTGGAAGGTGAAAAGTGTGGTATGGTTAAGTTGAGGGTTTTCTCTAAGCTATGGAATGGTTGAATTTCTACTGGTTTGTGAAAATTTTTTTTGTATAAGGAAGTGTGTAACATGCATGAATTAGTGGTGGTAGAATTATTTTTCTTTTCCTTGCACCAAGAGGATATTTTGTAAATTTAGTGTTTATAAGCATGAATACACAATGAGTTAAGAATTCAAGTGGTGTGTAAATTGTGGTGTGTAAATGGAAGTCTTATATGCATGTTAAATGTGGGTTGGCAATGAAGCAATTGATTATATGAAATGTTGTAGGTGCTGATTTGGTGATCTTATGATAAATGAGATTCTTATGGTGAGTTCTTAGTTGTTTGGTTATAATGTATCAAATGTTGAGTTGTTATGCTTAACTTCAATACTTAATTAGTGGTATTCCATCTTGTGGTTCATGTTTGAGGCATGTGAATGAAGTTTTTGTGTTTGGAACCTATGCTTGAATCCTTGGGTGTGAAAAATATGTACATGGATCATAAAGGAGCACTTTTGGAGAAAAAAAGAGAGTAGAAAGACAGGTAAGGAGAGACTATGGGAGAAAGATTGTGCTATTGTTCCACAAGATCAGAATCATTCTCTTAAGCCAAAGATTGGGGAGCTGAATTACAACAAATTGCTAGAGGAAAATGGCAGGTGAAATAAGGAACAACATAAAAATGCAGTGAGATCAGAGAAGTATATACCCCCATACTTGAAAGGAGAATAAAAAATAAGGCAGAATTGGAAGAACAAGGCAAAGAAATCACGTTCTGTAAGCAGTCTCGTTATCATCGCTGATGTGTTTTTTTTTTGGTTTGGTAGAATGTGATTGGCTTATGATCTTCTTGTTGGTATGAAGCTTGAAATTATTTTACTTTGTAGTTAGGCAGCCTTTTCATATTCCTATGTTGATATGATAAGATGTTCATGATCTGGAGGCATAATTTGTATGAAGGAAAATTTGAATTATTATTATGATTTTTTTGTGCCATTGGAGAAGTATTTTGTTTTAGGTAGCACAGAATTATGTTGGGTAATGGTTGATGGGCAAAATTTGCTTATGAAAGGTAAGTTGATTTATTCTTATTCATGTTCATGTGTGAAGTTGGTTATGGTAATGATTTTGGTATTTGGGTATATGCGGTGTTGTTAAATGCTTTAGGACTTGAAATTTGATGTTGCGAACATGGTTTTGGAATTAAATGGTGCTAGAATTATGTGATAATTTGATAAGTGCAGAATTTTATGGTGTAATGTGAGTATAGGGAATGAAAAATTGTGTTAAGATTTACCAAGAGGCATGAATTAAGTAAGTGCAGTTTTTCTATTAAAAAAATGGATTAAGTGGTTGCATGTTTGGTTATGTATAAAGGTGCAAGGTTCAAATTGGACGGTTGATAAGGTAAGAAATTGAAATCTTGTGAATGGTCAAATGTGGTCATTGGGCAACAGGGTTGATTGTTAAGCAAGTGTGTTTTGCGAAGAACACTAGTCATTGGAGACTAGTGGTCGTTGGGTGGCTGAGTTTTTTCTTATTGAAGCTTTCTGAATATTTAATTTCATTTTTGTTACATAAGTTGGTCGAATTGATCGAAATGGCGTTTCTGTTCAAATTTGGGAATTAGGGTTCATGAAATTGGGAATTTTGCGTGTAGTGCACTAAATCGAGTTATTCCAATTTCTAAATGCAATTGAGATCATTTATAATAAATCTGCATCATTATATTTTCAATTATATCACCAAAAGATCTTGATCTGAGGTTACCATGCACTTTGCTCATGAACATGTTCTTGATTTTGGGTAAATTTCAAGTTTGATGAATTTGGACCAATTTTACCATTGCATTAGCCTAGTTTTGATCATTAAACATGTTTTGAGCATTTAGGATTAGCTAATTCATCATTACCTACCATTTTGTGCATTGCAAGTCATGCATTCATGCATAGTTTATAACATTTCTTGCATTTGATGACTTTGAGTTTTTTTGTTTTTAAGTGTTGATTTTGAATAAATTTCTCCACTACAATTCAAGCACAAATATTGCATTTGACTTTAGTCATGTCCACAAATTGATTCCCAAGGTTCTTCCTATACTGCATTTTTAAGGGGAAATTTGTTTTGACTTAGTCTTTTAGGCGACAAAAAGGCTTTATTAGTCATATTTACCATTCCACTTCTCAAAGATCAAGTTCCATTAAATGTTTTGAAATGTTTAGGTTATAAGCACATTGATTTGAATTTTCCAATCAAGAGGACCATGATCTTAAAGAAGAGTAATGATATTGAGAGTGAACACTCATCCCCCCTTTTATTTCAAAAGAATCTTCTTCCTTTAGTAAAACTAAAATTTGTGAGAGAGGCCTTATGTTATTAAGATGCATGATAGGCCAACTCAAAGAGAAAACATTTTTCAATCTAGATGCAAAATTAACAAGTGGGTTTACTTTTTAACTATTGATGGAGGAAGTAGTACCAATATGGTTAGCACAAGGTTGGTGGAAAAGCTTAACTTAGAAATTCATCATGCTAAGCCCTACAAGCTTGCTTGGATAAGTAAAGAGGGAGATATAAATGTCAATAAACAAGTCCTAATTAAAGAATGTTTTTTGAGTTTGATAATTGTCTTGTGAAATTAGGAAATAAATATGCGAAATAGTGTTTTAGTATCTAATGACTCTATTTTGATTGATCTAGCTAAATTGATGAATGAGATAAGTTGTCTAGTTGGAGGATTAATTAAGTCTGTTTATAAAATGGCAATGATGAGTGTGTAATATGTTTAGTGTTGTAGGATTTCTTTAAATATTGGTATGATTCAATTGGTGTCAAAGGGTGTTTTGATCTTGTGAATATGAGTTTTGATGTTTGTTGATGTGAGCTCCTCTATGAGACCTTTGATTGATTAATTGGCACTTCTTGAGCTAAGACATAGTGATACCATGATTTTACAAAGTTTATTATGTGGAAAAAAGCTCAACCGTTTAACATATTTTTCCTTTAAATGTTGAAAATTGCTCAACCGTTTAGAGGTTGAGTTGTGATACCGATGGTGAAAAATAGGAAGAAAAAAACACAATTGGATTGAATTGTGTTTTGATTTTTTTTCTTTTGCAGTTTTAGTAGTATTAATATATCAATCAAGCAATTAGTTTATAAAGTTAGATGGCCTAACAAAGATTTTAAGAAATTGAGTATTGAAGACTTCTCAATTGTGTAGTTAGTTTAACTAATATAACATGCAATTCATAGATTATGGATTGAAAAGTTACTCAAAATTTGTATATAGTTCGTCTGATAGCACAAACTACATCTAGTTCTTTTACTAAACAAACTACTATTATATGAAGTAGAAATGAGTATTTCTTTCATATCAGAGTCACTCTTGACTTACCCCATATGACTACTCTTTCATATTGTAATCACTCATGGTTAATCCACCAAGTATTATTTGGCACTTAGTAATATGATCAAGAAATCACCATTTCCCCTTTGCTAAAAGGGAGTAACATCTTTTAATATTTACAAGGTCAAATACTCTTTACTAATTTGCTAAAGGTTGAACACAAATTGTGTTCTTATAAAGCTTTAGAGCATACATAAAAATCAACAAAGTTTTAGCACTATATGGATTTTTCTCCTTCAAGGAGTGTTTTAAATAGGTGTTTGCAAAAGTAGTCATTGTACCCTTTTTGTGGTCATTGAGCAACTTCGAACTATGTGAATGTTTTATTCTTCTTTTTCCTGTTAAGTTCGATTGTTGAGAATTGAATGCACTCTATGAATCATTAACTACTATTTTCCAACTTCACACAATATTCTTGATAGCTTATAGACAATGCAACTTTAGTTTACGTAAATATTTAGAATTTTATATACCTTACCTAATATCCACTAATATCATGTGTAATATCTTATGTAACTTTATGTTAGATATTGTTTGACGTAAATATACATCTCACTTCTATGTCAAACTTCTAACAAACATGAATAAGCTTAAATATCCAATAAAAAATATTTTTTATATCCGTGATTAATTATATAAACATCTTTATTTTCCGTGGGTGATGTATTGTAAGAATACTTTTTTAATGAATAAGTATACGAAGATAATATTTATGTATTAATATTGAATTAATGGTCAAATAAAAGTTAAGGCAAACACTCTAAAGAATTTTTGTGTCAATTGCTTAAATGAATTCGACATTACAAGATACAAAATTAAATAAACAATTTATTTAAACAATCATGCAAGATAGATACTATAAAAAGACACATTTTGATTAGCTTCATGAACTAGCTTATAACTATAATAGTACTTTGTTTAATCAAAATTCATTTTACATTTATGATTTTGTTACATTTTTAAGTATTATTTATATTTTTTTATTGATCTTAATTATTATCATTAAATACGTGAATTTTTTATAAATTTAAAATATCAGTAATTTATAGGCATGAAAAAGTAAAATAGAACGATATTATGTTATATCTTCTTATCTGACAATTATTTTTTAGATAATAAGATTACACACACCGAGATGAATAAATTAATATTAGAGGAATAAGTTTTTTAATTCTTGCATAAAAACTAACTAGAATACGGAAAAAGATTTCAATATTTCTTTACAATTACATTATTACTTTTAACTTTTACTTTATATTAATTTGATATCTGGTAGTGTAGTGGACCACAGATTTCATGTTTGGATTTGGGTAAACATTTGGGCTTTCAATTGAAAAGCCATCATCAGTACACTTGTTGTGGAATACAAACAAAACATGTCAGGACTTTTGGGCCATGAATTACAAAATCTCGACCCTGAAACTGTTCCAACGTTTGACTCAAAGTGGGCTTTTTAATATATAACTGTTGATACTTTTCTACCGTAAATTTCTTCCTGCACCCACAAATTCTTGTATTCTAAATTTTATAATTATAAATAAAAATTTTATATCTAGAATATATAGTTTAAAACATATTTTTTAGTTTACATTTTATAATATACAATCTGAAATATAATACATATTTTTCTGTGTTTAGAAATATAACATTTCAAAATACAAAAAATTATAAAAATTATAAAGATGCAGGTTCAAATTATGGAGATGCGGGAAGAAATGTCTGAAATTGTTGTATATGTTTATCAATAATGATTAGAGGATAGTGTATTATGGAATAAATTTGAATATGGTCCTTATTTATTCTATTCTAAAACCAGTGAAAACACATTATTATAATAAAATAAAAATAAAAAATGATTAAAAAAGTTTATTATCATAATAATTGTTAAAATAAAAAACATTAAATTTATAAAATAGACATATATACTCATAAATGTATTCTTTTTATTAATGAATAAGTTTTATATCAAGATTATTGAGCTGAATTTTGTTTTATTTAATTCAAATTACAAGTGCGAGAATATTGGCTATCAAACTATCGAAATGCTTAACGAATTTTTCACAAATTTGTTGTGTCTTTTTGTTTCTATATTTTTCTTTGTGTGTGTCCTAACAATTGGTAAAAAAATTGGTGTTGGGATGGTGAAAATAACATGTCTTGAAAAGTCATACATTGTCTAGGATAACCTATGGGGTGAGTGTTAGTGACCATATAATAAACTCTATGTCCATGATGTTTCTTGCCCCGAGTCAAAGACACTTCAAGCTTGTATTTAACTTTTTTTATTCTTATTTCTTAAACTTTTGTAATAAGAGTGTTGTGAGGTTTGGGTTAAATTATTGCTTTGGAGAGTGTGACTGTACTCGGGGTTAAAGGGCATGGGAGAGTTGTTTATGTGTTTCCTTCTATTTTTTTTATTTCTCTATTAATAAAGTGATTCTCGAGGGTTTTTTCCAATAGTGGTATAAAGAGCAATGATTCGATAGGATTTTTTTTTCTTGGTATGCTCTATGGTTGCAACTTAATCTGATCTTTCACATCAGAAAAGATTAATTCCTTGTTGTTGGAGAATCATCCCTATTTGCTAAAGTTGCAACGAGAAATTTGATGGAAGGATCATTGTCAGCGTCGCGGTGAATCTATAGTTGGGTTCATGGAGGTGCAAAGTGTAAGACCCGAGAAATTTAAATAATTAAATAAATAATTATTTAATAAATGCGGGTAGTAGAAGCCTTTATGATATTTAATGCGAATTGTTATGACATAGAAAAGTACTAGCTTAAGTGGTTAAGAGTACTTAATTATATGATAGGACTTGGGTTCAATTCTTATGTATGTCAATTGTATGATATTTTAATATGTGCATTATTTTAGTCTTATATTGAATGTGATGAGTGATAATGTAATCCTAAAATTTTAGGAATTATCATGTAACATGTATTGGTTGAATTGGTTGTGCATTTGCTTTGTGATTAAAGGGTTGTGTGTTCAAACCTTGCTAAAGACAAATCTACTTCTTTCCTTTTTGCCAAAATTTCTTTTGGCATGAAGGTGAAAGGGTAGCCAAGGTGAATTGAGACTGCATTTTCGTGAGGGTTGTGAAGAGAGGTTTACAGAACCATTATATATGCTTTTGGAAGTGTGAGAGCTGAATTTTTGTATAGGCAAAGGAAGGCTCTTGGGCATCATAAAGAAAAGGCTAAAAGACCATTAGAAGCAAGGATTTACCAAGTAAGGGGAGTTGTCTCGTGTGTTTTATTTCGTATTTGAATAAATATGCGTTGCCATGTACCATTGCATGAAATTCCACTCTCTATGACGCTGTTTCTCGAGGTTTCTGGGTTTCTGCCTAGAAACCGCTTGGGAGTAAGAACGAAGCTTCCAAGCAATGCTTTAGATTTTTGTTCGTTTTGTTGGATTCTGGTATGAATTGCTTGGCGGCGATGAATACCCGCCAGGCGGCGTGGCGCTGTTTGTGGTTCTTTTGAAGTGTTGTTTGGTGCAGGAGTCATTGCGATTTCTGAATGCGTTTTTTGTGAATAATATTGTATGTTAAATATTATAACTTTTATTAAATTAGGGTATGATTGTGCTTCAAGGAAGTCCCGCATGATTAACAATGGGCAGAAATTGGATTCTTTTAAAGGGAAAAGTGACGAATTAATTTGCCATAGATCAATGACTATATAATGCATAAGGAATAATATTGTGGTGTGTTTTGTGACAAATTTTATGTGGAGTGGGTGATTGGTGCAATTGGATCGTTTGTCAAATTAGGGGAAAATTAGGATTTCTCGCAGGTGCAGAAACTTGGTTTGTGTCCAGGCACTGATGCACCGCTTGACGGCACCCTGCTTGTTGCCAGGCAACGACTGGCACAGAGGCAGTGGTGTGCCTTGCACTAGATGGTTGCGACAAATGTTAGTTGAAGTGAATTGGAATGGAAAATTTGGTCAATAAAATGGTAGGAATTGGTACACCGAAATTTATTGTGATCAACATTAGATGGCATGCTATGTTAGGAGTGGTTTGGTAATGAGTGTGGCAATCTACATTGGTGGTTAATTAGTTGGGTGATAAGAATAAAAAATATAGAGTACATAATGAGAAGGATTGAGAAATTATATACCTTAATGTGGGAAATTGGTGACCTTTGGCCTATAAATAAAAGGAGGAAGGGGAAGGTTAAATAAGGGGAACAAGTATAAGTTGACTAATGGTGCTAAATTATCATTATAAATTCTGACTAGAATGGATGCTATTGAGTGTGGTAAGAGGTGAGGATAGTTGGGCAGTTTGGAAATAACTGTATAAAAGTGAGAGACAAGTATATAATCTTGAAGGATCATTGAGGTATTATGAGTATGGAATTAGGCAATGATTTGAGTGTATGTGACAATGTATTGGGAGGAATTATATCAAAATTTGGGTTGTATGGATGTTAAAAACAACAATTGGTGCATTATTGACACAACGCCTGACGCTCGAGAACAGTCGCCAGGCGATAGGTTATTAAAGACGTTTACTGCACTGTGTGGCGCCTGTCGGCAAGGTATGCTCTGCCAGGTGACAGACCCTGAAACAATGGGTCTGTCTGAAGACTGGCGCCTGACGGCAAGGGTGTTTCGCCAAGTGGTCTGCACAGGTTTCACCTGGCAGCGCTTAGGCTACGCCAGGCGATAGTGCTGCGAGTTTTGACTTATGAGTGTTGTTCATACGCGTTGATGCGAACTTGGATTAGGAGATGTTGTGCCATGAACGGGTAGGTTAATGGATGGTGGTGAACATGTGACGATCTGAGCGGGGAGGTTCATATCTTGTTACTCTCGTGTAGGGATACGAGCGGGTAGGTTCGTATGTTTTGTGCTCACACTTGAGAGATATTGCGTGCGAGGAGGTACGTAGCTGGTGGATAACATGTGTTAAACTGCAACAAATTCAGTCAATTGATTTATTTTTTAATCGACTGATTTTACTAAGTCAAGTGAAATCAACCGATTGATTTGGAAATCAACCTGTTGAATTTCGTAACAGTTTGACTATAAAAGTTGTGATTTTCGAAAGAAAGGTTTGTTGATCATTTTTTAGTGCAAAATTTGTTCTGAAAACTTGTGGAAACTCTCTCCTTCATGATCATACAATTTGCAATAGTTGAAGATTGATCTTTGATCAATTCTTGGAGCTTTTGGCTTGGTTTGAAGCTTGGAGAAAGTGGTTTGTGGTAGGCTGGGTTGTGCTACACTGAAGTTTGATCTTTCTCAAGCTTTGTGTGTGTGCCTGGTGGTTTTCTAGGTCTGCAAGAGGGTTCTTATTGTGTTGGTGTGTCTCTTGTGTGATTCAAGAGTCTTTTGTTGTGTTTTTGAATATTTTGAAAGTGTAAGGGTGGATACTTTGTAAATCTTTTGAAATAGTGCAAAGTCAAGCTCAGGTTGCCTTGACAAACTGGATGTAGCTCAGGTTTGAGTGAACCAGTATAAAAATCTTGTGTTCTTCTCTCTTCTCTAACCTTTCTCTCTTGTATGAAGGAACCATTGATGTTAAGATAGCAAGGAAGCATGGCTTGATTCAAGAGTATGAGCTATTCAAGAGGAAGCAAGGAGAATCTATAGCGGATGTGCAAAAGAGATTCACTCACATAGTCAACCATCTCATAGGTTTGGGTAAGGAATTTGTCAAAGAAGAGTTAAACATCAAGGTGTTGAAATGTCTTGATAGATCTTGGCAACCAAAGGTCACGACTATCTAAAAAACAAGAGATCTATCCACTTTGACTATAGCTGCATTGGTTGGCAAGCTTATAGAGCATGAGATTGAGATGCAAAGGCTTAATGAGCTAGAGTCAAGTGAGAAAAAGGTAAGGAACATAGCCTTGAACACTAGCACCAAGAACAATGAAGAATCAGATGAGGAAGTGGTTGAATCAAGTGAGAATGAAAATATGAGTTTGCTTGTCAAAAGGTTTAGGAAGTTTCTCAAAGGAAGAGGTAACAAAGGTAACCAAAGGAGGTACAATTCTAAACAAGTTGATTTGAATAATACTTCTAGTTATACTTGTTACAAGCGTGGGAAACAAGGGCATATCAAAATTGAATGTCCAAACCTTAACAAGGATATAAGTGCAAATACAAAAAAGGAAAGCAAGCCCAAGGAAAGATGTGCTTACATTGCATGGGAGGACATTGATGATTCAACAACAAGTAGCTCCTCACAAGATGAGAGTGAAGAAGCCAACTTGTGCCTCATGGCTGGTTATGAGTCATCCTCCTCAAGCCAAGTAAGTTCTCTAGACATAAATGACTATAATCAATTATTGCATGATTTTGAAGAGTTGCATAGTGAATCAAACAAGATTTCTGCATTAAACAATCGGTTGAAAGGCTTAAACAATTGGCTGGAAAACAGAGTTAGCCAACTGAAAAAAGAAACAACTGATTTAAAAACTGATTTTCAACATTTGGAAATGATTTACAGTAATTCAACCATTGCTTTAGAAATCAACCGGCTCAAAAACCCTGTGAAAACTGCACAGTTTTGAAAAATCAAGTGAAATACCTTATAAAGACCTGTGCGAGGTTCACAAGAGGGGAAGCAAACTTAGAGGTTGTTCTTGGTTCTCAAAACTGTGTGTTAGGCAAAGCTGGACTTGGTTACAATCCTTCTTTTCAAAAGAAAACCAATAAGTTCTCTAGTTTCTTTTCAAAAAGTATGCCAAGTGACATGCCATTCATTTCATGCAACTACTATATGCAAAAAGGTCATGTCATTAAGATTTGTCATGCTAGAAAATATGATGTTCCTAAAGGGATTATGAAATGAATCCCAAAAGGATCAAGAAAGGCTTAACCATGTTGGACCCAACCTATCAAAGGGTACCATGTAATGTATATTTGTTTTGCAAGTTATCAAAAGTGAAAAGAAAGACTTGTGGTACCTTGATCAACTTAGTGACAAAGGTTTTAATGTTGCGTTTGAACCAAATCATTGTCTTATCTATGATACATGTAGTAGTATTATATTGATAGGAAAAAGAGTCAATAATATATACTTGATTGATCTGTATCAAGCATCATATAACATACATTGCTTTCATATAAAAGAAATTTTTCTCTAGGCTATGCTACATAAAGTCATGCATATAGAGTTTATAGTAAGAGATTGATGACTGTTGATGTAACATCCCGACCGGATATTACAGATTTAAATAATAAAATAAAGAAATAAATAAGAATTTATATAAATAATACCTCAGTTATTATAAACTCATTCCCAAAAACGCGGGAATTTAAACTTTTAAACGTAGAAATCACAAAGTAAAATTCAACATTCATAAGTCGTCTTTACAATTCAAAAGTCGCAAATAGAAATTCTAATATTTAAATTACATGAAAATTTAATAAAAAGACTTTCTAAATCCCCATGTAATCTGCTCTCGCTCTCCGCCACTACACATCTCCTGGCTCACCTGTAACATCATCTGCTCCCGGATAATACATTATTCGATCATCGTCACACACAAACAGATAGGGTGAGCTATGCACATAGATGAAATAAATATGAAATAAACCCACCCAAAGATCTCATAATTATTTAACTTTTAAACAAAGGAAACACCCACTTTCCCACACCCATAACCATTATGAGTTTATGCATGTATTCTTGATCATGGGACTTTCCTGTGCTTCCACGAACCTCCTCGTTCGCGGTCCAACCTACGAGCCTATCCCGCTCATAGTTCTGTTTCACGGACTCCCTCGCCCGTCATCCGAACTCCCCGCTCGGACCTGGACACGCATACCCGCCTTTCCTACTATGAACTCCCTCGCTCATAGCATTCTTAAGTTTGAGCATGAAGTGAACTCCCTCCCTTACTCATCCCAAACAAGATTACCTCTGGTGAACTAATCCATTCACATTCCGCATGGGGTCCATCCAACACGAACTCCTCGCTCGTGACTCAAACCAAGCACATCCCAGATCGTCTATGGACTTAGTCCTTCAAGCCCAACATCAACAACATAAAATTCCCACCCACAGCCATACCCGTCTGGCTCTGCCAAAGCGCCGTCGACCGAAGAATCCACGCACACCGCTTGGCGCCACTCCTCACATCGCCAGGCGTCACATCACTATTTTGCCAAAATTATCACATTGTATGGCTTTCACTTGGCGAGTCAATTTGCACCGCTAGGCACCACACCAGTAGTGTGACACTACTGGTTTAAGGTTCTAAAATAGTGTCCATACAACAATTAACCAAACAAGTTCTCATCCAATCCAAAACATCATCTTCGTAACCCAAAAATCCTCCTACCATTATAATATAATATTTCTACAAAATATGCTTTGTATAATAATCTCCCAGCTAATCCACGACATTTGCATATATATAAAAATCATGCTATCTATGTTAATAGATATTCATACGTAAACATTAAAATCATATAAAATTATAATACTGCACTAGAAAAACTAATTCACCATATATATTTTTTTTTCTATTTATAAACAACATCCAAAAGAAAATTTAAGAAGGAAAAAAAACTAAAGATTTATCCTACGAAATTATTTATTGACAAATAAAACCAAACAATGTTCACATTCCTAATAACTTTTCTTTTTCTTTCCGCCATACATCCAACTTTATCACTTATAAGAATTTTATACAACAAAAACAAAAACATTAAGTACACCTTATAAGGAATCTACGACCCCGTGACCAAACTTTTCGTAAAATAACCTACCGCGCATTAATTCACAATTTAAAACATCCAAAGATACTCATCCCATTTATATATATATATATATATATATATATATATATATATATATATATATATATATATATATATATATATATATAACCTGCTGCATATATAACACCAATACAATTCTTCAAACTCAAAATATTTCCTTATTGATTTCACAACATCATAACCCCTGGGCTCTCTAACACTAACTTATTTTATTTAATTTTGATATAAAAAAATAAAAAAATAGAAATTATTAAAATTGTGAATACGGTTATAATATTAGCACAACCCATATTTTTCAATATATCTTTAACTAAAATGAAACAACAAAATAATAACTTCCACATGATAAAATATAAAGAATCCAAAATTTCTCTATAATGCCAAGACATCCAATGAAAATTACTAACCCCGTAAAAATTTGCAGCCATACCATATATCTTTGAAAGAAAACCAAATTCGTACTTATACTTATAATAAAGCCACTGCAATCTATTTGGCCACACATCAACTCATAAAAACAATCACCATTTACCATCCAATCAAATGAGTTTATTGGACATCTTTTACCAAAACTCCAGCCGCAAAGAACACATTGGTAAACTAGAATAATATTACTTAAATATTAAGGGGTATTCAATCTGCCATGTTAAAACAATTCCCCATTTGATTAGAATCTTCACATCCCCGGGACATAAAACTTGAATGCCCCAGTCCCTAAAGAAAATCCCCTTTTGTACCATTTCATATAAAATGGAAAAGAAACAAAATAAACATAAGCAACACGATGACACATCAGTTATGCACGTTCGTTGCTTAGAACCCACTCGTAAATCTATTCGTACTAACCCAAAAATAAAACCAAATTACCAATCTTCTAATGGCAATCTGCTTTTAAACTTTAATAAGAAAACCCATTCCAGAAAAAAATATGGTAGCTCCTTTACGCCAAGCAATATTCGAACCAACAATACGAAATCTAAAAGAAACCATACGAAATATGGAGTAGGCATCTTATTGAGAAAAAGTGCAGTAAAACTACACCAGTATAACAATATAAAATCACAAGAACTCCCTTTACCGGTTTACACAGAAAATAAAAGATATTCAAACATTTTGAATGTGTTCATACAAGGAGCAAACAACAAGAATCATGCATCAAACCACAGAAGAGAAAAGAAACAAGTTTAGCTTCCTCTAACCTGGATTCCTTGCTTAAAAATTAACTAATTGAGAGCTTCCCTTTTTTTTATCACCAATGGTCTCCTTAATGCTCCTCCATTTCAACTTTTCCTTTCACCCAAGAACCACCAATTCTCTATGAATTTTCACTCCTCACAATGCTCTATAATGGTAAACTCAGAAACCCTTCTTATCTCTTCTAATTGGCTTTTCAATTAGGACTTAATGGTGGTTAATAGACTAAAAACGAAAAAAAGAGTTTAATGGTGATGATAATTGTCATTCAAGAACCATTATTGAGTTGTTTTTCAGCCCCCCATTGGTTGCCCATTGTCAGCTAGGGTTTCTTTGCC
Source organism: Vigna unguiculata (assembly GCF_037176805.1). Lineage (NCBI taxonomy): Eukaryota > Viridiplantae > Streptophyta > Magnoliopsida > Fabales > Fabaceae > Vigna > Vigna unguiculata. Next base: position 9,144,550 of record NC_140792.1, on the reverse strand, counting down.
CTTTCACATTCATGCCAAAGATAATTTTGGCAAAAATAAAATTTAATTTAAAGCCACCAAGATTTGAACACATACCCATGCCAATGACAAATCAATACACAACCATTTATCAAATTTATGTTTCATGATAATTTATGAAATCCTAAGATTATATCATCATCCAACCATGATCAAGCATACAAAATAATAATAATAATAATAATAATAATAATAATAATAATAATAATAATAATAATAATTAAAAAAATGCATAGTTGGCATACATGGGACATGAACCCAATTCCTCTCACATAACCAAGTACTCTCAACCACTTGAACTAGTATTTTTCCAAACACCTTAATCAATAATTAATACTATAAAGGCTCTCCCTACCCGCATTTATTAATTAATTAATTATTTAATTAATTAAATTTCACGGGTCTTACAGTTGAAGAGTCTATGCATGTTGTATTTGATGAAACTAGCCCAAAGTTGCAAGATCAAGTGCCAAAGAATGCAGATGAAGAAGATCTACTTGCCCAAGGATTGGATCCAGCCTAAAGGTTTATCAAACGACAACATCATACGTGATATCAAACAGGGAGTATCTACTAGACGTAGGATTGTATTTTGTGAACATGTTGCTTTTGTATCTCAAATTGAACCTAAAAATGTGAATGATGCTTTGAATGATAGTAATTGGATTGTTGTTATGCAAGATGAACTTAATCAATTCATAAGAAATGATGTGTGGTTTCTAGTGTCAAAAACTAATGATATGAATATAATATGAACCAAATGGGTTTTTAGAAACAAAATGCATGAAGATGGTAATATAGTAAGAAACAAAGCTAGACTAGTTGCGAGATTACTCTTAGCATATAATCAAGAAGAAGACATTGATTTTGATGAAACTTATGCACCTGTAGCTAGGCTAGAAGTTGCGAGATTACTCTTAGCATATGCTTGCATGTGTAACTTTAAATTGCATCAAATGGATGTGAAAAGTGCATTCTTGAATGGTTTCCTAAATGAAGAAGTGTATGTATCACAACCTCCTGGATTTAAGGATCATCTCTATCCTAACCATGTTTTCAAAATTAAAAAGGACTTATATGGTTTGAAACAAGCACTAAGACAATGGTATGAAAGGCTAAGCAATTTTCTTTTATCAAAACACTCTTCATTAGAAAACATGATAATGATGTTATACATGTTCAAGTGTATGTTGATGATATCATCTTTGGTTCAAATAATAAGACATTGTGTGAAGAGTTTGTTGCAGCTATGCAGGGAAAATTTGAGATGTCCATGATGGGTGAGCTTACCTACTTTCTAGGGCTGCAAGTCAAGCAACTTAAGCATGGAACATTTTTAAATCAATCAAAATACTATTTTGACTTGTTGAAAAAGTTCAAAATGGAGGATTGCAAAGAAGTTGCCACTCCAATTGCAACAAATTGCCTTATGGATGCAAATGAGGTTAGCCAACCAGTGGATTCAACCAAATATAGAGGGTTGATTGGATCTTTGTTCTATCTTATAGCAAGTGGGCCAGATATTTAGTTTGGAGTATGCTTCTGTGCTAGGTTCCAAGCAAATCCAAAGGAATCACACTTTAAGGCTGCAAAAAGGATTCTAAAGTACCTTAAAGGAACAACCAATGTTGGTTTATATATCCATGTGATTCTAACATAAATCTTAGTGGCTTTTTAGATTCGGACTATGCAGGGTGCAAATTGGATAGGAAAAGCACAAGTGGAACTTGCCATTTGCTTGGATCAAGTCTAATATCATGGAATAGTAAAAAGTAAGCATGTGTGGCACTCTCCACTATTGAAGCTGAGTATATTGCTGCTGGACATGGCTGTGCACAAATCATATGGTTGAAGTATCAACTTTTGGACTATGGTGTAAGGCTAAGCAAGGTACCTTTGTATTGTGATAATACTAGTTCCATCAACTTAACCAAGAATCCAATACAACATTCTAAAACCAAGAATATAGAAATTAGGCATCATTTCATTCGTGATCATGTTCAAAAAGGAGATTGTGAAATTAAATTTGTTAAAACTGAAAATCAATTGGTGGATTTGTTTACAAAACCATTAGCTAGATATAGGTTTAACAAGCTAAGAACTGAACTAGGCATATTAGACATCAAGAATGTGATCTAATGTGTTTTTAGCATGTTAATCTTATGTATTCATGCATTGCTTTCATAAAAATCAGCTGTTGTATGCAAAAATTGAAAACTATTATATTTAACCTATTGATTTTTAATTTTAACGTGTTGATTTCACTTAAATCTGCCTCTGATTGCATAATTCATGATTTGTCAACCTGTTGATTCTGTCTTTCAACATGTTTATTTCACTTAAATTGCCACTGAATGATGAAAAATTGATCTGCTATGGTTTTTAATCTACTATTTTCATAATTCAGTATGTCGATTTCATTAAAAATGAATCTAGAAAAATGAAGTTCAATTTTATGATTTTCAGTTGATTGATTTTCAAAATCAGTCAGCTGATTTCACTTAACCAGATTTTGATTTTAATCTTTGAGGCTCTAACATTGTTTTAATCGACTTTCTATTTTTCAACGTGTTGATTTTACTTAAAATGTGCATTTACTCACGAATTGAATTATTAAGTTGACCCAGTCAAGGGAAACATCTTTTTGTCAGGTACTATTTGCTCTTAATTGCCCATTTCATCAGCCATGTGTTGCTTTTACTGATTGTTTGACCAAAAAGCATGTTTAGTGTACAATTCCAATGTGCATGCAGCTCACATGATCTGAACTGATTAACTCACTCATAAAAACACATTGAAAACATCATGAATGCATGAGATACTATTTTAGTCTGCATTAAACTGGTTTTGGTAACCTAAAACAAATTAATTAGGAAAATCTGCACCATTTAATCAACTGTTTCTAAAAATCAGCTTGTTTAATTATAAATACTGCACTTGTATTGTTGCATTTGCATCATACTTCTCTTAGAAATAGCCATACGCACACTCATCATGGCTCGTCGTCAATAAAAAGCTATCCAATCTGATGATGAATACTCCACTCCTCCTACCCCAAGGTCTCCAAATCACGAAAGTCATAGGAGAATTGAAGCATGGTTTGAGGATCATGAGGACAACATTCAAGTGTTCCTCATTGAGATGAATAGGAAGCATATCAACATTCCTAAGGTGTTAAGATTCTCATGGTTGAGGGCTGAAGGCTTTGAGAGCCTATTCCAACAACTCAAGAATCAAAAGTTGAAGTTCTTCCTTGAACTTTCAGGAAAAATCTATCCAGACTTGGTGAAGGTGTTTTTCACCAACTTGGAGTTCAAAAATGATGTGTTGCTGTCAAGCATCAAGGGTGTTCGAATGAAGATCAACAAAAAGGCTTGGAAAGATGTGGTTGGACTCAAATCAAGAGGTGTGCAACTGGGGCTGTTCCAGAATTCAACAAGATGCAATACTATGGTCAATGCTTGAGGAATCCTGCTGCTGAAATCAAGCACTTCCATGTTGAGAGGATGGTGCTGAACCAGTTGCATGAGCTCAATGTGTCCTAACATACACATCACAACTACTGCAATGAGAGGTTCAATGCATTGGATGGCCAAATCCATGATATCCATGACATGCTGAACTTTTTCCAGACCAGAAATGATCCTTAGGATGATTGAGTGTGTTGGTTGTTTAAGATCATGCATTGCATCCATGTGTTTGTGCTTTTTTCAGTTTCAACTCTATTAGTTTCAATTGGTTGTTTTTCGTTTCAGTCGGCTGATTATATCAACTTTATGATTTTTCTTCTCTATTTCAGTTTTTGTTTGTTGTATTATGTTCAAATATTAATGAAAGGATATGCAATGCTTGTTCTCTTTATGCATTTGTTCTGTTTGATGAATCCAAAAGGGGAGAAAAATTGGAAATTGGAAAATGGATAATTGATCACATTGAACTAAGCATTAAAATTGGAATCAATAATCAAATCTGAATTTGGATCCATATTATTGATAGGGGGAGCAGGTGTATAGGTGTGTGCTTGCTAGCTTGTGTGCATTGCTACTGTAAATGTTTTTCAGGTTCACAAGTTTCATGCTAAGGTATCACTTCATCAATTTAATGGTATCCAACAAATGAAAGCATTTTGCAATGGAAGATAGAAGAAGATAAATGGAAGAAGATAGAGGTTGGCTTCATCAAATCAGGGGAAGATTGTTGACATGAGAAGCCAAGGTGGTTTGCTTCTTAAAGATTTGATGAAGATTTAATGAAGCTCTTTTGAACTATCTTGAAGCCATTACCATTGGAATGAAGCCTACATTGATGAAGGAAAGGAGATTTGATGATATCCATGTTGATCAAGGCTGGAATTTGTGCTCTCCACATAGTTATATCATTAAGAAAGTGTATTTGAATTTTGTAATTCATATCGTAGACCTTGTAGCATTAGTTAGATGTATTTGATCTTAGGTGTGTCTTTTAATATGTTGAATGGCTTTTCAACAAGTTAAAATGTCTCTTTTAATATGTTGAATGGTTTTGTAACAGGTTAAAAGGTTGGCTACAATAGTCTTAACCTGCAACAAATTCATTCTCTCGAATCCATTCATCTACCTCGTCCAGAGTTGCTTTACCGTTGAACTTTGGCGATTTGAGATACATGAATTCATTCATACTATTATGCTGCACTGGTGCGTGGACTACACAATTAAGAGTCACACAACATCAACTAGACGAGCTCACTCCCCACATTCCCAAAGTTTTTTGGAAAACCATGCTCTGATACCAAAATGTAACACCCTAATTTTGGGACGTCACAGAACGTTATAAAATTTTTGCAATTAGCGAAAAAGGAATTAACATTGAAAATGTATTAATAAAAACTTTTAATTTAATTTAAATTACATAGTTCAAACCGTCACTTTGTCAAAAACTTTCAATAACATTTGTGACCAAAAGAAAATTACATAATTTTTAGTATCTGATTTAAAACTTCCATTATCTCGTCGATCTACTCCATGCCAAAAGCATATGCATTATCATCTGCTCCCGTATAACACACACGTTATACGATCATCACACATAGAACAAACACACAAACAAATAGGGGTAAGCTAACCATAAACAATGATATTCATAAAAGAAATTCATAAAAAAATATGTTCAATAATACTCAACGTCACATTCAATTAACACGAAAATATTATGATCACAATCCATCCTTGGTTTGAACACACATACCCCAAATCAAAAAAAATCATCCTAAACCAAACATAGCATCATATTCATTAAAAATCTTCAAACATAGTGATCATAATCAAGCTTTGGTTTTTCCCACAACATTATCTAGTTTCCTAGAATAGATGGTTCGATGTGTCCCACTATCGCAGCTAGACTGTCTCCCTTATTCCTCAAGGAATTATGAGTAAAAATGTTGATGCATCGCACATCGAGCACTATACTCGCAACAAGCCGAAATAAGTTGAAACATCTTTCCCCTCCCCATTGCTTCACACAGGCGAGAGGGTACAACACTCGAACCAATCCTCAATCACTGCTTCACATAGGCAAAGAGGACCCCTTTCCACTGCTTCACACAAGCGAAAGAGTCTTCACTGGGTTCCTAGGTATGGAAAACCTTACACAATATTTAATTCTACCAAGAGCTTTCAAACAAGGCAAAACACTCCCAACATGCAACCCATGAGAATTATATATTGCCAACAAAATATAAACCATCACATCATGCATGGGAAAATAAACCATAATATAAACCCATCAACTTATTAAATAATACATTCATACAATGAACCCAACGAGTGACATTCATTCAAACACCATATAACATCACACACAAGTAATTATGCTTAAACCACCACTTAAACTACATAACCATGCAACCTATACAAACCAAGAAAAACCCCCAATCACATAACCCATTTATTCACATCACTCTGCCACTGTGAATCACAACCTTGCACACCTTCATGCCTCAACATTCTCACTTACATCTCTCTCTCTTGGAAAATAACTAATTCTTATAATTTTTATCTAATCCAACTTAACAACACATTATGCAAATGATTTGGGATTTAAGAAATAAAACTATAGCTTGTGTAAAACTCCAAAAAATTATGTATTTACATTCAAATTAAATATGATTGAATCAAGAATAAAATGCAACAAAAACCAACTTAATTGAATAACTATAGAGAAATTTATGCACCAAACAAGCAACAAAGGTCAACATTGTCAATAATCAAACTATAAGGACCTTGCGATAAACACTACTCTCATTATATAGCTCCGATTCAAAATCCGACCGGGTAAAATCAAGAACTATGTGTTAAGGATCAACTGTTAAAATTTCAGCTTGATCCAACGATTAACGAAGTAGAAATCGTCATTTTACGAAAAGTGTGCAGTGTAGAAAAATGATAAAAAAATGAACCAAGCAATTGATGGAGGTTTTAAAACGAGAATGAGAAAAAGAACTGCCTGCACCATGATTGGAAAACAACTAATCCAATCAAAATGCACACCATAGAACCCTTGGAACCATCACTCCATCACCTATTACAAGACTACAACCCCTTTAAGTTGCATGCGATAAAGAACAAAACAATAGTTATGCCTGCACATGGTTAAAATGAATGGAAACACAAACACAGGTCTATAAAAAACAAACGAGAATAAAACAAGGTCAAATCAAGAAATCTAATTGCAGTCCATGGGTTTCATAATAGAATGTGTGCAGCAGGGTTTTATGAATGAAAAAAAAATATAAAGAACCAAGACAGAATTTAGGACCAGCTTCATTCATCAAGCAACAAGAAGAGAAGAAAACAAGATTGGCTTCCCCTACACTACACATGCATGCTTTTCCCATTCCATCCATCAAACAAACAACAAAAGAAAGCAAGGTTGGCTTCCCCTACACATGCATGCTTTTCAAGTTTTATTCATCAAGCAAACAAAATAAAGAGAAGAAATAAGGTAAAACTTCAAACACAACAGAAAACAAAGTTAACTTCCCTTACCTCATGGTCTCTTTGCTACGCGTTTCTTCACTCCTAGTCTTCTCTTTCACTCTCCATGTTTCTCTCGTTTCTCCAACTCTCCTTTTCTCCCTCTCAAAACCCTAATATTTAAAACTACATTTATCTCCTATTATTCCTAGCCTTTTCTATTTAATTTTAAAAATAAAATATATCATTTGGTCGCTTTTATTCTCTTAAAATATTCATAATATAGCAACAACAAAAAAATCAAATAAGAGAAACAGAAAAATAAAAGAAACAAGTGAATCTACCAACCAACTAAAAATGTGTGATATAATATGATGAAGTGGGTTCATTCCAAACCATCCTTGCACAATCGTGAATGAGGAGAGAGAAACTTAATTTGGACAAGTTTCGTGGCCCCCACAACTTAAATGAGAAGGAAAAATAAATACAATTTAACCATTTTAATGCTGCTTGGAATCAAACCCTGGTACCCTTGCGCAACAATGCACACATTAACCACCAAGCCAAATGTTTTCTCATGATATAATACGCACCAATTAGTTATATACACATATCCCCAACCTTAAATATAATATTAAAGTTAAAAATAAATAAAACAATAACTTACATCACTTAAATAATTATTATAAATACATAACTTAAATCACTCAAATAATAATTATTTCATAATTTAATAACCTAAATAAATTAAATAAATCAACAATATTAATCAAGCCATTAATTTTTCCCATGTGTTTCCCTTTAGTCTAATTTTTTTTTCTCGAGTCTTACATCACTTGCAAAGTGCTTGATTGTGGTTTGTATTGGCATACCATCTTCAAGGATGAGTGGAAGGTTTGCAGCACCTATGAGCAATGTTAGAGAGATGGTGGATCCATCTCTTGGAGATGGTAGATGGCTCAACAAACTATGTTATTCTAGGAATATTTTGATGTCTGAGGCATATATTTCATTGGTTTTTTCCTTGTCTCTTTTGGCTTTCCTACATTCTACTTATTATTGATTATCTTTTAAAGTGAAGGGGGGAGCCAAAGCCACTAAGACTAACGATGTTTGGTTGTTGTGGATTTTTTTAGATCTAACAAGTTTTGCAGGTTTGGAGTACCTCGAGCCATTATCAATGATCAGGGTACAAACTTTTGCAACAAATCCTTGCAGGCTTTGCTAAAAAAGTATGAGGTTGTGCACAAGATTTCTACACCTTATCACTCCTAAACTAATGTGGCAAGCCAAAATTTCAAATAGAGAGAAAACACTTGGGGCACTTAGAAATGCTTACGGTGTACCTATAGGGATATCTCCTTATCGGGTTGTCTTTTGGAAGCATGTCACCTCCCGATGGAGATAGAGCATTGAGCCTACAATGTGGTGAAGTCCTACAATTTCTCTATTGACCATACTAGGGAGGAAAGGAAGCTTCAAATGAATGAATATGATAAGATCCTTTTAGTACCTTACGAGAACTCCATGCAAGATTTGCTCAAACAGTATGTGGCTGTGTAGAAGATTTCTACTCCCTATAGCCCCCAAAGTAATGGGCAAGCCGAGATTTCAAATAAATTGGAAAAGATTGTGCACAATAATAAGGATTTGAGCAGCAAATTAGAGAGTGCTCTTTGGGCATATAGGAGTGCTTATAAGACACCTATAGGGATTTCTCCTTATTGAGTTGTCTTTCGGAAAGCATGTCACCTCCTAGTGGAGATAGAGCATCGAGCCTACTGGCTTGTGAAGATTGTAATTTCTCTTTTGACCAAGATGGGGAGGAAAGGAAGTTTCAAATGAATGAATTGTATGAGATCCAATTGGAAGCCTATTAGAACACTAAATTCTACAAGGAGAAAACTAAGAAATTCCATGACAACTTGATGGTAGAAAGGAGTTTATGATTGGAGACAAAGTGTTGTTATATAACTCTAGGCTTAGTCTCATAGGTGGTAAGCTTCAATCTTAGTGGATTGACCCTTTTGTTGTAACTAATGTTTTTCTTTATGGTACAGTTGAGATCAAAAGTTAATCCATAGGTAAGAGCTTTAAAGTCAATGGGCATTGTCTAAAGCCATTCCTAAACAATCCTTCTTTGGTGGATACGGTCGTGAAGGAGACTTCCCTACTTGACCGTGTGAGACTCGGGACGAACTTGGAATATGCTAGGTAAAATTAAAAAGTGATTAAAGTTTCTATTTATCTAATTTAAATAATTATGGTTTGTGGAGTATAAGTGTTTTAATATTTATCACCAGTGCAGTAAGGGCTTTCTGCCCCGGTTATTTTTCACATTTTGCCTTGGGTCTGGAACTGAGGCATATTGGGGCGAGGCCAAAAGGTGGCTTTTGGCCTCAGTTATCACTCGAAGCCATAGACACAGTTTTATGCCTCGGTTGTTTTGAAACCGGTGCCATATACACAGCTTTCTGCCTCGGGTCAGTTAGGACCGAGGCCATAAGTGATAAATATTTTTCTTACGTTCCAGTCCCATACCCACCACATGATTTCTATCGCACAACTTCTGCACCAGAATCATCAATGTCCCCAGGTCTTGAGATTTTCCCTGTCACATCCAACTATCAATGTGGTTCCTCTAACTACTCTCACAAATCCTCTAGATGGGTTTGAAGATCCCTATTGGTCAAATTTATCGAGTATTGTGGTCTCCCACAACCCTTTTCTTAATTGAATCTTGTGTCATTCTCTAGATCTAAGAACTCTAAGGCCAAGGAAGGGCATGGATTGGGTGGAGTTCGGGGAGAGTTTCTTGACGAGCTTGATCTCGAGACGCATGGCGGTGGAGGAGGAGGCGGAGTACTCGGAGGGGATGGCGACGGCGCTGCAGAGGTCGCGGAGGAGGAGGGAGAGGTCGAGGGCGAAGGTGATGCGGTCATCGTTGTTGCTGGAGATGCGGTTGACGCCGTTTTCGGTGACGAAAGCCTTGAATTTCATGGCGGAAATGATTTCAATGGAGAAATTGAAAAGTTGAGTGAATGAATGAAGAGAGTGAAGAACTTTGCGTCTGTTTTTGGTAGGAAAATTGATTCAATTTAGTGGTTTATTTTTTGGGGAAAACAAAATGGGAATGGAGAGAGTGTGAGAAGACTTACGCTCTGAAGGCCCGGGGTTAATGCCATTGCTGCCATCGTTGGGACGCTTCCAGAACGCTGTTGGTGTTGTCGGAATGCCGCCGGAAGAATGTTGGAACGACGCTGCAATGATGGAGCTCGAACTACAATTGCCGGAAAAAAATTGAGACCGCGTGAGAGAGAGAGCGCGTGAGAGAGAGCAATAGAGAGAGGAACCCTATGGAGGCGCTGGCGCGGGGAGGAAGAAGGGTTCGCGAATTTCAAACCCTAAATAAACCCTATGGCTTCGGTTGTTAGAGGAACCGAAGCCATTGACCCCCTTTTGGCACCGGGTCTCCTTGGACCGAGGCCTATACCCTGACTTCCAGCCACTTTTTGGCTTTGGGTCCTATTGGACCGTGGTCTATACCCCTCTTTGGCACCGGTTTTGAGCGAACTGCGGCCTATACCCCTCTTTGGCTCCGGGTATTTGGAGAACCGAGGCCTTAAACTTGGCTCTAATTGCAAAAATACCACCGCGCCATTATATGCTTCGGTTCCTGGCCAACCGAGATATATAAGGCGAGGTAAAATAGGAATTCTACACTAGTGTATATTGCATGATATATCATGAGAAGGTGTGTAGCCTAGTGGCTAGCGTAACTTGATGTGCTATGCGAGGTCTTGGGTTCAAAACTGGTTGGTCGAGTTTTGACTTGTGTTGATTTTAAAATTCAAATTTTTCTCCTTTAAGGAGTGGGGCCCATGTAACATGAATTGGTTTGGTGTTTCAGTCACGTAAAGGATCGAGTTTTTTCTCTTTCTGTTTCTTTCTTTTCTATCTTTTGGAATTGAGTTAAATGATAAAAAAAATAAAAGGGCTAAAGAAATAATTCAAATTTAGAGAATCTTAACTGAATGATTTTGTGGGATTAGATAAAGCCAAACCCTAGAAGTTTTTTTACAAAAAAGGGTTAGGGCGGGAGAAAGAAAAGAGAAGAAGAGTGCAAGTTGGAGTTTTTTTTTTCACTGGCTGGGGTAGAGAAGAGGAGCAATCCAGAGAGACCCATTAGGTAGCGGAAGCCAACTTTGTTTTCTTCTCTTGTTTTGTTTGCTTGATGAATGAAACTTGAAGAGTATGCATGTGTAGTCTAGGTGAAGCTGAATTTATGTTTTGGTTTGTCTGTAGCTTAATCTTGTTGTTTATCATGTGGTATACATGTTTTCTGTTTATTCTTTCGCTTTTGTTGGTGATGAATGTGATGCGTGTTTTGGGTGCTAGGAATTCTCGTGTGGGTTGCTCTTGTATTCGTGTTCAGGGATGCAGTTGTTTAGTGTTTTCGTTCAGGGTTGGCAGCGTGTGAATCCATGTTGCAGTACAGACTCATATGGTTTCTTTTCTTTTGAGTTGAGGGTGCAGACCATCACATGGGAGTATGAGTTAAATGGGTTCATGAGTTCTCGGGGTTAGTACTTTGTTTTTTTTATGTTGAGCATGAGAGAGTGGTGATACGCATAGGTTTGGAGAGTGTAGTTTCTTAGGTGATGCAACGGTGAAATAGATGAAAGGTGTGTTGCTCTCGTTTGGCTGCATTTGCTAGAGTGGAACCTTGGCATGGAATCAGAGACATGGTGCATGGCAGTTTCACGAGGAGAGTAAGAAAGTTAGTGGTGCTACGAACATGAATGCTGGTTCAAGGGAGGTTGTGTTTAAGTTTTGGAGAACCGATTGGTTCGAGCACGGGACATATGTGTTATTATGCAAAGTTGGTTCAGAAGTGGATGGCGTCCGCCTATGTTGAGGGTTGCGTTTCCAGAGGAGTGGCTGTTGGCGTCTTGGTGACGTGCAGTGTCCATGGATGTAGGTTCACGGTGCAACTTAGGTTCATGGTGCAACAGTAGGTTCATGGTGCAGTAGTAGGTTCACGGTGTAGTAGTTTTTGTTTGCATGGGTTCACGTGTTGGTTCTTTTTGTTTCTTCTTTTGGCTTACCTCTCATAAGTAATTGTATAAATAAGGTTGTCTCATTTCCATTTTTTTTCAATATGCGTAACTTCTCTTGATTAGATGAGGGATAAGGAAAGTAACGTTTGCATGTTCACGGGAATTCACTTTTCTTTCCTCCTTCTGAATTCTTTTTGTCTATTTATTCTCTTTTTCCATCCTTTATGTGTCAGGGTCTATGCAAATCAACCACCAATTATCTTTTGAAACAAATTCTTTTTCTTATTTTAATTTTCACATGGGGGGTCATATTGAATTTTTGGTGCAGACCGTGTCATGAGTAGTGAAGTAACATTTCGTGTTTAGTTTTTTTTGCCTTGTTTTGATGAGACTTCTCTGTTTTCCTTTTTACTAATGGTGCAAGTTTTACTTCCTTTTCACACCACATGCAAAGTATTTTATCTTACATATTCTTTTACTTGTCATCCGTGCTGCAACAAGTGTTTGTATGATATCAATTTTTCTCTCTGTCCTTTTGCTTAGCTTTTCACGTGAATATGGTGCAAAATCATTAGCCTTTCTCTTTCTTCTTTTAAGTTTTGATATAGTGCATAAAAAAAAGGTTGGGTGCAGCGTGTGTTAAATTGTATAAGCTATTCTTTTTCCTCTTCAGAAAAGATAACATCTATTTATTTTTCTACTCTTTTAAAAAAAGGTTTAGGTGCAGGTGGTAGTAATTCATTCTATTTCTTTCCCATGCATTTTACTAAATATTTGGTGTGTATTAAATACATGTGTGATACATGAATTTTGGTGTGGTTATGAGACTTTATTTTTCAAGCATGATGTGATGGTATGTATTTGGTTGGCAATAAGTAATTCTCATGTGTTGCATGTTGGGAGTGTTTGCCTTGCTTGAAAGCTCTTGTTGGAATTAAGTGTTGTATGAGGTTTTCCGTACCTAGGAACCCAGTAAAGACTCTTTCGCTTGTGTGAAGTAGTGGAAAGGGGTCCTCTTTGCCTGTGTGAAGCAGTGGTAGAGGATTGGTTCGAGTGTTGTACCCTCTTGCCTGTGTCAAGCAGTGGAGAAGGGAAAGATGTTTCACCTTATTTCGGCTCGTTGCGAGTATACTGCCCGATGTGTGATGCATCGAAGTGTTTACTCATAATTCCTTGAGGAATAAGGAAGACAGTCTGGCTGTGATAGTGGGACACATCGAACCATCTGTTCTAGGAAACATGTCCATAATTCCAAAGTTTGATTATGATCACTATGTTGAAGATTTTAGATGAATGTGATGCTATGTTTGGTTTGGTATGATTGTTTGGATTTTGGGGTTTGTATGTTCAAACCAAGGATTGATTTTGATCATGATGCTTAAGTGTCATTTAGTGTGATGTTGAGTATTTATGGACATGTTTTATTTTCAAGATTCTTTTATATATCATTGTTTATGGTTAGCTTACCCCTATTTGTTTGTTTGTGTGTTTGTTGCCTGTGCGAGGATCGTATAACGTGTGTGTTATACGGGAACATATGGTAATGCAGATGTTTCTGACTCAAAGTAGATTGCGGAGAGGATGGAATGAACTCATGGGGGATTATTAATTAATTAGTTAATTTCAATCAAACAGTGAAAACTATGAAAATTTCTTTTGCTTTCTAGTATTCTATTGGAACTTTGTTTTTTATTATTACTATTTTAATGGAAGTATTGGATTTCCTATTTTACATTTAAGTTTTAAGTTTCTTTTAAGAGTCTTTGTGTGACATAATCGTTTTACTTTCAAACAAAAAGGAACAATGATAGCTTCTTGTGGCATCCTAAATTTGGGGTGTTACAGACCCCACTTGTCCTTCACCATGACTCAAAGAGTTTTCTTTGTCCTTCCTTATTTTTGTTACACTTGTCCAATTCCATCTGTTGATATTTGTTTGCCTGATCTTCTTGTTTGTGCCACATTTGGACTATGTGTAGTTTAAGTATGGGGGGAGACTACCCATTTTTGGAGTTTTGATTCATGTGTTTTGTAAAAAAATATTTTGTATGTGTGTCTTTGTTCTTGTGAAAGTTTTGTACTATATGGGCACTTGCTTCACTCTGGGGGATATGAGTTGTTTGATGTCACATGACTGAATTCTTACTTTTCTCTGCATTTCAAGTTTTTTTTAGATAGATTTATCCTATGTAAGATTTTGAGCTAGTCTTTATTCTTTCTTGTCTGTTATGCCTTTTGTTTGCTTGCACATTGGTCTTGGCTTGACTCTTCTGACACATCTTGATTCACATGCATGTTGGGAGATGATTTGGGCAATTTTGTTTTGATGAGCCTCTATCCAGATGAGCCTACCTTGAATTGTTCCATTTGATAGCTCATTTTAGCTTGTTTACTCCATTTCATTGTGTTGTAGCTCATTATAAGCCCTTAGCCAGAAAAACCATGATTGATCCAACCTTAGGAAACTTTTGAGCTTTGGAATTGTTTTGGGAATGGTTGCTTAAATAGAGACATGCACGGGAAAAAAACAAATAGAGAATGTAAAAATTTCAAAGCTCCCAAATTTCCTAAGGTAGGATCAATCATGACTTTTCATGCTAAGGGCTTGTAATGAGCTATAAGACAATGAAACAGGGTAAATAGGATCAAAGGGGCTATCAAAGAAAACAGTTCACGGTAGGCTCATCTGGCTAGAGGCTCAATAGAACAAAAATGCCTAGATCATCTCCAAACATACAGGTGAATTAAGAAGTATAAAAAATAGTCAAGCCATGGTCACTATGTAAGCAATGAAGAGGCATAATACACAAAAAATGAATAATGATTGGCTGAAACCTCACAAAGAGTAAATGTATCTCAAAAAATAACTTGACATGTAGAGAAAGGCGAGAATTTCACTACACAAAATACAAGCAACTCAAAGTAGGTTTTGTCCCACACCAAACTACACATTGTCCCAATGTGGCACAGACATTAATATCAAATAATCAAATATCAGTAGATGGAATATGATAAATGTAACAAAGGTAAGGAAGAAAGAAAAAGGACTCCTTGAGTCATGGTGGGAGAAGAGAAGTGGTGTCAAGCAAGGAAGTCTCCTCCATAACTGTCTCCATAAAAGAAGATTGTTGAGGAATGACTTCAAACGATGCTCATTAACCTTGAAGCTTTTATCCGTGGATTCGCTTTTGATCTCAACTACACCATAAGGGAAAACGTTAGTTACAACAGAAGAACCAATCCACTTTGACCAAAGTTTACTATCCATGAGACCAAGCTTGAAGTTATACAACAACTCTTTGTCTCTAACCACAAACTCCTTTCTAGCTAAGAAGTTGTCATGAATTTCTTGGTTTTCTCCTTGTAGAAATTAGAGTTCTCGTAGGCTTCTAATCATATCTCATCCCACTCATTTATCTGAAGCATCATTTCCTCCCTATCTTTGTCAAGAGAGAGATTGTAGAACTTCACAGCCCAGTAGACTTAGTGCTCTATCTTTACAAGAAGGTTACATGCTTTACTAAAGACAACCAAATAAGGAGGCATCCCTATAGGTGCCTTATAAGTGGTCATATGCACCCAAAGATCATCCACCGATCTATTGCTCCAATCCTTCATGTTAGGCTTTACAATCTTCTCCAAGATCCTCTTAATCTCTATATTTGAAATCTTGGCTTGCCCATTAGTTTGGAGGTGATATGGTGTGGAGATCTTGTGCACAACCCTATACCTTTTTACCAAAGCTTGCATGGATCTGTTGCAAAAGTGTGTTCCCTAATTACTAACAATAGTTCGTGGTACTTCGAACCTGCAAAATATGTTAGATCTAATATAGTCCACAACAACACAAGCATTGTTAGTCTTGATGGCTTTAGCTTCCACCCAGTTTGCAACAAATTAAACAACAAGTAGAATGTAGGAGAAGCAAAAAAATACAGGGAAGAGCCATGAAATCTATACCTCAAACATAAAAAACTTCACAGAATAGCATAGGTTGCTAGGGCATCTGTTGTTTTCAAGAAATGGATCCACCAACTCCTTGACATTTATCACAAGTACTGCAAACCCTCCACCTATTCTTGAAGATGGTTGGCCAATACAAACATAAGTAACAAGATAATTAACAATATTTGCAAACCAATTGGGAGAAGATTTAGAGATGGTGAACAAACTCTCATCGGGAAAGTCATCCTAGATTGGTGAAGCGTCATCAGCAAACCTCTCAATTTAGTTAAGGTGGTCTGCCACTAAATTTTGTGCTTCGCTCTTATCACGGATGTTTAAGTCAAACTCTTAGAGCTAGAGCATCCATCTAATTAGCCAAGGCTTTGATTTGTTAGCATAAGTGACCTTGATGCATGAATTTGATGAAGCAAGTGCATGAGATCATATGAGGTTGATGAGGAATTGATGAAGATGCATTGAGGATCAAGATATAGATCTACTAAATCTGGAATTGACTTGAAGATCATAGAGCTTGTACTTTGTATTTTATTTGTAAACCATATGACATGGGTTAGATGTTGTTTTGTCTTGGGTATGCCCTTTTTAGTCTATTAAAAAGGCAACAAAGGTAATCAAAAGAGGTACAATTCTAAATGAAGTGATTCAAGTAACACTCCTACTTTCTCTTGTTACCATCGTGGAAAACAAGGACATGTCAAAATTGAATGTCCAAACATTAACAAAGAAAAGGAGAAAAATGGTGATAGGAAAAAGGAGAAGAAGCCCAAGGAAAGACACGCCTACATTGTAACATCCCTGGCTACCCCTCCTCGCGCCCCAGAGGCTGTCAGGTTACTACAGCCCAATGCACCCCAACCCCTCACCCTTCTCCGTCCATTCATACTGGGTGGGTTGTTGCCAGTGGGAATCGAACCCCCAACCTGACCTTTAACACCTCTAGTTCACCAGCAGATGCTAACATCCCTGGCTACCCCTCCTCGGGCCCCAGAGGCTGTCAGGTTACTACAGCCCAATGCACCCCAACTGGTAGCATCTGCTGGTGAGCCAGAGGTGTTAAAGGTCAGGATGGGGGTTCGATTCCCATTGGCAACAACCCACCCAGTATGAATGGACGGAGAAGGGCGAGGGGTTGGGGTGCATTGGGCTGTAGTAACCTGACAGCCTCTAGGGCCCGAGGAGGGGTAGCCAGGGATGTTACACCTACATAGCTTGGGAAGACAATCATGATTCAACAAATAGCTCATCACAAGATGAAAGTGAAGAAGCAAACTTGTGCCTTCATGGCTGGATATGAGTCATCTTCATCACTGGCTAGAAAACATAGTGAATCAGCTAGAATCAGAATTAGCCGATTTAAAAATTGATTTCCAAAAATTGGACATGATTTATAGTAATTCAACCTATTGTTGTGAAAATCAACTAACTGCAAAACCTTGTGAAAACTGCACTGTTTTAAAAAATCAAGTTTTTAAAAATGTGTGCAAAATTCCAAGAGGGAAAGCAAACCTACAAGTTATTCTTGGCTCTCAAAATTGTGTTTTTGGAGAGGTTGGACTAGGTTACAACCTTGTTTTTTAAAAGAAAGCTAAGAAGTTTTCTAGTTTCTTTTCCAAAAGTGAGCCAAATGATATGCCATATATTTCTTGCAATTATTGTATGAAGAAAGGTCATGTTTATAAGAACTATTATTCAAGGAAATATGTTGTTCCTAAAGGGTTTATGAAATGGATCCTAAAAGGATAAAGAAAGGTGTAAACATGTTGGACCAAATCTATCAAAGGGTACCATGTAAATGTAATATTAATTTGTTTCCCAGGTCATAAAACAAGAAAAGAAGGACTTGTGGTACCTAGATAGTGGATGTTCAAGGCACATGACAAGTGACAAAACAAAATTTGCAAAGTTTGAGTTAAAGGATGAAGGCTTCGTGACTTATGGAGATAAAAATAAAGGAAAAATACTTGGAAATGGAGTCATAAGCAATGGATCATCATTCAACTAAAAAACATGTTTCTAGTTGAAGGATTGAAGCATAAATTGATAAGTATAAGCCATTGAAGCATAACTTGATAAGTATAAGCCAATTTTGTGAAAAGGGTTATAAAGTAGTGTTTGAACCTAGTCATTCTCTCATCTTTGATGCATGTGGTAGCATAGTGTTAGTTGGGAAAAGAGTCAATAATATTTACTTGCTTAATCCGCATCATGCATCAAATAACATACAATGTCTTCTTACAAAAGATGATGATACATAGTTATGGCTTAGAAGGCTTTATGACATTCATATACATCATTTGAATCGATTGAATAGAAAACAATTTGTTGAAGGATTACAAAACTCAAATTTGAGAAGGATAGAGTATGTGAAGCATGCCAAAAAGGAAAGCAAACCAAGGTTTCTTTCAAACCTAAAAATTGTGTTTCAACTGAAAGGCCTTTGGAATTGCTTCACATGGATTTATTTGGACCTTTATGAACCATAAGCCTTGGTGGAAACTTCTATGCTTTAATAATAATTGATGATTATTCTAGATTCACATGGACACTATTTTAGCTGCCAAGAATTATACATTTCATGCTTTTAAGAAGCTTGCCAAGGTTTTGGAAAATGAAAAAAGTTCTAAAATTTTTCTTTAAGAAGTGATCATGGTGGAGAGTTTCAAAATTAAAAGTTTGAATATTTTTGTGGAAAACATGGTATCAAACACAACTTTTCAGCTCCTAGAACTCTACAATAAAATGGAATGGTTGAAAGAAAAAATAAATCACTTGAGGAACTTTCTAGAACCATGTTAAATGAAAATTCATTGCCAAGGTACTTTTCGACTAATGCCTTTAACACAACTATCTTTGTTTTAAATAATGTGTTTATTAGGCCTATTTTAAAGAAAACAATTTATGAGCTTTTCAAAGGTAGAACGCCTATTTTAAATCATCTAAAAGTGTTTAGCTATAAATGCTTCATTTTAAATAATGGCAAAGAGAAACTTTACAAGTTTGCTACTAAAGTAGATTAATGTATATTTTTTGGTTATGCTACAAATAGTCATCCATATATATGGTATATAATAAAAGGTTAATGATTGTGGAAGAGTCTATGCATGTTGTATTTGATGAAAGTTACCTTAAACTAAAAGATCAAGTGGTAAAGATTACAAATGATGAAGATATACTCTTGGAAAAGCAATCTGGTGTAGTAAATGAATCTTGTGAAAAGAAAAAATAGTCAACTAAAACAATTGTTCGTAGCAACTTACCCAAGTAGTGGTCATATGCACATGTAGCTAGACTAGAAGCTGTGAGATTATTATCTAATTCAACTAAAAGGGGTTTTAAGTTTTTCAAAAGCAAACAAAGTTTTATAAAGCCAATTCAACCCCTCATTCTTGGTTAAACTATCCATTTCAATACTTACAAGAGTCTGCCTTCTTCAATAGGTACTTTAAAGTTGCATGGCAATGAACACAATAACAGGAGAACTAAACAAATAAGATCAAAATTTATCAAGAGCAAACATAATGGCGAGAAGCTCTTTCTAGGTGGTAGTGTAATTTGCTTGTGCAACATCTAAAGTCATGGAGGCATCAGCATCTAAAGTCCTAGAGGCATATTAGATCACCCTCGACTTTTTGTCAATCTTTTGAGCTAGGAAAGCCCCCAATGCATAATTGGATGCATCACACATCAGCTTGAATGTGACTGTCCAATCAAGCACCTGAATAATAGGAGTGGTGGTCAACGCCTTTTTGAGGCAATCAAATGCCTCCTTTCAATGCTCATTAAACTTGAAATCTACTTCCTTTTGTAGTAGTTTGGATAATGGAAGGGCCTTCTTGCTAAAATCATGGATGAAGCACCAGTAGAACTTTGTGTGGCCAACAAAAGAATGAACCCATCGCACATAAAAGGGTTAAGGAAATTTTGAAATCACATATATATTGGTTGGGTCTACTTCTATGCTCGTACATGAAATGATATGCCTAAAATTATGCCTTGTATAACCATGAAATGACATTTGTCAAAATTTAGAACAAAGTGAGTTTCAATGCATCTATTAAGAACTTTATCCAAACTTCCAAGACATGCATCAAAAGAGGATCCATACACTATAAAGTCATTCATAGACACCTCTATGAAAGTTTCAAGAAAATCATTAAAAATGTCAAGCATGCATCGCTTGAATGTGCTAGAGAAATTGCATTTGCCAAAGGGCATCCTCTTATAGGCAAAAGTGCCAAAGGGGCAGGTGAACGTGGTTTTCTCTTGGTCCTCAGGTGCAATGTGAATTTGGAAGTAACCTCCCATAGTCAATGCAAACTCGCCAGCTATTTTGCACTCTTTTGGGGATAAACTCATCCCTCTCATTCTTAATTACCTTGAGGCATGTTTTCTTGGGTACCACCTGAATGAGACTCACCTATTGACTATTTAAGATGGGGTAGATGATTCTAGCTTGTAAAAGCTTGGTCACCTTTTTCTTGACAACATCTAAATAATAGGGTAGAGTCACCTTTGCAACTATCTCACTAGCTTTGCTCCATTCTCTAAGTGTATCTTGTGCAGGCACATTGATAGGCTATGATAATGGGCATTATCATGTTTTTTATTTTTATTTTTATATTTTTTCATTATTTTATTTTTGGATTTTATTTGATATTTCAGGTTTTATTCAATAAAAGTGGAAAAGATAAATTTCTGGATTATATTTTAAAAATAAGTTAAAATCTCAGAGATTTGGGAAGATTATCAATAGAATAAGTGAAATATTGAATAGTCAAAGATTATCAACATCATATATCCACAGAGTTGGTTACTTAAATTACAAGTCAGAATATTTGAAAAATATCTCAAAGATATTGAGTTTCAGAATATACATACATACACACACATATATATATATATATATATATATATATATATATATATATATATATATATATATATATATATATATATATATATATATATATATATATATATATATATATATATATATATATATAAGATAATCTAAGATATTAAAAGATCAAGTACAAAGTTGCAGACCTAGTCCAATTTGAAAAATCTATAAATAAACGGCTTGGCAAAGGTGAAAAATAACCCTGTTGGGAAATAAATACCCGTTTAGGAGAGAGAGGGAAAAAGACACACTTGGAGAGAAAAGAACTTGATATCTCTATACTTAAAGGTAGAAAGTCATTCTGAAGGATTAAGGCATTCAATTTCAACATCAGTCTAGTCTTCAATATGCCTAAGGGTAGATAACTCCCTTATTCACGAGGGTTAGGTGTAACATATTTTTGATTCTCTGTAAATTCCATTAACCAATACAATTCTTTTCCACGACTCTTGTGTTCTATTCTTGATTTAACTGCATGATAATTATTGATTGAATATTTATGGATTTCTAATCATTGGACACGATATTAGAACCTAGAATAGAATAGACAACTAATTTATTGTGCATCTAGACATAGAGTACATCATTGGTCATTCATAACATCAAAATTTTGATCATTAATGTGAACTCTTAATAAGAAAAGGTCTAAGACATTAGGGTTCTTATTAAAGATTAGACTTGCCACTAAGACATATTAGGGCTTGTTACCTAAGGTAGGAATTAGAAGGATATTGTTTGATGTTTTTTCTTTGAATGGAATCGAGAACCCCAAGACATATTAGGGCTCTGATAGATGTTTCATCGCATCAAGGATGTTGAATCTAACAACAATATTGTAAGACCCCCAAGAAATTTAAATAAACAATAAGTAATGACTTACCAATAATTGTGGGTTGCAAGTACTTCTAACCTTGGCTAACAACAATTAGTTTTCTTATGTTTTATTATTTTGCTAAGTGGTGGAGAGTTGAGAACCCTAGAAATTCTCCGAGAAACCAGAAGGGTAGAAGAGTGGCAGTTGAGGTGCAATAAACTTTAACTAAATGACACTTGAATGGCCATTAACCATTATTTTGTTAATTTTTGTTTTAATTTTTTATTTATTTATTTTGGATTGAGCATGAGGGGGGAAATGGAGAGACAATTGAGTATGGCAGTAGGGAGAGCAAGAGAAATAAGAAAAATTCATGTTTCAAAGGAGAGGAGTGAGTGGGGAAGGAATTTTGGTGTAAGAGCAAAGGTTGAGGCTTTTGGGGGCAAAGGAGATCATCGAGATTACAATTGGAACTAGGAATCTAGAAAAGGGGAGTGGTCCCAACATGTTTTCTCTTAGAATAATGTGTTTCACGTTATATTGTTATCTAAGTGCCTCAATTTTCCTTCTCCCAACGCTATTTTTTGAAGTTTCTAGGCTTCTGCCTAGAAATCGCCTAGCGGCTATGAAGGCCCACTAGGTGACTCAACCTATTTTCATCATGTTTCTAGGTTCTATGATGAACTGTCTGGCATCAATGAAGAACTGCCAGGCTACACAAATTGGAATAATTTGTTTTTGCATTTTTTTGTGGATTCTATGGTGTTTTTGGATGATTTGTAAATTATTGTGTTCTTATTTTCTTGTTTACTAGTTGAAATAACTGAGATTGTTTCCTTGTGATGTTAATTTGATGATTGTGGGTTTTTATGAATATGAGGGTTCATGGTGGTTTGGAGATAATGCGAAATGTGATATGCAACTTTTGAATTTGATTATGTTAAGAGTATTTGGGTTAACTACAAACGCATGCCCACTGAATATGTGGTTGAATGTGATTTAGTTGTAACAGGGAGGTCGAATCGCATTTTGGGGTTTTTAGGATTTTTCCAGCTAGTGCAAGAGAATCTGGAATTTCCAAAACTCTGATGTACCACCCAACGGTATGAGTGTGTCGCAAAGCGATGGGTGGGATACATCAACTTGATTTGGTTCGCTATGGGGGAAAATGAAATAAGGGTTATGGTGGACTATCCTGGTACATGAAAATAACATTGACTATATGATGAACAGATTCATATAGGGGTGTCGATGATGCATGAATTAAGGATATAAACTATATTAAATTTGAATTGGTTTTGGTTATGGAAAGGACGATAATAGAATGGGTACTATTGATATTAGTAAACTGCTTGCATGATTTAGAAATCTAGAATGTGGCTATTTGGGAGTGTTTCAATTACATGTATGATCTAATAACCTATGTATAAATTTGTTATCATGTGGCTGGATAAGTCTTTAATTGGGATGTGGTGCATTAGGATGAAAGTGTATCATAGGTATTGTGATGTTGGTATGGTTGTATGCATGATTCAATTGTTGATTTCTAGGTTCATGTGTTCCATGTATATGCTTACCACACCAAGTGATGTCATACTTCCAAAGTTTGAAGGCATGAATGCTTATGCTTGAATCGTTATTAGGGACTATGATGATGAAATTTGAGGTAAGTTGAATTGTAATAATATGTAATTGATATTCTGAAAGTGTGATTGTGATGCCTTGGTGAATTCAAATGCATTTTGTTGTGCTTAAACCAGTAAAATATGTTTTACTAGTGTGGAGCCTAACAGTGGGAATGGTCCTACTAGGTGATAGCCACAAACTAGAGGATTTTGAAATGTGTGGCGCCTGGTAGTGTATGGTGTCCGCTAGGCGGTCCGAAGCACAATTTCTCCTAGTGGGCGATAATGCAGGGGTAAGGTCTCTTTGAGAAGGGTTTTGTACAGGGGTGTGATGGTTTGGTATGAGATATTCTTGATTGAATTACGAGCAATGAGGTTCTCAATGGAGTTGGAGATGCGTGATTAATGTGGGCGAGAAGGTCCGTATTGGTTGTACTGTTGCGTGGGAATACGAGAGGGGAGGTTTGTATGTGTTGTGTTCACACTTGAGGCTATTATGAGCGGGGAGGTTCGTAGGGTTTGACTACGAGCAGGGAGGTTCGTAGAGTTGGACCGCAAGCGGGCAAGTTCGTGGAAGCATGATAATCACTAAGACCAAGGTTGAATGCACATTTTTCTTATATAGTTTATGAGATCGAAATGACATGGTACAAAAGAATCTATGAATGAGTAAATTGTTAAATTAATTTGGGGTGGGTATAATTATCATTATTTATGCATGATTATTTATTTTAGCTCACCCTTTCGGTTTGTGTTTAGCGATGATCATGTGGCTTATCACACAACAGCATATGTGAATCCAGTGAGGACGTTGATGCGTAGTGGCAGAGCTTGGTTAGCTATAGGGATTGCTTTATGACTTGTTTTCAAACATTTTGCAATTTTCCTTTATTTGGCTTTTGAATTATGGATTGTAATAAGACCTTGAAGTGTTATGCACTATTTGAATTATATATTTTATATAAAATTTGCTTTATAAAGTAATATTCGCCTAGGGTTTTACAAATATCATAAAATTCCATGGACAAAGTACCCACATGTACATTAATCTTGGTTTGGGTTGTCTTTAAAAATTGTCTCCCTAAAATGATTAGGGCAGAATCCCTATTCCATATGAAGAATATAAAAATCAGCAGGAATTTAGCATGGCATTGAATCACCACACCCGTAGGTTGCAAAGGTCTAGGAGAAAAAGAATTAAAGATAGACAAAGGCATGCCATTTATTGAAGCACCTAAATCAAGCATGGAATTCTCAAACTTATTATTAGCAATAATGCAAGCAACACAAAATGTACCTAGGTCTTTACATTTCTTGGGAATCTGAGGAAAAAATCTACCTAACAGTGCAGATACATTTCTCCACATGCCGATCCACTCATCGCCTTTTAGCTTCCTCTTACACATCCACAACTCTTTGAGGAATTTAGCATATCTTCAAATTTTCTTGATTGCATCAAGTAAAGGTATCTTCACCTCCACTTTTCTGAAGATATCCAAGATCTCTTTATCTACCTCTTCCATATGTTTGCTTGGGATGGCCTTTGGTGGGAAGGGAATAAGGATAGGAGACTGGTGGTTGTTATGCGCACTAGAGGTGGAAGGACCAACTACTTGTTCATCACACTTCCTCTTGGATGTAGTAGGGTGAACTTCCTTCTTAGGTATAGGCTCAAGAGTGGGAACTTCAATCTTCTTCCCAAATCTCAATATGATGACACTAACATTTTTTGGATTCTCCACTATTTGTGAAGGAAACTTGTCTGAATTATATGCCTATGCTTAATTTAGTTGTGTAGCCATCTACCCTATTTGATTGCCCAAACTCTAAATTGAGGCCCTAGTCTCTTGCTATAACTGCTATAACTGCATATTCTAGATGGTGATCAACCTTACCAACTCCTCCAACGAAGTAGAAGATGAAGGCCTAGCAAAAGCTAGTGTGATTGTAGGTGCAGGTGGTGTAGCTGCAATATGGGCATCTTTTGTAGGCACAACTCTTTTTTGTTGTTTAGGATGTGGCTGCGCATTTTGAACTTGTTGGCTTTGCTGTTGTTGTTGTTGGTTGACCTATCTTAGATTAGGTTGATTCCTCCAACCTAGATTGTACCTATTTATTGACAGATCATGGTTATACTATTGTTGGGCCCTACTGTTGAAAATATTCTTGTATAGGCTTAAGGAGTATCAGAGTTGCAAAAGTTATAACTTGCTGTAAGGCTGGTCAAAAATCTGTTAAATGATCAACAAATGTACAAATGCCACAAACTTTTGTAGGAACAGGTTTCTAATTTGCAGCAAGTTGGTTGACCAATGTGGTAAAAGCATCATTTTTTGTCTCCAACTTCTTTGTGTATTTCGCTGGTCTACATCATGAACACTTCTAACAACAATGGTGCCAGTTCTTGTGCCAAATTGTTGGGAGTTAGAGGTCATCTTCTCAATCAATTGCCTAGTTGTTTTTGGGGTCATATTACCAAGGGCAGTACCACTTGCAACGTCAATCATGCTTCTATCCATATGGTGGAAGCCTTCATAAAAATATTGTATAAGTAGATGCTCAGATATCTGGTGGTGGAGGCAACTGGAACATAAATTCTTGAACCTCTCCTAGTATTCGTAGAGGCTTTCCTGGACTACAACTTGATGCTAGAGATATCCTTCCTTACGACTGTGGTTTTGGAGGTAGGGAAGAATTTGACCAAGAACAATTTCTTCAAGTCATCCTAGCTCTTGATGGACCTGGGTGCAATGTTGTATAACCAATCTTTTGCCTTATCCTCCAAAGAATGAGGAAAAGCCTTTCAGTAGACAAGATCTTCTTGAAAATCAGTAGGCTTCATGGTGGAACACACAATATGGAATTGCTTCAAGTGCTTGTGTGGGTCCTCACCAGCAAGTCCATGAAACTTTGTCAACAAGTGTATCAATCCAGTTTTCAAAACAGAAGGTTTTTCCTCATTGTCGCAACCAAAATCGCGACGGGACGACGAACCAAAGATTAAATTTGTAAAAACAGAGTTTGGAGTCGCCACCATAGTTATTATAGGAAACTATGGAAAACCATAAAAAAAATAGCAAGGTCTGCGAAAAACCAGATTTTGGGTCCGGAAGTCGATTACGCCTGGGGAAGGTATTAGCACCCCACAACGCCTGTCCTAAGACGGTACCTTTAATTAAATGTGCAAAAGTTATGTGATTTTTCAAAATATTTAATTTTCCCCAAAATTAGTAATAAAAGAATGTACAAAAAAATACTAAAATATTTTTTTGATTTTTTGGGCCTGACAAGGATAATCCTCGCTCCTACGTATCTCCTTGTGAATGGAGAATCAGGGTTACGTGGTTCTTTTTGAAAAATCTATTTGGAAAATTATTTGAAATTAGGCTCTTCCTTCTTTTTTCCTTCTTTTTTTCTTTTTCTTTTCATCTCTCTTTTTTCTTTTTTTTTCTAAAATTAAAGTTTTGAAAAAAAATTTGTTTCACATTTTTTTTACTTTTAACTAAACTTTTATTTTTATTTTTTATTTTTTTGAAAATAAATTTATTCACCCGGACGAAATTTGGTGTTGACAGCTGCCCCTCTTTACTTAGATTTTACTAGATAATATGAAAAGTTGATTTTTTCATATTATCGTAATAAAAGATAAGTAAAGATAAAAACACTAATTTCGTACGGGTTTCAAAAGAAGACAAATTTGAAGACAGACTTGACCATTCTAGTGAAGATGATATGTATCTGAAAGAAAAGAACTAGGTGACCATTACCAAGTAGAGGGTCCTAATTCGACACAACAATTTTTTTGTTTTTTGTTTACTTTTTGAAAGAACCAAATTAGAACAATCCCGTTGAGAGGGTTTATTCAAAAGATTCGGTGACTATTACCATGTAGAGGGTCTCGATTTGAATTTTTTTTTTATATTTTTTGAGAAAAGATTAAACCAATCCCGAGGAGATGGTCTATATCCAAAAGATTCAGTGACCATTACCATGTAGAGGGTCACGATTTGACAAATCATATTCTTTTTGTACTTTGACTTTTTGAAAAAGAGATTTGACCAATCCCGAGGAGAGGGTCTATATCTAAAGGATTTGATACCATTACCATGTAGAGGGTCCCGATCCGAAAAAAAATCAATGACCATTGCCTCACAGAGGGTCGTGATGTAAAGAGATCGATGACCATTGCCTTGCAGAGGGCCTCAATGTGACATAAGAAATCAATGACCATTGCCTCATAAAGGGTCTTGATGTAAAGAGATCGATGACCATTGCCTCGCAGAGGGCCTCAATGTGACATAAGAAATCAATGACCATTGCTTTGTAGAGGGTCTTGATGTAAAGAGATCGATGACCATTGCCTCGCAGAAGGCCTCGACGTGACTAAAGAAATCAATGACCATTGCCTCGTAGAGGGTCTTGATGTAAGAAAGGGAGAACCTGAAATTTGCTTTTCAATTGTTGACAAACACCAAGTGAATGGCTAACGTTTTTGAGACTTAAACAAAAAAACTATCATTGTTGACTTTTTTTTTTGAAATGATTTTCGATGATTTTGTGGAGTATGATGGATGATTTGATAATGCATGACATGTTATGATTTTCTTTTTGAACCTATATGATGATGCATACATGGATGCGTGGATGCATGGGTGGAATTTTTTTTTTGTCATTTTCCTTTATTTTAATTTGAGAGCAAAGAAAACTAGGCTTATAGGCTAGAAAAAAAAACTGTGAGGCCAGACAAAACTGGATTTAGGGGCCAATGTGGAAACTGAGCTTGGGGGCCAGTGTGGAAACTAGGCTTGGGGGCCAGTGTGGAAACTGGGCTTGAGGTTAGTGTGAAATCTGGGCTTAGAAACTAGTGTGGGAATTGGACTTGGGGGCCAGTGGAAATTGGGCTTGGGGGGCCAGTGTGGAAACTGGGCTTGAGGTTAGTGTAAAATCTGGGCTTAGGAACTAGTGTGGGAATTGGATTTAGGGGCCAATGAAAATTGGGCTTAGGGTATATTGGTCATTCATATAAATGAAAAGGACCAAAATTTGAGAAACATCATAGAAACCAAATTGTGTATTTTTTTTTTAATTTTCTTCCTTCTAAAACGCAAGGATTTAATAACCATTCATGAGTGAAGAGGGTTTTGATTGGAAAGATGTAAACTATTTTATTCAAAAAGATGAATGACTCATGTATATATGGCTTGGTATGATGTATGAATTACCTTACGTATGAATTTTTTTTTTGCATTTTTTTTAAAAAAAACATTTGAATTGTTCCCCATTTCATTGTTATTTTCAATTCATGGAATTATTCTACTTTGATATTTTTTTACTTTTTTTTAAATCATTTCTTTGGTCTAATCAATTTACTAACAAACATTTTTTTAATCATTTCTTTTGAAACACTATTTGAATGACATGCATGAAATTGCCAAGGGCTTGAAAAGGCTTGGATGAGGTGATGAAGATTAACTGGGGAGTTGCCCCAATTTGAATTGGTCTCGGGGCACAAAATATGTTTGGGCTTTCCCTAGTTATTGATGGTATGAAGGAAAAGATGGGGACTTCAAGAATTTGCCCTTAGGGTGCAAAAGCATGTTAGACTTTTCCCAAATGAGAAGATTAAGAAAATGACAGGGTCTTCACAAGTTGCCCCAATTCAGAATGAATGATGGGAATATATGAATCACAAACAAAGTGACTGCCCCAGTTTGGGTTTAGGATTGATAAAGATGGACTATGTTAAGGTTGGTCAAGGTTTAGGCTTAGAGCGAAGGATACTATAGGAGCAAAGATGGAGTTTCATGAAGAAATGAATTGAAAGAGGACAACCCAATTTTAACCAAATTGTTTGATTGCTCATGCTGATTTTGGAGCTTTGAAAACATGTCAACCAAACAGAAACTGGCCCAGTGTTTAAAAGAAAATCTCTTAACACACTTTTTCAATCTTTTTTTTTTTATAATTTTTTTAGAGAAGCCTGTTAGCAAATAAAAATTTTCCTCTAAATTAAAACCTTCGAAAGATATTAGGCTTGTATCGTGGCTAAGGTCAGGGGTATGGAAGTGAATGATAGTAAAGGCCCAAACAAGTGATGTGAGGGTTGTTTCAAACAAAGATCTTTGAATAATGTTTCATTCAATATTTATTTGACTTCATTACGTTCACCTTTTTTATCTTTCTATATTTTAACATTTTATTCTCATTCTTTAAACTTTTGCTTCTTCTTTTTTTCTATAACCATGTCATTTCTTTCTTTTTTTTTTATATTTTTGTATTGGTGAACTACATGTCGGATGAAACAAATGCAAACATTATGTCAACCCTCAGTGGGAGGGTGATCCTTGTTTAGGGTAATTTGAAAGAAATTTGTTGGAAGGCTCAAATTAGGTAGTAAAGGATAATTACTTTTGTTTTTTTGGATAAAGAAACATGGCCACACATCATTTCAAAACATGATTGTTTTTTCTAAAAAAAAAAATTAATTCACAGGAATATAATTGATTTCATCTTACAGGAGGCCCCTTGTTTGGTTCTCTTTTTTCACTTTTTTTGTCTTATTTTTTGCCTAGACTGTCCTTCAAAGTTGTCAGTCTAGCAAACTTTTCTTCCCTTTGTATTTTTTTGTGTTCAAAGAATTTCTTGTAATCATTTTTAAGGCATGTGTCCCCTTTATGATAATTCTCCATGAAGAGAGATGGAAAGGAAGATAGATTTAACCAATTTCATGCATGCAAGATTAGATGGGTATTTCAAAAGAAATGATAATAAACAATATTTTATTTCATTATTAAATCCACTGATTTGACCAAAGAATGTTTTATTATTTACTCATTCTTTATAAGAAATATTCCAAGAAATCATTGACAAGCAAAATGGGAAACAATTTGAATTTATTTTAGTGCAATTTTTTTATTTTTTTTAAATTATGCATACGCATGTTGAAACTATGTTCATGGTACTATGGATGGCTACAGAATGGAATGCAATGCATGTTTGTGCCTCGTAGGGCACTTATTCACATGATATGCAAGATTGTGATGAATTTATTATTATATACAAGGAAAGGTGAGGGTAAATGATGCAAATAGTCTCCCTTTAGTGCCTTTATTTAACATGGGTTTGATGCTTAAAGTTCTAAGGGAAAGTATATGTGCTCACAAGGATAGTTCCCTAATACCTAAACATCACTACTACACAATCCCCTCTAATTCTAAGCAACTCAGACCCGGGTATAGGGCCCCACTCATGTAATGAATAAAATGTGTGTGTGTGAAGGGAGAACACAATGTATACCTAAACCCACATCTTGCAATTATTCCAAATACAAAAATAAAGAAGAATATACACATACAATTATTCTAAATATAAAAAAAAAAAAACACATACCAAAAAAAAAAGAGAAAGAAAAAATATGAAGAAAAACCACATCAATTTTGCACATCCAAATAAATGGTCTGACTCTCTAGCATCCCCAGTGGAGTCGCCATCTGTCACAACCGAAATCGCGACGGGACGACGAACCAAAGATTAAATTTGTAAAAATAGCGTTTGGAGTCACCACCATAGTTATTATAGGAAACTATGGAAAACCATAAAAAAATAGCAAGGTCTGCGAAAAACCAGATTTTGGGTCCGGAAGTCGGTTACGCTTGGGGAAGGTATTAGCACCGCACAACGCCCGTCCTAAGACGGTACCTTTAATTAAATGTGCAAAAGTTATGTGGTTTTTCAAAATATTTAATTTTTCCCAAAATTAGTAATAAAAGAATGTACAAAAAAAACTAAAATATTTTTTTGATTTTTTGGGCCTGACGAGGATAATCCTCGCTCCTACGCATTTCCATGTGAATGGAGAATCAGGGTTACGTAGTTCTTTTTGAAAAATCTATTTGGAAAATTATTTGAAAATGATTTAATTTGTTTTATAATTTTGAAAATCTTTTTATTTAAATTTTAGTATTATTTTAAAATTGGTGTCACGTTACGCGAGCAGCTAGATAAACATTTCAAATAAATTCTTTTTTTTCTAATCTTTTATTTTTTATTTTTTTAATCATTTATAAATTTTTAATATTTTTTAAAGTTATTTTAGAGTAGTTGTGGATGTCATTGCGACGTGAGCAACCAAATAGATATAGAAGAGTAAACAAAGAAAGTTATATTTTATTTTTGATCATCTGTATATATTTTTAGAAAAAAACAAAAGTCTAAATTGGATATCATGCGACACGAGCGGCCGGACAGACAATAAAGAAAAGGGAAAAAATATTTTTTATGATAAAAAAATGAAAATTGAAAAAAACTAAATCAAAAGCTAAAAGAATTGAGAGTGACGTACCTTAAAAAAATTCAATATCTCCTCACTTTTTGTCTTTTCTTTTTGTTTTTGCTTCCTTTTCTAATTTGTCTTTGTTTTTCCAATAGAGATAAAGATGAGAGGTGTTTGTGTGGGTGGTAATGAGAGGAAAAGAGAGTGTAAAGAATGTTTTTTTTTGCTACCTCCTTCAATATTTTTTTTAAGAGAGATCAATAAGGAGGTGTGTATGTGAGACTGGTGACGGGAAGAAATAGAGAAGTGTAGAGAATCTCTTTTCTTTTTCGGTATGACAGAGTGCGTATTTATACCCACACCTTGCAATATCAATGCAATCCCAGTCTTAACTGTAATGAACAATATAAGGAAGGAGTTGGTCATGATAGCAGCACATTATGAGAATCAAAACGCAACAAATCATAGCACAAAATCAATCAAGGTCAATAATATTGATTCTTACCATTTGAAAGAGATATTGCTTCTAATTATTATAATCAATCACTAATTTCTCTATCAGAACAAAGGTAGAAGATATGTTGAGTTGTTGGACTCATTAAGAGGAGTGTGATAACAAATTAAGCTCTTCCTTCTTTTTTCCTTTTTTTTTTCTTTTTCTTTTCATCTCTCTTTTTTTTTTCTAATATTAAAGTTTTGAAAAAAAATTTGTTTCACATTTTTTTTTATTTTTAACTAAAAACTTTTATTTTAATTTTTTATTTTGTTGAAAATAAATTTATTTACCCGGACGAAATTGGGTGTTGACACTCATAAGGATATTGGATGTACAAGCTATTATAAGTGAACTCAGGTGCAACCATCTCATAGAGTGTCCTCTCACGAGGTGGAGGTTAAGCCATATTATCCGTATCAAAATCAAAATCATAATGATGAGAATGTTCAGTATGCTCAGAATGCATATAATGATCAAAGTGCTCAAAATTAGGGGTATTAAGTAACGTCACAAAGTATTCAAAGTGCAAAGATGAATTTATATTATGCCTAACTCCTCCACGGAAGGTCTTGACAATTTCAAGATCTAATGTTTGTAAGATACCAAGATTGCCCCTAGTCATGCACCACATATCAAATAATGACTTTCCAAACAACAAAAGTGAAGTCAAAGTCAATTTTAGGTCAAAGTCAACCTAGGGGTAAAAATAGTATAAAATTGAAGTATCTCCAAATGACCTGAAAATGTTTGAGAAACACCCTAAAATCATGAACACTAATCACAAAATTTGAAACCAGAATTTGAAGCCTAACTATGCGAACTACATACTCAAAGTTTGATTGAAATTGGAAAATAAAAAAAATCATTTAAATAAGAAAATAGCTTTATTTTGGAATTTTTTTTCTACACCAAAAGCATATAAAATTTACCCTGTTTTAATAATCATAGCAAAAGTTATGACCATTTGACGTTTTGTTTAAAAACTACTCAATTTTTCTACTACAACTACTACTACAATCACTCAAATACCAACACATACACACTGAAACATGAATAGTTAAATGCAAACACTTATCAGAGTAATATATACAATATACAAATGAAAGGATCACAAAGTGTAACATTTTTAAATATCAAACAAAAAGCAATTCAAAAAACTAACCAAAAAAGAAAATTTTCAAACACTCCACAACATGACACATGGTTGCATAATAACATGACATGTGCCAATGTCTTATCTTTACATGTATCCACTTACTTTATCTCCTATTTTGTGACTTTCATTGTAACGTCCCATTTAATTAATAAACCAAATTAAAAGGAAACGTCACGTAGAATAATATGTTAAGTAGTCCTGGAGTACAATCACAACTCGGTACAGTAACCAAGGCACACCACGATGCCAAGAAAAATAAAACATAGAGGAATAACGACAAAGTTTTCGAAAAAGAAGCCCAAAGACCATACCATACATGGGCCATTGCCCTAAAAGAAAAGCCCAAACAACACAAGAAGTCTAGCCCAGGAAGACTATGCAGCGGATTCATCTCTCCCCTGTTGACACGATTTTCTCTCGCATCTGCTCCCATCAATAAATTGATGATCATCGCAAAAGTAGACGAACAACATACAAGCAATCAAACAAGCAAAGGGTAAGCTAGAGCCAAAAAGATTTTATCATGCAATCAGATATGCCTTCACAGTCCAATATACATATATCATCCAAGCATGTTATGACCTTCCAATCAATACACTAAGACTCGACTCGACTCATCCGGATACATATAACTTGTGGTGGATACCTCTGCTCACCCCCAAGCTGCTCACCCCCGAGCTATGTGTTACAAGTGTTACAATGAATCAATTCCTTCACGCACAAGGTTAGCCCTTAAATGAGTTTCAAGCCTCCTGCTACTCTCACCATAGGAGTCAGTCCGCTCTAAGTGAGACTAACTGACTCCTTAGAGTGTCAGGATGCGATCCTTACCTTGAATCCTTACCAAGTTATATAGATGGGGCACCACCATGGACACTCACTAACAGAGGCCATGGAATTACGTCCCGACCACTAAAGCATGACCCTAAAGTCTCACCTAGAGACTTCAAGGAATTACGTACTGACCACATGTCAAGCATATATAAACAGCCAAGTAACAGATATATATATATATATATATATATATATATATATATATATATATATATCATGCATAGGAACCTCATACCAACATTCGTATCCAACTCTCACTTATCATATGTTGAATCAATACCAACTCGTTATTCCCAACCATGAGTAAAGTGTTTCTCCTCATACCAAGACCATGCCACTGGATTACCAACCATCATGTCCATTGTTGCTCATGTCAAATTCGTGACCACATATATATATATATATATATATATATATATATATATATATATATGTATATATATATATATTCAACCACTCAAGTATAACTCATATAAAGCTTATGCCAAACTCATGATTCACACATATAACCCTCTCCCAATCATGCATAATCATTCCCGGCAATCCATCATACAATAACTTATACAAGCACAAGCTATACATCCAAGCACAGAGGCAAACCAACTCATTATGCATTCTCGCCCAGCTCTTCGCTCAAGCTAGAGAGTCTCGCTCAAGCGAGAAGGACTCTCGCTTAGGCGAGCTCCCTTCGCCTAGGGGAGAGCTCGACACACACAACAGCGGCCTCTGCGCATTATCGCTTAGGCGAGACTCCCCTCGCTTGAGCGAGACACTCGCTCGCTCAAAACTGAGTTGGTCGCCTGAGCGACCCCTCACGTAAAAAGTCTGGGCGAGCCTTTGCTCATCTCGCCTGGGCGAGACAGGCTCGCTTGGGCGAGATTATCAGATCTCGCCACTGTTTTCCTGCAACAACCATTTATACCAATCTTGATAAGGGTGAGTAGGTCAAGTTGAGATTGAATCTGCATTCTCTCATTGCTACAAACACGAGACACGAAACACAAAGGCGTAATAGGACAAACTAGAACACACAAGGCAACACTCCATCATCTACAGACAACCAAACCTTTCGTCTGTCACCCTTCCTTCCCCAAACCATCAGAATTAAGAAAGGAAAAACAACCTTTGATCTAGTCATGAGTGTGCACCCTCATTACTTTATCAAGACATTTTTTTGTTCTTAAAACTTTTGGTTTTACTGAAACACTTGACTAGACATGACTACTCACGCCTACGAGGCATGACAAACCCACAAACTCAGGTCATCCTAAGGACGAACTGCTCTGATACCATTAATGTAACGTCCCATTTAATTAATAAACCAAATTAAAAGAAAACGTCACGTAGAATAATATGTTAAGCAGTCCTGGAGTACAATCACAACTCCGTACAGTAACCAAGGCACACCATGATGCCAAGAAAAATAAAACATAGAGGAATAACGACAAAGTTTTCGAAAAAGAAGCCCAAAGACCAGACCATACATGGGCCATTGCCTTAAAAGAAAAGCCCAAACAACACAAGAAGTCCAGCCCAGGAAGACTATGCAGCGGATTCATTTCTCTCCCATCCGCTCCCATCAAGTTAGGATGCGATCCTTACCTTGAATCCTTACCAAGTTATATAGATGGGGTACCACCATGGACACCCACTAACAGAGGCCATGGAATTACGTCCCGACCACTGAAACATGACCCTGAAGTATCACCTAGAGACTTCAAGGAATTACGTATTGACCACATGTCAAACATATACAAACAGCCAAGTAACAGATATATATATCATGCATAGGAACCTCATACCAACATTCGTATCCAACTCTCATTTATCATATGTTGAATCAATACCAACTCGTTATTCCCAACCATGAGTAAAGTGTTTCTCCTCATACCAAGACCATGCTCATGTCATATTCGTGACCATATATATATATATATACATATACATATATATACATATATATATATACATATATATACATATATATATATATATATACATATATATACATATATATATATATATATACATATATATATATATATATATATATATACACATATATGTGTATATATATACATATATATATATATATATACACATATATATGATATATATGTATATATATATATTCAACCTCTCAAGTATAACCATGATTCACACATATAAAGCTTATGCCAAACTCATGATTCACACATATAACCATCTCCCAGTCATGCATAATCATTCCCGTCAATCCATCATACAATAACTTATACAAGCACAAGTTATACATCCAAGCACAGAGGGAAACCAACTCATGACGCATTCTCGCCCAGCCTTCGCTCAGGCTGGAGAGTCTCGCTCAAGCGAGAAGGACTCTCGCTCAGGCGAGCTCCCATCGCCTAGGCGAGAGCTCGACACATACACAACAGCGGCCTTTGTGCATTATCACTTAGGCAAGACTCCCCTCGCCTGAGCGAGACACTCGCTCGCTCAAAACTGAGTTGGTCGCCTTAGCGACCCCTCGCGTAAAAAGTCTGGGCGAGCCTCTGCTCATCTCGCCTGGGCGAGACAGGCTTGCTTGGGCGAGATTATCAGATCTCGCCACTATTTTCCTGCGACAGCCATTTATACCAAGCCAAAATGCACACTAAAGCATTCCACGCATCCAGAATATCATATCAACCATAAAATCGTAGTACAACAGCAAGAACAACAAAAGAGAAGAATACAAGATTAGGTTCTAGCTTCCTTTACCTGGAATAAGCCAGTACAATACTCCGACACCAACCACGAAACACAGAAGCTCTAGGAAAAAGGCTTAGAAGTTGAGTAGAAACAAGCTTCGAACGAACTGGTCCGAGACGGGAAAGCAAACCCTAGCAGAGTAACGGCTGCAGCTTTTAGAACAAAGGGGCAGATTCTGAAAGTGAGTAAGAGAG
This sequence comes from Vigna unguiculata, assembly GCF_037176805.1. NCBI lineage: Eukaryota > Viridiplantae > Streptophyta > Magnoliopsida > Fabales > Fabaceae > Vigna > Vigna unguiculata. The sequence goes on along the minus strand of NC_140792.1, from coordinate 9,107,535 downwards.
TTAGGGTTAGGGCAGACTTAGGGTCTATTTTTCCCTTTGGGCCAGCCCTTAGGCCAACCTCACATGGGGCAGCCCTTTTTAAATTAGGGAAGAAAATTCATTATTTCAAAAATTCAATAATAATTAATGAATTACAATAATCAATAATTAATATTATTGTAAAAATTATATAAAAAATTATTTTTGTAATAAAAATATTATTGTTGTAGGAAAAACAACATAATCAATATTTTGTTCAATACCTACATAAGCTGGGATATTTTTTCTATTACAATTTAAAATAAAATATTTTAAAAAATAAAAGTTAATAATAATAACATAATTTGAAAAATAAAAATAAAAATAAAAATATTATTTTTACAATAAATGTATAATAATAACATTATTTGAAAACTAATAAAAAGCAATAAAAAATTTAAAATTTAACCAAATATTATAGCAATAACACATAATAAATATTTTAACATTAACCAAATTTTAAATTCACAATCACATTAACACATAATTTATGTTAATAATGATTTTATACATTATTAATTTATATTTTATTAGTTATTAATTATACTAAATATTATATACATGAATTAGAATAATTGTTGAATTGATAATGGATAATATAGATAATAATTTTAAATTTCCAACAATTCAATAATATTTTTTTAATTATAATAATTATTGAATTTTAATTATAGATAAATGATAATATATAATATAGATAAAAAATTTAAATTTCTAATAATCAATAATACTTATTGAATTATAATAGCTGTTAAATTACAAATATAGAAAATAAATAATACAGATAATATTTTTAAATTCTCAACAAATAATAATAATTTTTTAATTACAATAATCATTGAATTCTAATCATAAATAATTCTATATTGAAAAATAATTATTAATAATTTACAAATAAGTGTTGAATTACCCTTAACTGCAATATATATAGTACTATTAAACTTTTCAACAATCAATAATAATTTCATTCAAAGAAAAACCTGAATAAAAAATTTACCACTTAACTATATTTATCTATATCTATTATTCATATAAGAGATAGTATACATAATAATTAATTTTTCACAAATCAATAGTTATTTCATTCAAAGAAAAAGTTGAATAAAACGTTATATCTATATATATTATCTATATAATATACATAATAATTTTAAATTTTCGAAAATTCAATAATAAATAATGAATTATAATAATAATTAGTCCATATTGTTGTAAAAATTATATCAAAAATTATTTTTATATTAAAAAAATATCTTTATAATAAAATGTTATTGTTACAAGAAATTCTCTTTTGTGTTCCGACCTTTATTTAAGTAACTTAATCATTTATTTATTTTCATTAAAAAAATAATTTTAATTAAAAGATTTATTTTTTTAATTGTTTAAAGTTTTAAATTTATAATTGTTTATGATGTTTATTTTAAAGCTAAATTTCCAAATTGAAAAGCATTATATTAAGAACTCATTTCAAAACCTCTTACAATGTTCAATTTTCTTTTAGATAAGAAATAAATTAATATGTTAATCAATTTTCATTTTAAAAAAATTAAATTAAAAGTTGTAATCAATTTTCATAAAGCTTTTCTTTTTGCAGAAAATCTTTACAAAATATTTCCTTTGCTAGTCTATTTTACCATGGATAACTGTGGAAGTATTTCATCTCAATGCAGGTCCTTTCCTGGTATATGAAAGTTGCTTTATAATATCACCGTAGTCGATATCTTTATTCCCAAATATTTTCTGTTTCTTTCTAGATGTAGATGCATTGAAGATCAATGGCTTCTAATCCCAAATTTTAATGTTTTTATTTGTCTTTGGTTGACCACCGGACAAATATCTTCATGCGTTATCTCTTTGTTGTATATATCTACCATTTTTCTATAAGATTTGTGCATATGAACTATCATGAAGAAAGGTTTTTCTTTATTTTTTATTAAAGATGTTTAATTCAACCTTAACAAATGGTCCATATTGATGATATTTGAATCTGTTATTTGATAAAGTATTTTTCCATTTTTTTTCCTTTTTTGAAGAAACTATTCTGATCAAGACTATGTTCTATTTTGTCTCCATTGTTTTCCAATTATATTTTATCTCTTTTTATTGATATATGATGTTCTGAAGGATTTGTGTGCATGGTTTGCATTGTTGCTTTTATAGGAATTCATTCATAATTTATAAAGCAAATTCAAATTCAAAATGAAAGCATTATAGGTTGTTTCGCACCATCGTTAAATTCTTCTATATGACTTTTGTAAGACTCGTGAAATTTAATTAATTCAATAAATAATTAATTAATAAATGTGGGTAGCGAGAGCCTTTATGACATTAATTATTGATTGATATGATGTGAAAAAGTGCTAACTCAAATGGTTGAGAGTACTAGATTGTGTGATAGGACAATGGTTCAAGTCCTATGTATACCATTTATGTGTTAAATAATTGATTAATTGATTATTAATTTAATAATATGCTTGATTATGATGAGTGATAATTTAATCCTATATTTATAAGAATTATCAAGAAATATGAATTGGTTGAATGGTTGTGCATTGATTTGATATTGGCATGGTTAGGGGTTTGAATCTTGATAAATCCAAACTAAACTCTCTTTTTGCCAAAATTTCTTTTGGCATGAAGGTGGAAGGGCATAGGAACCCTAGCTGGCCAAGGAGCACCCAAGAGGGGCTGAAAAATAGTCCATAATGGACTTTGAATGGCAATTAAGTGAGCTTAATGCCAAATCTCCTTTTTCTCTTCACTATTGCTAATTAAGGCACTTTTTAGTGGGAATTAAGGGTGAGAGAAAGAGTTTTGGTGCCTGCCATTGGAGAGCATTGTGAGGAGTAAAATTTTAGAGAGGAACTATGGTTCTTGGGTGAAAAGAAGAGCTGAATTGAGGTGCCACTAAGGAGACCATTGGTGATAAAAAAGGGGAGCTCTACATTATCAAGTTTTAAGCAAGGAACCCAGGTTAAGGGAGCTTTACTTGATAATTTGTGTGCTTAGATTAATTACATGATGAATAACATGTTTATGCATGATTACTTTGATGTTCACGTTAATTTTGCGTTCCTGAAGAGGAACCGCCTAGCGGTAGGGTCTTGGCCGCTAGGCGACACAAATCACAACTTAGTTTTTGTGTTTTTCTTGATGAACTACCTAGCCATGATGAACACTCGGCAAGCGACGCAAGTCAAATTGACTCGATTTTGATGTTTTTCGTGTTTTGGGAGGATTCTAATCGGGGAGAAATCAAGTTCTAATTGTTTGTGAATGATTAGACATCATACATCCGTGAAATTTGTGTAATTGGTGGTTAAATTGGATGAACTCATATGAACATCTTTTAGGGTTTGGCAAATTGGGGGTTTGGGGTTTATTAATGTTTGATGCTGGAATTGCGTTGATAGTCTATAAAATTTGACTCTGGTTAGAGAATAGGTACCTTAGTAGTAATGATTGACTGCTGGAATCGAGTAAAGGATCAATGTAGGGTGCTTTGGAGTTGTTGGACATTCGGAGATGTAGTGAAAAGCTGGAATTTTTCTAGGCTTTCATGCACCACCTAGCGGCGGTTGCATCTCCTCCATGTGCCAGCGTAGTGGATTATGCACTACGTGGTTGTGATGGCAGGCACTGAGTTTGGGTTCTGCTGCAGTCTCCAATGGAATTGGAAGAATGGATTTGGGGATATCTTTGAATACTTAATGATAGAAAACTAATGCATGAATTAAAGTAGTAGGTTTAAACTTAGAATTTGATGGATTTAGTGGCAAAGTGATGTGAGGGAGGTATATATGAGGTTTGTGAATGAGGACTGAGAATGATTGTTGGCTACTCGGATGTGGTATTAGTTATTCTAAGACTTTGCTTATATAAAGTGTGGTATAGTGTCAATTATGGATTTGGAAAATCTATGTTCTTTGATTGGGTTCAGATTTATGAGTGAAGTGTTGGTAAATACTTAGGTAGTAGTGAATGGAAATCAGATACAAAGCTAGTACTTGGAATGTGAGTGGAGTTGTGATCTATCTAGGAGGAGTTGACATGTAATTGGTTGGTGATGGCTGTAATGACTAGAACTAAGGTTAAGAAATAAGTAATATGAGTGGATTGTAGCCTATTAGGAATGAATAAGGTTAACTTTAAGGAAGCCTAATTTTAGTATAATATAGATGTTGCACTTAAATGGAAGTAGGAACCTTGATAATGGGTTAGCCACTTGAAAAGTGATACAAATAAATTGGTATAACTTATTGTGAGCCTTGATGTCTCGAATAAGGAGTAGAAACGGGTTGGAAGTGATTATAAACCAGTACTGCGCATGTACTGGTGTAGCACCTGACGGTAAAATTGACACCGCCAGGTGATAGCGCCAATTACAGTGGATTCTTGGAACGCGTGTGCCTGGCGATGAGGGTGGTCCCACCAGGCGATATCTGCAGCGTTAGTGTGTTCGAGGCGCTTAGCGCCTGGCGGCACATGTCCCCTGCTAGGCGGTCTAGAAGTGTGTTGTGCTTAGCGACTCATGAGTAGTGCTTGGCGACTCGTGAGCAGCGCCAGGCGATATTGTTAAGGCAAAAGGGTTTTTCCTTGCTTTGAGGTGCGTGGTTTACAAGGTTTTGATGATGTCTCGAAGTTCGGCTTGCTGGTGTTCCTTGAGTTGTGGCTCAGAACGTATCCCTTGAGTTGTGGCTCGGGATAGGGGTTAAGCACGTGGCATTCCTTGAGTTGTGGCTCAGAATGACATCTCTTGATTTGTGGCTCGGGATGGCGGATGAACACGAGGAACTCTTGAGTTATGGCTCAGGTTGGCGAGTGTTGCCGGTGTGAGTGTGCGCGTTGTGGCATGTATAGATAGGTCCAATTAGATTGTCCTCCTCAATATTAAGCTGATGAGTTTGGTAGTCTTGGAACGTACGAATGTTATTCGTATTGGGAACTTCACCTGGCGTTACAGAGTGTGGTTCGTAGCATGGTTTCCTGCACGTGCTCTACGAGTTGTGGTTGGTAGGTGTGGCAATAAGACACCTTGAGGTACTCATCAGAAGATGTAGAATACGGTTCACATGGTGGTGGCCATGTGATATGGAATCAAAGGATGGAATTCCTTTGGTATGATTGTGATATATATATATATATATATATATATATATATATATATATATATATATTTGTATATATGATTATTTTATTGTTAGCTCACCCTATCTCCTTGTGTTTGGCGATGATCGTGTACGCGGTACACGGAAGCAGATGATGTTGCAAGTAGATCTGGTGAGGCGTAGATCCAGAGCGTGAGCTAGCTGGGGAAATTTTATTCATCGTCTTCTTATCTTATGAATTTATTTATTTTTGTAACCATGTGGATTATGGAACATATCTTTTATATTTGACTTTATAAATTGAGGCTTTTGAGATACTTTATATTATAATAAAGTTTTAAATTTTCCTACGTATTTGGAAATTAATATTTCAATAAATGAAGTTTATTTATTAATTATTTATTTTATTATTTAAATTCGTAGTATCCAGTCGTGATGTTACAACTTTCTCTATTTTGTTTCTCTATATATACCCCCATTTGTGGACACCCCCACCAGGGGTTTCATTCACTATACATTATGTCTATGTCTATATTGCAAAAACAATGTCAATGTATAGTCAAACTAAATTCTGAGAGGGAAAATTAGCATATTGTTGCTCAAGTGGTGAGGCTTTGGTTCGTTAACGATTATGCCACAACCAAACCTCCATTTTCAATGGAGATTATACTCAAAGACAAAGAGGTAGTGCATTAAAAAAATTTCACAAATTATTTGCTCTTCATAGCCTAAATTCTTATTGTTATAACTTACAATTACAATATCACTTATTTAACTTGTAGGGTGTCTTAATTCATGCCTTGGTAAGCACACACATATATATAAATTTCAATATGAAATCAGTGAGGATAAATTTACTCCATCCAATCATTCAATATTTCTGATAACAATGGTTCTTAAAGAAAGTTTAATATTAATAATATTGAAGGATGTGTACTCTGAAAGTGTTCAATTGGAGAAGCTAAAGGATCCCACTAATAGGATTACATGTGATATCGTTGGAGAGGTATTACAACTTTACAAAACTGTAATTCCCAAGCTTTAATATGATAAGAAATTTTCTAACATTACAAAATTTTAATTGTATTTTTCTATTGGAATGTTATTTTTCAGGATTTGCTCACCAAGTTTACCAAAGAATTAAATGATGTTGATGATACTGAGATTCTTGTTATTGAATTGAGTTCTGATGTTTTTGTTCCACCTATTGTAGCTAAAAGAGAATGTGAACCTTTCGTTGTTGTAGAAGAGCCAAACTTGCCTATAAAGAGGATGCTCAAAAGAAATATTAAGATTGAGAAGTAACTTCTCATCTATTTGTTTTATGTTTAGATATTTGTTTTAAGTTTGGCAGTGTCTTTATATTAACAACCCTTTTGAATACATTTTGTTGATATTGTTTCTCAAATGTATTTGTTTAAAATTATTTTAGATGTTTTCTATATGTTGATGTTTATGTTAGATGTGGTTCTATTCTGCTTTCTTGAGAAAGACTATTTACTATGTTTATGTTGTTGGTGTTTGTTATATGTGTTCAATCAAAAAGACTTCTTTTCAATTTGTGTTGCCTTTTACTTTTATTTCAATGTTCTTTGAATTTTTATTTTAATAATACATTACAAATTAATGGTTTAATATTCAAGTGTTGACATAATTTCAAGTTTTCAATAATAAATTAATGTCAACTAAATGAAAGTTTTCATTTATTTTGTTTTTATTCGATTTATTATTCAAGTTACGTGGTAAATAAATTTGCATATTCTAAAACAGAATGTATTTTGGCAAATTTCGGTAAATATATTCACAACTTAAAATTTTGACAATTTTTTATGGTTCAATGTTTTGGTTATTTAAAGTTTTAAATCTATAATCCTTTATGATGTTTTTTATTATTTTTCATTTACAAATTGAAAAATATTCTATTAAGAACTCATTTCAAAACCTCAACCAATATTAAATCTTAAATATAAGAAAGAAATACAAATAGAAATATTAATGTCATTATGTATTTATCAATCTAAAATTGTAACACCCCATTTAATTAGCAAACATAATTAAAGGAAGCGTCACACTAATATAATATAGCAGCGCAGTCCTGAAGTTTAAACTTAACTCCTTACATTTATCCAAGGCACACCACGATGCCAAAACTAAACTAGATACAAAGTGCAATAGTAATCAAAATAGGAAATTAAAAGATAGACTAGTACATGGGTCATAGCCCCAAAAAGAAAGACCAAAGTAGTAAAATCCAGCCCAGATGGCTAAGTAGCGAAACCATCACCTCCATGTTGACCACGGGTGTTCCTCGCATCTGCTCACATCAACAAGTTGATGATCATCGCAAAAGGGAGAACCACACATATAAAACATACAAAAACAACATAAGGGTAAGCTAGAGCCAAAAGTGGTTTTATCATGTAATCTGATATACTTTCACAGTCAACTTTTCATACATCATCCAAGCATGTTATGAACTTCCAATCAATACATTACGACTCGACTCGACTCATCCAGATACATATAATCTAGTCGAATTCGGCAGATGCTTGCACTTGTGGTGGATTACCTTGCTCATCCCCGAGCTAAGTGTTACAATGTTTCAATCCCCCACACACAAGGTTAGCCCTTAAATGAGTTTCAGGTCTCCTACTACTCTCACCACAAGAGTCCGTCTGCTCTAAGTGAGACTAACTGACCCCGTCACATGGGCCAGCCCTTTTAATTAAAGGCAGAAAATAAAGTGGATCTTACAAAATTATGTAAAAGTTTTAATATATTCATATATTAATATTATATCAATATCGATATTATATTTAATTATTAATAATTTAACATATATATATATATATTATATTAGATTTTTCTGTTAGCTAAAAATCATTTAACATATACATTTATTAGAATTTTCTGTCAAATAAGAAATACATTAATATGTTAATTAATTTTCGTTTTCAAAAAAAAAATTCAAAGTTGTAATTATTATTTCAGTTTCCGATGTGTTTGCTCTTTGACAATTTAACCCATGTTTTTTGTTTTGCAAATCATAAAGCTTTTCTTTTGGCAGCAAATCTTCACAAAATATTTTTTTTCCTGTCTCCTTTACCATGGATAATTGTGGAAGTATTTCGAAAAGAACAACCTTAGGACCTTAGGCCAATTTCATCTCGATGCACGTCCCTTTTTGCAGATCATAAATTTCTTTGTTTTATTTTTATATATTTTAAAAGATATAAATTAAATTAGATGTATAGTGTTTTGAAACTGTAAATTTTTTACAAAGGGATCGAAAATTAAACACGTTGTTTGTAAGATCCCAAATAAATAGATAAAACTCATTTAATAAAAACGCCACATACATAAATATCCAGAGAGTACGAAGATTTGGGGTATGAAGTATACTAGTAAACTAATTGTACTAGGTCTTGTACAGACAAAAAAATCATAACTAATAAATCCTTCAGCAAGGGGCCCCATAGTGGGCCCAATACTCGTCCAGTCCATCAAGCTGTAGCATTCCTATCATCATTACCACTACCAGGAGTCCTCACATCTGCTCACATCAATAGAATCGATGATCATCGCAATAGGAGAGAACCACATACAACACAACCAAACAAGCAAACAGGGTAAGCTAGTGTAAATAAATCTTATATCACAACAATCAACATGCAGTCTCAGAGTCAAACATGAATAGCAGACATTCACACATGGATTACCAAAATCATTTAAGACCCAAAGACTTGACTTATCCAGATACATAAAATGAGGCACCACCACGTGGCAGTGGAATTATGTCCTAGCAATGAGGCGTCACCACGAGGCCTTTGTAGAATTACACCCTTACAAGAGGCACCACCACGTGGCCTACGTGGAATTACGTCCTGGCCTTGAGGCACCACCACGATACTCCCGTGGAATTACGTCCTTATGTTGAGGCACCACCATGAACTCTCACCACGAGGTTCATGGAATTAAGTCCAATAGGTGAGGCACCACTAGGGACTCCCCTTAGGAAGGTCCATGGGATTAGTTCCAACATATGAGGCGCCACCAAGAGCTCTCACTACAAGAGTCATGGAATTACGCCCTACCCACACTTTGTACATGTTTCACCAACAAATCAGAAAGTTCCCATAATACTAATATCATGTATAAAGAACTAATCATATAACTCATGCTTTCCAACTCATAATTAATAAAGCAATATATCATTTCAACCTCAACCTCATATAGTAATCAAGGCATCATCCCTCAAACCATTCAAGTATAGTATTCAAGCCAGGCAAACAAGCAACCACTTCATTAGCCATTCACATTATAGCACACAACTCGCCCCAGTCTCGCTCAGGCTAGAAGACCTCACTCAGGCGAGTGAGATCCTCTCGCTCAGGCGAGCCCCTTCTCGCTTAGGCGAGAGCTCGAACAGTGGAACAATGTCTCCTACGAATTCTCGCTCAAGCGAGTCCCTTCTCGCCTAAGCGAGATTGCACCTCGCTCAAAATGGAGACAAGTCGCCTGAGCGACAGCTCGCGTAGAAAGGCTTGGGCGAGCCTCTGTTAGTCTCGCTTAGGCGAGACAGGCTCGCTTAGGCGAGAAAACCAATGCTCGCCACTGTTCACTCGTGCAAAACGCATAAACAACACCAAAATAACATTTTAACCAATATCCAGCAATCAAATCACGAACACACCTCAAGGATATGACTTAAACTCAGAAAATATACAGAAAACATAAATAACTGTAAATCCTAGCTTCCCTTTCCCCTAAAGGGCTTATACGAGACTTCGACACCAACTGTAGAGTGCAACAGTTCGAGAAACAGTCTTAGAAACTAGAAGAACAACAGGGCATTAAAAGAACAGAGTTACTATGGAACCCTAAATGTAAGAACACGAAAATAAGCTTTAAGAAATACAGGTACGAGCTTAAGAAACACTTACATGGAGCGGAAAAGCAAAACAGAGCTCGAGAAACCTTCGCCAAGATCAAAGTTAAGCTGTAACAGAGCGTTCTGAAAGGAAGAGGGGCAGTGCGTAAGGTTCTGTTGTGCAAGAATGAATCTAATTTGGAAACCCTAGCAGTTTTAGGGCCTTAACACCCTATGGGCCAGCCCTTAGGCCCAACAGATTAAGGCATGTCCTTAAACATTAGGGCAGAAATAAAACTGGGTCTTACATTGTTTTTCCGTTATTGTATCCAAAACAATAGTAAAACAATTACAAATAATTTTATTATTATTTTTGTAATCACAAAATTAATGTAAAGAAGTCATTTCTAGAATATTTTATTTTTGTGTGAAATTGATTGAAAATTAAATAATTAACAAGTAAACACCACCAAACATTAAAGATCAATCACCAAATATTATTACTGTTATTATTATTATTATTATACAAAATAGCTTAAAATAATATATCATTTTATGTTAATTATACAAAATATGTGTTGCCTAATATAAACTGATTGTTTAGTGATAATTAGGGATGGCAACGGGACGGGGCGAGGCGGGGATGGGTTTCGCTATCCCATGTCCATCCTCGTAAAAAAAAATTATCTTCATCCCCACACCCAAACCTAACGGGTATCAAACTTTTGTCTCATCCTCATCCCCACCGGATAGCGGGTATACTCTCGTACCCATACCCATACCCGTACCCGTTTTCTTACTGTTTCAATATCAATTTTAATTAATTTTTATAAAATAATAAAAAATTACGGTAAAGAAAACATAATATTATCACATATCCAATATTAGAAGGATGATTGTTTCTTCGATATCAAATACTTTGGAATAAATTATAATTGTTTACATTTTAGATTACAATACCAAATAAAGTTTCATGAGAACCAAAATATTTATTAAATTTACAAGCATTAATGAAACCTATTTGATAAAATTTAAAACAATATAAACGGAAAACAAATATTTAAATTAAAATATATTTTAAATGTTTGTTTACTTCAATTTTTAAAATTCTAATGGATCTCTTTCTCATATACTATTAAGTTATAATACATCACTTGATCAAAATGATGCAAAGAATAAATAATAAAATTTTAACATAATCTTGTCTCTTTTGAACTCCAATATATTTTGGATGGTGATAAAAAAATATTCATGACAATTACGTTAAATTTTTATATTGTAGTAAATAAAAATTATTTATAGAATTATAGTGAAAAAATTACTAGTATTCTACATGATGAAAATAAACAATAAATAATTAGAAGAAATAAAAAATAGAAAGTATATATAATTAATTGTGAATATTTTAATAATTTAAACGGGGACGGGTATTATGGCGGGGATATGTATAACCTCATACACATCGTCATACCCAATTGAAAAAGTCAGAGATTCTCCATACCCATACCCATACCCAGTCAATACGGAGATTCTCCGTCAAAATGGAGACGGATTCGGACAATACCCACAAAGGCGGGTTTATTTGACATCTCTAGTGGTAATGGAATCTTTTGCAGATAATCACAAAAGCAAACGGTAGAGGTTTTGAAAAGACAAGACACCTGATAAGTATTGCTTGCCTCCAAAACCAGATACTTCATTTGAAATTTGAAAACGTAATGTCATGGATAGGAAAAAGCTTCATGTTCAATTGGATGACTTGGATAGCATTGCCATGCTTTTAGGTTGTTGACTGTAGTTACATTTATTTAAGCTCATAATTTTATTCATTAATTTATACTCAATTATATTTATTTATTTTATTTATTTATAATGGAACAATAAGTTACAATGTTTCTTATACAATTATACTCAATCTTAAAAATAATCATGTGCATTGCACGGGTCAAAAATCTAGTAACAACACATTCACAGCTACATATCACACATAAACAACATAGTATAACAATACAAAACTGCAAAATAACTTTGACTAAAAACGTTGGTCCCTAGCAACGATGTTAAATTTGATCGAGGTCGTACTTGAACAAATAAATTGTTTTAAATATAGTACTTAGGACTTAACCCAAAGTCATCTTTCAGTGACCAATGCATTCAATCAAAGGTTCCAATTACAAACACAACACACAACAAGGGGGTTTGGTCTGGCAGATTTAAAAATAACTTCAGATTTAAAAACTTAATATACATTGACTAATTGAATTAAACACAATCCACATATCATAGACCATGAAAATAATTCATTATGTTCCAATCTATATCCATTAAAAAGTAAGCCACTAAACCAATATTTTAACTAGTTTCAATACATAAGTAAGTAGTGCATAAACCCATTAATCTATGATAGTTCATCCACATTCATTAAGCATGAACACAACCTAACCAAGAACTAATACATCCAATATGATTGTTAAGCATAAATAGAACAAGCATATCATTAAAACACATATTCAATGGTGAAGATATAATAGAAACGAAAATAGTAATTATAAAAATGAAAACCTCAAAGCTTCATTGCATAATCTTTAAGAAGTCAATACTCAAAAAGTAGCAAGACATAGAAGTGAAGAAACAAAGCAATGCAGAACGAAAATGCTCCATGGAAAGTCAGAAACTAAGTCAAAATCGAGAATAATAACACCAGAATATCAAACCCTAGGTTGGGTAGCGCTCTAATATGAAGAAAAACGTGAACAATGGTGGTCCCTTCAATGGGTCTCCAAGGGAGGCCCCAAAAATGTAAAACCAAAGAGCTGAAAATGAATCCCCATGGTTTTGAATCCTAAAACCCTAAAAAACTTGTGGTCACCTCACCACATAAATTTAAAATTACAAAATTGTCATTCTGGTCAACATAATTACAAAACTATCACTATGGGCCCAAATGCTGATGTGGAAACAAAGGCTGATGTGGCACAGATGATGTGGCACCCTTCTTTTTACAAAATAAACATTCAAGCCCAAAAATGCATCAGAACAAAACCTAAAATTAATCAAGTGTGAAAATTAGACCAAGTAAATCCAAATTAATGAAAATTTGAATTATAGGCACAATGAGGCCCAAAAGATGAAAATGCACTAAAGATAGATAATTAAGCATTAAACATCAATCAAGATAGGTAAGTAAAAATTGTAAAATAATTACTTCATCAATTGGAATTTTTATGTTCATAATGAAGTTAGCGGTTATGATCCAAGAGCATGAAAACTAGGGTTGCGGGTGGAGGAATGAGTTGGTTTGAATGGTTCAATTAATCAATTGAGTTTTCTTTACTGTTGGATTCATTTTTTTTGCAAAAATGCGATTGGCTTTATGGTTAAATTGCAATGGTCAATGTGATAACTTTTTTATGGTATGAAAGTGTTATTAGATTGCTATTCTTTTTGGCAAATTGATGTTTTGTTGTTTTGGATTCAAGGGTAAGTGTAGAGTTTTAGTGTTGAATTGTGGTTGCATGGTTTTGAGCAATGCGTGAATTTTATTAGGTGGAAAATATTGAATGGCTGTAAGCCTCATTTGGAGCAAGTGTAGAAATTCTTTTATGTTCAAATTTATAAGTTTGGTGAAAGAATTATGTTGTGTTGATGTGAGTTGTTCATACCTTAGAAGGTTGGAAGGTAAGAAATACAGTTATTGTGGAGGATTAAGTGAAAGTTTGATATGTTAAAGGATTACTTGGTGTTTTTCCAAGTTTGGGTGCTTTAAAGTGAACCAAATAGGTGTTTTACACTTATTTTCGTATTTTTAGGTATGTTTGCGCAACGTCGGGCATTGAGTGTTGGTTCTAGGTGTTGAGCGGTGAGTTTTATGAAGCAGCTTGCGTTGAGCGCTGGTTTTGGCATTGATATGTGATTTTTACAAAGCATTGGGCATTGGGTATTAGGTGTTGGTTTTCTACCGTTGGGCGGTGGTTTTTACGAGGTAAATGGTGTTAAGCGCTAGCATTGAGCAATAGGTTGTCTATTTTTATTGCTTTGTCTGGTTTGAATGATATCTCAAGTACTAAGGTTCGAGTACAAGTATATTATGGATGAGGTGATACTTTGTGGTAATGTATAATATGTTATGATGATGACGTCTGGTTACTTATATAATTATGAGAATTATATGCATATATGTGGAGCACGATATGAGGTAATTACATGATGGGTTGGGGTATGTTGATCTTATGATAAGGTGTGGTATGTATGTGTAATCATGTGAGCTAGAACAATATAAATTCTCTAATAGCCATAAAATCATGATGATGCTTTTACTTAGAGTGCTTTATCGAGTCAGGGTAAAAGGGTTATGTTCCTGCATAAGTCTTTAGCATGAGCTTAGCAAGAGTGTTCTTTTCCAAGGCTTTGTTGAGTAGGTGGAAATGTTGCTTGTAAGTCTATGGAAAGAAAGGGAAGGGATTTTTCCAAGAGGCGTTGTTAAGTAAGAAAGGTAAAGTGGTTTCAAGTATAGATCTGATTTAAGTTCTTGTCGAGGTCGTACCTAACCAAATTTAAACATATAAATGCAGTACTCATGAGTTAACCTAAGGTCGTCTCCCAGTGACCATCATTTTCAATCAAAGGTTCTAGATTCAACAAAGGGGGGATTGGTAGATTCACAATTTCAACAAAAAATTAATACGTAATTGCATATTTGATAAAAACGCATTGATTCTTGATTCGAATGTAAATCCACCTATCATAGATCCCCAAAATTGCATACACTATCTAGAAACTCTTGTGATCTCGAAATTAAACCACTGAGCGAGGATTAACACAATTTCATCACATCATTTAATCGTACCACTGGTAAAGCATCTGTGGAAGCTTTGATGGAGGTCGTACCCGACCAAATAGAACAGTTAAATGCAATACTCGGGAGTTAACCCAAGGTCATCTCCCAGTGACCAAACCTTTCACTCGAAGCTTTCTAGATGCAATTCAACACGCAAAACAAAGGGGGAGTTGGCAATGTCAAAATCACAATTTTAATTCAATCAAATAGTAATGAAAATGTGTTGATTCCCTGATTCAAATGCGCTTTTACTTATCATCAGTCATGACAATTTGATCTCTGTTAGATTAACTCATAATCCACTCACTCCCAATCAACTAAGCGAAGATTAAGAAAAGTTTCATTATACATTAAAGCAATGCACACATCAATTAATCTTACCACTGAACAAGCAACCCACATTCATTAAGCATGATACAAATTCACTTAAAGACCAAATTATCCACTGCATATTAAGCACATACAGATTTTGAATTATCCTAGGAGATTAAGAAATGAAAAGTGAACCAGAACAGAACCCAATCAACATTATGGAATAAAGAACTTTAAAGCTCATGCATTCTCTTCAATGAATCAATCACAAAATTAGTTCTCCATAGAAATGGAGCTGCAACAGAATGTAACCCTAATCAAATCCATCCTTTCAATGCACCAAACAATAGCAAAATGTAAATGGCAGGAATGAAAACATAAAATGGTAGAAATGAAAACCAAAATTGCTTCAATGAAAAAGTTATAATGAAAACAGAGGAGATATTGCAATAATACTTCAATAAAATGATACCAAAACAGTTTCATGGTGCAATAATGTCAAAATCCCTAAATGGGTGCTGATTCAAAGTGCAAAAGCGCCTAAAACATGAGTCGGTGCCTCCATGGTCACCATACAAAGCAAGGAAACGTAAAAATGGAGTCTATGGAAGAAGATGGTGGCTGCCCATGAAGAAAAAGACCTAAAATTCATGGTCACATCACCACAGACCAAAGTATTTACAAAAATGTCATTTTGGTCAGTAGAATTACAAAAATGCCACTATGGACTAAAAATGCTGGCCCAATGACATGGACAGGCTCATTGACATGGATCAGACGTGACAATGATATGACAACTCTCTCTTCATCTTAAGATTAGTGTCCCAGCTCCAAAATTTGCGCCACAAAATACCTAAACATAATTAGAAACAAAAAATTAGACTAATGTCAAATTACTCAAAATTCAAAATAATGGCCTAATGAAGCCTAATTGAGGAAAATGCACTAATAAAAGACAATTAAGGACTAAAGAACCATCAAGTTGGACACAAAAAGGAAATGGAATAAGAGAAAATAATGACTCATCAAGCATCTAGAAACAACACCTAAAATCATTAAGCATGAATTCATGTCTATTTCAATGCAAGAAAGAAAACACAAACATTAAGCATGCCCAAAATTCATATCTAATAACAAACCACCGATTAAAATGATGAAGAGGAACATAAATAGCGAAAAATAAGCACAAAATTTCAAGATTTCATCCCATTCTCATCAAAGAATCAATACTCCAAATTAGTTCTCCATCAAACTCAAATTATTGCATAAACAAGGGGAAATTGAATTCCAATATAAATTTTCAAACTAGAATGTGAAACCCTAACATTGGTGTTGTCCAAATGCATCAAAACGTGAGAATAGGGTGGCTGACATCAATGGTTGTTCCAAGCTCTCCAAAAACGTAAAAAGGAAATGAAAATAAAAAATGAAGGTTTTGCTACAAAAACTTATACCCCTAACGTGGTCACATGACCACAGATGCACCAATTTACAAAAATGTCATTTTGGTCAGTAGAATTACAAAAAATGCCACTATGGGCCCATAATATTTGTCCAATCACTTAAATGACGTGGAAATGACATGGACAAACGTGGCAATGACGAGGCAACTCTCTCTTCATCTTATGATTAGCATCCAAGCTCCAATATTGCTTCACAAAATACCTAAAAATAATTAGGAAAAAAAACTAGACCAACTAATGCCAAATGAATCAAAATTCGAAATAATAGTCCAATGAAGCTCAATTGATGAAAATGCACTAAAAATAGACAATTAAGCACCAAACATCCATCCAGATGAAAACAAAAAGGCAATGAAATAGGGGGAAATAATGACTCCTCACTATGGAAAGCAAGGGAAGGGATTTTTCTAAGAGGCGTTGTTGAGAAGGAAAGGTAGAGTAGTTTCAAGTACAGTTTTGATTTAAGTTCCTGTATTCCAGCACTCTTACTCAAAGTTCCTTGCTTTGTTTCACGTTTATTCCTTTTCTTTTTCCTTCTTTTTGAATTTTGTTCCAGCAATGTCATTTTCTTTTTTCTTTTTCAACTTTGTTCCACCTTTGCACATATTTTTTTCTTTTATTCCAGTTGGTCCAGGCACTTTCCACATCTTTGTACCTTCAAAGATCACACATCACAACACTTGAACTTTGCACTATCCTACAACTCAACCCAATTCACTTCACATCCCTAAGATAGGGTATAAAAATGATTTTTCTAGGAAAAAGGTTGTTGTCATGATCAGATTTTTCAATAAAAATTAGTCAAATATAGCCAAAAAATGAGGATGCAATGGTGATTTTTCATGACAGGATATATTTGGCAAGTGGCTACATAAAAAATGGCCTAGATTATATCAACAAATCACATTCCATGACTAGTTATGTAAAGGAACAAAGAAAGCCTAGAATGACACTATCATGAATGAACCACACACAAGAATGAAATTTTAATTCTCTCAATGGTCAAATTTGCCAAAATCTACTCATGCACACACTTTTCATGTCAGAACAAACTTGAATCAATGATTTGGAGTACAAGAAATTATTGAAATGCAAGTCAAGAGTTAGGCTAGAAAAGAGAGAAAAAAATTCAAATATGTGAAAACGGGTAAAAACATCATTGAAAATCTTCTCAACAAGCTTAAAATGATTAAAGGAACATAAGAAACAATCTAAAATTGAAATTCTATGTAAAACTCAAAATCTCACTACCTAAAACCTCTAAAAACACCTTAAAACTAAGCTAAAACTAATGAATTCACCAAAGCATGAGTAAAACTGTAAAGACACTACCTAAACAACCTTAAAATGACTAAAGAATACCTAAAACTAACTCATAACTTACTTCCTAAAAGGGCTTCTAAAAATCACTACCTAAAGCTAATATTAGTCTACCAAACTAACCTAAATGCATATGCATGTATAAACTAGCCTATAAAATTGTAAACTAACTATCCTAACAGGTTTCTAATGACAAAATATGACTAGAAAACAACTCAAACTGGTAAAATTAGCTACAAATAAAAATCTAGCTACCTAAGGCCTAAAAGTAGCAATAACTATGCTAAAACTGCAGAAATTTAAAACTGAATTAACTAAGTTACGAAACTACTATAGGACTGGCTAAACAACTTCTAATGGACAAAAGAAAGATGAAAAACAATTCATAAATCAGAAACAACCAAAAACTCAAAATGTGGCTAGTAAAACCTAAGAAAAATGAACTAAAAATTTGTCAAAACAAATTGGAAAATACGTCAGCAACGAAAAAATGCTAGACAATGATACAAACATTATCTAATTCATGTATAAAAGATGAAAACTAATCTAAGAAACAAGAATAATATGGAAAACAAAACTGACTATGCCGAACCGAAAATGGTGCACTAAAATGAATCAAAATTGAATACAACATACCCAATCAAGGAAACAAAGGCTAAACATTACTCTAATCAGAATAAGAAAAATTCAACTAAATCTAGAATTAAACTATGAAACACATGTATCAGATAAAAAAAACACTAAAACAGATTATATCTCTACAAAAAAAAGTGAAATTACCGACAAATATGTTTCAGTCAGAAATTTGAATTACCGACAGACTTTCAAATTTTAATTATCGACGGATTTTTCTATCGGTAACACAAATTTCATTTATTGACAGAAAAATCTGTCAATAACATCCGTCATTAATTCAAATTTTTTTAACCGAGAAATTTACCGACAGATTTATTCGTCGGTAAAAGGAGCGAGATATTTCCTGCTCAAATTTGTATTATCGACGGATTATTCCGTCGGTAAAATTCGTCGATAATTTAAAATTTTTTTACCGATGGATAAAAGAAGCGGGAAATTTCTCGCCCAAATTTGCATTGTCGACGAATTTTTCCATTTGTAAAATCCTCTGGTACTTACGTAACTTAGAATCCGTCGGTAAAATTCGTAGATAATAAAAAAGGAGCGGGAATTTTCCCGCCCAAACTCATCTTATAAGAAGACGAGAAGAAGAAGAAAAGAAGAAGAAAAGAAGAAGAAGGAGGAGGAGGAGGAGAAGAAGAAGAAGAAGAAAGGAGAAGAAGAAGAAGAAGGAGAAAGAGAAGGAGAAGGAGAAGGAGATTTTTCTGTTGATAGATTTTTCTGTTGATAATTACCGACAGAACATGATTTCTGTCGGTAAAATTTTACTGACAAGAGTGTTACATACAGATTTTTGACCGTCAATAATCCATCGGTAATGTTGATTTACCGATGGATTTTGACCATTACCGATGAATTTTGACCGTCGGTAATATCAATTTTTCTTGTAGTGTATATAACAAAAAAAAATTAACAACAAAACAATTAAAACATGGTTTGGAATAGATCCATGGAGTGTGACAACTATTGAATGTGTAGGTTCTATTCTAATATTTAAGGTCATGAAACTTCCTCATCTTTTCTTTATAAATGATGGAATTGTTATAAGCTTTAAGCCTGATTTCCTCCAACTCCTACAACTTTTAACTGCCTATAAGGCTTTATGTGCAATGGCCATAAGGAGAAGACAAGGCTTTCCGAAAACTATCTAAAAAGGTAACATTTCTAAGGGGGTTCTATAAGTAGTCCTTTGAGCCCACAACACGTCATCCAACCACTGGCTCCACTTTTTCTGATCAAGTTGGACTAGCTTGGTCTAGAGTTTCTTCACTTCTCTATTGAAAACCTCTACTTGGCCATTAGTTTGGGGATGGTAAGGTGTAGAGACTATATTCACAACCTCATACTTCTGAAACATCCCAATAATGATCCTATTGCAAAAATGACTACCTTGGTCATTGTTTATAGCCTTAGGCCCTCCAAATCTGCAGAAAATATTCAATTTCAAGAATGTGGCTACCTTTTTTGCATCATCCAATTTAGTTGCCTTTGCTTCTTCTCATTTAGAAATGTAGTCCACCGCAATATAAATATAGCAATGTGTAGTGGAATTTGGAAGTGGACCCATAAAGTCTATTCCCCACACATAAAAAACCTCACAGAAAATCACTTTTTCTCTTCGCATTTCATCCCTTTTCATGATATTTTCCCCAACCATTTGACAAGCCTTACATGTAACATCGTAGCCGGATATTACTTATTTAAAATTAAAATAATAGAAATAATAACAAATCGTATTTATTAAAGAAGTACTTTCCTAAAACGCGGGAAATTTTTTTACTTTATTACAAGCGTCAGAATTCCAAACTCCATAAATCTATATAACGTCTACAAAATTCAAAAAATACTAGAAATAAGTTAATTATTACAAAAACATCACAAAGATAAATCCGTGAAAATCTCCCACGCTAGCCCCTCTCCAGCTCTGAGCATCCACGTGTTCACCTGCAACAACATATGTTCCCATGTAACAAGTTACATGATCATCGTCAAACACACACAGATAGGGTGAGCTCAAAATAAAACACATTGCCATATACAATAACATAACAATTTAAAACCCTAACGCTTCTGATATCCCCAAACCTAAGACACAAGCATTCACATTCTCCTCTAGACGTTGCTCGATTCTGCACCCTTTGATGATTACTTTGGTTGATACTTGTTGCCACAAGTGTATACTCGCCCCTCCGACTACAGCCCACTACCTATAGTCCACACGTGGAAATGATCTTATTACGGACTACAATCCGCAACACCAAGTGGGGGTTCCCCAATACTAACTATCATCGAAGAGGGTAATCTTTCAGACCCATCTATACGAGCCATGATCTCGCATACTCCCACTGGACTTCCACAACCACCAGGCTACAACCTCGTGTGGTCACGTGTTACCCCATTACAAGCTACACTCGTAACTTGGGCCCAACAAAGCATCGCCTCAAGACCTCCACCCAAAGTTGTGTAGAATCCCTCACGCAATCCACCTCTGCACCAGAACTACTTGATGCCACCCTCTATGTCGCTAGGCACACTCGTGCTCCAAACTGCCCAGCAGCCACCTCACGCCACCATGCGCCATGCGCCTTTCAATGTCTCTACCACATCGCTTTCGCCTAGCAGAACCACCAGTAGTGTCACTACTATTGGTATTTTGGCATTTTGGACTGGTTCTAAAGAACCCTAAGCACTCAGCACATAATTCAAAGTTTGAATTATAATTGTCCAATAATAATCATAGTACTGAACCATAATTCAACATATTCAATTGCCAAATATTTCATAGTTAAAATCATGTCTTTACTCAATTATTGATGAAATTCACTATACATTATTCTTTTACCAAATAAAACATGCCACATTGTATTTCAACCAACATCATAATTTGCACATAACGACAGTCCCCAAACAGGCACTATACATCATCATAGTCACAACAAACCTTACTTTTACATGAACTTGGTCCCAACTAACACATAATTATACTTATAATTAATTATCTTACATGCATGTGTTTTCTTCCCCCACCCTCTACCCAATTTAACCACTATTATGTATAAAATATCCATATAACCCACCGAAGGACACCCACTGCAAAGCAAAATCCCAATGCCCACTACACTAATAGGTTGCCTGGTGACAGTTCATGTATCGCTAGGCGGTGCATATAAATTGTAGGAAAATCCCAGATTCTCTAGCACTTGCACGAATCCTAAATCCCCACCCATCCATTCAGTCACGCATTTTTGCACGTGTTTAATGTTCAACCAGCTTATTAAGTTCATGCTTTTCAATTATGCAAGGATTCCTACCATTATCATCAAGAAATTTTACTCGCAGATATTCAAACATGTAAAAATTCACACGAACATACATCAGGCTCAATTCAGGCATCTCAACATCATAAAACACCCAAGAAAAATAGCAAATTGGGCAAGCCAGTTCGCGTCGCCTGACGGACAGCACACAGTTGTCAGGCGATTCATAGGAAAAACCCAGAAAATGGGTTTTGGAGGCATGAGTTGCCTAGCGGGCCTTCAACGCCGCCAGGCGGTTTTTGCAAAATTTTAGAAACACGAACAGTTCACGAAAGTTTGGTAGAATTCAAGGGTCACATGCAGTTTATTCAATCATACAATTAAATATAAAACACGAAATGCAACTTCCCTAACATGGATTCCTCGATCCAAAAATGTTTCTAGCTTTCTCCTTGAGCTAAGTTGTCGTCTCTTTTATCTCCCATTATCTCCCCCTTCCAATTCACTCTCAGTCCTGTTCTACAGTGCAGATTGGTGGTTGGTACCATTTACTTCTCCCAGCCCTAAAACTAATTTAATTAAATTAAAAACACAATTAAATTAAATCTCCTCTTTAATTATGTCATTAATGTCTAATTAGGTCCAATTATCCCCTTTGTTTGTGTCCAGACTCAAAGCACCTACCTCCAACTCTTCACCTACTCAAATTCGTTGCAAGCCACTAGATGTTTATTGGCAGTTCATGCTTATCTACGATTTATCTTCTTGCTCTATGATCAAGCATACATGCAAAATAACAAACAATTAATTTACACCCAATGGCATCAACAAGACTCAAAACCAAGTCCTTTCATAATAACTAAGTACTCTCAACCATTTGAGATAGTACTATTCTACGTCATCTCTTTCCACAATAATTATCTTAGGGATCCCCGCCCTCGCATTTATTAAATAAATAATTATTTATTTATTTAATTTCTCGAGTCTTACATCACATTATTGCACAACTTTATAAGCATCCTTAAAAGTTGTCAGCCAGAAAAACCTATTGTCCATATTTTTTCTTGTAGTCCTCTTTGGATCATGATGTCCTCCTACTGCAAAATCATGGCAGAATTTCAAGATACTTTTCATTTCATCATTGGGAACACAGCTTCTCATCACTTGATCACTGTAATACTTCCACAAATATGGGGCATCCCAAATGTAATATTTTACATTAGATTTTAGTTTCTTACTCTAATTTGCAGTAAGATGGTCATGCAACACAAATGCAGCTAAATAATTCACAAAATATGCATACTAAGGAGTTTCTCCTACCATATTTAATGGATAAAGAAATTCGTCAGGAAATCTGTCATTCAAGGGAAACAACTCCTTATCAGAGTTTATTCTACTTAAATGGTCTGCTACAAATTTTGCGCACCACTCCTATCCTTAATGTCCAAGTCGAATTCTTGCATCAACTGAGCCATTTGATAAGCCTTGCCTTTGATTCTACATTTTTCCAGATATAATTAAGAATTGCATGATCTGTAAAAAAAACCACTTTTGATCTCGCAAGATAAGCTCAAAATTTATCAAGAGCAAAAACTATTGCAAGCAGCTCCTTCTCGGTGGTAGTATAGTGACATTGTGTAGCATCTATCATCTGAGAGGAATATGAAATTTCATGGGGGAACCTATTAATCCTTTGCACTAAAACCACTCCAAGAGCATAATCTAAGGTATCGCACATAAATTCAAACGGAACACTCAAGTTTGGGGTTGGACAATAGGTGCTTCTATTAATCTCTTTCTCAATTCCAGAAAAGCATTCTTGCAAGAACTATTTGTAAGTATTGAAATGGTTGAAATGCCAAGACGAGGGCGGTTGAATTGGCTAGTTAAAAAATAAGGCGACTTTTAAAAGCCTAAAACAATTTTCAATTGAATCAAATCAACCACCAAGTATGGATGCAAACACTCCTGGACTGGACACTTTCAATTGATCAAAAAGAGAGTTAGCCAATTGATTTCATTAAATAGATACAAACAGATACAGTACTGGTAGAATCAATAGGTTAAATCATAAAAACAGTCAACTGAAAAACTGGGAAAAATGTAGAAATGCGAATTTGTGATTTACGTTAGGAAGAGTATGAAAGATCAATCAAGATAGGTTTAAATGAGTTAGAAAAAAGATTATCAATGCTACAAATAATGCCATATCACACAGGAATGCCAAAAAGATGATTCAAATCAAAATTCTTTAAACTTTAAAGTGTAATACAAGTGAGAATGGTTAGAGAAAATCCACAAGATTTTTATATTGGTTCACTTAAATCTGAGCTACATCTAGTTAGTCAAGGAAACCTGAGCTAACTTTGCACTATTTCAAATAATTTACAAAGTTCACAAGATTACACTTTCAAAATATGAAAGAACACTACACAATGACTCTTGAATCACACAAGAATCAAACCAGCACAGTAAGACACCCCGAGACTTGGAAAAACACCAAGCGCAACCTAAAAGCTTGAGAAAGACCAAAACTCAGTGGTAGCACAACCTTGCTACCAAAACCACCTTCTCCAAGCTTCAAACACCAATCAAAATGCTCTAAGAATGATCCAAGATCAATCTTCAACAACTGCACCCTGTATGATCACAAAAGAGAGAATTCCACAGTTTCCAGAAAGTTTCCGCGCTCAAAAATGGTCTTCACACCTCTCTTTCGAAAAATACAACTTTTATAGTCAAATTGTTACGAAATTCAACATTCATTCAACGGATTAAAAGACACCATTTAACCTGTTGAAAAACATTTCAACATATTAAAAGACCCAACTTAGACCATATACATCTAATTAATGCAAAATGGTCTACAACATGAATTACAATATTCAAGCTTGTTAATCCCATGAACAATCCATATAGAGAGCACGCATACAAGGCTTGATCAACACGTGAAACATCAAATCTCCATATCTTCATCAATGTAAGCATGGTTCCAACATGTTCCAAGGCAATGGCTTCATGTACCTTCATCAAATCTTCAAGCACTAAATCTTCCAGTCTATTTGTGCCAACACTATCAAACTAGAAATCCACCTATTTTCTCAATAGATTTGAAATGGGAAGAGCAATCTTGCTAAATTCTTTGATAAATCACTGATAGTATCATGCATGCCCCAATAAAGCTCTAAGTTTTCTAACAGTTGTGGGTAAAGGTAACGCAGCTATAACATCCACTTTGGCCTTGTCCACCTAAATTCTCGCATGTGCCAACATAATTCCTTTATCCACCACGAAATGGCATTTCTCATGGTTCAACACTAGATCGTTACCGACGCACCTCTTCAACACATTTTCAAGGTTAATCAAACATTCATCAAAGGATGTTCCAAAGATAGTGAAGTCGTCCATGAATATCTTTATGCAATTCTCCATCAAATAAAAAAATGCTCATCATACAACATTGGAATGTGGTTGGGGCATTACAAAGACTGAATGGCATGCATGTATATGCATAAGTGTCAAAGGGACTTATAAAAGTACTCTTGCCTTGATCTTCAAGTTCTATGTGGATTTTCATGTACCCAGAAAATCCGTCCAGGAAGCAATAAAATGGTTTCCCTGCTATGTATCAACTACTTGGTTTGTAAAAAGGAGAAGGAGATAATCTTTAATTGTGGCTTGGTTCAACTTACTGTAATCTATGCACACCCTCTATTTGTTTACCACCTTAGTGTTTAAAAATTTCGCCCTTTCATTCTTCACCACGGTCACTCTAGACTTTTTGGGGACAACTTGCATTAGAGATACCCATGTATTATCTGAAATGGGGTATATCATAACAGCCTTCAACAATTTATTCACCTCTTTTACTACATCTGAAAGGGTAGGATTCAACCACCTTTGTTGGTTGCCTTATTGGATTGTTGTCATCTTCAAGCAAGATTCTATGCATACATATGCCTGGATTGATCTGTGGAATATTAGTCAAGGACCAACTAATTGCTCTTCTATTCCTTTTTAGCACCTCCAAAAGTTTCTCTTCCTAGTGTGGTTACAACACTGATGATATGATGACTAGAAACTTCCCCCCTCTTCCAAATACACATATTTCAGATGAGTGGGCAGGGGTTTTAATTTTGGTCCAAAGGTGTTGTCCTTCTTCTTCTAAAATTCCTCATTGAATGAATCCTTCATCTCTTCATTTTCTTATATATGGAAAACTCTTCGAAATCAACTTCATCCCTATTTGGGTGTTCCACGACTTCATCTCCATTCATGGAAACACTTATCATATCACAGGTGGCTTCGTGTAACACCTCTTCCGATATAGAATCCATTTCCAACGGGTGTCTTAAGGCATCATCTAGGTTAAATTGCACCCGATGGTCTCCAAACTCCATGGTTAATGTTCCATTATACACATTAATGATTGTTTTAGCTGTCATGAGGAATGACCTTCCAAAAATCAGAGAAGTCTTATTCCTTGAAAGCTCACCCTACATCTCTATTGCATAAAAATCTGTTGGAAATATCAGCTTCTTTACATGCACCAGCACATCTTCAATTATTCGCAAAGGTTGCATTGTGGCTTTATTGGCTAACCGGATAATCACCCGTGTTGGTTTCAATTCTCCTAAATGTAACATCTTATAAATGGAGTGGGGCATTACGTTAATTGATGCTCCCAAATCTACTAAGGCATAAAAATAGTGATTTTCCTTATGATGCATGGCATTGTGAACTGTCCTGGGTCTCCGCATTTCTTTGGAATCTCATTTTTCGAAAGTGTTGACACCATCTTTATATATGGTTGTCTCAACCCTCTCTTGTACGTGCATAGTTCCTTTAAAAATCTAGCATATTTTGGCACTTGTTTAATCACTTCCAATAAAGGCATATTCACTTGCACTTTTTTAAATAATTTCATCATTTTGGGGTCACACCAAAACTTAAACCAATAATGCATGTCACTTAATTTACCTTAAGAATCAATTAACAACTATTGAATTGTGTTGAATGTGACCAAATACAGCGAAACTGTTTTCACTTCTCTATCTTCCAAAACTACCACATAACGCTAAAAAACTAATATATTTTGTGTCTAACCATGGTTCAAACTCACCACCACCAAGTTCCAAACAAACAATTTATCCAAAACAATAATAAAAAAAGAAACAAAATAAACATCACAAGAATCCAATTCATGACCTTCAACCTCAGTCCATAACAAAGAGGTCTAACCAACTGTGTTACTTTTCACTTTTGTATAAATTATTATTTAATAAATTTAAATGATATCACCCACATCCAACCTACCTTTCTTACAAATTTTAATTATTTGTCTTGGGTCTTGCAACTTTTACATGGGGAAGACACATATTTATAAGCTTAAGTAACCCTAAAGGTGTCTCCAAATTGTAGAATCAAAACCCTAATTCTACTTCTTGGAGAACAAGGCAAAATCCTCTCCACTAGGAGGATGACACATGACCACTACAAAGGAGAAATTATTTCCATTATGTGCATGAGAGCTGACCACTACTAAAGAGAAATCCTCTTCATTAGGAGCATGACACATGGCCAGGGCATATGTCTCACAAAAGAGAACAACTTGGAGACCACTGTAGACAAGGGCCCACAAGCTTATAAAAGGTTTGCTCTCCTAGCTAGGGTTTTTATCCTAGATCTATGTGTCTCCTTAAGGCCCATCTCCTAGGCCCAAAACCCAACACTACAACCCAAGGCCTAAAAGAAACTCTAGACTACTTGGCCCATTATACAAGGCCTAAAAGGAAAACCCTATACTACTAGGTCCATAATACAAGGTCCAAAATAAATCTAACCTAATAACGATTCATTGATGGCCAATGGTAATAGGATTTTGAGCCTGCCTTCCACAGATGAAGCCTACTCTTCTTGTGTGTGCTTGGTCATGGCTAGGAGGTAGTGGGTATTCTTAATTCTCTCATTTCTTGAATTTCTTTTTATTCTAGATTAAAAATGAAATGATCTCTCCCTCAAAATTCTTTTGGATTGTTAGGCATAAAGGAATAGCTTAGTCCCTAAAAAAATATACACATTATGTTTATGTCTAAGAAAGAAGAAAAAGAAGCTAGAACCAATTGGATCTCTTGATTTAATATTTAATTGATTTGGATTGATTTTATATCTTTCTCATTTTAGGTTTTTGTGATCAATGGTGTGATAAGAATTTTAATTCTTGATTGGGTAAAGATCTCAAATGATTTAATACCCTACTTTTGACTTCATTCCTAAATCTAACACTCATTGTTAACCTTAAGTTGTGTTCAGTTGATAGTTTGGAAATGTTTTGTGCACTAATATAATATGAAATAGTGATAAAAGATCCTCACAAGTGTTTGGTTTTTTAGTGATAAGTATATTATTATTCAGTAGAAGATTTATATTATTTGTTAGAGTAAACATAATCTAAGTTAGAGGTGAAAAAGTATAAAACCTAAAATATTTATTGTATCTTTTTGTTATTGACATAGTGCTTGTTTGGATGATCTGTAAAAATATTTGAGAAAATTTATTGAAACACTTTAATAAAAATCTTTAGACAACCCGTTTTAAACATTTAACTACTTTTCAAAAATCACAATACTTTAACTTTATGTAACCCCTTTAGTAGAACAAACAATTTTCTTACACATTTTAAATTGGGATTTGTAAGGCCCCTTTTTCTTACTGTCGTATAAGATTAGGGCTTGACCTTTTTAGTAGGCCTAAGGTCAGCCCACTTGGGGACTTCAGAACTCTATGCTACCCTTTCATTTCCCATTCTACTCTTACTTGGCAAACAAATCACTCTCAAACACTTTCTTCTCGTTACAAAGCTCTGCTAGGGTTTGGACCTCCCTCATCTTCTAGCTAGCTACTCAACCCTTTTCTATTCCATTATTCCACGTAAGTTCTTTTTCAGCTCATCTTCGTTCTTTCCCAACTGGTTTTTCGTGAGCCAACAAAGGTTCGTCATGATAACCTCATTTCTTCTCTATTTCATTATTTTCCAGCTCACAAATCTGCTCGTAGAGCTATTGTGCCCAGCTGTTTAGGTGTGCGAGTCTTTTGATAGCCTTGTTCTAAGTAAGGGAAGCTAGGTTTTTTTCACGTTTTTTGTATATTGTTGGTTGTTTTACTTTTGTTTCATGATTTTTATGCCTGTATGATGTTTGGGTTCGTATGAAAATGGTTTGGACATTGTATTGGTTGGGTGTGCTGCCATGTATGCGTGAACAGGGATGATAACTGATATTTTCGCCCAAGCGAGCTTGTCTTGCCTAGGCAAGAATAGCAGAAGCTCGCACAAATTTCTGCTCGAACACTCGTCCATGCAAAGGGCTGCATTTTTTAGCGACGAACCATCTCGCTCAAGCGAGAAGGTCTTGCCTAAGCGAGAGCTCACGAAATCTTCCAGCGCCTTTGTTCGCAGGCTCGCCTAAGCGAGAGCCAGCAGCTTAAGCGAGAGCACTCCTCTATCCTAAGCGAGGGCTCCCAACTTGAGTGAGACCTAGCGTGGGTTATTACTGTTTTCCTTACATAATTGTTGTTGGTTGCTTGATTGGCTGATTTGCTCTATTTTAAACATGAAGGGTGTGAATATGCATGTATTATGTATGTTATGGGCTGTAACTGATGAGTTGGTATGTGCTTGGTATGATATATGTTTGTATGGTTGGTTATCTATATAGACTGACATGAGATTGGTATGCATGGAAACTCTATGATTGGTTGGTAAAACATGGACAAGGTATGGATAGGACGTAATCCTATGACTTTTATAGTGGGAGCTCATAGTGGTGCCTCATCTAATGGACGTAATCCCATGGATCCTCCTAGGGGGAGTTCATGGTGGTGCCTTATCTAATGGACGTAATTCCATGAACCTCATGGTGAGAGTTCATGGTGGTGCCACATGTAAGGACAAGACGTAATTCCATGAAGGTTTCGTAGTGGTGCCTCACGGCCAGGATGTAATCCCACGAAGGTTTTGTGGTGGTGCCTCACGGTCAGGACGTAATCCCATGAAGGTTTTGTGGTGGTGCCTCACAACCAGGACGTAATCCCACGAAGGTTTCGTGGTGGTGCCTTAATCCCACGAAGGTTTCGTGGTGGTGCCTTAATCCCACGAAGATTTCATGTTGGTGCCTCACGACCAGGATGTAATTTTAGGAAGGTTAGTGGTGGTGCCTCATCGACCAAGACGTAATTCCACGAAGGTTAGTGGTGGTGCCTCATCATATGTATCCGAATGACTGAGTCTTAAAGTCTTAACTTTGTTTGCAATCACATGTTTGGATGTCTGATATGTAACCTTGATTTTTTAATTGCATGTTGAGTTGTATGATGAAATAATCTTTTTACTCTAGCTTACCCTTCTGCTTGTATGTTTTTGTGTGGTTTTTTCTCCTTTTGTGATGATCATCAATTTATTGATGTGAGCAGATGTGGGAACCCTGACAATCACAGTAATAATGGGGACGCTGCAACTTGATGATCGTGGATGGGTATTGAGCTCACTATTGAGCCCACGTTTGAAGAAGTCTTAGTTATTTTTGTAATCCTTCTGTTTAAGGGCAAGTTTCTTTTGAGCCACTATTGAACTGTTGTATTTTGTTATAGGCAATGTGGTACCTCTGTTTCCAGTGCGGGTGTGATTGGATAAGTGTAAACTTTCATACCCCAAACTCTGTACTCTTTGGATATTTTAAGTATACGACATTTTATTAAATTAGAATATTTTTTTATTGGAACATTAAAATATTTGAGAATATTTATTGAAACACTTTTATAAAACATTTTATTAAATTAGAATTATCTTTTTTATTGGGACATTAAAAATATCTGAAAATATTTATTGAAACACTTTTATAAAAATCTTTAGACAACCCGTTTTAAACATTTAACTACTTTTCAAAAATCACAATACTTTAGCTTTATGTAACCCCTTTAATAGAACAAACATTTTTCTTAAGCATTTTAAATTTTAAATTGAGATTACACACTAAAATTATCATAGAACTTCATTTCATACATTCTGGAAGAAATAGAAACAATGTATTAACTTATTCATAATAAATAAAACATTCGGTGCACACATTATCCCTCTCACAAGTTATGAAACTTATCAAATATAACATGCTACTGAACATAACTAAATTTAAGATGAAAATTAATCATTTTTAAACTATTCAAAATATTAAAAATGAGGTATAACGTTAATATAATTAGACGGTTTAATTATATTTTCATATTGTTCTTTTTAGGTAAAAATCTTCTTAGAATCCATGTAGAAACTCTCCAAGTCAATAATGTTAGCAAATATAATTTGTAGTAGCAAGAGGAGTAATACTATCCCTAATTAGTTTACCTTTTATGTTATTTATCCCAAACTTAACTATAGAATTTTTAAAAAAATGAATATATATATATATATATATATATATATATATATATATATATATATATATATATATATATATTATTTTAATTAATTTTATTCTATCTAACAATAATACTTTAATTTTTTTTTATTAACTTAAGATTATATTTTCAAGGATTTCCTTTTTTCATTCTTGACATCAAATTAAGAAAGATTAGATTAGATTTTAATAACATATACATAATAATTAAATAATATTTAATAACTTTCATAATTAACGTAAATACGATTTGATTTTATTGATATTTTGGTGTAGAGGATCACGTAATAAGGTAACATATATCATGTATAAGAGAGGAAAGTGAATCAAATGTAACATTTTAGAATTATACACATCAAATGCTATTAATTTTTACGATTATATCATTAATATTTTTATTTGGTAGTTTTTAATTTGTATTTAAATATTCATTTTTGTTTTTCCTTTTAAAGAAGTTATCATAGAGATAATTTTGAAGACAGAAAAAAGTGTAAGACTTTTATTCCATAAATATGCATGAGATCGATAACTACACAAAATAAATAAATAAATACCATTTCAAATGAAATCAAGAAAAATGAAAATCACTTTTAGTTTCTCTCTTCTGGTGCTTGTTCTCTTTGTTGCTTCTGGTAAGCGCTCTTGGTCACAAATTCTACAATTTCAGTTATAGTATTATTATGTGCGTAGATATAAGTGAATATTAGAAATTAATTATATATATGCAGGAAATCAAGTCCAAACGACAGTGGTACCTTTAGACTGTCAGGAGTATACGTTGAATGGCGATGTTTGTGACCCGAAAAAGCCTGATTGTGAGGCTGATTGCAAATTACATTATCGAACAACAAACACAAGTGGATATTGTGATATTGATAAAAATGTTTGTATTTGTATATATTGTGGAGGTTAGCTTTCACCCCTGATCAGTCTGTATCATCAACTCAAACACATGGTTGTTAATAAAAACTTATTTTTTAATTCTTTTTATTCATTTTTTCACTTGCTTTATTTTATTTTACTTTACATCAAAGTCTGTTTCCATTTCGTTATACGACATTTGGTTTTTCCAAACTTTTTGTTTATTTAAAAGACATATTTTAAAGTTCTTAAGAAATCCTACACTCACACTTTAAACCAAAAAAAAGTGTATTAAATCTAACAAGACGATTTCCTTATCTAATATAAAATCATAGAAATAATTTATATATATATATATATATATATATATATATATATATATATATATATATATATATATATTTCGATATTTATAATAAACATGTAATTTTACGTTTTCAAACTATTGGCCAGGTAGATTAAGGGATACACTCTTATTGGCCATGTATTCAATCTTACTTTATAATATATAACATAAAAGACAAAAAATAAAACTACAATCATTAAAATGAAGTGAAATAAAAAATATAAGACGAACAAATACGCAAAGTTTTGCACCTCTATTTTACTATAAATTATGAATATAATTATTATAATTATTATAATAATTAATAAACTTTTTACATATAGTATATTTATAATTAAAAAACTATTTTTTACTGTACATAGTTTACCACGTCTAATAATTTTTTAAATTATTTTTTTTTTACGAAATTCAAATTTAGTATTACATTTGGTGAAATGGTGAAATAAAATTCAATAGTTTTAAAATTTATTTAGTTATAATAAATTTTGTTTACTATATAATTAAGATAAGTTTGAAGATGCAATTTGTAATATACTAGGCGGTTCGGACCGGTATAGCTAACTACCCAATCCCAACCGCCAACTTATAGTCTTGACAAAAAGAATGTTGGTTGACTACACAAAAAGAGTATACATACATAATGGCCAAGGCAAGATACGAGCAAAGACCGCCTACTCTAAACTTAGTAAATAATAGTTGCATTTACGAAATCAAGTCATAAGTCTGATGCTTGGGCCTTGATCAAACCCATACAAGCCCAAAAGAGACCCAATGAGCCCAGTAGGGGCCCAACACATAAGCCAAGTAATTTGTGATTAATATTCTATAAATACAAGTGGACCCCAACAATTAAACATACACAATTCATTAATTTTTTGATTTGACTTTTGAGAGCTCTTGTTGACTTGATCGTCGTCGGAGTCTTTTCCGTAGGTAACCCCCAAAACGTCCAGTTCGCCTATACTACAACAAGCCATACCCAAGCCGAGAAGTAGAGACGTATCCATCATAAGGAGTTAAAGATTGGGTAAGATTTGATTTGTGTTCCCTGATATTCTGTTATTGTTTCCGTTGGAACAATTGGCGCCCACCGTGGGGCACGAGTTAGTATCTTACCACAATAATCTGAGAACTTCTGAAGATGGTTTCAACACGTAGCAAAGATGGAGTTTCAAAGGAGCCTGAAGTAAGGCCAAGGGAGCCAGCAACTAACCACTTGGATTTGGCCACCATCCTAGAGGGACAGGCCAAGATGCAGTAGGACTTCGCTGATTTCAAGAAGCGCAACGCGAATAAGATGGAAGCGTTGAGACAGGAGAATTCACTGTTGAGAAGGAAAATAAAACCATATCCCACCCAAAAAGGAAAGGATAAGGAGGTGTCAGAGTACTCCTAAACTCCCACACACCAACCTATTGAAGAGGAAAGTGAATACAATCCTACCCCTCATACCTTTACCACAACCCACCACACAACCACCCTTCCCACCCATCACACACCCACCCTCCTAACCACACATATCCCACCCCATCATTACACCACAACCTTCTCGACCATCATCTGACACCCTATACTAGCACATACACACAAACAATGTCATCCCTTCATTGATGGCATTATAGAGACTACTCTCCCCATCCAATGGAAAGCCTTTACTCATGTCGGCCTATACACGAATGCAAATGTCATTATGTTTAAAGTCTTCCCCACCACCCTCAAAACACTAGCTCTGGAATGGTTCACCTCTCATCCCCCATACTCCTTCGACTGCTTTGACATTTTATCTCACCTCTTCAAAACCTAGTACGCCAGAAGCCGCCCCCATCAAGCCAGCCCTTGTCCCTCCTCAGCGTCAGAAGGGAAAAA
The DNA here is from genome assembly GCF_037176805.1 of Vigna unguiculata. Lineage (NCBI taxonomy): Eukaryota > Viridiplantae > Streptophyta > Magnoliopsida > Fabales > Fabaceae > Vigna > Vigna unguiculata. Next base: position 9,073,195 of record NC_140792.1, on the reverse strand, counting down.
GATGAGATGCTACGAGCCTTCATAGACTGATTCGGAAAGGCGGCCTTCTGAATGAAGAACCTAATGTAAGAGATGATTCTTTAGTGTATGGCCCTCGCACTGAAACCGGGACCATTCGTAGATAACGTCTGCCTCCAACCATCAGCCACTATGTACGAGCTCAAGCTGCACATCGCAGACTACATACAAATGGAAGAAATTAAAACCTTGCGCACCTGCTTCTATGCCGATTACCAGCCCATCGACATCAAAGTCATTAAACCACCCACAAGAACAGACTCTAGGCCCCCAAAGCCTAGACCACCCCGATTCTCGAGATACGCTTCCTTGAGCATTCCCCGATCTCGTATTCTAAACGAAGCATTACAAACAGATTTTATCCCTCTGCCTCGCAAAACCCTAAACCCACCCAACACAAACATGACCAAATACTACAAGTACCAACGCAACAATGGTCATACCACGAACGAGTGTAAGGCGTTACAAGATAAAATTGAAGAATTTATATGCGTTGGCCACTTAAGACGATTCGTCAAAAGAGAGGGACAATACAACTTTAGACCAGTTGAAAACTGCGACCGCACACATACCCGTCAGAACGACCATCGCCACCAAAAAAATGACCGCAGAAACCATCCTCAAGGTCATACCGACATCAACCATAAAGATCCTCCCTAACTACGCGTTACCATAAACAGCATATCCGGCGGATTCGTAGGTTGAGGATCAACTTCTTTCGCCAGGAAAAGGCACCTTAGGAGCATCCAATCCGTCAACTTCGTTACCCGCTCCCACAGAAGGCGATGAATGCCGCCAATTACCTTCACTAACGTCCACTTCCAAGGCGTGGACCAAGAACAAGATGACCCTATGGTGATCACCATGGAACTTGAAAACTTTGCGGTAAAAAAAGTCCTAGTACACTAAGGTAGCTCAATAGACATTCTATACTTGGCAACCTACCAAAAATTACAACTCCCTATTGAGGCTATGGTACCTTAGGATGAGCCCATTTACGTATTTTTCGGTGAAAGAGTATGTACGCACGGGTATATCGATCTTCATATAGTATTCCGCAAAGGACACCAAACTAAAGCCATCCCCGTTCGATTTCTGGTCGTCGAAGCAAACTCATTCTATAACGTCCTTCTAGGACAACCCTCACTAAACACACTAGGTGTAATATTATCCACACCCCACCTAGCCATGAAGTTACCGTCCTTGTCCGGCGACATCATTACCATCCATGGAGATCAAAGGCTCACACACGAATGTTATATCGCATGTTTGTGACCAAAGGAGCCCGTCCTCACAACCAACAATATTGAACGATAACCTGGAGCCGGCCTAACCTAAACTGGTGAGGACCTAGACCCAAGAATAATTTATGTTTCGCACATCGAGCAAGTAGAGGATACTAAATCTTTTGAGGTATCACCTGGAAGAAACCTCAAACTTGGCGCGGGTTTAAGCCACAACTATTAAGACTTGATTGGTAGTGACCTATACAAGCGCGGATATGGACAACCATTGCTTAAATGTGTAACGAAAGAATAGGCACAATACGTAATAAAAGAAATTCACAAGGGAATATGTGGATATCACACCGAATCGCGGGCCATGACAACTAGAATCCTAAGGGTCAGCTGCTATTGGTCGACTATGGAGTAGAATTGCCACGCCTTTGTCAAGAAATGCATACCATGCCAAAGACACAACAACCTTATTCACTAAAAACAAGAGGAGTTACATTCCATACTTTCCCGTTGACGTTTGCAAAGTGAAGGATGAATATCTTAGGACTATTCACTCCTGGTAAGGGACAAGTCAAGTTCCTCATTGTAAGGATTGATTATTTCACAAAATGGATCGAAGCCAAACCACTGGCTACCATCATAGCACATCAAGTCCAATAGTTTGTCTGGAAAAATATAATATGCCGATGGGGTGCTGCACACAAAATATAATAACACGAAAAACTTTGACACGACTTCATTAGTTATCCTGCCAAAGGCTGGGGGACTGATGTACTATACTAGGCGGTTAGGACCAATATAGCTAACTACCCGATCCCAACCACCAACATATAGTCTTGACAAAAAGAATGTTGGTTGACTACACAAAAAGAGTATACATACATAACGACCAAGGTAGCATACTAGCAAAGACCGCTTACTCTAAACTTAGGAAATAACAATTGCATTTACGAAATCAAGTCATAAGCTTGATGCTTAGGCCTTGATCTGGCCCATACAAGCCCAAAAGAGACCCAATGAGCTTAGTAGGGGCCTAACCTAAAAGCCAAGTAATATGTGATTAATATTCTATAAATACAGATGGACCACAACAATTAAAGGTACGCAATTCATTAATTATGTGATTTAACTTTTGAGAGCTCTTGCTGACTTGATCGTCAGAGTCTTTTTCGCAAGTAACCCCCAAAACATCTAGTCCGCCTATACTACAAGAAGACATACCTAAGCCGAGAAGTAGAGACGTATCCATGCTAAGGAGTTAAATATTGGGTAAGATTTGATTTGTGCTCCCTGATATTTTGTTATTGTTTCCACAGGAACAAAATTGTTAATTTTGATAGAGTTATTATTAGAGTTGTCAACTTATCCATGGTCATGGGTAACCCTTAACTTACCTTTGAATAAGTTTTTTTTTTTTGTGGTGATGCCTAATTTAGGAGATCATAGAAAATCTCAATTTCAAAAATCCCTTTCAAGTAGGTTAGGGTTAGGGTCAAGGTGGGTTTTGATGTGACCCCAACAAGCCCAAGCTTAAGTGCATCAATAAGCCTAAGCCCACATCAAGGCCCAATCACTAGAAGCATGATGAGAAAGATTCACATGGGCCTCTCACAAGATGATCAAGTCAATCATGGGCTTTTTACATTATTCACATGGGCTAAAGAAATCTCTAAAATATGAGATGATGCATGAAGGAAGTAGTCTAGATTTAAATTGGGCCATTATTTAGGCCTTGTCTTTTAGAATAATAAGTCAAACAATGTGTAGTTGAATTGATAAAATTGGGCTTGACTAAGCCCAATAGGAGATTTGGCCATGAGCTACCAAAGGTCCAAGGTGGACTAAGTGGAAGTCAACATTCCTTCTTACACCTCATGGATCCAATGCATCCAAGGTCTAGGAATGCTTCCTCCTTTTCCAAGGCATCATCCAATGGCCATGAGCCTTCTCCTTCTCCAAGCCATCTTTTCAAGGCCAAGATTGAATGTCTTTCTCATCCAAGGGCTAAGAGTGCTTATGTGTATTTGCTTTCATATAAAAGCCTAAATTTTAGACTATTGTAATCACTCTTGAAATTTCTAATAGAATGTTTGTGTTGCGATCACTCCACTCTTCTATTATTTTGAGAGCATACATGACTAACCTTCTCCTTCATCTCCTCTAGCCACCTTCCATACCATAGCTCCACTTCTATTCTTCATCTTCACAAAAAACCTCCATTGACGAGAGCTCTTCTTGCTCTTATCTTCATTTCCGCTGCATTTCATCTACTTCTTGTTGTTTTCCATGGATCTCCTTCCTCGTCTACACTAAGGACGTCCATCAGGCTTAGCCGGACTACAAGACTTTAATTAAATCTTAAAAATAATACTTTTTATTTGGGTCATATATCAAGCCAGGCTGAAGGCCAAGATGGCGATCAGCCTAGGTCAAAGGCCGAGATAGGCCATTTTGGGACTAAAAAATTGAGATGGACTCTCTTAGACCGAAGGTCAAGATGGGCAGGTACAGGGCAAAGGTCAGGAGATTCCAAAATCAAGACAAGCCGAACAAGGCCAAAGGTCGAGAAGGGTCGACTTGGGATTAAGGTTAGGACTAGCTTGCTAGGTAATATTGCCCTAGTTGAAATTTGCCCGTACTTGGACACTTCATACATGACCAAATTTCGGTTTGGTTGACCCCCGGTCGAAATTCGAACCCATCGACTGTGACCAAATTCGCCCGAGTTGAAATCTAACCAAATCCGACAACATCAGTCTTAACCAAATTTCAACTATATCGGCCCAGACAGAAATTCAGTCAAATTTAGTCGAGATGGTGATGAAGGCATGACCACGACATCAAGCACCATGGAAGTCATCCCTAGGAGAATTACAAGAAGCATGACAAAAGGGGAGGCTTTTCCATCTCTATCTTTGTTTAACATTTCATTAGTTTGAATTCCATGAAGTTGACTTAGTTGACTTCTCTTAGTTAACTTGTTAACCTTGACCTAAGGTTAACTTGTTGACTCAATATTAACTTAACTTAAAGCCAACATGCTAAGCCATATTTACTTGTTTTTGTAGGTCACTTAATTTCCTTAAAAAGGTAACGTATTAGGAATGCATATGTGGCATTTTTTTTGGAGAGAACATGTGGAAGAGAAAGAAGGGGCAAAGCATTCTAGAAACATCTAGAATGAGGGACCACATGCCTCGGTCAAGGATCCATCTAGAAGAGTCTAGAAACATCTAGAAATAGCACCTACATTGCCTTTGTCAAGAAGCATCTCTAGAAGGCCTCAGATTGGACCATGTTGACCTACCTTCTAGATTGTAAGGTTTTTATTTACTTTGTAGCCCTTTTGGAACTTATGTGATTTTGTAAAAGGGTTGATCATTTTGGAATTTATGTACACCTTTGTATTCAACCTTTGTGAGAGTATCCTCATTTGGGAGTGAGACTTTTGAGAATTATCTTGAGTTAGACTCAAGTGGCAGCACACTACCACTTATTTTCAAGGTTTCATGGCTTTTAGGCTAGCCTTGTAGTGGTGTGTTCCTTAACATGTTCCATTTCCTGTCTTTCCATTTTCACGCTTTCATTCTCTTTACTTTCAATTTGGCTTTTATGTTTCATGTGTTTCCATGCTTATCTTTTTGAATCAATCAATTTCTTCTCTTTTATAGAGCCTTGTGAAATACACATTCTTATCTAGATAGCTTGCTATCTTAATGTCCAGTGGGAATTTTCACTGGACTTTCTTAATCCTACATCAATTGGTTATGACTGATATTTGGCTATATCAGCCTTGGCAAAATTTTAGCCAAGCTGGCTTCGATCAAAATTTGGACAAGTCAGCCTCGACTATAAGTCGGCCAAGTCAGTCCCACCATTAGCCTACAGTCGAGACGAGTGGGCCTAGGTCAAAGGTCGAGATAAACTGAATTAAGTTGATGGTTGAATCGGGACAACATAGGCCGAAGGTCGAGCAGGCCGTCTGAAAGTTGAGACAGTTGGCTCAAACCGAAGGCAATAATGTTGCGACCCCGACCGAAGGTCAAGATTGGTCGTCTCAACTTGTGTCGAAGAACGACTCAAGGTGACCCAGGCTAAAGTTTGAGACAGGTTAGCCTAGGGTAAAGGTCAAGATGGGTCAGCCTAGATTGAAGGTCGACCTTGGCTGGTTTGGGTGGATGTTGTCCTGTATGGAATGTGTAATTTTGATCTTATATATCAAGTTGTTGTGAGATAACTTGTGTTGTTTTGAAACAAGTGAATGACAAGGTCGACCACAAGTTTAGTCATTAATTTCGATCTTGAAATTAAGAAGACATTCCAGTTGAGGAGGAAAAACCAATCCAAGTCCAGAGAAAGTAGAGAACCTCAAGTTGTCAATGAAGTCAGAGATTCTGTTGCTGAAAAGATGGAAGAAGAGCAACTAGAGAGAATTCTAAAAGAGTTAGCTGAGCAAGACATCAGCTACTCCATTTATGCAATCATATACCTCATGAGGAGGCAGGGGTTAACTTCGAATTGAAGTCAGGGATGATTCAGGCTTTGCCTAAGTTCCATGGCATTATATGAGAAGATCCACACAATCATCTCATGGATTTTATCATTTTGTGCTCAATAATGAAACTAATCAACATTCCAGATGAGCTGGTAAGGATGAAAGCATTTCCGTTCTCCTTTTGTGATGCAGCCAAAACTTGGTTTTTTTCGTAGACGAAACCCATTGCTGGATGGGAAGAAATGAAGAGAAAGTTCTTGGATAAGTTTTTCCCTGCATCCATTAGGAAGGACATTAGTGGAATCAGGCAGTCACAAGGTGAGAGCATCTTAGAGTATTGGGAGAGATTTAACAAGTTGTGTGCCTCATGCCCCAATCATCATATTAGAGAACAACTTCTCCTAAATAATTCTATTAGCGACTCACTTTTGTTGATAGAAATATGTTGGATGCTGCTAGCGGGGGAATCTTCATGGATAAAACACCCACTATAGCACATTATCTAATCACCAATGTGATTGAAAATAACAAACAATTCAACAACAAAGTGAGCACAAGTGAGGGAGTTCTTGAGATGGATGTGAGTGCAACATCATGGCAGTATGTGACTACTGATCATAATCTTAAGATAGGCAACAAAGTCCTAGATTTGATCATGATGATGAGGCAAGCTGACTTAAATCAACAAATGGATGGAACTATGTGGCATTGTGGATTATGTGCAGTTGGAGACCATTACATTGACCAGTGTCCGCAGCTTCAAGATGTGGCTAACATTGATGAACAACTAGAAGTTGGAGTTTTTCAAAACCACTAAGGTAATCAACAGGTTAATCCAAAATGGATACCTAATCTGCACTATATTTCAGCTGATTATGTACAATCTCAACATTTCTAGAATGCATACTCTATGCCTAGGTTCACATCAAATACACAAATGTTGAGAACGAACCAAAGGTTAATGGGTTAACAACAACAATTTTGTAGATCCCAAAACTTTAACTCACAACAACAACAATACAACAGGATGAATCAGTCATTGGAGGCAACCATTCAAGACCTGAAGATCCAAATTGGACAGTTCGCCTACTATCAATGACTTGGTACAATAGCATTCATAAAATATCCCTGCACAGCCAATGGTGAATCCATAGGCAGGGGGGAGTTAAAGGGGGGTCAAGAAGAATGAGCACTATTGGGAAAATTGTCTATAACGCTATTTTAGTTTATTAGTTGTCTTTGTTCCTCGATGGAATTGTAATAAAATGTGGTTTAATTGCTTTAGTTTGGTACTTCCATTCAAAATAATGAACCTTTGGGATGTTTCCTGCTGCACGAGGTGGAATATGTAATCAAATTCTTGTTTCTTTGTCGTGGATGGTGGTAATGTTTAAATGTTTTGTAGAGCTTCAAACTTGAAAAATCCACTCATTGAAGTGTAAGCACAACATAAGCAGTCTTCCTTTGGTCTTATAATGATGAATCTGTTTTAAATTTCTTTTCTCTCACATTTTTTTCCTTTTGTTCTACAGTTTAATTTGTTTTGTTCTCTGTACTATCTTGTAAGCATTATATAGTCTCACCATAGTTTCTATCAGTAGTTGCATTCAATTTTAAAATTTTGCAGTGGTAGCCTAGTTAGCTTAGTTAGTGTTAGTTTTAGGCCCTAGGTAGCTACATTTTAGGTTGTAGTTAGCTTTACCAATTTGAGTTGTTTCTTAGTCATATTTTGCCATTGGAAAATTGTTAGAATGGTTAGTTTATAGTTCCATAGGCTAGTCTAATGTTTTCACATGCATTTAGGTTAGTTTGGTAGACTAGTTCTTGCTTTAGATTGTGATTTTTAACAAACCTTTTTGGAAATAGTTTATGAGCTAGGAGTAAGTTCTCCTAGGACATTTTAACCTTGTCTAGGTAGTTTCGATTCAGTTTTATTAGTGCTTTAGCATAATCTTGGTTTTCACCTAGTTTTGGAGTATTTTTAGGGGTTTTAGGTAGTGAGATTTTGAGTTTTAAGTAGCCTTCTAGTTCTTAATTGTTTCTCAGGTTCCTTTAGTCAATTTTGTTGGGTAGGTTTTTGGTCTTATTTTTACCAGTTTTCAAAGTTTTATTTTTTTTCTCTCTTTTCTGGTCTAGCTTTTGATTTCCATGTGGTAGTAGAAGGTCTATAAATGAAACAGTTTCATGCTTGAACTCAACAACTCAAGGGATATCGTTCCGAGCCACAACACAAGGAACACTACAGCAAGTCGATCTTTAAGGTATCACTCAAAGTCTTGTAGACCACGCACATCCAAAGCATACAAAAGTTATGCCACTACATCATTGTCTGACGCTGCTCCAAAGCCGCCAGTCGAAATTCAGTTCCAGACCGCCTGGCGGAAGCCTCGTGCCGCCAAGCGCCAAGCGCCAAGCACCCTCACCGCTAGGCGCCATGCGTCTCAATGGTTCTCTAGAATGGTATATATCGCTTGGCGGGTCAACCACCACCATAAGGCGTTACACCAGTACTCACACAATACTGGTTTTGGCACATCAGTACAAATTGTAACCTTAATTCTGGCATCAAAACACCCAGTAACCTTCACCAAGTTACTTACTACTTATTATACAGTCTTTAATTCCATCACTTCTTAACATGTTAACAATATTCCTATAATTACCTTTGCTTAAGATTAACCTTGCTCCTCCATGGTATGCCAAAATCAACTCTTAGTACCTTAAACCCATCATTGTTCCAATTATTACAACAATCTCCACTCAATTACAAGTATAGTAACAATTATACCCTAGCCTAGAATTCTAACATAAGTTCACCTTAGGCAACTCTACATTACGGCCCCAACTGCTAGATGGTATTTTGTCTCACCATAAAGCAAGTTTATGGTTTAATTAACCTCTACTACAGTATCAATATATGTTACTCTTTCAAAATCAACTAAGAATTTATAATTCTCCCTAATCTCACCTCATGTGTTACTTATTCTTCCTAACCCCATAGCCAACATATCCAAACTCTACTTTTTCATACCTCAAACTAACCCCCATCGAATTTTCATCTCACTACAAATCCAACTACACAATCCTGTGATCTACATCTGTCACCTATTAGCAATTCAAGTACCGCTAGGCGGTGCATAGAATTCTGGAGATTTCCAGCAATTCCTACACTTGCGAAGCTCTAAAACTCAACGCCCATTTTCCTTGCTTTGTCTAATTTACACTCTCCGCAATTTATTCTGCTTTTAGTCATACAATTATACAACCTAAACCCCATCGGAATTAACCCAAAACCCCAAAACATAAAAAATGAGTCAAATCTAGCTAGCGTCGCTTGGCGGGTGTTCATCACCGCCAGGCGGATCATACAGAAACCCAGAAATTGGGTGAGGAGAGTTGTGTCGCCTGGCGGCCCGCTCATGCCGCCAGGCGTTTCCTAATAGTAACCCATAAATGCACTGAAAATGACATGAGTCGCTTAGTGACTTTGAAGGCCCGCCAGGCGGTTTGTGGAGAAAATTCCAGAAACATGCAATTTCACAGAATTATCACAGCTCAGGCTTTCAATTACTCAATCATCGTACGAAAATAAAGACACGAAATAAAAATCACGGAGTCCAACTCCCCTAACCTGAATTCCCTGCTTAAGTCTTGGAATTTCTTAAGTCATTGTGCACCACAATAATTCCAACCTTTTTCTCCTTTCCAACTTTGGTCTCAGTCCTTGCTAGCCTCTCTAATTAGCCCATAACACACTCTCCTTACAACACTAACTCTTGGCAGTCTCAAAAGCTTCTCTTTCTTCCTCAATTGGCCAATTAACTAAGCCTTAATTGTGATTAATTGCAATAAAACTAAAATCACTTTAATGGTAGTCGTAATTGATATTCAAGAACCATTATTGATTGTTTTCCAACCCTCTTGGCTGCCCCTCTTCCAGCTAGGGTTTCTGGCCTTGCACATTCATGCCAAAAATGATTTTAGCAAAAAGGAAGCTTAATTTATGTCTACCAAGGTTCGAACACAGAACCATGCCAATGTCAAGTTAATGCATAACCATTCACCCAATTCATGTTTTAAGATAATCACACAATTAAAATATCACACAATTTGGCATACATAGGACTCAAATCCAAGTTCTCTTAACACAATCAAGTACTCTCAACCACTTGAGCTAGTATTTGATAATGTTAATTTTTACCATTATCCAAGCTACATTTTATTAGTAAAATAATCTCTTCCAAATCTTTTAACCTACTTAATCCTCAATTTTACCTTACTTTTATAAATAAATACATTTTGGGTTACATTGATCTAAATATACCACTAATCCCCTTTTTTGTGTCTATTTATAGATTGGAAGCTTTGTTCCAAAAAATCCAGACAAATGATTGACCTGGAATAACAAGGAAAAGATAAAAAATGTCATAAAAAGGAAGCAACAAGAAGTGCCTAGTGACACAACGCCAGCGTTAGGCGAAAGACCAAAACGAGGTAGTCAGCGCCTGGCGGTAAAACGGAAGCGCCAGGCGGAGCCCAGTTGCTCACCACCTGGTGGCACCTAGACACCGTCGGGCGGTACATGCAGGTTTTCAGCACTATTTTATAGCTTGCGCCAGGCGCCAATTTTCGCTGATGTGTCAAGTTGGCCCTTTTCTTCTATTTTCGCGAGAGGAAACTCATCTTGGACGGTTTGGAGCTCAAGCAACACGTTTTGGAGCGCTTGGAGGTCTGCTAGGGCTAGTGGGAACTACCCTTTCTCCCTCTTCCATTTCCATTTTGTAAGCTTGGGCTTTCCATGACAATGAAGAGCTAAACCTATTTTTGTTGGGGTTAGATGTAGCCACTGAATTTTCATGTATTTGTGGATGATTTGAATATATATATATGTTTCTTCCATTGATTGCTATTATCCTTGTTTATTTACTTAAAGCTTGCTTTGTTTTAACCATTCATTGCATGATATTTGGGTCATTAGGTATTGGAAAATATCTCTTGAAACCTAGAATTGGAACAAGATACCTAATGAAACTTGTATCTAGGAATCGAACTTGACCCATTAGTTGTCTTACACCTTAATTTGTAAAGCGGGTTTGCCTATTTAGGGATTCAAGGAATTGGCTCTTAATAAGGAAACCTAGGCTCATGCAACTAAGCGATTAGGGTTTGAGCAGACTTGTGGGTTGACATTAGTAATTAATGGAGAAGAGTATTATGGTTTTATATACATGAGAGTGAAGTAAATGAAATCTAACCCCAACAATATCAATCCATTGCATTTCTAATCTTTTCTATCTTCTAGAGTTTTCAAAAATCTAAGTTCACCTTTTACTTGTTTATGAAATATTTACTTTCTTGCACACAAAAACCCAAATTATGGATTTATTCTTTAGTTTAAAGTAGTCACTAATTACGCAATTATTTAGTATACACGAGTCTCTTGGGAAACGATATTTCGTTCTTATCGGTTACTACTTGTGCGACTTGGTACACTTGCCAAAGTCTTAACAGTATTGTACCACATCATAAAAATCAACATTAAATGTCATAAAGACTCTCACTACTCACATTTATTACTTATTTATTTATTTAATTAATTAAATTTCTCCGGTCTTACAAAGGGGCCTATGACAAGGTCAAGAAGTCAAAAGATGGAAGACAAATATGGTCAAGACTTATGATGATACAAGGAGCTGAAAATCCTCAGAACATCAAGATCATAACTTGTTCACTTTTATAATAAATTGTAGGACCTTTATAGTTGGGGCTATTTTTTTAGCATCATTTTTAATTTTGTTTTTATTTTCTTAAGTTGGTTATTGGCGTTTACAAGTGGGCCTAATTTTATCTTTTAATTTTTATCTTTTATCTTTTATCTTTATCTTTTATCTTTTATCTTTTATCTTTTATCTTCTATCTTTTATCTTCTATCTTCTATCTTCTATCTTCTATCTTCTATCTTCTATCTTCTATCTTTTATCTTCTATCTTCTATCTTCTATCTTCTATCTTCTATCATCTACCTTCTATCTTCTACCTTCTACCTTCTATCTTCTATCTTTTATCTTCTATCCTCTATCTTCTATCTTTTCTCTTTTCTCTTTTCTCTTTTGTCTTTTGTCTTTTCTATTTTATCTTTTATATTTTGTCTTTTATCTTTTATCGTCTAATCAATGTTTCATGTAATCTTTTGCATAATCAAGTGACTTCAGCAATCTCTCCCTTTTTTATGATGAAAAAACTTATGAAACAAATTAGACATAAATATAATCATATTAAGCTATCATCACATGTCATGACCAACTATATCAAATAATCAGAGTTGGTAATATATAACATAAACAAAATATTAAAACAAATAATTTAATTAAGTAATTTGAGTAAATATCTTGATTAATATAAATTTAATCATACTATAATGTTAGAGCACAAATTACAAGATCTGATTAAAATCATATTATCAAAGTATATATAAATAATATCACAATATCACAATAAATAAAATAGTATCAGAATAAATAATATTATAGTATAAAAGTGAATAAAGCTAATATCACAATATCGTAAATGATATAAGAGTAAATAACATTATCACATTATCAGTCATAATATCAGAAGAAAATTACTGCATTAAAGTATAAATTTGAATATTATCACAATGGAATTAAGCAATTGGACAATAATTTGGCATTCCTTTGTCAATGCTTTGTTAGCTATCTCCTTCATCTTATCAATTATGTGCTTAGTCCTATGTGGCGCAAGGTTGATCTTCTCTTGTAAAAAGTCAATGTCACACATTGAGAAGGCTTGGTGCCCAAACTTGGTCACTCTCCACACCAAGATGCCATCTTTGAGTTGTCCTAACTTTTAGAACCTTGTTTTGTGTTTTTGCTTTAGCTTTGTGTTTTTGCAAAGAGACCACTTACACCACTTATAAAAGAAGTTCTTCTAGACTTGTAAAAGGGTTGAATATTTGGAGTTATATACACTATATTTGACCACCATGTGAGAGTTCTTTCTTGAGAGTGTTCTCTTGAGAGTATTCCTTCTCTTTGTCTTATCTTGAGCTTAGAACTCAAATTGTGGTATACGCCACTAATCTTGAGTATGGTGAGCCTTGTACCCCCCTCAAGTGGCGTTCTAGCATCACTAGCCCTCCCTCTTTCTAGTCATTTCTTCCTTTTATTCCATCTTTGTTCTTTTTGTTCCTTGAGGCATGTTTCTATTCGACTATTTGCTTCCATTTCCATTCTTAATTTAATGTCCAAGGAGGTTATCCTTCAGCTTTCTTCACCTTTAAACATAATATTTGTTGAAATGAAAATCGATCTTGTTTCGGTACATCCAATAAGTCCCATAATGCTTAGAAGTCGAGGTGAAGCATAGCTTAAATACTTCTTTCTCTCTCCATCATTTGAGGTGCCTTTTAGGGATAAAATCGTAACGGAGCTCCATGCTCCAAAGCCAACAATACCTCAGGAACGCAGGGATTATTCCTAACCATCCTATCAGACGGACTTGGGGCAGGTTGAAACAGGTCGTTATTACATACTTATATTGAAACTTTTAATTGTCTCCAACGAAAATCATCATGAAACACTAATATTAATTGGTATTGAATTTTAATATATTGTGTGAGATTATTTTGTTAATTATTATAATCTTTGTCATTGAAATTGAAAATTTAGATACTAATAGTTTAAATAAAAATAATTAATAATTAATAATTTTTGTGTTTATATAAATTTAAATATTATTCTTTTACGTAAAATCTAAGGATTTTTCATCGAGTCATTGTGAATACAAAAATATGTACCTTTTTTATAAATTTTCATTTTAGGCATGTTGACCAATTGTCAAATCAATTATATTATACAAAGTTATCTTGTTTAAATAGACTAAAATAAATTCATCCTTTCCTTGATTATTTACTTATCCAATAAGAATGATTTTACAATAAAGCATTCACCATAGAGTTTGAAATCAACACACAAAACCTAATTAAGTCATCAAATGTATAACAACTGAGTTCGAGATCCACACACAATGCATAAGGGACCACCAATATACATGTTTAGAGCCTTCAACGCCACATGACAAATTCAAACTTCATCTTTTAAGTTTGCACTTCACACTAAGTAGAGACATAAGATCTTTTCATATTTTTTAAATATTTTATGGTAGTAACGTTTTTTTCAAATAGTTATTTTTAAACTTTATAAGATGATACATATATGTAGGATAAATTAATAAAAAAAATATAATATACTCCTATGAAATAATTCTATTTGTGGTTAATAATCCATAATCTCTTTAGAAAAGGTCAACCAAGAAGAAAAATAAGTCAATAATAGTTGCTTCAACCATAGAATAAATCTAAGCAAACAAGTCCACAACATATTGAATTCAATGCGAGGAACAAGGGTGTAGGCTCCACAAAACCACAAGAACTTCCAAGGGGGTACGGCCTTTGCAATATTCACAAAAAAAGTGCATCTGTTTGGTTTCTCTCGAAAGCAATATTCACAAAAAACTGCTTCTAACATAACTTATCTTTGGCATTTCTTCATAGTTTATTATATTTAGAGTGCAAATTTATTTGCACAAAAAGTTTTAAAATTATTTTGTCAGAAGTTAAAAGTGTAGACTACATAAAAATTATATAAATTAACTACATTTTATACTAAAATTAAATAATTTGTATATATTTTTCTTGAAAAAATTTATGAAATCCACGAATGTTTAATGCCGTTATGTACGGGCGACAGGTACGTACAGTCCGAACATGTTCTGATGTCATTCTTAAGTAATATCTGATTGGTATATGAGAAATCGAGATTTTCCCTTCTTAAGCACATAAACTTAGGACTGGCCGATGTCCGCGGAAAAAAAATACGGAATGGATTAATCGGTTCTTTATAAAATTATATATATATATATATATATATATATATATATATATATTAATTTATATATTATTTATTATATTATTTTTATAAATTCCTTTATTATTATTATTATCATATTATTATTATTATATTATGTAATTATTGTATATAAAAAAATAATTTTAGTTCTCGAATATGAAATATCTTTTTATGTATATTTATGTTAATAAATTTGTTCTAAGGTGAGATATTATTATTGTATTTTAGTTATAATGTTCTATTATTTATTGTTTTTGGTTAGTTAAACTAATTAGAATATTTTGATAAAAAATAAATATTAATTATTATAAAAAATAAAAAGAAAATATTTTGTTCATTACAATTCGAATCACTCCGAAAGTGACGGTGGACCAACCTACAGAATGAGACGGACTAAAAAAATAAATCTGCTTTTGAATTGCAATAACTCAATTCTACCCACATTTTGCGGGCAAAACTCAGGACAGGTCAGAACTGGCCGAAATAACTTGCTCTACCAAACCATTTCATTCTCATGGTTTCCTTTCATTTCTACAACCTCTTTACCTTTCTAAAGCTTTTCTATTCTTTTCTCAAATAGATTCCTGCGGTAAAAGTATAAATTATTTTTAAGCAATTAACAACATCTTAAGTAAGTTTTTTATCTTTCTTCTCTGAATTTCTTTCA
The DNA here is from genome assembly GCF_037176805.1 of Vigna unguiculata. Lineage (NCBI taxonomy): Eukaryota > Viridiplantae > Streptophyta > Magnoliopsida > Fabales > Fabaceae > Vigna > Vigna unguiculata. The sequence continues at coordinate 9,057,851 of NC_140792.1, read as the reverse complement.
TTATATTTTTTCTTTTATCAATAATAAAAAATATATTAAATGAGGCATAACTATATCTAGCGTGTGCGCAAGAGAATGTTACATCTAGTTGAACAAATGTCATCGTTAGCCTAGAAAATACATTTAACTACGCTTAAAATGAATTTTTTAAATTGCATGTATTTATTTTATAATTCAACCGTTGATATTTTATTAAATAGAATTAGAAACATAGATCATAATCTAAAAGTACGTACAAAGATGTCATGTATCAACTTTGTAAATAAATTTCAAAGAGTTAGAAATAATAATTAAGAGAAATATTATAATGGATAGGATCACATGAATATGTAAAGTTTACCAAGTAGTAAGAGTAATAACCAGGGTCAGACAAAATAAATCTAATTGCACTAAACTATGGATTATCTATACTACATTGTATTAGAAAAACTAAACTATTTAAAAAAAAATTGCATTGTACTATTTTAAACTTCAGTTAAAGAGTACTGAACCCTTATATTTGTAGTGCAGTTAACTGCTTGAACCTTTAAATGGAATTAAATTTAAGTTTGGGGTGGTCAATTTTTTTATAAGTTATTGTAGTAGTATAAAATGTTGTATTATAAACGCCCCATTAATTACAATAAAAAAAGTAGATAGAGTCATAATGCAATCTTACATGAAACTTTTTTCCTATTGAAATCATTAAAAAAATTTCTGTCTTTTAACTCAAATATGAAATTTACAGCAACTTTTGTTTAATACCTGAGATATTTTTACTAAGAATTAGAAACTATTATTATAAAATATTAAAATCAAATTCAGGGGATAATTTCTTAATAGATATTTTTTACATATACAAATATCAAAATACCTGTAAGGCCCACTTTTTTATTTCTTAATGTTTAAGGGCCTAGCCTTATTTGTTTGGCCTAAGGCCAGCCCATAGGGTGTCCCAAAACCCCTTTTCCAGCCATAACCCTCTCACTTTGTCCCATTCCCCGAAATAGAAACTTTCTCTCTTCCACTGTTGAAGCAAAGAGCTATGCTAAAACATAGCTTTCCTCCTCCGAAATTGTTGAACACTCCCCCACCGGGTAAGTAGGACTTGAATCTCAAGCTCCCTTGTGTTCCTTTTATGTTTCCAAGCTTTGGTTTCATGTTGGACCCTATCGTAGCCCCATCTTCGTTCACATATGTTATGTTTTCAGTTCTGTAAGTTGCTCCTATTTTAGGTACTAGTTCGCTAAGGACCTCATTCTCTTCGAGTTAGCATTTAACCAAGGTAAGGGAAGTTAGGGTTCCAATGTTTTTAAGTTATTTTGCGTGCTTGGTTTGTTTTACGCTATGGGTGCTTGATACATGTTGTTGGTCGTGTGATAATATGTTGCTTGTACTACTGGAGTTGCTTGAATCTGGTTTTACATCCGTAAGAGCAGGTGAGATTTGCTATGATGATCTAAGCGAGCTATTTTTTGCCCAAATGAGAAGCTCTCACCTAAGTGAGGAGCTCTCGCCCAAGCGAGAATAACAACAACTCACCCCCTCTCTGTTTCGAGGGCTCGCCTAAGCGAAGGCCTCTCGCCTGAGCGAGAGTAATCTCGCCTAAGCGAGATAGGCTAGCGTTAGCGAGACCTCGACGTGCTCTTTGTTTGCAATCTCGCCCAAGCGAGAGCTAGTAGCTTGAGCGAGGGATTCCTCTCGCCTGAACGAGGGCTCCTTAGCCTGAGCGAGATTGACAGAGTTAGTTGAATACTTGTAAGTTTCCAATCATTGGTTGGTTTATTGCTTTAAAAAGTTTAAGCATGATGCCTTGTATGTTCTATATGATATGATGGGACCAAAATTGATGAGCTTGGTATGGATAAAGTCATGAATCATGGTTGGTTGGATATTGGGATGAGATTGTTATGCTTGATAAACTTGTGGTTGGTTGGGGAGACATGGTTGTGGTATGAGATAGACGTAATTTCATGATTCTCTTGGTGAGATTTTATGGTGGTGTTGTAGTGTATATAATTAGGTAAGGATTCAAGTAAGGATTGCATCCTGAAATGCTAAAGAGTTAGTTAGTCTTACGTAGAGCGGACTAACTCAAGTGGTAAGAGTAGCATGAGACCCTAGTCTTTGGCACGATAATGACCTTAGATGTTTGAAGATTAACCTTGTGCATGGTATGGTGAAACCCATTGGCAATGGCCGAACATAGTGTTGACATAGGGGAGCCATGGCTCCCCCAACACTTTTTTTTTTCTAATTTTTTATATATTTTTAAAAAATATTTTATATATTATTATTTTATTTATATTAATTTAGTTTAAAAAAGACCTTTTTTAAATTTAAAAATTATGTTTTTCCTCTTTATTATAATTTCTTTTACTTCTTTATTTGGTTTTTCTTTTTTTTTTGTCTCCATCTCTTTCTCTTCTTTTATTTCCATCTCAATTTTCATCATCAATTTCTTATTATTTTCAAAATCAAATTGCACCAGGAAAAAATTAAGGAGTTAAGGAACATTTTGGACTGAACAATTTCTTCTTTTGAGAAAATTTACTTTTTGCTCTTTTTTTTTTCGAAGCAATATGTGCCTTTTTTATGCTCTAGGCATATCTCTATCTGTTAGAGATCATAAAATCATGCTTTGATTGTTGATCAAACTCTTCTTTGTATAGATAAAGCTATTTTAGGCTTTGAAGTCGTGTAAGGGAAGAACAAGATTATGAATCTCTAAGGTAAGAGAATGTAATAATCTAGAAGTTATTATTTTTCTTAGAATATTGAGTCTTGGTTTTAAGATTTAATTTAGGATATTCATAATTTAATATTTTCTAAATAGGTGAGAGGTGACAAATTTATATTATGGTAAAGAGTAAAATAATTTATTCTTTTTTTTTTCAGGTGGAAGGCTTGTGATGAAGATGAAAAAAGTACATCTATGTCATATAAACTTGAGAAACTTTATGAGAATCCAAAAATTGAAGAAAATGAAAAACAACTCTCTAAAGTTCCTAAAGTTATATATAATGAATTTGGAAATGCTTTAGCACGTGATCCCGAGAAGGTAACTTTTGCTTATTTTTAATATATTATTGTTGATGATAAACTTTATGCTACTCTTTTTTATATATATTATTGTCATATTTTTTTGATTCTATCGTTATGAATGCTTATTTTGAATAGAGAAAATGATGTGAGAAAATGAAAACTTTTTTTTAACTAGAAAAAATAATTTATATATAACAAAAATAATTTGGTCCCCCTAAAATTTTTGTTAAGTTCCTCCACTGCCTATTGGCAATGGCTCTGTAGAGTAGTAGAAGCCACCACAAGTACAAGTATCCAGTGAATCCGACCTATTATCTGTATCCGGATAAATTGAGTCTTAGAGTCTTGTTGATTGCTATCACATGCTTGGATGATTGATGTGTTCTTGATTTTAAATTGCATGCTTAATTGTATGATAAAAATCTTTTTACTCTAGCTTACCCTTTCTTGTTTGTGTCTGTCTTCTTGTGTGGTTTTCTTTTTTGCAATGATCACCAATTTCTTGGTGTAAGCAGATATGGGAACCCCTGGTGATTGTAGTGACGATGGAAATGCTGCAATTTGAAGGACTTTGATTGTGTGGTAATCTCTTGCTCTATGAGCAAGCTTTTGGGCAATAGTTGAACTTTTCAATTTTGTTCATGGCATTGTGGGTGTGCGTAGTCTTTCTCTTCAAGTATATTTATGGATAACTATAATGATTGATACATATATACTTCATGGTGTTGCTTTTTTATATTATATTATATGTGATGTTTCATTTATAGGATTTATTTTCTATCAAAATGGGATGTTACAATACCTATTAAGGAATACATAAATATACCAATATTTAATTTTTGAAATATTTATTTATGCAAAAATATTTATAATAACAATAAATATTTTTAATTTATGTTTAATAATTTTAATTGTGATAAATTTGCTTATTAACGGGTAAATGGTATCTTTTAAAAATGTTAAAATTCAATTTTAAAATAAAGGTAAAAGATAAAGTGGATAATATAAATTTTTAAGAAAATAAAATGCAGAAATAAATAAATAAAAAAGAGGTTTAAAATAATGAAGAAATAAACTTTTGGGACTAATAGTGGCTCTTACCTTTTGGCCAATAATATTTCAAGGAAATTGGACAACTTAGACCAATTTAATTCATTTTAAGCTAAAACGTAGTAATTAAATTCCTTTATAACATAAGTATGGAGACTTCATGGTAGTAAGAAAAAGAGTAAAAATTCAACATATATATGTTATATACAAAATATATATATATATATATATATATATATATATATATATATATATATATATATATATATATATTCCCTGCCATTATTTTTAAGAAAAAAATTACCCAAAAAATATCTATAAATTTTATTATGAACATTAATTTGTAAGAAATTATTACCAATTTGTAAGAAAATAATTTTGTAAGAATTTTTAAGATGATTATTTTGATTCATGCTGCAATTGACTAATTAATTTTGGACTGCTTATAAATTCTGCATGGAGTGAGTAGGATTTCAAATGAATCAAATATATTGGTAATAGTTTTTTAATTAGTTTAATTCTTATATCAATTTATAATTTTTAGACACGGTTAAGGAATACAAAATCATTCAGTATAATTGTTATAATGCTTTTATTATTTAGAATAATCTTTGGTTAAATTAGATTAATTTATATTCATCTATATTAATGTATATGTGTAAGGCCCATTATTTCTCCGTTCTTTTATTTTAAGGGTTGCCCTAATCTTTTGGGCCTAAGGGCTGGCCCAATGGGAAATTCAGACATAATCTGCCCTAATCTCATCTATTCACTCCACTTCATAGAAAACACAGCCGTCAAACTTTTCCCTTTTCGCAACGGAAGGCTCTGCTAATGATGAAGGATTATCTTGTTCCTTTTTAATATTATTGAATATGGTGTGAGTTGATTAAGAAAGCTAAGCGAAATCCCCACTGGACATTAAGATAGCAAGCTATCTAGATGTGAAGGTTCCTTTCACAAAGCTCAAGAGAAGAAGATGATGGATTGATTCAAAACAAAAAGGAAATGGAATGCAAATAAACCATAGAAAACAAAGAACAATTAAAGGAAGAAGAAAACATAAAATGGAAAGGAAAGAAATGGTAAAAATGTGAGAAGCACGCCACTACAAGGCTAGGCTAGAAGCCATGGCAACCTTGAAGATGAGTGGATGTGTGCCGCCACTTGCTATGCAAGATAAGGCTTAAAAGTATTCACTCCCAAGGGAGGAAACTCTCACAAATGGTTGAGACACAAGAGTGTTTTTACTTCAAAATGTTCAACCCTTTTACATGTCTAGGAGCACCCCTTATATAGAAGAGTTTAGGGGCCTCTAAGAAAATAAAAGATACCTAAGGATGTCTCTACAAAAACCTAACCCTAGCTTCTAGAAACTAGGTCAAATAAGGTTACAAAAATGAGAGACAAAAGAGCCAACTATGGTGTGTGCAAGGCTAATTTCGTTCTAGCACAAAAGGAGACAAAGAATGTGTCTCATATGTCTCCAAAAAGTGGCCAAAGTGTGCTAAAAATAAAGGAGACCAAAGGTACATAGGTACACTTGTTTTATGCCTTTTACTTTATGCTTTATGCCTTTGCTTTACTCTCTCCTCCACATCATTTATGCTCCCCAATCACCATGGCGCCACCTAGCATTGCTTTCTTACTCCTAATTAACCTACAAAGCAAATAAACATAGATTAGCATGTTGGCTTAAGTCAAGTCAACTATAGTCAACAAGTCAAACCTAGTCAAAGGTCAACAAGTCAACTAAAGTTGATTCAACTAAGCCAACTTAGGGAATCAAAAAATAACAAACACAAATGAAAGGGATGAAGGATTAGTGAACTTCCTTTCTAAACATGCTTAGTCTTCTTAAGCATGTGCCTCCATCCTTGGTTGGGGTTAATCCTTCATCATCCTCCCCTTCTTGGAGAGAATTTGACCACAAATTCTTTAAGCCTTTGTGGATGGAACTTGACTTGATTTGGGGGAGGATTTGCGCCTCCCTTTTATGAGCTTTTGTTCCATCCTTTCTAAGGGTATTACCCCTAGCTTTGGTTAGGCCATCTTTATTTTCTAGACTACTCTTCCTCTCTTGCTTATGCTTTAGGCCTTCCTTTTTGGCTTGGGAAGAGAAGGAAGAGTGATGCACATCTTGCTTTGGTAGAATTTTTTTGTAGGCAAGTAACACCTTGGTGAAAGCTTGCCCCTTTTCTTTTTCTTCTTTATCTTTTCTTATTTTATTTCTATCCTTATTAACTTCTTGAGGTGATAGAGGTAGTAAAGTTGTCTTTTTCCCATTTTTGAAGAAAATGTATTGGTTGGTATGACCATCATGTAAAGTTTGTTTATCAAATTGCCATGGCCTACCTAGTAAGATATGTGTGACTTCTATGGGAACAACATCACATAACACCTCATCTTTGTAGCTTCCTATAGAGAAGTTAATTAGGACTTGTTTATTGACATCTATTTCTCCCTCTTTACTTATCCAAGCAAGCTTGTAGGGCTTAGCATGAGGAATGGTCTCTAAGCTAAGCTTTTCCACCAACCTTGTGCTAGCTACATTGGTACTACTTCCTCCATCAATAATTAGAGAGCAAACCCATTTGTTAATTTTGCATCTAGATTGAAAAATGTTTTCTCTTTGAGTTGGCTCAAGCTCACTTTGATCTTGACCTATCATGCGCCTTAATAACATAGGGTCTTTCTCAAAAATTTTAGTTTTACTAGAGGAAGAAGATTCTTTTGAAAGAGAATGGGGAGATGAGTGTTCACTTTCAACATCATTACTCTTCTTTAAGATCATGGTCCTTTTGGTTGGGCAATTTAAAGCAATGTGATTATAACCCAAACATTTAAAACATTTAATGGAACTTGATCTTTGAGAAGTGGAATGGTGAATATGATCACTTGGTGACTTACTTTTACTTGGTGGTTCTTGATGAGAGTTAGAAGGGAACTTATCATGTTTCTTTTTATCCTTTCCCTTCCATGAGTGACTAAAGTAGTGATTGGGTGAGTAACTCTTCCTTGCCCTTCTTTTTCTTTTCAATTGAATTTCAATCCCAAGGGCAAGTGTGAAAACATTTTCAAGAGTGGAGTACTCATACAACTCTACTTGGTCTTGTATGTCTCTCCTAAGACCACTCACAAATCTTTTTATTTTCTCTTTGTTAGTCTCTTTTATTTCAACCCTACGCATTTGAGACTTTAATTCTTTAAAGTACTCACTCACACTCATAGAACCTTGGTGAAGCCTTTGGAGCTTCAAAAGAAGTTCCTTCCTATAGGAGGGAGGAACAAATCTAGCGCGCATAAGAGTTTTAATGTCCATCCAAGAAGCCGCGGGTGGCCCTTGGTCATAATTCTTACAAACTTTATGCCACCAAGTATTGGCATACTCCAAAAATCCTAAAACTACTAGATCAACTTGTGTTTGATCCTTTACATGATTTTCATTGAAAATTTGATCAACTTTAGCTTCCCAATCAAGGAAGACTTTGGGATCACTTCCTCCATAGAACTTAGGAATCTTTGGAGTTTGCTTTTCTTGTGATGGGTTACGCCTAGAATGCCCTCTTTTCCTAGCCTCTCTTTCTTGCTCTTTAGCTTCAAGCCTTTGAATGTGCTCTTGGATTCTTAGGTCACTTTGCTCCTTGTCTTTTCTTAATTGTTCAAAGGCCTCCTTCCTAGACAACTCCAAATCCCGAAGCAATCTCATCAATGTATTGTTTTTGTTTGGTGTAGGTGCATTTGATGAACTTGCCATGATTCCTACAACAAAAACACTTAAATCCGAGACAAAATAAATGGATTAGAGGTTAGACAACATGAAAACCGAGACCAAATCCAACCCAAATTGTAACCCAAGTGTTTAGATCACTCTCCCAAAGTAACAAGGCAAGGCTAGCACTCAAAATCCACCAAAGGAGTGAAGCAAACACTTTTAAAAACTTGTTCAAAACCTTTCAAATCCAAGACAAGTGATTCGGCCACAACATCCCAAGAGTTTCAAGAAAAGAAAACTACTAAGACACAACAAAGAACACCTAGTGACAAGCAAGAAAAGCACAAAAACAAGAAAGTTTAACTTCTAAGGAAATTTTGTTTTAAAGACAAAACTTGAATAAGACTAAAGCAATGAAAAACACTTTTAAAGACTCTATGGAAAGCATTTGAACAAGCCAAGATTATACCTCAAATTATGCATACACCAAGAAAGATCATAACCAAGTTAAAACATGGAACTAATTTGCCAATATCACCCAAAATCCAAGTATAAAATTTGGTAGCATAACACCTAGTAAAAATGGCCAAATGGATTCACCAAGCAACACATTAGCTCTCGGCCAAACTGTTTTTGGTCTTGAAAACACTTTTTCTTTTCAAAACTAGGTACTTAAAATGATGAGAAGGATGTTTTAGGGTGTCTTGAACACTTAGTTCCTTAAAATTAGGTCAAAATCAATTTCAAGGAGCATGCTACAACAAAAGGCATAGATCTCATGCAATAGCTCAAATACTTAGAAACAAGAATAAGAAAACTCAAAGAAGCATATGACATATGACTCAAGCAAAAGTTAGACACATTTAAAGACTCAACATGACATACACAAAGACACAAACATGTAGCTATCATGCATTTAAACTCATGGATTTGAGGCTCAAAGACTAAGCATCCAAAGACATGTTATCCAACCACATTTAGGAGTAAGAAGAGTAACAAAAACAGTAGCCAAAACTGCCCAACATAACCTGAAAAACGTTGATTCGCGGTGATCTCGGCAGCTCTGACCTTTGCTCACTATTTCAATCATAACTCTCTCCACAAAACTCCAAATGCATTGGTTCTTTTTTTGTTAAAAACTAGACTAACAGAGCTTTCTTTTGACATCAAGAACGTCATTTTTGGATCACTGAGAAGGTGCAGTTTAATCTTTTAAAATCGTGAACAGTTTCTGCCATTATTGTTTTTGTGTGCAATGGAAGTGGAATTGAACCATACAAAGATAGCTAAAACAAGACAAGGTTAGCACATGAAAAACACCATATTCAAGATAACCTAGGCTCTGATACCAAATGATGAAGGATTATCTTGTTCCTTTTTAATATTATTGAATATGGTGTGAGTTGATTAAGAAAGCTAAGCGAAATCCCCACTGGACATTAAGATAGCAAGCTATCTAGATGTGAAGGTTCCTTTCACAAAGCTCAAGAGAAGAAGATGATGGATTGATTCAAAACAAAAAGGAAATGGAATGCAAATAAACCATAGAAAACAAAGAACAATTAAAGGAAGAAGAAAACATAAAATGGAAAGGAAAGAAATGGTAAAAATGTGAGAAGCACGCCACTACAAGGCTAGGCTAGAAGCCATGGCAACCTTGAAGATGAGTGGATGTGTGCCGCCACTTGCTATGCAAGATAAGGCTTAAAAGTATTCACTCCCAAGGGAGGAAACTCTCACAAATGGTTGAGACACAAGAGTGTTTTTACTTCAAAATGTTCAACCCTTTTACATGTCTAGGAGCACCCCTTATATAGAAGAGTTTAGGGGCCTCTAAGAAAATAAAAGATACCTAAGGATGTCTCTACAAAAACCTAACCCTAGCTTCTAGAAACTAGGTCAAATAAGGTTACAAAAATGAGAGACAAAAGAGCCAACTATGGTGTGTGCAAGGCTAATTTCGTTCTAGCACAAAAGGAGACAAAGAATGTGTCTCATATGTCTCCAAAAAGTGGCCAAAGTGTGCTAAAAATAAAGGAGACCAAAGGTACATAGGTACACTTGTTTTATGCCTTTTACTTTATGCTTTATGCCTTTGCTTTACTCTCTCCTCCACATCATTTATGCTCCCCAATCACCATGGCGCCACCTAGCATTGCTTTCTTACTCCTAATTAACCTACAAAGCAAATAAACATAGATTAGCATGTTGGCTTAAGTCAAGTCAACTATAGTCAACAAGTCAAACCTAGTCAAAGGTCAACAAGTCAACTAAAGTTGATTCAACTAAGCCAACTTAGGGAATCAAAAAATAACAAACACAAATGAAAGGGATGAAGGATTAGTGAACTTCCTTTCTAAACATGCTTAGTCTTCTTAAGCATGTGCCTCCATCCTTGGTTGGGATTAATCCTTCATCAGCTAAGGTTTGGTCAAGCAAGCTCAAGCACGTTCCACTCCGCGTAAATTGTTTCAATCCATACACTTTGTTTGCCAGTTGAACTTTGTGTTTCCCACTAAGGATAACTATAGTAATCTATCCTTTCTCCACTGTCTTCGTCTTTAGCTCACTGAACTGCCTTAGGAGCTGTGGTGCATCTCTGTTCGTGCCCAAGATCTCCCTTAATAGCTCTTTCCAGGTAAGGGAAGCTAGGGATTTCATGTCAGTTCGATTCTTTCTTATTTTGTCAATGTTTGCATGATTGTGTGGTTAATGTGCTACTGTAAACGTTTAGATGGAATGGTATTGTTGTTTGGGCATTAGCGTATGACTATTGTAGGGAGAACAGTGGCGAGACCTAACATTTTCGCCCAAGCAACCCTGTCTCGCCTAGGCGAGACTTGCAGAAACAAACCCTAACTCGCGCTCGAGCTCTCGCTCAGGCAGAGAGCTTTCGTTTTGAGCGAGGTACTATCTCGCTAAGGCGAGAGATGCTCGCCTAAGCGAGAACGTTTGGGAGCTCGAGGTGTGTCGCTGTAGTTGCAGCCCAGGCGAGGAGTGGGCTCGCCCAGGCGAGGGAGGGCTCGCCTAAGCGAGTGTTCGAAAAACCTCCTAAGGCCTCTGTCAGGATCTCGCCTAAGCGAGGGCTTGCAGCTTGAGCGAGGGGACTCCTTTCGCCTGAGCGAGGGCTTCTGGCTTGAGCGAGATCCACTGTAGACCTCGCTATTTCTTCACTTGGTTGTTATGGATTGTTTGGTTGATTGAATTTGTATATTTAAAGTATGAAGTTTGACAAAGGCATGAGATATGTGTAGTTATGAATTGAATTGATATGCTGGTGTGATCTTGGCATGTAAAATGAATGAGATGGTGGAATTAAAGTGGCATGGTATTGGTATGAGGTGAAATTCTATATTCACGAATTGGGAAGAATGAGATGGTATGGATTCAATATGGAATATGAATGAGGATAGGTTACAGAGGTTGGTATAAGGTTTTAAATGCATGATCAATATTATTTGGTTGTTTGAATATGATTAGTCTGTGGTCAGTGCGTAATTCCATGAGCCTCTAGGTGAGACCTCATGGTCGTGCTTCAGTGGTCGGGACGTAATTTCATGATCCCTGTTAGTGGGAATTCACGGTGGTGCCCCATTTATATAATTTGGTAAGGATTCAAGATAAGGTTGTATCCTGACACTCTAAGGAGTCAGTTAGTCTCACTTAGAGCAGACTGACTCTTGTGGTGAGAGTAGTAGGAGGCCTGAAACTCATTAAGGGTTAACCTTGTGTGTGGGGGATTGAGACATTGTAACACTTGTAACACTTGTAACACTTAGCTCGGGGGTGAGCAGAGATATCCACCACAAGTGCAAGCATCCGTTGAATCTGACTAGATTATATGTATCCAGATGAGTCGAGTCTGAGTCTAGTGTATTGTTGAGAAGTCATAACATGTTTGGATGATATATACTGCCTAGTTTGTGTAATAGCATCTGACTGCATGATAAATGGTTTCTACTCTAACTTACCATGTTTGTCTATTTGGTTGCCTTGTATGTGGTTCTTCTCCTTTTGCGATGATCATCAATTTATTGATGTGAGATTAGTTCCCGCTTGGGCTGGTTCCCGCTTTGTGGATTTTCTCTTAGGGCTATGGCCCATGTATTGGCTTGTTTTAAATCTTAATTGTATTATTGTTGGAGTATGTATTCTTTGCGTATTGGCATCGTGGTGTGCCTCAAGAATTCTCTTTTATAACTTTTGGATATCCTTAAGGAGTGATTCTATACTCCGAACCTTTGCTCGTAAGATTATATTGTGTGATGTGTCATTTAAGTAAGTTTATTTATAAAATGGGACGTTACAATATGCATCTATTTAGTGCGGTTCGGTTTAAAATTAGTGCAAGTAGGTTTAAAAATAATACAACTTGATTCAAAATGAGTATGATTTGGTTCAAAAAAAGTATCATTCGGTTCAAAAATAGTGTAATTTGGTTAAAATAGTGTAGTTCGGTTCAAGATTAGTGCAATTTATTCAAAAATAGTATAGTTTGCTTAAAAAATAGTACTGTTCAATTCAAGATTAGTGCAGTTCAGTTCAAAAATAGTGCAGTTCGGTTCAAAAATAGTGCAATTCGATTCAAAAATAGTAAAGTTTGATTAAAAAATAGTACAATTCAATTCAAGATTAGTGTTGTTCAATTCAAAATTAGTGCAGTTTGGTTCAAAAATAGTGCAGTTTGGTTCAAAAATAGTGCAGTTCGGTTCAAAAATAGTGCAGTTCGAAAAACAATTTAGTTCATAACATTTCAATTCAGTTCATATTGTAGTATAGTTCAATTCAGTTCAGTTCAGTTTTTTGGAGTAGAAAATAGTTCAGTTCAATTCATCTAAACTATTTTTCAATTAAGTTCAGTTCAAGTAAACTAGTTTTCAGTTCAATCCAGTTGTTAACAATGCAGCGGAGTTCAGTAAATTATGTCCAACCCTAGTAATAACAAACAAGATAGAAACATGCCTATAATGAGCAAAAACTAATCAACATACATGAAAATGATCATGAAAATATCAGCTAATGAACGAATAAAGAAGAATAACAAACAAAGTAGAAACATGCGTATTAGTTAATGGATTAATATGACAATATGAACGCCTAATTAGAAAATAAGGTTAACTATTTTTATAATCAATGAATAAATGATGTTTTAATTATTATAAAATTACCTTATCAGCTTGAATTGGTTAGTACTTTCTGCTACGCAAGCTTAAGAACCATTTTCTTATTTAAGCATCACTTAAAAAGGACCTTAGTAGTTCATGAAGAACCAAATAAGGTTAACTTATAAAACTATGCTAGTCATACAATAAGAAAATATAAATTAAAATATATGTAGTATTAATTGCTATAAAGGTGTCTTAAAGGAGGGTAGTGGGGACAATTTGATGGATAAAATGCACAACAAAGCTAGAGATATTGACCATCCAACAAATGTTATTAGCGTTTCTCTCTAAGGGTACATATATAGTCCCATTAAGTAATAAAGTTCAATTGTTAATGAAAAATATAAAGCACTAGTATATATGTGATTTGGGGTAAAAACTTTTCCTTAAAAACAAAGAGAAGCAAGTAACCTCAATAAAAAATATAAAATTAATGTTGTAACTTGTTACATAAAGTAGAAAATAGCTCCCAGGTCAAGTCAAGTCTTATATTCAAGTCTTATATTATTGTATTAAATTTATGGCATAAATTATAAAGTATTAGTTTATCATATCTTCTGCAAAATTCTTAGTAATCATCACATTTTTATTTTATTTTTTGGACTATTCATTCCAATCCCCAAGGTACACAACCATAAGGAGTAACCCTAAAGAGGACGAGGAGGTACTCATCATCATCCTCCAAGGAAACTAGTCTCGAATAGATGACTCAGGTACCCGTCCTTGTCCTCCCAAGCAGTTAGTTTCAAGAGGCCAACCTAAGTACCCGTCCTCATCTCCTAGGTAGTCAATTCTAAGAGTCCAACCCAGGTATTCGTCGTCGTCCTCCTAGGCAAGTTGGCCCAAGTACTCGTCCCCACCTTTCCTAGGTAACTGAAGAGTAACTAAAAACCACCTAGGGCACGACCTAGTCGGATACGTGTTGGCCAAATAGAACGAGATGTACCTATACTAGGTGTTTGATTAAGTCAATCTAATTACCTATAAGGAAAGGTAACCCTAGGTTAAGTAATTTATCATGATTATCAAGGAATTGGGACTACAAAACCAAGGCCTAACTGGGTAAGGCCCATGAACCCCACTATAAAAGACACGTTTTATGAAATATATGATTACACTATTCATTCCAACATCAAAGTCCTGATTATCGAACTAACTTTAGCATCAGAGTGTCTTTTGTAGACACCTTCCGCTTGTTGGAGACAAGACACTTTTGAAGTGAAGACCGTGGAGCATAAAACATCATTTAGGAGAGACCTCACAGGATATATATCGTTCCCGTAAGAACATTTTTCTTTAACCTCAACATTTATTTTACATATATAATATGTGATTGCAAATTAATAAATAGCGAAAAATAAGATCTAAACTTGCATGAGTGGCGAGGGGTTTGGGGTGTATGGGTGTTTGTCCATATATGTATAAAAATACTCATACGCAAACATAGGTTGATGATTGCATATTTATGTCATCGTTTAGTCTTTTATTTTTAATTATTAATTAATTTTTATGCTTAAAAGATTGATTTTTAATTAAAAATTTTGATAATTAAATTTATTGAGCTTGTAAGATAAAAATGTCTTAAAAATTGTTTTTTAGTTGCATAAATTATTTTTGGATATTCTAATAAGGCTTGAAAACTGTTTTTTAGTTGCATAAAATAATATTAAGCTCATTTGAGGCGTGAAAATAAATTGATTAAGTTACAAAACACCTTCAAATAAGGCTAAAATTAATAAGTTCCTAAAAAATCACTTTTGTATCGCTTACATTACTTATACACTCCCTTTTTCCAAATAAACCACCAAAACCTATTTCTACACCCCTTAACCTACTAAATTTCACCCTTTCTACCACTCATAAAACAGCCTCAATTAGAGCTTGCCACATGGCCATGATCTACCATGTTTACATTTGTTCAATAATAAGGTGTCATGTGTCATAATCCATAATTTTTGGAGTTGGCCAACCAGATGACAACATGTCATCATCATATTCAACCTTCATCTCTCCCCATCAAACCAACTTAGTCCCACCGTGAGCCACCACAAGACTCATTGAAGCGTCCCTACACTTCGTCATGTAGAACCACCATACCAAATCACGAAAACTCTTCACCAGTAGAAAGCTACCCAATGTAGCACAATCAAACACCACATCGCGCAATCTCCATGCACAATTAATCACAAACCATGCACAAACAACCACAAATCCACGTCGAACAAACGAACAACAAATGACGTTCACTATAGCACTACACACCAATAACCACGAGTAACAACATGAACTCTTAGAGAAAGAAAAGTCTTATTCAGGAGAAAGAGAGAGAGAGAGAGAGAGAGAGAGAGAGAGAGAGAGAGAAAGAATGTGTGTGTGTGTGTGTGTGTCGAACGTGGCAACCTATCATTGCATAGTCAAAGGGTAAACTAAAAGGTAGTCATAGTCTAGTAAAATGGACAAAGCAAAAAGGATTAAAGTGCAAATCCTTCACGATTACAAAGGACTGATTTTGGGAAATTAGTGCAAATATTAGTTCATGATAATTTATCATATATCTTTAAGAAATTAATTTATTTAATTATATAAAAAATTATCAACAAACTATATTTTTCAAATAGTTTTAAAATTGATTATATCTCTCCAAATATTCATAACATGTATAAAGATAAATGATACTTATGATTACTTTAAAGATATTTGAGAGATTTCAACAACAAAAATACTAGATCCTAGCCCAATCAAGTCTTATATAAAATAGACCAAAGGGAAGCAGAAAGCACAACTTTAGAGTTTAGGAACCCTTTAGGGGAGGCTTAATTTCATCATCTCTCTCCACTTTCTCTTCTTTTATTTTGATGTTACTTTGATTTCAAGGAGTTCTAAGTTCCTAGGTTTGGTTCTACTTAATTTCATAATGGATTATAGGGTTAGATCAAAATAATTCCTTTATTATTTTTATTATTGTTGAGGTTTTAATTTATCTATGTCTTTTGTTTCTGAATCAAATAAAAAGTAATGATTTTACATTCTATATGCTTGTTAATCATATGAATTGAAAAGTTTTTAAATTCAACTCAGACTTTACTTTAATTTAATCATATGAGTTCAACTCCTCCGTGATTAAAACTTGAGAGTTATAAGGTTGGCTCGATAGGCTTGGAAGGAAGGGTATGAGAGGTTGTGGGTTCAACTCCCCCACTAACAAAAGATATTAACAAGTAACATTGGTCGATAAAAAAAATAAAAAATAAAAAAGTGTATAGAATAAATTCTTTTACAATGTAAAGATTATTAAACAGTTAATCACACATGCTCAATGCCACCAACAACTTCTCATTTTCTTCATCTAGGTCTTATTGTTTATATTTACATTGAATAATTTGATTGTTCATGTATTTCCATCTCTAAATACTTTTTCTTTACATCAATAATTATCTTACTTTGTATAAGGAAAGTTTAGATATAACTATTACAGTATTTGCATCTCTGAATTATCCATTTTTTCCTTTCTTGTATTTATCCTTCAATTTAAATTTCTTCATTCCATAATTCATATTACTATTGTAGCTTTAAAATTTATCTTCAAGATATTCTTCATATATTTTGCAATATTCGAAATATTTTCTTGCTCGTAATCAATCACAATGAATATTCAACAATATGTGCAATCTTCAATTCTTATATGTACTCCACCTAGGCGGCCTAATCAAACTACACGGCTAAACCCACCTACGTAAAGCCCTGCAAGCAGGTATCATTGAACTAGGGGCAAGCATAAGCGGCCTAGGCCGCTTACTTCAAAGGACAAGACGACATCTATCAACCATTCCAGACTTAGAGTATTTCAGACAAGGGCCCTAAGACCCACAATCATTGAACTAGGGGCATGGGCTAGGCCCAGGCCCACCTACAACTCAAACAATGGCAAGACCAAACATAATTAATAACTCTATAAATACACGTGGACCGCAGTAATTAAAGGTACACATTCATTAATCCCTTAATCATGAGATTTGACTTTCTGAGAATGTTTTGGATGACTTGATCGTCAGAGTCCTCTCCGCATGTAACCCCTCATGGTCCATACCGTGATACCGGTAGATGACATATGCAAGCTGAGGAGGAGCCAGCTCGAAAGATTACAGATTGAGATAAGGTGATATTTGTGTCTGACTTCTCTTATTTGTCTCCGTAGGAACATTATATAATCTTCAACCAACATAGATGATATTTAGATAATCTTCTTCTTCTTATTGTTGACTTGCATCATGAGAAAGTTGATATTCTATGTTAATTTAATCTTCATTTTCAACGTTCATATTTCCTTCACTTAATAATTTACCAGACTCAATTTTTTTTCTTTTATGATGTGTTGTCTGGTGCTTTAGTAGACTTAGTTCAGTCAACTTTGACTTTCTTGTGTTAGTCAATAAACTCATACTTGACTCCTCTACTCATGACATTTAGCTGATTATTTATTTGACTTCCAATTCGTCTAGTTTTACTTTATCTTTGTTTGTCTGCTTAGTACACTCATTTGGTTAACATACTCATCTTGGTTGACTTTAGTCATTTGATTAGTATAAGGTTCACTATCAGATTTGACTTGTCTAATGAGGCTCCTTATTTAGTCTTGTTAGAGCTGTCAAAATGGGTTGGAACCCGCGAGCCAACCCGGCTCACCACGGGTTCAGGCCGGGTTGGGTTGAAATTTTTTTATAAATTTCAATATAGGTTGATTTTTGACCTGACTCACTTAGAACCTGGCTCACTCGAGTTGAACCCGTGGTGAGCCGGGTGGCTCACCAACCCGCAAATAAAGGGTCACACAACTGTTTTTTGTTAAGTTGGGCTTTGCACTTGGGTCATATTAGGTTGTTTTTTTAGCCAACACATAGATAATTTGTATTTTTGTGATTTTGGTTTGTATTAAAGTTTATTTCGATTTTAATTAGAATTATAATTTAGTTTTGACTGAAAAAAATAAAAAAATAATATTTTTTTTAATTAAGTGAGCTCGTGAACCAACCCGTTTAATCCACCAACCCATGATGGGTCGGGTCGGGTTCAAATGTTTTTGGCTTGCTAATAAGTGAGCCGGGTTGGGTTGGCTCACTAAGTGATCAACTCGTGGTAGGTCGAGCCGGGTCAGGCCGGGTTACTCGTTTTGACAACTCTAAGTCTTGTATGGTTAACTTTTTTAACTTGACCTGTCTACTATTTACTTTAATACTTGTTTCATTTAATCTATACACTTTCATTTCTAATGAAACTTGCTTCATGAAAACATATTAGATAATAATAATCACAGTTTATGATTCACATGTGTTAAATAACGTCTAACTAATATATAGTTTAGTGATGGTTTAATTTCTTCTAATCTTTCTTTATCCAGTCTTTGCATAAGTGCATTCTATTTATTTCTTTGCCTAAATTGGGACTTAGATATACTCGAATTATTCTAATTATATGTTTTCTTTTCTTTATAGATTTTGTTCTCGTCAAAACCTTCTTAGTAGTACTAGCGTCTAATGTAGTTTGTATCACCTAATTCTAACAATCTTTTTGTTTGTAGTGATGACAAAATTATAAGTATGAAACGTAACAATTAGCTCATAATTGTAATTCCAATATGATATCTCTGTTATTAAAACATTTGGATTGTTAGTGTAAATTAATTCAATTATGACAATTGTTGTAGTTATGCTACTTTTTGAATTATGACAACCTTGAATCTATCAATTATAATTGTTAAAAATATTTCTCTCTTTTTAACATAATAGATCATATCATAATACTCTTAAGCATATGTTTTAGTCTTATTTCTCCTCCCTTTTTGTCAATTAAAAAAACTGTTAAGATTAAAGAAAAACAAAGAACTTGAAATAAAGTCAATCAGCAAGAATAATAAACACTCAAATCAATTGATTCAATCACAAATAAGAAAATATATGATAACTCAATGACAATTACTGCATAGAAATAAGAATGTACTTAGTTTTTTAAAAAAACTTAAAACAAATTAAAGTGTATTCGAAGTAAAAGAATATTTAAAGGCTTAGGGTTTTGAAAGTCTGGTTCAAAAGTGGAAGAAGTCTTGAGGTTTTGAATTAAATGAGCGAGAGTGGACATCATTTGAGTGGTGAAGGGTTCAACAAATTGTTCCAGTCCCTTTATTTGCATTTCTTCCATTTATTTCATCTTTTTCTCTAGAATAGCTTCCACGATTTCATATATGTTCTTGAGTGGGTGGTTGTTACTTACTTTAACTTTTCAGCCACATTCGAACAATACACAAAGCTTTTCTTTTCATCTTGAGAAGTTCTATGGATGATGTTGACTAGAGTCAACAATAGTCTTAGTGAGGAATTAGGGAAGGCAACGCTCAGTAGAAAATAGTTATTTGTAATCAACATCTTTGAGCTTGCAATACCCTCTGTTTCGTTTTGGTAATGATTTCATATAGCTACTTACACTAAAATTCTTATCCTTAGGAAACACAATCGTCACATCATCAGGAGAGAAACTATGTGTTAGAGTGATGAAGGCGATGGATGCCTTGGTGTAGTGATGTCCCTTTACTCTGGGTACAACTTCATCATAAACATATGATGGGGATGTTTTATATCAAAGAATTTGTAATTTTTCATCGAAGTAATTTTTTTCGAAGTGTATTCATAACATTGAATACATGTATTCAAAGTATGTATACATGTTTCATAACAAATGTCCAAATTTAATAAAACTACATAAAAGACTACCTAGATATTTATCTATAAGTAACTTCATACGTTAGGTTCACAACTAATTACCTATGGATTAGACCATAAGTAATTATGTAAGTATACATCCATATGTAATTATTTACAAATACATTGGTAATTAATAGCTATGATAAACTTCTTGTTGCTTATAAATTTAATCAAGACTCGATTTCCTCATTTAAAATTAACTACTGTAGCAATCTGAGGATCGATCCAAATAATAGACAAGGGAAATAATTGAGGTTTTGAACAAGTCTTGTGAAAAGGGAGGAAATATACCAAAATATACTTAAATTAAAATTGAAACAAATTTAAAATGCTAAGGATATAGGAGAATGCAATACATGAACTATAATGCGCCTAAGGTGTTTAATGAAAAGTTAGAACTAACTATGTGTGCCAATGTAGGAATATGCAATGTAGTGATCCTAAATTCAATCTAACTATACAAAATGTCTCTAACACCTCATTGGAACTCAATTGAATAAGGAAAACGAATTACAAACTCAAATATTTAGAATTCTAAAATATGAAAAATTCCCGAGAGAAGTTCATCCTCAAGAGCATAGGGCAACCTTCAAACTCGAATCAAAATGCGTGAAATGGAAATGTAATGATGCAGAACATCTAGAAATAGTCTATATTGATTATAGGAACAAAAATTATACAAAACGATCAAGGAGAACTCAAAATCCTAAATCAAGAACCTTAATTAAAGGTAGAAACGAACTTAATCATGAATGATGAATTGGATGCAATGAATGATAAATTGAATGTGCAAATGGTTCAAAAACAATATGTATAACATCACAAAGGTATTACAAACGAGAAATGAACACAGGATCCACGAAAATTATCGAAAAAAAAAACAAAGAGGAATGGAACATTGGTTCAACTTTGCAAAAGAGAAATTCATGACTCAACTTGATGATTTATGTATGGTTGATCATAATCAAACGACCTTTGATATCTAAATAGGATGAACTACACATCCTCTGAAAGTTCAACTCGTCTCCAAGTCAAATCCAGTGTTATTTTAGATCAACATCACTCAATCATTCAAAATTAAATCATGAATTCATTTCATTCGTGAATAATAGAAAGCATGGTGATTAATCGGTAAAGATGAAAGGAAAACAATAATCACATATCAAGAAACATGTTCACAACAATTATATTCAGTAAAACGAAAGAAGTACCTTACAAACTAATCATAACTAGCAAGAACAATGGTACATAGAAAAGTGAAGAAAAATGATGAAGAACAATAACAAATGGTTCTGTGTTGGAGAAGAACGAAAATGTGTTTCGTGTGGTGGAGGAGAGGAATGGTGAATGATGTTTGTGGTGTGCTCATATGAGGGAGCTCTAGTTTTAGCACTAAAAAAACAGAACCAGAACTTGTTACTAGTTGTACAAGTTTTAATAACTACTAAACTACAACAAATTTGCCTATCTACTTTTACAATTCTACTTGGCACTTGGGTGACCGATTTCCCAACAATTGTGCCATTTCACTCTAGTTCATTTGCTCATGTTTGGTGATGCTTCCACATCGACTACCTTTTACAATGGGTGATTAAGTCTAGCTGGCTCACAGTAGCTCCAAACTGTCACTTAAAGGCTTTTCTTCAAGTTAGTCTTGTATGGCTTGAGTTCTACTTCATTTGTCATCATGACAACAACTTTTCTCACTCAATTTCCTTTCAGCAGCTCCAATATGACCCTCTACCTATTGTTCCACTAAGAACACAAGTTAGAATTTACAAAACCAAATTATATTATGCCTACAATTTACTTAAAAGAGTTAAATGTACAAAAATGAGATTTAAGAGTGTTATGCATCTATGGAGCACGTTTCAGCCATCTTAGAGTTAGAACAAGTGTGTTTTAATGTCGTACATTGACTTATTTTTACCTACAAAATCATTATATTACTCAAGCCTTTAAGCAAAATTAATAGTGAAATTACATGTAGATTCAGAGTCCTCTTATTCTAAAAAGTGTTTTGATTAACATCATGAGTGGTGTAACAGTTGTTTAAACATGTCAAAAATGTTTATACATAATTATAATCATATTGGGCCTTTCAAAATTATGAGGCATTCAAAGTTTGTGTGTAATATTACAAAGGTTGATTGGTGTTCTCCAACTCTGGCCATTGTTAAATGTAATGTGGTTTTCCTTCTTTCTTTGGACACGCTTTAAACTTTCAAACTGAAATAATGATTGATCCTAGTTATTGAGACAATTGTGTTTAAAGGATGAACTTCGTTATGCTTTAAATGTGATTCTATTTTTGTTTTACATATTTTTAAAAATTTTAGGATGGTGTCTCGATCTACTTGAGGTAAATGTTTGAGCATATAAACATTTCTCAATCTTACTACTTCTCATCGTTTTAGGAAGGTTTTTCTCGAGGATACTGGTTTGATACTATCCCAAATCTTAATTAATGAACCAAATAAATTCGACATGGATTCTTTTTTTATCTAATTTAAAGTGTTTAACGTTGTGATTCTAGTACCAAGACAAACTTAATGATCAATTCACTTATATTTTGATTTAGAAACACAAATGTATTCAAACAATTGAGTTCTTTCTTAATGTAGGTCTTAATCAATAATTCGTGCATTTATCTCCACCGATCATATTTTTTGTATTTTATTTTTAAAGATGGAATGGTGGATGAATAAAAAAGATAAAATGGAGAACAATAATTGAAGATGAGAGTGGAGATGTAGGTGTTGCAGGAATGTAAATTGCAATAAAGTAAATTACCAAGGGTAGAACAAAAACTAGTAAACAAATTAACAAAAATGGTGAACCAAATTATTACAACCAACATTGGCTTGGCCATTTTTCGTATTTGCGGCAATAATTTGTTTCCCCAAATTTACATTTGAACTACCTATTTATATTTTTACCTTTTTTTCTTCTAGAAGTTACACTACAAATAGAATAAAAGAAAAAATTACATAAAATAAAGTAACTACCTAAAACCACCCATATTGTGCTAGGTTTACCCATTCTTTCCTATTTTGAGACAGTTTATGAATTACTTACGCCTTTGGAGGGCCTCTCAACACTACATTTTCTATGGAGTCATTCTCAAATTTCCCACATTCCAACACCACCAAACTCATCAATCAATAGATGAGATACGAATGGAATTTTGATGCAATGTTGGAAAAATCTATTGACCATGCCCTTCTGCCCAGAAAACAACCTATCTAAGATGGTTCTATAGGGTCAACGATGTTTACCGGACCCATTGGGAGAAGATTGGTATTTTCAATATAATCTAGTGTTCCAAGCACAACCTATATTTCCTTAACATTAACATGTTTAGCGTTGTTGTCCATCTTTATATCAAGGAGCTTAATGCACTCGAGTTACCTTGTGGCCCTACACCCCACTTTATTTGATGTTGTCACTATTACGTGCCTTAAGCCCTTGATTAAACCTACCATGTAGTTGCCTTCCCATGACACTACCTTTGAGACCAAAATTCGATGGCATGAAAAAGCTTATGGCCACTTCCTAGAAGAACATTTCATCAGGGACCCTTCTGTCACGAAATTAACACCTCTGCCCACTCTCAATCCACTCGAACATAACCTTCTAAGTGAAGGTTACAAACCAATTTCAATATGCAATTAAGCAATGCATACATCCATGAATTTGTGACAGCCAAGCTACAAACATTAAGCATGAACATAACCCAACCTAGAACATATACACCTAATTTGTAAATTAAGCATAAACAGAACAAGCATATATATTCCACGAATTCAAGATAAAGAAATGGTAGAAATATCGAAACCGACATGACCTCAAAGCTTCATTGCATTTTTCTTCAAATAGTCAATACATGGACTTTAGCAAGCCATGGAAATGGAGCAATAAAACAGTTGTAAATGAAATTGCCTCATGGAGAATAATAAAAAACGTAAATAACCAAAACAGAACATCAAATCCTCAGTTAGGTCATATGGAAACATGAATGGAAGAACAACACAAGATTATTAAAGCTTCTTGGAAACAAAAATGGCTTTTGTAACATAGAAAACATAAACCCCATAGATAGGTGTTGTTCCAAGTGATTACAAATCCGAAAATGAAAATACCCAAGCTTCCAAATGTGCAAAAAACTTAAAACCCACAATGCGTGCAGTCAATAATGTATAAAACATGAATAAAGAGTGTTAAAACATGAAAACTAGGTGGGAGCCTCCATGGGTTACCATACAAAGCTTTGAAATGTAAAAATGGAGTATGAGGAAGAAGGTGAAGAGCGAATTCAAAAATGCAGCCTTAAATCTTGTGGTCACATCCATTCAGCCACTCAATATTACAAAAATGCCACTACATGCTTTAGAATTACAAAAATGTCACTATAAACCCAAAATGTTGGCCTAGTGACGTGGACAAGCTAATTGACATGGTGCAGATGTGGGAATGTTGTGGGAATGATATGAAAACTCTCTTTTCATCTTAAGATTAGTGTCCAAGCTCCAAAATTGTTTCATCTAAAATACCTAAAAATAATTACAAACAAAAATTTGACCAAATAATCTCAAATTATTAAAAATTCAGAATAATGACCCAATAAAGCTCAATAAATGAAAATGCACTAAGGATAGACAATTAAGCAATAAACATCCATCAAAATGGGCACTGAAAAGGTAGTAGAATAGAAGAAAATAATGACTCATCACGTTATTGCCACATATTTTGACTGATATGTTGAAAGTGTGACAATGGGTTGTTTCTTTGAACTCCATGAGAAAGAATATCCTCCCATGAAATATATAAAGCAACTGGTTCTATTTATATCATTGATATCTCTAGCATAATCACTATCACAAAATCTATGGAGTTTGTAATCATTAGAAAATGAATAAAATAACTGATAGTCAAAAGTAACTTTTAGATAACAAAGTATCCTCTTAGGAACTTTCATATAGGTAGAAGTGGGAGACTCCATCAATTGACTTACTACTCCAACTGCGTACAAAATATCGAGATTTGTAGATATTAAGTATCTCAAACTTCCATGAGGCCTTTGAATAAAGTGAGATTCTCTTTCTCTTCATCTTAAAACTTTGATAGCTTCATCCCACTTTCCATGGGTGTATTCTGTAACATCACGACCGAATATTACTAATTTAAAAAAAATAAAATATAAATAAATACAAACTTGCATTTATTATTATTATCTTTCCCAAAATTGCGGGAAATTTTAAACATTTATTAAACTCATCCAATTAAATCACAGTGTTCCAATAATCCATACTAGTTCATATTCTAGTAAAAATACAGTTTACAAAAATTTGAAAATAAAATGATAGTAAACTTCCATAAAAAGCTTTCCCACGCTAGCCCATCTCCAGCTTTATGCCTCACCAGCATCACTTAGAACATCATTTGCTCCTGTGTGACAAGTCACACGATCATCGCCAAATACACACAAAAAGGGAGAACTCATAACAATATAAATATACAATTAATAAAAAAAAGATTCACTGCAAACTACTTTATTTTATCTAAATTGCTTAATCTTAACAATCGATACCCAAGGATTTCAAATCATTGTCTCATTATACAAATGAAACTATTAATCCATTTACCCATGCTTCCATGACCCTGCCCGCTCATGGCCCAACCTCTACGAACCTCCTCGCTTGTAGTCCAAATCTAAGGACCTCCCCGCTCGTAGTCCAACACACGTGATCCAACAACTACGAACCTCCTCGCTCGCAACAGGTCTCAAGTGTGAGAATGGAACATACGAACCTCTCTGCTCGTATCTTCACACGAGAGCATCATAATATGAACCTCCCCGCTCATATTATCACGTATTCATCACTAGTCATGAACCTACTCGCTCATGACACTGTCCAGCATCTCCTAGTCCAAGTCCACATCTCAATACATCAAAACGAAATTAAGAAAAGCACATTGCACTATACAAGGTACATACTCAAGATGGTCTTAGGGATTCCAATGCTTCCATGAACCTGCCCGCTCGTGATCCAACTCTACAAACCTCTCCACTCATAGTCCAACTCTATTGATCTCTTTGCCCGTAGTCCAACACGCGTGATTCATCCAACTATGAACCTCTCCGCTCGCAGAAACTCTCAAGTGTGGGCATGAAACATACACGAGAGTATCACTAATATGAACCTCCCCACTCATATTAACCATGCATTCCATCACCAATCACGAACCTACCCACTCGTGATACGGTCAAGCATATCCCAGACAAGGACCAACAGACAAAGCCATGCAAAAAATATCACAAATGCACCCTACCACTGCACCATGGCCTGGCGGAGCCTAAGCGTCGTCAGGCAAAATGGCAGTGTAGACCGCTTGACGATTCCATATCACCATCGAGTGCCACAACACATAAGACTTCCATGTTTCCTACTATCGTGCGGTGGTCCACTCTACATCGCTAGGTGCTACACCAGTAATGTCACACTATTGGTTTTAGGTACTCTAATTCAGCTCCTAGCATCCAAGCATTCAATTCTTAAATATCCAGAAATCAAAATACACATTCATATACTCCAAATTACAACATCACAACACATATGCATCGTTCAAGTATAAGCACACATTCCTCTCTTTTATAATTCATATATACTCAATCTTAAATCAATGCCAAAATTCAATTTGAACCCCAGAGTAAACCATGCTCATATGAAATTATGAAATAATAAGGCAATATGCACACAACTCATTTATTCATACGAAGCATATAGTAACTACAAGAACCCGCTTTTTACCAATTCCTTATGTCAAATTAAGATTAACATCAACACTTAGTCATTTAACTCACATATATTCAAATTGATACAATTGCACAATTACACAACTCATACACTACATATGACACAATCAAAGCTACATACTTATTTCGCATGCCCCCGCAATCCCATTACATTTAAAGCATGATTATCATGTTCCCATACTTGCCCAAAACCCATCTTGATCATGCAATACTCGGTCATAATGATATCATCAATAGTGGCCTTTTTTACACACTTATAACATCAAACATTCGAGCTAACACACACACACACACGCACACACACACACACATATATATATATATATATATATATATATATATATGTATATGTATATGTGTATATATATATATATATATATATATATATATATATACACACACACATATTCACTAATCAAGATCATATCAGCACTTAAGCACACTTAAGCATCTATCACTAATCATACTCTTAGGGAATTCAAACCAACAATCATGAGTAACATAGACCTCCAATTCAAATCTCCACCATTCAAAGTAAAGAAAAACATGTTATGGATCACTTGTCAAAATTTCACTTAAATTGGATGGTTAAGGAACCGAAAAATGCAATTTTACGAAAACTAAGCAGACTAGAAAAATCGTAGTCGCCTAGTGACTAGATCTTGTTACCCAACGGTAGGAAACCTGGTGCCTAGCGGTAGGAAACCACTGCTCGGTACTCCCTGCTACGCAAAAAATTCAAAAAACTATTTTTCATGAAAAGATGGATATTCCACACCTCCAAAGCATCCAAATACATTATCTACTCATGCAATTTATAAAGCACACGTACAAAGATATTAAATAACTCCTCAAAACACCAAAACATGTGACAAAAATCAACCACAATTGTAGAACTAGGAAAGTCCAGTTTGCGTCACCTAGCGTTTTCGACCCAACCACTAGGTAGTTCATCACCAACTCAGAAAAACAACACATAATTCATGGATCGCATGGCCAACCTTCAATGCTGCCAGACGGTTTCTGAAAAAATTCCAGAAACGTGAAAACAGAGAAGGTTTTTATCATACCATGGCATCACAAGCACACATTATACTACGCAAACATCATAAAACAATTATACACATAAAGGAGCTCCTCTAACCTGAATTCCTTACTCAAACTTGATAATTTGGAGTCTCCAATTGATTAATTGCGGCCTCCTTTGTTACCAGTCTCACCCCTTGCTGCAACGTCTCACCAATTCACGTTTACACGTTTAGAAACTTTTCCTCCCAACACTCACTATTGACAATCTCAAAAACCCCCCTTTTTCTTCCTTAATTAGTTTCTTAACTCTACCTTAATTAAGCTTAATGAAAAAAAAACGAAATTTAATTTTTAATGTTGGTAATTGCCATTCAAGGCCATTACTTCATGGTTTCCCAACCTATCCATATGCTCCTCAAGACGGCTAGGGTTGGTCTGGCTCTTCACATTCATGCCAAAAAGAATTTTGGCAAAAAGAAAGTTTAATTCGTGGTTAACAAAGTTTGACCACACAACCACATAATTGTCAAGTCCATGCACAACCAATCAACCAATTCATGTTTCATGATAAGTCCTATACATTTATGATTATATTATCACTCATCATGAACAAGCATATTACCAAAATAATAAAAAATTAAAATAACACACAATTTATCAGGCATAGGACTCAAACCCAAGTCCTCTCAACACAGTCAAGTACTCTCAACCAATTGAGCTAGTATTATTCCACATCATAAAAGCCAATATTAATTACCATAAAGGTTCCCACTACCCGCATTTATTAAATAATTATTTATTTAATTATTTAAATTTCTCAGGTCTTACATATTCATTGGATTACAATCAAACATTTTAAATTTCTTCAAAATCTTTGTTGCATAACTTTCTTGAGAAATAAATATGCCTTCTTCCAATTGTTTAATCTCTAAGCCCAAATAGTATGACATCAGCCCTAGGTCTATCATCTCAAACTCATATGAGATCACCTTCTTGAATTCTTCGAACAAGCTTGGATTGCTGCCAGTGAATATGAGATCATCCACATTGACAAAGAATCAAAATATCTCCAGTATTATAAGTTTTAATACAGAGAGCATACTCGTTAAGACATCGAACAAAGCCATTATCTTGAAAGTACTTGTCAATGCGGCTGTTCCATGCCCTTTGTGCTTGCTTTAATCCATACAAAGGTCTTTTAAATTTTAGATACTTATCTTCAAGTCTTTCATTCACAAAGCCCAAAAGTTTATCAATATAGACTTCTTCTTTTAGATAGCCATTCAGGAATGCAGACTTCACATCAGGTTGATAAATCTTCCACTTCATTTTGGCCACCAAAGAAATCAACAAATGGATTGTATCCATGTGAGAGACAGGTGCATAAACTTTATCATAGTCTACTTCATGCTTTTACTTGTAGCCTTTTGCAACTAGTTGTGCTTTGTATCTTTCTACCTCTCCACTAGCATTCTTCTTTGTCTTGTCTATCCATTTTAATCTAATTGTTTCATGACCTTTGGGAAAGAGTTATTAATTTCCAAGTGTCATTTTTTTTTATTAACTTGATCTCCTCTTCCATGGCATGTCTCCACCTTTTATCTTTCACGACTTCCTCAAAATTCAATGGTTCACAATCTATTTGAATGCAATATAACCCTTTAAGATTACAAGTGACTTCATAAGATCTCTCATAGATTTCACGTATGTCTCTTTTCTTCCTTGTCCTTTCACTCGTACTTTCTTCTTTTGCATGAGATGTAGTTGATAGAAGGGGCAAATGAGAAAGAGGGGCATCTTGAATTATAGTTTCTTGATTTTCTCCCTATTCTTCAAGATATGGAAGAAATTCATAAGTCTTTGCTTCTTGAGCATCCCAATTCCATGTAGTTTCTTCACCAAATTTGACATCACGTGATACGATCCTTACTAGAAAGAACAATTAACATAACAATAAAGAACGCGGAATAAAATAGAGATGGAATGTGCCACAATCTAGTAGATTGATAAGAAAAGGAAGATTTTCCATAAAGTGGTCCCTTTTTGATAAGAACTGTAACATCTCGTCAGAATATTACAGGTTTATAAATAAAATGAAGAAAATAAAATTACTCAGCGCATTTAAAAATACCTCATTTTCCCAAAGCG
Organism: Vigna unguiculata; assembly: GCF_037176805.1. NCBI lineage: Eukaryota > Viridiplantae > Streptophyta > Magnoliopsida > Fabales > Fabaceae > Vigna > Vigna unguiculata. Next base: position 9,028,151 of record NC_140792.1, on the reverse strand, counting down.
CGGGAAAATTTAAAATTTATTAAATAAACAATTAACGTTCGTAACAATCCGGGTTAAAACCAAAAGGACAATGTTATAAAATCACCCATCAGGGTTTACAACTGTTTTCAAAAGCAATAAATAAAACATAAGAGTTCCCCCAAGTCGAACCCCTCTCCACGACTAAGCTGCACCTGAGCCACCTGCATCATCAACATCTGCTCCCGTGTACTACGTACACGATCATCGCCAAATACACGCAGATAGGGTGAGCTTAGCAGATAAATCATATATATTACAGATATGTACATGTTCATATACACACATATTACCATACGTAACTTGAATTTTCCACATTATTCTATCCTTTAATTCCTAGCATCTGACCCTCAATCAGATCATTTGTGTTCTACATCATCTAAGGCTTGCTTCAAGGTGACTTGCTGCCATACTTATCGGCCACAACCGATAGAGCACGTGCGGGAAAACATGCTACGGATCATACACCGTAACGCCAGGTAGAGTTCCCATATACGAACATAGTCCGTATCGTCCCAAGACTACCAAACTCGTCAGCTAACAACTAAGGAGGGCAATCTATCTGGACCCATCCGTACTGGCCACAACCAGCACACTCACACCGGCAACACTCGCCAACCCGAGTCACAACTCAAGGGTTCCTTGTTTTCATCCGTCATCCCGAGCCATAACCTATTAATTGCTCTTGGATCCTTTACCAATAAGAGGTTGTCAAGCCTATTACACTGTTTACTCTCTTATTCGCAATATTTGGTAAATTTTGTAAACCCCATTGTACCCAACTTACTCAGTACTCAAAGTCTCTACTACGCCATAGTATAGGAATACCTCTAATCTCGGATATCACTACTTCCTAAGAGGATTCTCACCCTTATAGTTCATACACGACTCCATCATCAAACCCTCCCAAATACCCCAAGTTTCCATCTATTGATCTTAACCCAATGGAACTAGAATCAACCTCAGTGCACGACAAACTCAACCTGTAGCAGCGCAGCCACTGCGCTGGCGCCTGGCGGCCAGCCCCCGTGCCGCCAGGCGGTGCTTATCATCTGGACATTTTTTCCAGATTTCTCCTGCATTCAAAACCCCATCATTTCTCCATCTTTGAGAATTCCCACTACAATGCAATCCAGACCAAGCACAATCATGACAAATCCATAATTAATCACCTTAACCATTCTTCCTATGTCCAATTTACGGTAATTCAGTTCAAATAGTAATCAAAGATATCACACCTTCAAACCCTAACCTATACACATTGTTCCATTCATTTCAGTCACTAATTAGGTGATTATACCTACTGTTGGATTACCATTATCACTCTATAAGCTTTCCCACTAACTTATGCCTGATCAGATTTAACCCAGAAATCCAGAAAACCCAAAACGAGTAAAACTGCCCCGCGCCGCCTGGCGGTTCAACTAGTTCCGCCAGGCACTTCATCAGGAACCCAAAAAATAAGGCTAAAACACTTGTGTCGCCTGGTGGCCGGGAATGTGCCGCCAGGCAGTTCCTCTTCCAGGAACCCAAAAAACACTCACACAGGCATGCGCCGCCTGGCGACTATGTAGAGCCCGCTAGGCGGTTTCTGGAAATTTTCCAGAAATCCAAATTTCACGAAGACAACAGTGATTATGCATCCAGGCTATCATATTATTCATGAAATTAAATAATAAAACAATCAGAAACGGAGTCCAGCTCCCCTAACTTGGAATTCCTTCGCTTAATTTGAAATACTTGAGATCTCCCAACAATCACCAATGGTCCTCCTCTTGGCTTCCCTTCAACCAGCCCCAAAACTCTCTCCCACTCACTAATCTCAGTAATTTTTATGCTTTGTTTCTGGTACCACTTCTAGTATTGTCAAACCCTTTCAAAACCTCCACTTTGGCCTTTTAAATGGGAACTTAAGGTTAGGGAGAGGGTTAAAAACAATCTACCACTTAATTTTGAACGTTAATGACCATTCAATCTCCCATTATGGAGTGTTTTTATAGCCACCCTTAGCTGCTACTTTCTCTAGGGTTTACGCTAACTCTTCACCTTCATGCCAAACCCAAAACTAGCAAAAAGAGTGTCTAATTTGGGTTTCCGAAGACTTGAACCCATACCCATGCAATTGCCAAATCAATATCAACCATCATGTCAATTCATATTTCTTGCTAGAAATCACAATTCAATCATCATAACATACCAGAACATGTTTTCATAGATTTAAATAATAAAACAATAATACAAAAGTTAGCATACATAAGACTTGAACCCAAATCCTCTCACATAATCAAAGTACTCTCAACCACATGAGCTAGCACTTTTCCACATCATACCAATCATAATTTAATATCATAATTATTTCCCCTCCCGCATTTATTAATTAATTATTTATTTAATTAATTAAATTCTACGGGTCTTACAAGAACTCAATCAAAAGGGTAGTCGCCACAATAAAAAATAGATAAGTCTAGATGCGACAATCCAATCCAAGATTGATAAGTTAAGACGCCACGATAGAGATTGATAAGTCTAAAGAAGCTTCGCCACAAAGATCCTTGTCTTTGATAAGAACCTAATAATATTGACGCCACAAAGATCCCCGTCTTTGATAAGTCAAAGAAGATTCGTCACAAAGCTCCTTGTCTTTGATAAGAACCTCGAGACCTAAGCCAAGGACCAAGAGAATCCTCCCTTGATGAAATAACTTTATTAATGACTAAAAAATGATTAGAATTTTTGTAGACATTGATATTTATAGTCCTTAAAAGATAAAAGATAAAAACTAAAAAGAAAAATATCAAAAGATATCCATAATATCAAAAGATATCAAAAGAGATCCAAAAATATCAAAAGATATAAAAAGATATCCAAAATATCAAAAGATATCAAAGATATACAAATATATCAAAAGATATAAAAATATATCAAAAATATCAAAAGATATCAAAAATATCAAAAGATAACAAAATATTGAAAGATGACAAAAGATAAAATAAAAAAAAAGATAATATGGATCATTTACATAATTAAATTTAATTCTATAAATTATTCTGTAATTGTATAATCTTCATGTCTTCATGTCCTTTTAATGTTAAAAGATCTTCCTCAAATTATCTTTCTTGTTTCGGCACATGGGTGTAAGTTATACTCCCAAACGCAAATGACTAATACTAGGTTTCCTTGCACTCCATGCTTCTTGAGGAGTTTGATCTTTGAGATTGAACGTTGGAGATCAACTAGATAAATAGATTGCACAAGAAACAACTTCAGTCCAAAACTCCTTGGGCATATTTTAAACTTTCAACATGCTTATGGTCATGTTGAGAATGGTTTTGTTCTTTCTTTTGACTACTCAATTTTGCTATGGTGATCTAAGAACACTCACTCAATGAACAGTCAAACGGTTTGAGTCATGTACCCATTAATAGAGATAAGACAATGGTTTTCACTAAAGATGATAGAAGATAATGTAAGGGTTATATTAAATTAGCATGACTACGATCATGTACTTCCCCTTTGTTAGAGAATTTTTCTTACAAATCTTGGATTTAAACTAAATTTGGCTGGTTTACGTTGATATTATTTGTATTGAATTATACTTAATTAACTTTTATTAAAATGTATAACATGCTAAATATTTTTTTGTAGTATATAGTAAATTTTCCAAACTGTTAAATTTATAGTGGAAGATAATAGGATATAAAAATATTTTAAAAAAATAAAATCATAATTTTTATAAATTAAAGTCGTTATGATCTTGTTTCTATTTTTTTTTCTTCCTCACATTCAACTAGAACCATTGATAAAATAAGTGAAGACTAAGAAATTCGATAAAATAATTGTAAATTATAATAAATAAAATGTGCGATTAAGTTTACTTGCAATACTATGTCAAAATCGAGATTTACGCGTTATTATATTATAAATAGTAACATACAATGTGTTTTTCTTTTAAATAAATGTGGATCTAATCCTTTAAAAATTATTCGTTTGTTTTCATTGTCTTATTCAAAGTATTTACTTTTTACTTCTAAAGTAATTAGAATTAAAATTTAATATACACAGTTGAAAATAACAATAAGCTATAGCCTTTTTAAATTAAAAGGATATATAGAGATAACATAACAAAATTAAAGAATTTACCTAGCTAGTTCCTTCTTTATGATCACTTCTTAATTTAAAATCAACAATCTTTGACACAATGGCCTTAGTCTAAACTAGCAATTAATTAATTCGATAGGATTGATAGAGACTGATATGTACACACAAGAACCAACTGGTAATGAACACCAATGTATGTGTTAAAATTATTAAACGAACAAATACAGGCCCACAAGCTCTAAATACGTATATACACCCCTCCAGCGATACCAAAACAATAAATGTACGTATATGTATGTATGGTATAGACTGAAAAATGAAATCAATAAATCAGATAGAAACAAGTGTATCTATATACATACACCTGCGTGCAGAAGATAACTAAGTGGTTGGTTTATTCAGCCCAGAGGTCGTTTATCGGTGGCATCTCTCGGAGTAACCTATCGAAATCCTTAAACGACACATCTCTCATCAAAAACGACCTCGGTACTCCACCTTTGTCGTGTCTATTTCTTTCGGCCTTTGCTCCGGAAGTGTCGGAATCTTTACCCGTAAGCTTCTGCACCACAGATTTGAAGCTGGTGGCATCGGTTTCAACGTATTGGGTGTTGATTATGACAACCTTCACGGGTCCCCTGCTGCATCCCCCAGTAGCCATAGTAGAAAAAGATGAGTTTTTTTTGTTTTTTTTTTCTGTGAGAAATTGAAGGAATTGAGTAGAGTGAGTTTGGAACAAAAGGGGTTGAATAGGGTGTGAAGCAAACGATGTTGGAGTTTGTGTGTATGAAGGGTTAATGTTTGGCGTTGTTTATATAATATGGGTGGGTTGTATTTGACGGCTGAAAAAGGCGAGGAGATGAAATGAGTTGACCGTTGGTGCCTGTGCGAAATGAGGGGGAAGGTGGGCATATGAAAAGGGAGATATGGTCAAGTTACGCAATTTGATAGCTAAGGAAGGAAGCTAGAAAAACAAATTTAAGGTCGTGTGCCTTATTATGTTCCTAAGTTCAGGATGGATAAAGTCAGAATGGGGGGCACAAAAAGCTGTTCTAGGTCCACAAAAAGCTGGTATTTTTCAAAATTATAAACAATAATCGAAGTTTTTTTTTTTTTTCGTTTTGTTTAATATGTTTGGATGAAATTTGGTGTTGCGTGTTTCCTCACACATTTTTTGGTTTGGTCTTTGTATGTTTAACAAGAGTGTTTCTTTTTAAGGTAGCAAAACATTATAGATAAACATATTTTTTGAAAAATATAAATTGGCTTCTTTATTTGATTGATATAGGAAAAATTAAATGGGACCATTGGGAAAAAATTAACATGTACTTTATACGTGTAGAAAGTGGTTATAAGTAAAAATTTTAGAGAGAAAACGTTGTATACACTAAACGAAACAATTTTAGTATATATATTACTAACTGAAATAGAAGCTTATGTAATGTAAAACATAAAAGTATTTAATTTTAAGAAAACAAGGTTGAAATCAGTAGAATATATCAATAAAATCAATTATTGAATTTTTTTTTCTTCTATGTAATAGCATATACTACAGATTTGTATGGACAAAATAGGATGGGAAAAAGTAAAATTTATCGTAATGATTTATGAGTTTTGAAAGGAACATGTGAAAGTTAGGCTGTTGTTTAGACTAATATTATAAAACATTAGGAGAAATATTATATATAGGAGAAAATTGGATGAGAAAAACATTTCATTGGTTTGAGTGGATAAAACTTATTGAAAAAAGTAATAAGAACTTACTTGAAAAATACTTGCTGTGAGAAGTTCAATAATTTCTAAAGGAAAATATTAATTGATTAGAAGAGTTAATGACTCCTCAATAAATGTATGGAGAAAAATTTATTAAGAAAAGTAAAATACATTTTATTACGCGTATTGTCTAAAAAACAATTACCCTTTCACTTTTTTCTACATGTTTTTTAAAAGATATTTCAATTATTTTTTAAATAAACGTTGTTGTTGTTATGAAAATTTAAAAATATTTAAGAAGATAATGTGTTAGATTTAAAAATATTTGATAATTATTATTTTTATATATTTTATGATATAATTAAATAATTTAATTATTTAAAAATATAAAATAAAATATCTAAAGATATATTGGTTCCAAATATCATAGAGACTATTAAATTATTAAAGTTTTTTTTGTTGTTATTATTTATCCCCCTCCCACCCTTTTCTCCCTTTCTGGCTTAGTCAAAATGATTTTAGCATACATCAGTTTTTCATTTTTTTATGTTTTTCTTGTTTTCTTCGTGCAATGTTTACTTTGATTTCTTGTAGTTTAGATAATCCGTGAGCATAACGTAGCTTCAATTACAACAAACATATTTTAAAATAATTAATCAAAAAACATTTATGCAACTAAAATTTATTTTTAACATATATTTTTTTTTATCTCAAGCTCATTTAGTTATCTTAGAATAAATTCTAATTAAAACAATATTTTAAGTAGTGAATGCAATAAAAAACCAAGATTAAAGTTTAAATGGGAGCATAAATATGCACTTATTAGTATGTCACCACATGGAACAACACGATAATCATCATCAAGAAACTTTCTAACAAAAGTATAGTCCTTTTTTATCCTTGGTGCACATAAAGAAAGTTTCTCTCTGTGATTCTTCTTCAAACTATATAGAGTGCTTCTTAACATACATACATATCTTCCTTACTTCAACAAGAAAACCATAAGATTGTTTCGTGTAAATCTTTTCCTCCAAATTGACATAAAGGAATGTCTTCTTCACATCCAAATAAGGAGTGACGACTAAACTTAATATATTTTTTATGGATGACATTTTCTCTATAAATAAGAAATTCTTATTGAAATCAAGACATTTTTCTATGTCTAAATCCTTTTACCAATAATCTAGCTTTGTACCTTTAAGGTCTAGAATTACCCTTTTTCCTTATCTTGAAAATCCACTTGTTCTATAAAACCTTTATGCCTTAAGGGAAATTTATCAAATCATAAATTTGATTACAATGAAAGGATTTAATGTTATCTTGCATGGAATCCAACCACTGTTATTTTTCTTTATGTTCTAAAGCCTTTTCAAAACACCGGGTTTTCTACCATGAGCCAAGGTCACATACTCATAAGAAGAATACCCATGAAACATTTTCAAAGCTCATGAAACTTGTGGTGGGGACTTATGATAATCAATGTGCATCATCAAGATCATCACCATATACTATACCTTGTGTTCTTCTTAAGAATCATCAATTGAAACCTCCTCTAATTCATCTTCAACCTATTGATCATCAACACCACCATGTTGTTCATCATTTTAAGCATAGGTTTGAGCATTATCTAGATTATTATCCCTTTTAAGTGTAGTCTTCTCAAGCTTGTCAATATATTTAGTGGTTTTCTCTTTTATGAACTACACATCATAACTTCTAACAAGCTTCTTCTCAATAATAACCATTAAAATATTTCCTTTTCTTTGCATCTAAATTGGATCTTTCATCCTTTGTAACATAAAAAAATTTCTTACAACATATCATAACCAACGTTCTTCCCAAACCAAAAGCAATGCCTCTCCACAAAAAAGCTTAGACAACTTTGCTTCAAAAAGTACTACTAACTTGCTCCACTATCGTGAATTATGGATTGATGAATGTTCCTTTTAGGTACCTAGGTATATGTTGGGGGGTGGAGGGGAATTATAGAAGGAAACAATTTTGGGAACCGATAGTGAACAAAATAAAAAATAAATTAAATCGACGAAAAGGAAAAGTCTTGTCCTTTGCAGGGAGAGTATGCTTACTTAAATTATTTTTTACATATGTACCACTGTACTATATGTCATTATTTAAAATGTCGATCTCTATCAATGAGGAGGTAATGAAAATACAAAGAAAATTCATATGGGGTTGAGGGGCAAAAGGGAGGAATATAGCTTGGGTAAAGTGGACAACTATATGTAAATCAAAGAGGGAGTGAGGTCTAGGTATAAAAAACATAAAGTTGTTCAATGAAGCACTCTTGGCTAGGCGGAAATGGAGATTGGGTATAGAGGAAAAGGGGCTATGGAAAGATATGGAATCTAATTATGGGTCTTAGAGAAGCATGGATGATAAAAAGAGTGCTCAAAGAGAATATAAATGGTTGAAAGATTTAAGAAAGATTTGTGGTTCAGGTGAGGACATAACATGATTTGAAAATAATGTGTATTGGAAAATGGGATCTGGAAAGAATAATAAATGAATGTGGGAAGTGGGGACAATGATAAATGGGAATGAATATGGTCTAGAGAAGAGAATGATTTGAATAAGAGATACCTTAAATTGAAATGTTCTTGAAAGACATTCATAGGATAACTCTTGCTACTCTTGCTAGGGGGAAGAAAGGATTGTTTGATGTGGAATGATTGTCAAGATAAGGTTTATACAATTAAATCAACATATCAAAAGTTATAGGTTGCAATTGTTGCAGATCACCAACACTTCTTTGATTGCCTCTAGAGAGTAAAGGTTAACCCTTCTGTGAAGTTTTTTATGTGGCGGGTTATTCGAAATGGAATACCCACAAAGGTTAGTTTAAGACATAGAGGGGATTCTAAACAACGACAATTGTGTTATGTGCGGTGAGCATGAAGAGAGCATAAGTCATTTTTCTTACCTGTAGAGTTTCTGCCAAAGTATGGAATATGTGTAATAGATGGAGAGGGATTTTGGAATATTGGGAAGTAGAAATTTACTTAGTTTTGGGGGGGGGGGGTTTACCATAGGGACGTTTTAAATTAGAAGGTGTACCAAGATGGGAGAGGAATAGGGCATTCATGAGTTAGAAAGAATAACTTGGTATTTGTAAAGGGGTCTATGATCTATCTCTTAGACTTTGTGGACTAGAGTGTTTTGTTTTTGTTGTAGGTGTAGTTTTTAGTTTCTACCAAGGAAGACTTACTTATGGAAACCTCTCATGGACGCAATATCATTCATGCCAGAGTCATTAAGAAAGTTGTTGTAGGTGTCTAAATAAGATAAAAAGTTCGAATTTGGATTCTCTACTAGATTCTTTTGTACTATTCCTCTATTGTAGCTTCATAATATACTAATTACCACTAATTTTGATGTTTTAAAATATATTAAAAAGATATTTAAAGTACCAATACAGTGTGTTTTATAATGGAGGACTTGTGTTCTGTTCTAATATCTTAATAAATCAATGTGTTTTATACTCCTCTTGTTAGGTTGTATGGTTATATAGTATAGCTTGTGGTAATTTTGTTATGCGGGAATACAATCTTCCTATGTTTTTTGCTTAAAGTGTACAAACTTTAAAGACCTAATATTTAAAAAATCTAATAAATATGTATATAAGGGTTACAGTAACCTAAATACTCTATTATATATTTATACATATTTTTCTGAAAAAAAAAATTATTTTCAACTAAAATCTTGTTATCCTTTCTACTAGATCATTCAATTTACTAGTTAGAAACGGTCTTTTCAAGTCTCCTACTATTGGAAATAGATATTGATGCATGCATAATACTTCCCATCATGATCAATAGAGATGCATTTGAGCTTCTTATTTAATTGTCTCAAAACCAAACATAAAATCTTTAAACTTTTGAAGTAATTTATACTCTTTCTACGGTGCATATACGAAATATCTTTTATACAAGTTGCTTGTCAATAAACCAATTTAATGGAACTTGCTTAGTAAATATATTAACCAATTTTCAGACTATCTTTCTTGAAGTTTGTGAAATTAATGCACACTCTTTTAACCTTTACCTTTATCCACTTAGATTAAGTAAGATAAAATGAGTTTGACAAATTTAAATTTTTAATCATATAATTGAGAGTCAAATTATGTATGATAGAATGAAATAAATAAAATATGTTAATACACATTTAATTCTACGCGTGAAATAGAATTTCGACTCTATGAAATAAAATTGATTTGTAGAATCAATAAAGAATAATTAATAAACATTTTGTAATTGTACGCATGAATAGCTAGAGTAGAATATAATTAATTAATTATGTCTTCATCAAATAAAAAAGAGTTGGACCTGTCCAATTAAAGAATAAATATCTTGCATGAAACAACTAGAGAACTGAAGTTTTTCTGGAATGAAGGCATTAAAATATTCCTTTAGCGTAGATTGAGTCAAAATCTTCGTTGCACTCCGTTATCTTAGTTTACAAACGATGTACACTTGATCAATAAATTAATAGCTAAATTTAAAGTTTTTGTTGGAATATTTAAAATAATTCTTATTTTAGTTAAATATTTTGTCATTGCTGTTGGTAACCGATGAAACTCTCATGTTTATCTTGTTCTTTATCACTTTTTATTAATTCACGTTTTTTTTCTTTTCAATGTTTTATAACTTGAAAATATAAAAACAAACGATAAAATATTTAAACGAAAATAAAATATATTTTCAATATTTAATAGTTTAATTAAAAATAATCAAATAATTAGGAATAAATTAAATGACGAAGGTTAGTATTGTTATCGTTGTTGACGTGAACGAAACTAAAAACATATGATATAGCAGAAACTAATAAATTTAAGGTTTGGATCCAGATTTGGTTCTAGAAGAAAACAGAAGCAGAATAATTAAACTTTTGTCATAAGACATTATAATCATATGTCAAAGTTTTCGTCTCTGCTGTGAACAGAAAAAAGAAAATTAATACTTTAAGAAGGAAACAGTCTCTTCATTCATAGTTCATAAAGGACTAATTCATTAGTATGAGAAAAATATAAATTGACAAATTTCAGCTTTATTTGTTTCTTGTGGGTACAAACCTTGACTTCATCACGTGGCACTTTGCACTCCACTGAAACATATTGTTCTTGTCAGATTTTGGCCCCATAGTTCAACGGTCTTTAAAAAATATATTTTTTAGTAGTGAGCGGCAACTTAAGTCAGGGAACATTTCTCAGTTTTATTTTGTACTATTATTTCTATTATTATTACTTTTTAACTATTATATATTATTATTGGTTAAACTAAAAGAATACAAATAAGGTATCAATGGGAACAGCGACAGCAAGGAGTTGTTTATCGATCGAAAGGATATAGAATTGACTAATGGGTAATAATATAAATTATTAAAAAATAAAAATGTTGCTAACGGAAACATTATAACCGTCGAAAGGAATTCAAATTTTTAACAAAATTATCTAATAATAATCATGCACCGATGATATGAAACAATCTTATATAGTCGTTCAATCACAAATAATTAAAAGTATGGCTTTTTCACATGATTATTATAACAGATAATATTTATACAAGATTTTTCCCACAATTTAATTTTTACAAATAGAAAGAAATTAAAATTGTTATGAATTTATGGTTATCCATTGAATTGATACAATTACTTATAATGATATGATTGATACACATATGATTCATTACTCTTTATGTAAATATTTTGTATTAGTTATTTGATTTATATCTTGTATGAGTTACCATGTTGTATCTACAAATAAGCTCTTCCTATCAATAATAAGATACACACAAAAGTTGCTCCAATTTCTCTCATTTTCTATTCTTCCTTTCCTTCTCTCCTTTATTATTTATTAGCTCTATTTTATAACACGTTATCAACATGATGCTTCAACCAACTGAGGACTAGTGGAAGCTTTTTCTCTTTAAGGACAATGTTCTACGCGTCTCAATCCAAGTTGTTTCTAATCCTTTATTCATTTACAATTTTTCCTATATTCTTATTCTTGTGATCTGAATTGTTTGACTTTATCAATTTTCATTTCCTTATTATTATTATTATTATTATTTTATTATTATGATGTTGATTATTATTATTTTATGTGCTAGTTTTAAACATGTGAAATGCTGCAAATTTTGAATTTGTGACCCTTGATATTACAAGGAAGAATTACTTGTATTGGATTTTAAATGTTGAAATATATTTAGATGCAATGGATCTTGGTGATACCATTAAAGAAATAAATAAAGCATCTGAGGACTAATTTTCTCCTGCAACAACAATATTGCAATATTATGAAAAAAAAAGATCTCACAAATATTATGAATTTATTTCATGTCTTTGTATGACTGAACAAAGTAATGAAGCTTTTGATGAAAAATCATGAGATCTGCCTAATCTGCTCCATTCCCAGAAGTGAATGCAGCAATAAATGTGAAAAAGGAAAAAGAAAAAAGTGAAAATATTAGCAAATAAGATGAAAGTATATATTATCATTACAATGATAAAGGCCATTTGAGTTGTACTTGTTGTATACCAAAACATCTTACAAATAATGAAAAGAACATAGAAACACGTTTTGCTTATGAAGATGGTGTTTCTGATTATGGCCATATGGATGCTACTCATCTTGATATTATTATTATTTTTGCTAAACCAAATGGAAGCATTGATCACCTCATTGATTATGAGAGTGTTAAAAAAGGATTTTCTTGTATTGATATTTATATTTATATGAAGAATGAATGTTGGCACTAACACCAACGATGGGGATATATGTCTTATTGATAGTGCAACAACTTATACAATTTTCAAGAGTAATAAACTTTTCTCTTGTTTGCTAATGCGAGAAGTCAATGTTAGTGTTATTTCTGGTATTACAAATATAATTGAAGGCTCTGGAAGAGCTATTGTACTTCTACCAAGAGGTACAAGATTGCATATTAAAAATGCATTTTATTCTCCTATGTCTAGTAGAAACTTATTAAGTTTCAAGGATATTTGTCTAATTGAGACAAACAATGAAAAAAAGATATGAAATATCTTTATATCTCTACGATTGAGTTGAGAAAAAAAATGTGTATTGGAGAAATTATCAAACTTCTCTCATGGTTTACACATGTATTAGTACAATTGAGATGCATGTCATGGTAAACCAGAAGTTTACGAATCAATATGAATGTCTTGTTTGGCATGATCAATTGGATGGTTTGTACTACACATATATCAGTACAATTAAAATGCATCTCATAATAAACTAGAAGTTTACAAATTAGAATGAATTCCTTGGTTGGCATGATCAGTTATTATGATGCGAAAAAAAGGGTTGAAAAACTCATGTGGATGCACATTTATGAGTCAAAAGACTTCTTCATACCAATGAGTTCTTATGTACTATACGTTCACAAAGGAAATTTGATAATAAGACCATCACAAGAAAAATTAGAAATGAGTCAATCTCATTTTCAAAACCAATGTAAGGTGATATTTGGGGTCCAAAACACCCACCATGTGGATCATTTCATGGTTTTGATTGATGCATCAACTAGATGGTCACATATTTGTTTATTATCAACTCGCAATCAAGGATTTGTAAAGTTATTAGTACAATTAAGAGCTCACTTCCCAGATTATCCGATTAAAAAAATTGTTTTAATAATATTGGTGAAATTACGTCTCATGCTTTTCATGAGTATTGTATATCAATTGGAATTGAAGTTGAGCATCCATTAGCACATGTTCATACTCAAATAGACTTGCAGAATCATTACTAGAACGTCTAAAATTGGTTGCAAGACCATTACTTATGAGAGCTAATCTTTTGATGGATACTTGGAGATATGCAATTTTGCATGTTGCATTATTGATTTGCATCAAGCCAACGAGTTATCACAAATACTCTATTATCACAAATACTATATTTCACATCAATTGGTCAATTTATAAATCTAAACTTGCTGCCATGCCAAGTACAATTCTGATTGAAGACATTTTAACCATAGGTGAAAGTATATCTTCAAAATCAATACCCTTCTTTTGATCAAAGCCCTTCACAACCAACCTTGCCTTACCTTGGTTGTGAGTTATTCTTTTATGATTTCAATTTGAACACCTATTTATTTTTCAGTGCTTTCTTACCTTGAGGCAGCTTCACTAACTTATAGGTATGGTTCTCATGCAAGGATTTCATCTCTTCTTGCATGGCTATGTATCACTTGTCTTTCTCCACTACAAGAATTATGCAAATTATCGATAGGTTTTTCCCGACGGATTACGATCCGTCGGTAATTTGTCATTACCGATGGCATTATCGACAGATGTCGTTGTGTACTTTACTGATCATGTTGACATGAGAAACCAAGGTGGTTTGCTTCTTGAAGATTTGATGAAGATTGAATGAAGCTCTTTTGATCTATCTTGAAGCCATAAACATTGGAATGAAGTCTACATTGATGAAGGAAAGGAGATTTGATGATATCCATGGTGATCAAGGCTGGAATGTGTGCTCTCCATGTACTTACATCATTAAGAAAGTGTGCTTGTAGTTTGTAATTCATGTTGTAGACCTTAAAGCATTAATTAGATGTAGTTTGATCTTTTGTGTGTTTTTAATCTGTTGAATGGTTTTCAACAGGTTAAAATGTCTCTTTTAATCTGTTGAATGGCTTTTTAATAAGTTAAAAGGTTGCCTGCAGTAGTCTTAAACTGCAACAAATTCAATCAGTTGATTTAGTTTTTAATCGACTGATTTCACTTAAGTCAAGTGAAATCAACCGATTGATCTGAAAATCAACTTGTTGAATTTCGTAACAGTTTGACTATAAAAGTTGTGATTTTCGAAAGAGAGGTATGTTGATCATTTTAGAGCACGATTTGGTTCTAGAAACGTGTGGAAACTCTATCCTTCGTGATCATAGGTGTTGCAACTGTTGAAGATTGATCTTGGATCAATTCTTGAAGCTTTTGGCTTGGTTTGAAGCTTGGAGAAAGTGGTTTGTGGTAGGCAAGGTTGTGCTACCACTAAGGTTTGATCTTTCTCAAGCTTTGTGTGTGTGCCTGGTGGTTTTCCAGGTCTGCAAGAGGGTTCTTGCTGTGCTGGTGTGATTCTTGTGTGATTCAAGAGTCTTTTGTAGTGTTTTTGCATATTTTGGAAGTGTAAGGATGGATTCTTTGTAAAACTTTTGAAATAGTGCAAAGTCAAGCTCAGGTTGCCTTGACAAACTGGATGTAGCTCAGGTTTGAGTGAACCAGTATAAAAATTCGTGGTGTCCTCTCTTCTCTAACCTTTCTCTCTTGCATTTTCATTTTAAAGTTTCAAGAACTTGTGTTTTAATCATCTTTTTCATGTTCTTGCATGTTTTCATAGCATCTGAAGCGTTAAACATGTTTGTATAATCATTTGGAACTAATCTTGATCATTCTTGAGCATTGTTTCTGGTTTAAAATTCAAATTCACATTTCTGCATTTTTCCCAGTATTTCAGTCGACTGTTTTTCAGTTTCAATCGATTGATTATACCAGAACAAAATCTGTTTAGTAAAATCAATCTGTTAACTCTATTTTTGATCGATTGAAAATGTATAGTTCAGTATTGTTTGCATCCTATCTTGGTGATCTATTTGATTCAATTAAAGGAGGTTTTTAGCTTGTAAAAATAGCCTAAAGTTTTAACTAGCCAATTCAACCCCCTCCCTTCTTGGCTTTTCAACCATTTCAAAACTAACAATTGGTATATAGAGCAAGGTACTTGAAATTTGATCAAGTAATGTCCTAAATCTGTTTTGAACTACTTGAAATGGCTGAAAACAAGTTACCCTTTGGTGAAGGTGCCTCAATTCATAGACCCCCTATGTTTAGTGGCATTAATTACCAATTTTGGAAAATTAGGATGAAAATCTTTATTGAGTCAATAGATCAAGGGATATGGGATGCAATCATAAATGGACCATATACTCCTAAACATATTGTTGATGATGTGCAGGTTAATAAGCCATGGACTCAATGGAATGAGGAAGAAAGGAGGAGAGCCCAATATGATTGCAATGCAAAGAATATCCTCACTTCATCTCTCAACATGGATGAGTTTTTTCGTGTTTCACAATGCAAGAGTGCCAAGGAAATGTGGGAGGTTCTTGAAGTGACTCATGAAGGAACCAATGATGTCAAGAGAGCTAGAAAGCATGCCTTGATTCAAGAATATGAGCTATTCAGGATGAAACAAGGAGAATCCATAGCGGATGTGCAAAAGAGATTCACTCACATAGTCAACCATCTCATAGGCTTGGGTAAGGAATTTGACAAGGAATAGTTAAACATCAAGGTGCTAAAGTGGCTTGATAGATCTTGGCAACCAAAGGTCACGACTATCTCAGAAACAAGAGATCTATCCACTTTGACTACAACCGCATTGTTTGGTAAGCTTAGGGAGCATAAGATTGAGATGAAAAGGCTTAATGAGCTTGAGTCAAGTGAGAAAAAGGTCAAGAACATAGCCTTGAAGACTAGCACCAAGAAAAATGAGGAAATTGAGGATGAGGTTGCTGAATCAAGTGAAAGTGAGAACTTGAATTTCCTTGTCAAGAGGTTTGGTAAGTATCTCAAAAGGAAAGGTATCAAAGGTAATCCCAAGAGGTATACTTCCAAACACAATGAATCAAACTCTTCTAATTTTACATGTTATAACTGTGGAAAACAAGGACATATCAAGATTGAAAGTTCAAATGCTAACAAAGAAAAGGAGAAGAGTGTTGATAGGAAAAAGGAGAAGAAGCCAAAGGAGAAACGTGCATACATTGCATGGGAGGACAATGATGATTCAACAACAAGTAGTTCCTCACAAGATGAGAGTGAAGAAGCCAACTTGTGTCTCATGGCTGGTTATGAGTCATCTTCCTCAAGCCAAGTAAGTTATATAGACTTAAATGACTATAATCAATTGTTGCATGATTTTGAAGAGTTGCATAATGAAGCAAACAAGATTTCTGCATTAAACAATCGGTTGAAAGGCTTAAACAATTGGCTGGAAAACAAAGTCAGTCAACTGGAAAAAGAAACAGTTGATTTAAAAACTGATTTTGAACATTTGGAAATTATTTACAGTAATTCAACCGATTGTTTTAGAAATCAGTCAGCTGAAAGATACTGTGAAAACTGCACAATTTTGAAAAATCAAGTGAAATACCTTATAAAAACCTATGCAAGGTTCACAAGAGGAGAAACAAACTTAGAGGCTGTTCTTGGTTCACAAAATTGTGTGTTTGGCAAAGCTGGACTTGGTTTCAATCCTTCTTTTCAAAAGAAAACCAAGAAGTTCTCTAGTTTCTTTTCTAAAAGCATGCCAAGTGACATGTCATTCATTTCATGCAACTATTGTATGCAAAAAGGTCATGCTATTAAGAACTATCATGCTAGAAAATATGATGTTCCTAAAGGGATTATGAAATGGATCCCAAAAGGATCTAGAAAGGCATAACCATGATGGACCCAACCTATCAAAGGGTACCAAATAATCCAAATCTGTTTTGCAGGTCATGAAAGGTGATAAGAAAGATTTGTGGTACCTTGATAGTGGCTATTCAAGACATATGACAGGAGATAAAACCAAATTTGCAAAGTTGGAGTTGAAGGAGGAAGGGTTTGTAACCTATGGAGACAACAACAAAGGAAGAATCCTTGGAAATGGAGTCATAGGCAATGGATCCTCTTTCAACATCAAGAATGTGCTGCTGGTTGAAGGACTCAAACACAATTTGATAAGTATAAGTCAACTATGTGATAAAGGCTTTAAAGTCATGTTTGAACCAAATAGTTGTTTGATATATGATGCACATGGTAGTATTGTTTTAATAGGAAAGAGAGTCAATAATATATATCTACTTGACTTGCATCATGCATCATTTGGCATCCATTGTTTGCTTACAAAAGAGGATGATACTTGGTTATGGCATAGAAGACTTTGTCACATACACATGCAACATTTCAATCAGCTAAATAGAAAACAGTTGGTTGAAGGATTACCAAAACTCAAGTTTGAGAAGGATAGAGTATGTGAAGCATGTCAAAAAGGAAAACAAACTAAGGTCTCTTTTAAACCCAAAAATGTTGTTTCAACTGAAAGACCTTTAGAGATGCTTCACATGGATCTATTTGGTCCATCTCGAACCATGAGTCTTGGTGGCAATCTTTATGCATTAGTCATTGTTGATGATTTCTCTAGGTACACATGGACTTTGTTCTTAGCTGCCAAAAATGACACTTTTCATGCTTTCAAAAGACTTGCCAAGATGCTTGAAAATGAAAAGAGTTCCAAGATAGTGTCTATTCGAAGTGATCATGGTGGGGAATTTCAAAATGAAAAGTTTGAACACTTTTGTGAAAAGCATGGTATCAACCATAATTTTTCTGCACCAAGAACACCACAACAAAATGGTGTTGTTGAGAGGAAAAATGGATCACTTGAGGAGCTAGCTAGAACTATGTTGAATGAAAACTCACTACCTAAGTACTTTTGGGCTGATGCAGTCAACATTGCTTGCTATGTCTTAAATAGAGTGTTGATTAGGCAAATTTTGAAGAAAACCCCTTATGAGCTTTTCAAAGGGAGAAGGCCTGTTTTAAGTCATCTAAAAGTATTTGGATGTAAGTGCTTCATCTTAAATAATGGCAAAGAAAGTCTTGGCAAATTTGATGCAAAAGCGGATGAAGGTGTTTTTCTAGGCTATGCTACACAAAGTCATGCATATAGAGTCTATAATAAAAGATTGATGATTGTTGAAGAGTCTATGCATGTTGTATTTGATGAAACTAACCCAAAATTGCAAGATCAAGTGTCAAATAATGCAGACGAGGAAGATATACTGCAGGAGCAGATTTCTGCTGCAGGAAATCAGTTGGCTGAAAAGGAAAAACAGTCAACTGAAAAAGCTGCAGACAGCAAATTGCCCAAGGATTGGATCTAGCCTAGAGGTTTATCAAAGGACAACATCATAGGTGATATCAAACAGGGAGTATCTACTAGACGTAGGATTGTATTTTGTGAACATGTTGCATTTGTATCTCAAATTGAACCTAAGAATGTGAATGATGCTTTGAATGATAGTAATTGGATTGTGGCTATGCAAGATGAACTCAATCAATTCACAAGAAATTATGTGTGGTTTCTAGTGCCTAAAACTGATGATATGAATATAATTGGAACCAAATGGGTTTTTAGAAACAAAATGGATGAAGATGGTAATATAGTAAGAAACAAAGCTAGACTAGTTGCTAAAGGTTATAATCAAGAAGAAGGCATTGATTTTGATGAAACTTATGCACCTGTAGCTAGGCTAGAAGCTGTGAGATTACTCTTAGCATATGCTTGCATGTGTAACTTTAAATTGCATCAAATGGATGTGAAAAGTGCATTCTTGAATGGTTTTCTAAATGAAGAAGTGTATGTATCACAACCTCCTAGATTTGAGGATCATCTCTATCCTAACCATGTTTTCAAATTGAAAAAGGCCTTATATGGTTTAAAACAAGCACCAAGGCAATGGTATGAAAGGCTAAGCAATTTTCTCTTATCAAAAGGTTATGCTAGAGGTGTAGTGGATAAAACACTCTTCATTAGAAAACATGATAATGATGTTATACTTGTTCAAGTGTATGTTGATGATATCATCTTTGGTTCAAACAATAACACATTGTGTGAAGAGTTTGTTGCAGCAATGCAGGGAGAGTTTGAGATGTCCATGATGGGTGAGCTTGCCTACTTTCTAGGGTTGCAAGTCAAGCAACTCAAGCATGGAACATTTTTAAATCAATTAAAATACTGTTTTGACTTGTTGAAAAAGTTCAAAGTGGAGGATTACAAGGAAGCTGCCACTCCAATTGCAACAAATTGCCTTATGGATGCAGATGAGGCTGGCCAACCAGTAGATTCAACCAAATATAGAGGGTTGATTGGGTCTTTGCTCTATCTTACAGCAAGTAGGCCAGATATTCAATTTGGAGTATGTTTATGTGCTAGATTTCAAGCAAATCCTAAGGAATCACACTTTAAGGCTGCAAAAAGGATTCTAAAGTACCTCAAAGGAACAACCAATGTTGGTTTATGGTATCCATGTGATTCTAACATATCTCTTAGTGGCTTTTCAGATTCAGACTATGCAGGGTGCAAATTGGATAGGAAAAGCACAAGTGGTACTTGCCATTTGCTTGGATCAAGTCTAATCTCATGGAATAGCAAAAAGCAAGCTTGTGTGGCACTTTCCACAGCTGAAGCTGAATATATTGCTGCTGGACATGGTTGAGCACAAATCATATGGTTGAAACATCAACTTTTGGACTATGGTGTAAGCCTAAGTAAGGTACCTTTGTATTGTGATAATACTAGTGCAATCAACTTAACTAAGAATCCAATCCAACATTCTAAAACCAAGCATATAGAGATTAGGCATCATTTCATTCGTGATCATGTTCAAAAGGGAGATTGTGAAATCAAATTTGTTAAAACTAAAAATCAATTGGCGGATTTGTTTACAAAACCATTGGCTAGAGATAGGTTTAACAAGCTAAGAACTGAACTAGGTATTTTAGACATCAAGAATGTGGTCTGATGTGTTTGTAGCATGTTAATCTTATGTACTCATGCATTGGTTTCATAAAAATATGCTCTAGTATGCAAAAATTAAAAACTGTCATAGTCAACCTGTTGATTTTGCATTTCAACGTGTTGATTTCACTTAAATCTGCCTCTGTTTGCAAAATTCATGATCTGTCAACCTGTTGTTTCTGTATTTCAACATGTTTATTTCACTTAAACTGCCACTGGATGATGAAAAATTGATCTGCTATGATTTTTGATCTACTATTTTCATAATTCAGTATGTTGATTTCATTAAAACTGAATCTGGAAAAATAAAGTTCAATTTCACGATTTTCAATCGATTGATTTTCAAAATTAGTCAACTGATTTCACTTAACCAGATTCTGTTTTTTTTAATCTCTAATACTCTGATGGTGTTTTAGTCGACTGATTCTATTTTCAACCTGTTGATTTCACTTAAACTGTGCTTTTACTCACGAATTGAATTGTTAAGCTGACTCAGTCAAAGCAAGCATCTTTTTGTCAAGTACTATCTGCTCTTAACTGCCCATTTCATCAGCCATGTGTTACTTTTACTAATTGTTTGACCAAAAAGCATTCTAGTGTACAATTCCAATGTGCATGCAGCTCACATGATCTGAACTGATTGATTCTTTCATAAAACCACATTGAAAACATCATGAATGCACGAGATACTTTTTTGGACTGCATTAAATTGATTTGGTAACATAAAACGAATTAATTAGAAAAATCTGCACCATTTAATCAACTGTTTTTGAAAATCAGTTTGTTGAATTATAAATACTGGACTTGTATTGCTGCATTTGCATCATACATCTCTTAGAAACAACCATACCAACACTCATCATGCCTCGTCGTTCCCAAAGAGCTACCCAATCTGATGATGAGCACTCCACTCCTCCTACTCCAAGGTCTCCAAATCATGAAAGTCATGGGAGAATTGAAGCATGGTTTGAGGATCATGAGGACAACATTCAAGTGTTCCTCATTGAGATGAACAGGAAGCAAATCAGTATTCCTAAGGTGCCGAGGTTCTCATGGCTAAGGACTGAAGGCTTTGAGAGCCTATTCCAATAACTAAAGCATCAAAAGTTGAAGTCCTTCCTTGAACTTTCAGGAAAAATATATCCAGACTTGGTGAAGGTGTTTTTCACCAACTTAGAGTTCAAAAATGATGTCCTACTGTCCAGCATCAAGGGTGTTCAAATGGAGATCAACAAAAGAGCTTGGAAAGATGTGGTTGGACTCAAACCAAGGGGTGTGCAAGTGAGAAAAGGTGAAACTAGGGTTGTTCCAGAATTCAACAAGATGCAATAATATGGCCAATGCTTGAGGAATCCTATTGCTGAAATCAAACACTTCCATGTTGGTGGTCTCAAGGTGGATCAAAGGTTACTTGGTATGATTTTCACAAAAATCCTTATTCCACGTGGTAGCAACCATTCAACATTGAATGAGGGAGATTTGATACTCATGTACTGCATTCAACAGAACATTCAATTGGATTTGATCTATGTGTTTCGTGATCACATGCTCAAGGTCAAAAGGCTCACGGATTTTAGACTTCCATATGTGGTTTTGGTGTCTAAATTCATTGAATACTTTGGTATTGATGTAGAAGATGAGCTAGAGGAGTCAACTGGACTATTGAACCATACCTCCAACCAAAATCTGCACAAAATAGGCTTTATCAAGGTGGGAAATGGATGGACAACTGCTGGAGCTGTTGTTGGTGGTGCACATGACCATGAAGCCGGTCCAAGTGGTGCAAATCAAGAGGAAGAACCAACTGCTGCACCTATGGACTTGATTCCCTACAATTCTCCAGAGGATAGAGGCCTTGTGTACTCACATTTTGAGAGGATGGTGTTGAACCAGCTGCATGAGCTCAATGTGTCTCAACATGAACATCACAACTATTGCAATGAGAGGTTCAATGCATTGGATGGCCAAATCCATGATATCCATGATATGCTCCCCTCATTCCAGACCAGAAATGACCCTCAGGATGACTGAGTGTGGTGGTTGTTTAGGATCATGCATTGCATCCTTGTGTTTATGATTTTTCAGTTTAAGTTTTGTCAGTTTCAGTTGTGTGTTTTTCATTTAAGTCGACTGATTGTATCAACTTTATGCATCTGTTTTCTGTTTTCAGTTTCTGTTGGCTGTATTTCCTTCCAGTATTAATCAAATGATATGCAATGCTTGTTATCTTTATGCATTTGTTCTGTTTGATGAATCCAAAGGGGGAGAAAAATTGGAAAATTGGAAAGTGGATAATTGATCACATTAAACTAAGCATTAAAAAATGGAATCAATAATCAAATCTGAATTTGAACCCATATTATTGATAGGGGGAGCATGATCACAGTTGTATACTTGCTACCTTGTGTGTATTGCTGCTGTAAAATGGTTTTTCAGGTTCACAAGCTTCAAGCTAAGGTGTTACTTCATCAATTGGTTTCCAACAAATGGAAGAAGTATTTTGCAATCGAAGATAGAAGATAGATGGAATAGAGGTTGGCTTCATCAAATCAGGGGGAGATTGTTGACATGAGAAGCCAAGGTGGTTTGCTTCTTGAAGATTTGATGAAGATTGAATGAAGCTCTTTTGAACTATCTTAAAGCTATAAATATTGGAATGAAGTCTACATTGATGAAGGAAAGGATATTTGATGATATCCATGGTGATCAAGGCTGGAATGTGTGCTCTCCATGTACTTACATAATTAAGAAAGTGTGCTTGTAGTTTGTAATTCATGTTGTAGACCTTAAAGCATTAATTAAATGTAGTTTGGTCTTTTGTGTGTTTTTAATCTGTTGAATGGTTTTCAACAAGTTAAAATGTCTCTTTTAATCTCTTGAATGGCTTTTTAACAGGTTAAAAGGTTGGCTGCAGTAGTCTTAAACTGCAACAAATTCAATCAGTTGATTTAGTTTTTAATCGACTGATTTCACTTAAGTCAAGTGAAATCAACCGATTGATCTGAAAATCAACCTGTTGAATTTCGTAACAGTTTGACTATAAAAGCTGTGATTTTCGAAAGAGAGGTCTGTTGATCATTTTAGAGCACGACTTGGTTCTGGAAACGTGTGGAAACTCTCTCCTTCATGATCATAGGTGTTGCAACTGTTGAAGATTGATCTTGGATCAATTCTTGAAGCTTGGAGAAAGTGGTTTGTGGTAGGCAAGGTTGTGCTACCACTAAGGTTTTATCTTTCTGAAGCTTTGTGTGTGTGCCTGGTGGTTTTCCAGGTCTGCAAGAGGGTTCTTGCTGTGCTGGTGTGATTCTTGTGTGATTCAAGAGTCTTTTGTGGTGTTTTTGCATATTTTGGAAGTGTAAGGGTGGATTCTTTGTAAAACTTTTGAAATAGTGCAAAGTCAAGCTCAGGTTGCCTTGACAAACTAGATGTAGCTCAGGTTTGAGTGAACCAGTATAAAAATTTGTGGTGTTCTCTCTTCTCTAACCTTTCTCTCTTGCATTTTCATTTTAAAGTTTCAAGAACTTGTGTTTTAATCATCTTTTTCATGTTCTTGCATGTTTTCGTAGCATCTGAAGCATTGAGCATGCTTGTATAATCATTTGGAACTGATCTTTATCATTCTTGAGCATTGTTTCTGGTTTAAAATTCAAATTCACATTTCTGCATTTTTCCCAGTATTTCAGTCGATTGTTTTTCAGTTTCAATCGATTGATTATACTAGAACAGAATCTGTTTAGTAAAATCAATCTGTTAACTCTGTTTTTGATCGATTGAAAATGTATAGTTCAGTACTGTTTGCATCCTAACTTGGTGATCTATTTGATTCAATTAAAGGAGGTTTTTAGCTTGTAAAAATAGCCTAAAGTTTTAACTAGCCAATTCAACCCCCCCCCCTTCTTGGCTTTTCAACCATTTCAAAACTAAAAGATCATACCTCTAAGATGATTCAAGCTATGTATATGCAAAAGATGTTGAATAATGCTCTTGGCCAACATGTTTCATTTGAAGAAGTAGACGATAGTCGTTTAGAAGAGTCTCCAAATGAGTTCACTCAGAGAATATTATTTGAAAAAATGATAGTTTCATTTGAAAATATTATTTTTTCAGACTATAATTATCAATTGTCATAGTTGCATGTGTGACCGAGCTCCATATCACCACGTGGGGAAAGTCGAATTACAAAGACTCTCCAACACTAATAACATCCTATGTTGTAGTGTTTTTGCTTTCTAAAAGTTTCGTTTTAATTGAAATAAATATTTTCTTGTCTTGAATTAATTACTTTTTGTTTTTTGCTTATGCTTCATCAAAAGAAGGCAGATGCTTGGTAAGGCTGGTCTATCCTTTGATGTTAACAAAATGAAGCATGATTCCATCACGAAGGGGGCACACGAACGTGAACCAGAACGTTTGATGTACGCAAAATCTGATCCAAAAGAACAAAGCAAGGCTAATGTATGTTGATCATTGTAAGACCCGAAAAAAATTAGAATAAAGAGAAAAACATGAAAAAAAAAGATAGCTTGATAAAGATTATTGATTTATGTAATTTAATTATGTAATTTAATTATATGACATATGAAATACATAATTGATTAATTAGAATTGTGTTTTGTTTATTTTAATTATTATTCAATTATGGCAGGTGGACAATATGCATTTATATTTTATATGAGAAAGCATCTGGTATAGTGGTTGATGTATATATGTGGTGTGACATGGTGCACGAGTTTGAATCCTTAATGGTTTTAAATAGGGTTTGCTTTTACTTTCTCTATCCTCCTTTGTTCTAATTTGGTCGTGGGGGCCACGTATCATTGATATTTCTATCTCCTTTTCATGTTGATGTTGTTGTATGCAA
Organism: Vigna unguiculata; assembly: GCF_037176805.1. Lineage (NCBI taxonomy): Eukaryota > Viridiplantae > Streptophyta > Magnoliopsida > Fabales > Fabaceae > Vigna > Vigna unguiculata. Next base: position 9,002,853 of record NC_140792.1, on the reverse strand, counting down.
TGCTTCTATTTTAATGTCCGTTGCTTTTGAAAAATAGAAACTTGTTGCCACAATATTTAGAGAAAAAAAATGATCAACTAGTTAAGATTTTGGTTTGTTTTTATTTTTATTTTTATTATTTTAGAATATTAACTGAAAGATTTAATTTTAGAATATTAATAGAAAAGATTAGAGATGATAATTACAGAGTAAAAGATACGATTTTAGGAGAGGAGATAAAAGACTTTAGGGTTTCTAAAATGTACAAAAAGAAGTGAGGAGAGAAGACGACGAGAGTTTAACAGTGGAAAGAACCTGTGAAGAATGGAGGAGGTTGTGAGAGAAACTATATCGGAGAAAGTAATCCTGGTAGGGGAAGTCAACCTTTTATATGTTATTCTTTAACTTGTTTTCTATTTTTGCTTCTTCTTTTGGTCGTTTATATTGTCATTGCTGCCGTGGATTCTGTGGTTGTGTTATTGTTCCAATATTGCATGAAGCTTTGTGAGTTGGATGATTTATATGTGTGCATAATGCCACTATTTTTACTTTTATTTTTCTTCTCTTCTTTCATGCATGAGGTGCAACCACGTGTGATGGCTTAGTCAAAAGTTAATGGTCCTTATCTCATCACGTGGTGGGTTGTATTGTTAAAGCTTTTCTCTATCCATAGGTTGTATATTCACTTGTTTCTTTGTTTAAATAAGTGGTGCAGACCATGCATAGCCAACCTTACCATCTCTTTCTTATTCTTTTGTAATAAATGTGCTAGAACCACCTGTAAGAATGGGTTCCATTTTAGCTCATTAAGACTACCACACTAAATTAATGCACCTAAGGGTTCTTTTCCTTTTGATATTATGTGTAGATCCATGGTTTAAATGAATTGCCATATATATAAATACTGTAATGAATGGGGGAATAACTATATAAATATTATATTGGTTTAAATAGGTTACGAAAGGTAAGGTTTTACGACTGAGGGAGTATTTGTGGGATTAAATTGTCATAATAGTAAGGGATTTGAAGATGTTATTTGGTTTAGTAGAGGGGTACTTTGGGTTCCAACAGTGTAGGTTGAATGGTAGAAGACATATAGCAGGAATGGTGGGAAGAAGTTCCAAGGTCACGGTGTTATCAATTGATGTTGATTATTGTGTTTTAAGTGTAAATCATGTGCATGGTTCACATTGGAGGAGTGTAGATATATGTATTTTTTTTCTTGGTTTATGGTGATTGATGGTGCTGGCACACGTTTCTTGTAGCAACTTTAGTTTAGGGTGATAAAATTTTGTATTTAAGAACTCATGGTTTAGGTGCAGCTTTAAATGCTAGTGTTACACCTTTATATTAATGTGCTTTAAACCTTTGATGGGACAACAGGTAAATGAGTACATACAAGGTTGCTATATTTTCTTAGCCATATGTCCACATTTGCTTAAGGTGTAGATTCTTCTTTACGGGGTTTACAATTTGTTTAAGGTGCAATACATGATTTCAATGTTTAAATGATGCAAGTGAGACTTTGATTGGATGTGATATTTTGGGAGGGCCCACATGAAATAGAATTGTTTCTCTTCATTCTTTTTTCAACTTTTGTGTCACTTTTGGTTTAGGAGAAAAGTCTTGCAATCACAATTCCAATGTGATGTTAGTGGGTTGTCCAAGTGTAGGTTTTGTCAATTTGATATATCTTATTATTGTTGAAGCTTGATAAAACTATGAGTGTTTTGAGGGGTTTTCGTTATAAAAATTTATTCTTCCGTGTATGATATGATAATGTGTATTAGGTTGGAAATCTGTAAATCTCATATGTTGTATGATGAGAGTGTAATTTTGATTATGATGCCTTAAGTATTGTACTTGGATGTGACTTATTTGAAAAGTATTATTTTACTAAGAATCTTTTATATATCATTGTTTACGTTAGCTTACCCCTATTTGGTTGTTTTGTGTGTTTGTTGTGTGTGCAATGATCGTATGACGTGTGTGTTATATGGGAGCAGTAGATAATGCAAAGGATTATGGCAAGAAGTAGATTATTGAGAGGATGGGATGAACTCGAGAGTTTATTATAATTTGTTTAGTTGTTTTAAATCAGATACTAAAGACTATGTAATTTTTATTTTTATAACTATTATTTGAATATTTTTAAATCAAATTAAAAGTTTTTTTATTAGTACATTTTCAATGATAATGCTTTTCTACCAAACACGTTCATTTTCTAACCTTTAGTGACATCCCAAAATTGGGGTGTTACAGTCATGATGGATGGAGACGATTTAGGATCCAATTGGAGCATGAGTGTGGCAGATTTGTGATGAACGAGTGTGGAAGGATAAAAATGAAATCAAGGGTGCCACAAATTGGGTGCAAGGTCAGTGATTCTGGTTTGAAAGCAAGGATTAAGGTTAGGTTTTCCATTTTCTATTTTTGATTTTTCTTTTGGGGTTTAAAAGGGTAACGATTAAGTTTTTCTCGAGGAGCCATGGTTGCAAGAGTAGAAACATGCGAGCGGCTAGGGTTCATGTTCATGTTCGTGTTCATGTTCGTGTATTGTAAGAGGGATTCCTCCATTTTTTGATGAGTGCAAAGTAGCCTTTAGAGATTGAGTTTTCTCCCTAGCATGTGGGTTGCTCTACTTGGCCTTTCACGAGCACAAAGTGGCTGAGAATTATGCCAAGTGAGCCTTCTTCACTAATTAGATTTTAGAACTTTTTTTCTGTGTAACACTTCAGTTTGCAATGAACATACTTTGATCTAGTTTAAGTTATGTAGTTCCATTCAAGTTTCCAGTTTTGAATTTTAGCTTATGATTTTTGCTTGGTTATGATAGACTTGCATTTTATGTTTTCTGCCTTTTAATTCTATAGTATTTTAAATTTCCTTTAGTTCTTTCTAGCTTTCATTTTAGGTTTTCAAATATTTAGTCAGTGATTTAAGATTGGGTTCAATATCTGCACATAATAGGGTTTCCTCTTGGAAACTACGTGACCCTAAAGTGTAGATGGATTCATGTTCAGTCACTACAACTGTTCTAAGTTTAGCTTATTTCAATTCTACAACATTTTAAGTTTCCTTTATTGATTTCTGTTATTCTTCTATTTTTTTGATTTAAGTTTCTGCACCAAGTTCGTTTCTCTTGTTTCAACATTAAGTTTTCTGCAGTAAATAGTTTGGATTCATGCTTGCTATTAGCGATTATGATAAAACATTTCATCTCCATGCATTTCAGAAAATTCATCCATGTTAGCTTTTTGCTTATAAATGGTGTGTGAATTTTATCCCTTTCACTTTAGTTTCACGTTGTGCATCTACATTGCATTCATGTTTTAGGTTTCTGTGGCTGCATATTACCTTGAATTTCTAGTCTTCATGCATATAGTAGGAACTCAATTAGGATTCATGCATCCATTTTAGTTTCTACATTATTTAACTTTTCTTAGAAGCATTTTCATGCATATAGACTGTTTGCATAGTGGTTAAAGCATTAAAGTGCAGAGAGAAACCTTGTTCACCTTTTCATTTCACTTTATACTAGTTCAAGGTTTATTATTTGTGAGTTATGCAATTATGTACCGTGAAAACATGATCTGCATTGAATTCATTCACTGGTGCAGTTAGGGTTGTCTACGTAGCTTATAATAGGTCATTTTGGTGAGAATATGATTGATGATTATGTTGTTGCCATGTGTTGATTTGCTGTTGTCATATGATGGTTTAATGCTCACATCTAGTTCACGTAATCTCATTTAATTCAATATCATTTTTAATGCATTCATCACATCTGTCCAAGGGCCATTGTTGGAGCGTACTTTGCATTTATTTCAGCATTTTTGCATAATTGAATGAATTAGTGCTCTTGATTCACTTATGTCACATAGTAAGTCCTGCTGATGTGTTGTGTAAAAATTACTACTGTCATATTCTGAGCATTATTCTTGATTAGAGTAACACATGAATTTTGATTCTGTGAAGTGAATATTCATTACAATTGGGTTTTGATTAGTCTGTACATTTTAGATTTAGTTATAATAGACTTCCATTCGTTGTATTTTTCACTTGCATATGTTCATCATACATTTTATAATCCCACTCATTCACTTAGATTCATTTTCATTCCATTTTTAGATTCAATTCACCATTCCTTTATTCCAACTAAGTTCATTTAACCTTTTCTCTAGACCTAACCCATGCATTTTGCATTTCGCATCAACATAATATAGTTTAGCTTCACTCATGCATATCATATTTAGTATTCACTCATGCATTTAGTTTAGTTTAGTTTTAAATCAATAAAATAATTTTGCACTTTTCTCCATTTTATTTTATTTTCCCCCTTTTAGTTTTATTTTCATTTATTTTAGCATGACTAAAATTATTCAAGCTATGCTCAATAGGCACCATTTTTTTGATTCGATTATGGGAGATAATTTAGGTTTTGTTTAACTCTAAATGCGACATGAAAATATCAGTTAAAGACACTCAAAAGAATAAAAGGTTTTTCAGTGTGTATATGTAAGTATAAACAATTATAAGATGAGATACTTCCTTTAGAGGGATACATTTATAACTATTTTAGGCCTATGAGTAATAGGCTAATGGGTTCTATTACTATTAATAAATTATATTTATATCACAAATATAATATATCTCATAAATGTTTTCTCTTCCTCAGTTTAAAAAGGTTAATATATCATATGGATACCAACATACGTTAGACGTGACATAGGGGAGCTAAGGCTCCCTTAATTTTTTATTTAATTATATATATATATATATATATATATATATATATATATATATTTTAAATTATTTTTATATATTAATATGTTATTTATATTAACTTTTGTAAATTTTATTTAAAACTTCATGCATAGTTTTTCCTTCTTTTTATTTTTTTTCTTTCTCATGTACCTTTCCCTTTTTAAAATTGCATCAGGGTGAAATCGAAAACTTAAGCAAAATTTTGGACCGATCAATTTTTTCTTTTGAATAAATTCCTTTTCTACTTTTTTTTTAAAGTAATTTGTTTTCATTTTGTATGTGAAAAATTTGTCTAGTGTGTATCATTGTGTGTATCTGTAACGTCCCATATAATAAATAAAACTTACTTAAATGACACGTCTCACAATATAATAACAAGAGCAGAGATGTGGAGTAGGGACTCACTCCCTAAAGATATCCAAGAGTTATAAAAGGAAATCCTGGGGCACACCATGATGTCAAACAAGACAAGTACGATGTCTAAAGTAACCAGAAACACAACATGAAACATAAATAATACATGGGCCATAGTCCTAGCAAAAGACATAAAAAGAAGAGCCCAAGTCAAGTCGACTAAGCAGCGGAACCATCACTTCCCTGTTGGCCACGGGTGTTCCTCGCATCTGCTCACATCAACAAGTTGATGATCATCGCAAAAGAGAGAACCACACAACATAACACACAACAAAACAGAAGGGTAAGCTAGAGCCAAAAGTAGTTTTATCATGCAATCAGATATACCTTCACAGTCAAATATACATACATCATCCAAGCATGTTATGACCTTCCAATCAATACACTAAGACTCGACTCGACTCATCCGAATTACATATAATTTGGTCGGATTCAGCGGATGCTTGAACTCGTGGTGGATACCTCTGCTCACCCCCGATCTATGTGTTACAAGTGTTACAATGAATCAATCCCCCCCACACAAGGTTAGCCCTTAATGAGTTTCAGGTCTCCTACTACTCTCACCACAAGAGTCAGTCCACTCTAAGTGAGACTACCTGACTCCTTAGAGTGTCAGGATACAACCTTACCTTGAATCCTTACCAGACCATATAGATGGGGCACCACCATGGACACCCACTAACAGGGGTCATGGAATTACGTCCCGACCACTGAAGCACGACCTTGAAACCCCACCTAGAGATTTCAAGGAATTACGCACTGACCATGGACCAATCATAATCAAACAAATAATACTTAACATGCATAATCATGCCAACCTTTACAATCCCTCCTCATTTGTATTCCATGTTGAATCCATTCCATTTATCCTTCCCAAACCACGAATGTAGAAGTGTATTTCGTACCGACACCATGCCATATTCATTAACTAACCTTCACTCATATCTCATGTCAAATCCATACCAAACTCATCATTTTAATTCCATGAATCATCCCATACAAACGTCATGCTCACATCATGTTAAAACTCATGAATCACGAATCATAATCCATCTTATTCATACAAAGTCACTCAATTCATACAGTTCATACTCAAGGTAAAGCATACCAAGCCAAGCATACAATTAACAGCCCAAAAACATCAAAGGGACAGTTCTATAGTGAAGTCTCGTGCCAGTCTCGCCCAAACCACGGGTTCTCACTTAGGCAAGCCGCCACTCGCCTGGGCGAGAGTACCCCTCGCTCAAAAGCGAGGTTCCTCGTCTGAGCTACTCATGCAGCAACGTGCCTCAAACCCTTCACTCGTCCTCGCTTAGACGAGCCTCTCTCGCCTGAGCGAGACTGTGTCTCGTTCAAATAAAAGCTCTCCACCCGAGCGAGAGCTCGAGCACGAGTTCAAATCAGTTTCTGCAAGTCTCGCCTAGGCAAGGCTGGGTTGCTTGGGCGAGAACGTCGGGTCTCACCACTGTTCATCCTGCAACAGCCACACAATCACATCCCAACAACAACACACGTTCATCCAATGTTTTACAGTAGTACCACAACCATATAATCATGAGAAACAACGACAAATGTGCAAGAATCAATTTTTAAACAAGGGTCTCTAGCTTCCCTTACCTGGGAAGTGTTAGCTAAGGCTTCAACACTCGAACCGTGAAGAACAGTAGCTCAAAGAGCAGCTTCGAGAGATGAAAAGCAGTGGGACAAGTTCAAAACGAGTTCACTAGAATAAGTTCTAGCTGCGAGCACAAGGAAGCAACGAAATGGACAAAGAGCTTGAGTTGGAAGAGACTTATGCGGAGTGGAAGAATGAGAATGAGCTTGCTTGGCTATGGTGATTCCAAACCCTAGCAGAGGATGACGACAGCAGCTCAAGGGTGTGAGGGTTCTGTTTTTACGAAAGTGAGCATAGTGGTTAGGGTTAGGGCACATTAGGTCTGAATTCGTATTGGGCCAACCCTTAGGCCCATAAGATTGGGGCAGCCCTGAAAATAAAAGCGGCAGAAACAATTGGGCCTTACAGTATCACTCGAAGGTGATAAATTTAAATTTTTCTAAATAGGTGAGTAGTAATAAATCCATATTAGAAAAATTATAATATAGAGTAAAAAAATTGATTTTTTCTTTTTTAATAGGAAGACTTGTGATGGACATGAAAAAAGTGCATTTAGGTCAATTAAACCTTAGAAATTTCATGTGAATCCAATAATTAAAGACAATGAAAAACAACTTTCTAAAATTCTTATAATTAAATATAATGAATTTGAAAAAAAATATAATTTGACAAAAATAATATAAAAATATAGATCTGATAGGTATAATAAAGATTTAAAATCATCCATAAATATTATTTTCAAAAATTTTTCAGAAAATATACATACTCCTACCAAGGTCGTCAACTTTAAGAATAAAGATAAGTTATTTTTAAATTAAAAAACACGAAGTTATCTTTGTGTATCAGGTTTTAATACGAATGTTTTAAAAAAATTGACCCAAGTGAAATAGGAAAAACAACTCCTTCAACCTATCAATTAATCACAAACTGAGTAATTTCTTTGTACATTACGCACTCACATAAAAGACGAAGTAGGAAAATTGCTACAAAAAGTATGTGATTATCACGTTAATATTTCACTCTTCATGAGATCAAGTTGCTCCAGTCAATTATTCTAGAAAGCACAAAACAAGTTGTTGCTGACAGTGACACAGTAATTTTGAGTAATTTCTTTTGCATGACTTCACAGTGCCTAATTAATTAAGCAAAAGAAAATATAAGCCATGCCTTTACGTTTGTTTATAAGCTGCAGACTTGAAACAAAGAAGACTATTTTTCGTTAAGTACAACGTTGGGAGAAAAAGGGACATGAAAATAGGATCATAAAATTCTTCTAGAAACAAGCCTTTGAAATTTAACTTCTTTTCCTTAACCACCATAAAATCGTAACCAATTGCATTGTAAAAGTTTCCAGAAGCTCAATTCCACAATACCTCTCAAAAAATTAATAAATAAAATAGTTGGTAGCATAAGACTCATAATCATTATTATTAGGATTATGTCAATAGAGGTTTATCTATCTTTGCAACAACCAACAGAAAGGGATAGGGATGTTCAAGCGTTTACGCGTATTTTGTATAAAATTTAATAAATTAGGACCTTAAAGCGCTAAGAAATTTTGACTTTCGTGTATTAACATAAATTAATTACATATCTTTAGATAAATTTATTTACAAATATTTGTAAAAAAGCTAAAAAATAGGAAGTAATTTTTTCACAATTTAAACTAATTATAAAATTTAAAAAATTTAGAAAAATATACAAAATAACCCTAAACCCTAAATTAATTACATATCTTTAGATAAATTTATTTACAAATATTTGTAAAAAAGCTAAAAAATAGGAAGTAATTTTTTCACAATTTAAACTAATTATAAATTTATTTAGAAAAAAAAATAGTTTATATAAAAAATAATTTCAATTTCCTTTATTTTATTTTGCAAGGAGTGTTAATAAAGAAACTCATCGAGAATACACATAAATGTTTCTCACATCTGTTCCATTGTTAGGTTGTTAGGATTTTTCTAGTAAGGTTCTTCTAAGTTGGAAGATTTATCACCATTAATATATGAATTCTCCATATATGAAATATAAGAAATCATGACACTATTTTGACATAAAATTTTACGGTTTGGTCTTCGTGGATTTTTTCTATGCACTCATTTATTTGGTAATATCAATAACTATTGTTAAGAATATTGAAACTGTACCAGAAGCGCCAGACAGGCCGCCAACCCAAATAAACCATAAGCAAGACAGTTGAATACACGGAAACATAACAAGTAATACGCACTTCTAAGGCCAAAACACTCGAATACTTTCGAGATCAATAAAAAGAGCAAGACATTAGTTATATCTCACATACACGTAAAGTTAATTAAATAGCGACATAGTCAATCAACTATCCATAATTATCTAATTATCTGTTAAAGGATATAATTGACCAAACACATTTGTGGATGACAAGTACACAAACAAGAAAATCCGATATGTTGTATGATGACGAACCTCCTTTAACTTAAACAAAATAGGATAAGACATAGTGAAATGTGTCCAAAGAGAACTGGACTTGCAACACAAGCCCAACTGAGTATGGTCAAGCCCAATAAAGTTTGGTAAAGGGTAATTAAACTTGGTCAAAGCCCAAAACCTTGGTCCATAATTAACCAGTAGAAGTATCACAAGTAGAGATAACAAATAAATCTGCTCCTGTGGGTATTGCTCGAATCCGTCTTCATTTTGATGGAGAATCCCCGCATTAACTGGGTATGGGTATGGGAAATCCCTGACTTTTTTAATTGGGTAAGGGGATGTACATATCTCCGCCATAATACCCGTCTCCATTTAAATTATTAAAATATTCACAATTAATTAAGTAAGCCTATATATATATATATATATATATATATATATATATATATATATATATATATACTTTCTATTTTTTATTTCTTCTAATTATTTGGTTTGTCATGAAACTCATTCGCATCTCCAATATATTTTTCATCTTATCATAACCTTTATGTAATTATGTTAAAATGATGTATGTTAATTAAAAAAAATTTATGCCTCACATTTAAATATTTCTATTATTTTTTAATATTTTTATTTATTATATATTTTTCTTTTACATGAGAATATTTATACTCTCAATTGAAGAACTCTTTTGTTTCGTTAAAATAATTTTCATTATTTTTCAACCATTGAGTATAAATGTTGATATTTGAAATGTTTTCTTAATCTCCAAGGTATTTTTCATCTTATCATACCCTTAATTATACATTTGATTTCCTTTGTGCGATTTCTTTTAATAATCTCTCAAATTATTTCTAAGACACATATTTGTTAATTTTTTAATAGTTTTATTTATTGTTTATTTTCATCATGTAGAATAATATTTCGATTTATTCTATCTAATTATTTTTTATTTTCTAACTCATTATTAATCATACTATAATTTTTTCACTTTAATTGTATAAATAACTTTTATTTACTACAATATAAAAATGTAATGTAATTTCTATGAATATTTTTTTGTCACTATCCAACATATATTGGAGTTCAAAAGATACAAAATCTATGTCAAAATTTTATTCTTATGTTTATTATTTGTTCTTTGTGTCATTATGATCAAGTGTTGTATTATAACTTTTATTAGTGTATAAAAAAGAGATTCATTAGAATTTAAAAAATTGAAGTAAACAAACATTTAAAATATATTTTAATTTTAATATTAGTTTTCCATTTATATTTTTTTTAAATATTTTTTAATTTTATCAACTAAGTTTCATTAATGTTTGTAGTTTGCAAATTTAATAAATGTTTTGGTTCTCATGAATTTTTATTTGGTATTCTAATCTAAAATGTAAACAATTATAATTTATTTCAAAGTATTTGATATGGAAGAAACAATTATCTTTCTAATATTGAATATTTGATAATATTATGTTTTCTTTGTTGTAATTTTTTTCTTTTATAAAAATTAATATTGAAGTAATTAAAACAGGGGTATGGGTATGGGTGTAACATCCCATTCGGATATTACGGATTTTAAATAATAAAATAAAAACATAATAAATATTTTTCATTTATTTCAGTTCATTTCCCAAAAACGCAATAAATTTAAAACTTTATTTCATCGTGAAATATCTCAAATTCATAATTTATAAAATTCAAATATAAAAAACATGTTCAATAATCCAAACGTTTACATAATCCTTAAAATACATTAAATAGTAAAACTTTGAGAAAAATCTTCTCCCAACTAGTCCCGCTCCGACTTTATGCCTCACCAGATCCACATGCAACATCATCTGCTCCCGTGTACCGCGTACACGATCATCGCCAAGCACAAGTAGATAGGGTGATCTTACAATTAATACAAACATATATATAAAACATACATATCATTACAAGCACACCAAAGGAATTCCATCATTTGATTTCATGCCACATGACCACAACCATGTTACCCGTGTTCTACGTCTTCTGATGAGTACCCAAGATGTCTTGCTGCGACACCTATCAACCACAACTGGTAGAGCATGTGCGGGAAACCATGCTACAGACCACACTCTGCAACTCCAGGTGGAGTTCCCAATACAAATATCATTCGTAACGTCCCAAGACTATCAAACTCGTTAGCTTAATACTAAGGAGGGCAATCTAACTAGACCCATCTGTACGCACAACAACACGCACACTCACACCAACAACACTCGCCAACCCGAGCTACAACTCAAGAGTTGCTCATGTTCATCCGCAATCCCGAGCCACAGCGCAAGAGATATCATTCCGAGCCACAACTCAAGGAATACCACGTGTTTAACCCTTATCCTAAGCCATAACTCAAGGGATGCGTTCCGAGCCACAACTCAAGCAACATCAGCAAGCCGACGTTAGAGATATCACCCAAGCCTTGTAGATCACGCACATCCAAAACTAGCAACACAATTTCTACTACAGCACTATCGCTTGGTGCTGCTCACGAGTCACCAGGTGCTACACGCTTCCAGATCCCTGGCAGGGGACAAGTGCCGTCAAACGCCAAGCGCCTTTAATGTTACTGTTTATGCAAGTATCGCCTGGCGGGATAACCCTTACCGCTAGGCGCCACGTGCTTCAATACCCCACTGGTTTTGTAGCTATCGCCTGGCGGTCAAAAACCACCGCCATGCACTACACAAGTACTTATGCCGTACTAGTTTTTAAGCACCCAAAACAAAATAAAATCAATCTTACTCTTATAATTATGCATATCCACAATCAAGAATATAGGCTTCTAGAAATCAACATGAATCCCATGCACAATCTCAATTTAGATGGCTTCATCATACGCGTACACAAGTATCACCATATATCATATGCATCAATCCCCCCACACACACACACACACACACACACACACACATATATATATATATATATATATATATATATATATATATATATATATATATATATATATATATATATATATATATATATATATATATATATATTCCACCCCTTAAATTCGTGCTAAGATTCATTTCCAACTTATGAATGACGGATGCTCAAATAAATATAAAGCAACCGCACTCTAACAACTTAAGCACATGATCCTATGCACCAATGCAAATTTATATTGACACACATACATTCACCAATAAATCAATTCTCAACATGTGACTAACCCAAAGGAACATTCAAATTCATAGAGACTTACAACATAACTCAATTATGCTTCATTAGAAGTTACATGGAATTATCAAGAGGTTATTCATGCATTTTAAAGACTTCAAAACCAGAAATCGTGCATAACATATATCTCTTGCTAATGACCTCCAAATAAAATATCCACCATTCAAAGTCAAGAACTACATGTTATGGACCACCTGTCAAAATTTCACCTAAATCGGACGGTTAACGAACCAGGATATGCAATTTTACGAAAACTGCGCAAACTAGAAAAACGGTGACGCCTAGAAGTCAGGAACCTGGCGCCTAGCGGTACAAAACCAGCACCTGGCGGTTCTTGTTGCATGAAAAGTACGAAAAATAGCGCTTTTTCATGACAAGAACACCAACATAGAAACCCAGAAACTGGGTTGTTTTAACATGAGTCGTCTAGCGTGTTTGAAGGCCCGTCAGGTAGTTTCTGGAAAATTTCCAGAAATTTATCACAGTCTAGAAAATCACGTGTACGATATATTCATGCTTGTCATACAATTCATAATTATGAATTTAAAATCAAGAAACGTGATGAATAGTTCCCCTAACCAGCTCTTCGTTTCACCCAAGAACCATATTTTCTCTCTGAAATTTCATTCCTCACAATGCTTTGACCTTTAACATTCATGCCAAAGAAAATTTGGCAAAAAGAAAGTTTAATTTTTTAAGTCTACCAAGGTTCAAACCCATAATCATTTCAATGTCAAATCAATGCACAACCATTCAACCAATTCATGTTTCATGATAATTTACATAATTCGAGGATTATATTATCACTCATCATGATCCAACACATATTTAAAATAACAATAAATTAAATAACACACATAGGACTTGAACCAAAGTCCCCTCACACAATCAGGTACTCTTAACCATTTGAGCTAGTACTTTTCCACATCACACATGTCAGTATTAAATGTTATAAAGGCTCCCACTACCCACATTTATTAATTAATTATTTATTTAATAAATTAAATTGCACGAGTCTTACGATGGGTACGAGATTATACCCGTTACCCGGTGGGGATGGGATGAGACAAAAGTTTGATACCCGTTGAATTTGGGTATGGGGATGTGGATGAATTTTTTCTTGCGGGAATGGGTATAGGATAGTGAAACTCATCCCTACCCTGCCCATTTACCATCCCTAATCAAAAGATATTAATTCTCTATAAATAAAGGTAGACTCAGGTGTAGCAAAATGGGGTCACAACGGGATGGCGAAAAAAAAAATATTTTAAAATAACAGAGGAGTCACAACCATAATTTATTAAGGAAAAATATAAAAAACCATAAAAAGAAATAGTCTCCGAGACAAAGTTTGGGTTCGGAGTCGGTTACGTGTGAAATAGAATTTAAAATAAAAATATAAATAAAAAAATAATAATAATAATAATAAAAATAAAAATAAAAATAAAACAAGAATAAAAGAAATAAAAAAATAAAAAAAAAACCAAACAAATCAAACAAATAAAAAAAAAACAAATATTACAGAAATTTTTATTTGGGTATGAAGGATGGATCTTGCTCTTACGTATCTCCATTCGTAGTAGAGAATCAATGTTATGTAGTTCTTTATAAACTATTTGGAAAAAAAAGATTTTAAATTTTTGGGAGGTGAACCCTACAAGGACTTGGCCTCGCTCCTACGTATTTCCGTTCATAATGGAAAATTAGAGATCACAGAGTTCTAAAATAATAATTAAAAAAAATTGTTTGAGAAAGATGTGATTTTTGGAAGGTGAACCGAACAAGGATTGACCTTACTCCTACGTATCTCGAATCAGAATGGAGAATTAGGGATCACGTAGTTCTAAGTGAAAAAGAAAAAAGGAAAATGATTTCGAAAAGATTTTAATTTTTTTAAGGTGAAACCAACAAAGACTTGGCCTTGCTCTACGTATTTCCATTTAGAATGGAAAATTTGGGATCATGTAGTTCTAAAATATAAAAAAAATTGAAAAAGATGAAAGGGTTTGTAAACTCAAATTGTTTTAGATAAGTTTTGTATGTTCTAAAAAGTAGTAATAAGCAAGTACGAGACCCAAAAAGATAATTAAAAAGTATAAAAAACTAATTATTATCAAGCGAGTATGAGACTCGACATGATAATTAATGTTTATGCAAAATAATGATTATCAAGCGATTTTGAAAGTCCACATGATAATTAATGTTATGAAAGTAATGGTTATCAAGCGAGTTCGGGACTCGACATGATAATTAATATTATGAAAAATAAGGATAATCATGCGAGTCCGAGACTCGACATGATAATTAAAGTTATGAAAAATGATTATCAAGCAAGTGCAGGATTCGACATGATAATTTAAATTATGAAAAATAATTATTATCAAGCGAATCCGAGATTCGACATGATAATTAAAGCTATGAAAGATAATGATTATCAAGCAAGTCGGAGACTCGACATGATAATTAAAATTATGAAAAATAATTATTATCAAGCGACTCCGAGACACGACATGATAATTAAAGTCATGAAAAATGATTATCAAGCAAGTCCGGAACTCGACATGATAAATCAAATTATGAAAATTAATTATTATCAAGCGAGTCTCGAACTCGACATAATAATTAAAATTATGAAAAATAAGGATAATCATGCGAGTCCGAGACTCGACATGATAATTAAAGTTATGAAAAATGATTATCAAGCAAGTGCAGAACTCAACATGATAATTTAAATTATGAAAAATAATTATTATCAAGCGAGTCCGAGACTCGACATGATAATTAAAGCTATGAAAGATAATGATTATCAAGCAAGTTGGGGACTCAACATGATAATTAAAATTATGAAAAATAACTATTATCAAGCGAGTCTGAGACACGACATGATAATTAAAGTCATGAAAAATGATTATCAAGCAAGTCCGGGACTCGACATGATAAATAAAATTATGAAAATTAATTATTATCAAGCGAGTCTCGGACTCGACATGATAATTAAAATTATGAAAAATGATTATCAAGCAAGTCCAGAACTCGACATGATAATTTAAATTATGAATAACAATTATTATCAAGCGAGTCTGAGACTCGACATGATAATTAAAGCTATGAAAGATAATGATTATCAAGCAAGTTGGGGACTCGACATGATAATTAAAATTATGAAAAATAAGTATTATCAAGCGAGTCTGAGACACGACATGATAATTAAAGTCATGAAAAATGATTATCAAGCAAGTCCGGGACTCGACACGATAAGTAAAATTATGAAAATTAATTATTATCAAGCAAGTCTCGGACTCGACATGATAATTAAAATTATGAAAAATTAGGATAATCATGCGAGTCCGAGACTCGACATGACAATTAAAGTTATGAAAAATGATTATCAAGCAAGTGCAGGACTCGACATGATAATTTAAATTATGAAAATAATTATTATCAAGCAAGTCCGAGACTCGACATGATAATTAAAGCTATGAAAGATAATGATTATCAACCAAGTCGGGGACTTGACATGATAATTAAAATTATGAAAAATAATTATTATCAAGCGGTTCCGAGAATCGACATGATAATTAAAGTCATGAAAAATGATTATCAAGCAAGTCCGAGACTCGACATGATAATTAAAATTATGAAAATTAATTATTATCAAGCGAGTCCGGGACTGGACATGATAATTAAAATTATGAAAAATTAGGATAGTCATGCGATCCGAGACTCAACATGATAATTAGAGTCATGAAAAATGATTATCAAGCAAGTCCGAGACTCAACATGATAATTAAAATTATGAAAATTAATTATTATCATGCGAGTTTGGGACTCGACATGATAAATCAAAAATAATTATTATCAAGCGAGTCCGAGACTCGACATGATAATTAAAATTATGAAAAATAATTATTATCAAGCGAGTTCGGAACTCGACATGATAATCAAAGTTATGAAAAATAATGATTATTAAGCGAGTCCGAGACTCGAAATGATAATTAAAGTTATGAAAAATAATGATTATCAAGTGAGTCTGAGGCTCGACATGATAATTAAAGTTATGAAAAATAATGATTATCAAGCAAGTCCGGGACTTCACATGATAATTAAAATTATGAAAAATAATGATTATCAAACAAGTCAGAGACTCGACATGATAATTAATGTAATGAAAAATATTTTAAAAGATTTTAATTATCAAGCAAGTCTGAGACCTAACATGATAATTAATGAGAGTTTTGAAATTTTAATCATCAAGCAAATTCGACGCTCAACATGATAATTAATGTTATGCGATATATATATATATATATATATATATATATATATATATATATATATATATGTATATATATATATATAATCAATAATTGATAATTTTTGTAAAATATTATATGTCTCTTTTAGAAAAGAATATCACCAAACAAAAATAAAATTTTCTCATTTAATGGCTAGAAATATTTATTATTCAATAGCTATCTCAAAATTCTTTATTCCAATATTCATGTTTAGTGTGTATCTTGTGCGTTATTTTGAAACATCTAATATAAGCAACATGTTATATTAGCCACTAAAATCAACACTCGCATTCTGATAAAAGAAATTAAGGAAAAAGTATAAAAGATTTTAATTAATAAACTAAACGTACAAAAAGAAGCTTTCAAATGCAGAGATTCATATATACATATAAGGTTTATGTTTCTTTGACACTTTTTATGTTGACACACATATACAACTTTCATCTAATATTGACGACAATAAAGCCCATCCCAAATTTCGTATATTACACAACCAACCATTTCTTTTGACATAACAAAACCACATTACAAGAGACAATTTCATAAAAGAAATGATAATTAGAACATATACATACGATGCCATGATGTGTTCAAGCTTCAGTGTAAGAGAAGGAAAAGAGAGAAAAAAAAACAATCAATATGTTCGGTGCTATGATCTCATAATAAATATGACAAGTAAATATAAAAGGAGAAAGAAAAACTTGGATTTTTTTCACACTTGTTTGAAGATTTTTTCTTTTCAAAATCAAAACAATGTTTGTAAGTGTATCTCTCTTATCTTCTCAAAGCTCCGTGTTTTGGTGGCCTTGCCCCTCTAAGAAGTATTTTTTCAGGTGCTTTTTCTTTGTGTTTGGTTTCGTGGTGTGTGATCCCGTAGTGTGAGTTGTTCTAGAATGATCGTTAATGAAGGGTGATGAGAGTGAGATCCAAAAAAGGATATTTTTGACCTTGGGAAGAAGATGACGGTGGATAAAGGAGAAATGTATATCTTATGTGTTGCATGAAAAAACCTCTCTTGTATGAAGCGAAGAGAAAAAGAACTTAAGGAACGAGCGTAAAAAAAAACTATCAGATCATAAGACCTTTTTTAATTTTTTTAGCATAATTTAAGATATTAACTGTGTGTAGAGGTTGAGAGAAAAGGAGAGAGAATCTAGATTGTGGGAGTATAAGGAGGATGCAATTGATTAACGGTAACATATAACCACTTATTTTGAAATTTCCTTACTTTTTCTAATTTTAATTTTACTTCTTTCTTTAGTAAACACTATATATATATTTTTTTATTATTTTTATTACTTTTTTTTATTAGCCTAATATATATATATATATATATATATATATATATATATATATTAAAACAATATTTTATAGTTTTTTACCGTTACCTTTTTTTCATTTTTTTATAAATTCAAATATACTTTATAAACTATTTTGATTATTTAACAATTATTTTTCTATTTTCAATTTATTATTTTTAGTTTATAATAAAACTCTTTTTCTTAATTCTTATTCTTAATCATTATTTTTATGTTTTTTTTTGTGTTTTTCTTTTAAAAACTTATTTTTATTATAAAAGTTTTTTTTTCTTATTTTTCTATTTAGTTTACTTTTGTGTTTATTTTTGTGTTTTTTTTAGTTTACTTTTCTATTTAAAAAAGAAAGTTTAGTTGTGTTATATTATATATTTAAATTAGTTGTCTAGAAAATAAAAAAATAAGATTATTATTACTAATAAAATTTAATTTAATTTATTATTTAGTCACTCGGACGAAATTGGATGTTGACATCAGGTAATTAAAGGTACGCAATTTATAAGCATAATATTTTGAGTTTTGACTTTGAAACCATTTGGTGACTTGATCATCAGAGTCACCTTTGTCCCACGAAATACCCGGTAACGAGGACCTAACGAATAAGACCATGGAGTACCCGTCCAAGGAGTTCAAAGATTACGATAAAATAAGGTTTGAGTCTCATAATAATTTAATATTGTCCATGTAGGAAAAAATCCATTATAAGAATTGAGTTAAATTATTTAAGAGCAATGATATGATGTATGCACATTTCATTATTTGAATTTAAAAGTTTAATTATCAAATTTCATTTCACAAAAGCTATTAATCATTTTGTATATTGATGAGTGCGTATTTTTGCCCTCATTTAATATTTAATTCTGCGTATTTTAATTGAATTTTTGTGCTTAAAGATTGGTTTAATTGAGATTTCCTATAATTGGGTTTATTGAGCATCAAATACAAAAACATGTTAAAAATAGCTTTTTAGTTGCATAAATGTTCTTTGGATATTTTGAGGTGTGTTAGTGCAGCTGTAGCTAAGTTGAGCTCATGGAGGTGTGGAAATAAATTGCTTAAAGCTTCATGATACCTTAAAGATAAATCTAAGAATAGGAAATTATCAAAATCACAAAAATCCAAGCTAAGCATTCCATGAAGACGACAAGAAAAGCTTGAAAAAGTGAAGAAGTTTGGCTAAGCCAAGAAGAGAGCAACAAAAAATTGGACCTTGTGGTTTTCTTTATCTTTATGATAGAAGATAATTTGGGAAAAATATATCTTAGATATTTTATTTGATATTTTAAAATAATTATCTTATTTAATTATATCATAAAATATTAAAAGATAATAACTACCATATCTTTTTAAATATGACAAAATCTTCTTGAATATTTTTAGTTCCACAACAAACAATTATATCTTGAAGATATTGAATTATTTAGAAGATAATTTAAGGAGATTGCAAAGGGTTGATTTGGAAAATTAATACAAATACTAATTGGTGATAATTTATCATATATCTTTAAATAATTAATGAATTTAATTATATTAGATATTGATATTATCAACCAATTATATTTGTCAAATAGTCTATATCTCTCCAAATATATTTAAATATTTATCTTTATCTTTATTTTAAAAGATATTTGAGAGATTTTAGCAACAGAAAAGCCCAGTCCAATTCCTATGTAAAGACACCAAGGGAGAAACAGAAAGAACAAGCTCGGGACTTCGGAGTTTAGGAATCCTTAGGGGGGCCTAATTTCGTTTCCTTTCTCTCTCTATTCTTCTTCTGTTTCTATTTTGTATTTCATGGAGTGCTGAACTTCTTAGGTTGATTCCATTGTAATTTCTTAATTGGATTCTGAGGTTAGATCAATTAATTTGTTTGTTCTTTTGATTATTGTTGAGATTTATTTTCGTCTATGTCTTTTGGTTCTTAATCTACATAACATTACAATTGTATGAGTCCAAGGGTTTTTAAATTTTAATTGAGAAGTTACTTTGATTAATTTTAGAAACTTTCATATGATTGCATGAGTTTTTGCTAATAATTGAGAAGTTACTTTGATTAAAGGTGAAAACTTAGATTAGAATTAATCAAGAAGTTACTTTGGTTAATTAGCTTTTTACTAGATATAAGAGGTAAAAGAATGGATATGATTAGGATTAGTAATATTTAATTGAGAAGTTACTTTGGTTAAATTTACTAAGATTAATCTACAAAGTTCTTGCTTTTCATTGAGAAGTTACTTTGGTTGAAAGTAAGGACGCCAACAAATTAATTGAGAAGTTACATTGATTAATTTGAAGTCTTAAACAAGAAATCAATAACAATAATCTTTAGGAAACCAATGATGAATCCTATTTTGAAAAGGAGTGGAATCGACCTATTTTTCTTTATTATTGTTTATATCTTATTTTATCTTTTTATCTTTATCTCTCATATTTTTATTTGACTAACTCTTTTGTATAGTTTTATAAGAACTAATTTGTTAAAAATCAATTTCATGTTCGTTGGGAGACGACTTTGGGTTACTTTACCCTTACTATTTTGTTGACTATTTTCTTAACAATACTGAAGTTTTTATAGAAAAGTAGTATTAATTTGATCGCGTCAACGACATCGTTATCAAATTTGGCGCCGTTGCCGGGGAACACGGTTAGAATATTTATCATTTTAGTTCTTATTTTGTATTATTTTGATTTTACCTTTTTTGTTTATCACTAACATTTTTTTTATCTCAATTTTTGTTTGAGGATTTTTGTTGGGAAATTTGTGAAACTGGTTGGGAAACACTTTGGCTAAGGAAAGACAAGGTACTTAAGTTGCCCATTGAGACACACCTCTCTTTCTTGGAAGTCTACTCAACAAGCTTTCAACTTATTTCTTTTCAGAAAACCTCTTTCAAAAATGAAAAATAATTTTTCATATGAAAATAATCAACAATGTGATTTTCAAGTGAATTGTAATTATTATCCACAACAACCACATGATCCATACAATTATCAGCAACAAATTGTTACACCTACTTCTGCACCTGAATTAAGTAGGTTAACTATACGTCAACTGAATGATCTATATCCTAGATCATCTTTTGTGGAATATGAGCAACCATCATACCATGAGCAACAACCATATTCTATATGTCCACTCCAACCATTATATGTTCCATTTGGTTCTCAAAACCAACAACATGCACCATCACAACAAGTTGCAACAATCAATGGACCATCCTATAAGGAAGTTGTGTTATTAATGGATGGACTGAGAGAGAAATTAGACACCACAGATGAAAGGTTGCGAGCTGATCAATGATGCAAAGATATTGAGCAAAAATGGTATGGAAATGATAAAGTATTGTATGACATGATGGAGGATGCAAGTAACAACAACTTTATAGAAATACTTTGTACTATTAATACCACCCTCCAATGCCATCCGAGATTTGCTGAAACCCTGGAATTTAGAGCACTTCGTCATGAAATAGAAGATATGCTTCTAAGGTTGGCTATTAGAGCTGAACAAATGTCAGAAGATTTAAGTCAGCTAATGAAAGACAAAGCTGTGGAGGCCACCTTAGAAAAACTTATAAAGACGATAGTTAAGCAAAAGGATGAAATGATAATGTTAAGGAGCATGAATCAAAGGATGGAACAATTGAGCACTGATGTGAACGAGTACACGATTCAAATGTTAGATCAACCAACACCAGAATCACATCACACTGATATATCTGCTGATAGATATAATGATGCTCATAGTAATATGTCTACTGATGAACATGTCAATTTTGCTAAAGATGTTGCTCTTGATGATGCACTTGAATGCACTTGATGATGCTCAAATTAAGTTGAAGCCACACACTCCACACATCAAGTTTGTTGATGTGAATAATGAAAATAAGTTTTCAGTGGTTATCTTTGTTGATATGGCTGCAGAAAAAGAAGAAAGGTTGCTGCAACAAGAAAAGAGGTTAGATTCAAATTATTTTGAAATTATTGTTGATAAAAAACTTAATTTGCATGCATGTTTGTTTTTTGTTTTTGTTTTTAATTTTAAAAATATTAAAAAATTTCAAAAATATATGTTTTTGTTTTCTTTAATAAAATTGTACAAGCTGACTTGTACTTTATAAAATTAAAAAAAAAAAATTTTGACATATGGCTAGATTGAGCCAAAAGTCACAATTTTTCGTTTCCTTCCCAAAATAAGTCCATCAAAGACATTTTTTTTAAATAAGTGTGGGGGAGACAAATTGTAGGTAGGATTTTTCTTTTTTTTTCAACTTTTTATATTTTTTTTCATTTAAAAAGAAAAAAAAATTGTGATTTCTTTTTGAGAAAATTGTGAAGGTATTAACTTTTTACTTAGTGAAACTTTTAAACAATATGTCT
This sequence comes from Vigna unguiculata, assembly GCF_037176805.1. Classification (NCBI taxonomy): domain Eukaryota; kingdom Viridiplantae; phylum Streptophyta; class Magnoliopsida; order Fabales; family Fabaceae; genus Vigna; species Vigna unguiculata. The sequence goes on along the minus strand of NC_140792.1, from coordinate 8,980,465 downwards.
CATAAGAAATCCACAAAAAATATTTCCCTGCTTTCAATAAAACATATTGACATTGGATTTTGGGATTTGATTCAGTAATTGGGATGATCATAATTCTGGAAAAATAAAAATCATGTTGACATGGGTGGATTATTTTTGTGATTTGCTAATTGAGTTGATTTGAGAATTTCTTGATTAAATCTTTTGTGAAAGAGTTTTGACCTTGTGAGTCTTGAGCCTTAATGCAAAGGATGGACTACCATGTGCCATTCCTATATTTTCTTGAGTGACTTGCTCATGTTTGTTTATACTCAAATGTTTAGCTTGATTCTTTTATTTTGCAACTTAGGTGAATATGCATGATTTGATATGACTGAGGCATTTCTTGTTTTTAGCTACTTAGCCAAATAAGCCCACCTTGATATTAATCCATTGGTAGCCCCTTTGAGCTTTAAACCTCCTTTTTCTTGTTTTAAGCCCATTATAAACCCTTAAAAAGAAAAAGACCATGTTTTTCCTTATCTTAGGAAAGAAGAAAGGAGCTAGTGGATTATGATAGGATTGGTTGAGGAATAAAGTGTGTGGGCGAGTACCTCACCCACAAATTAATAAAAATGGCAAAAGGAAAATTTGTTGATGAAAAAGTGTTGAAATGAAAAAAATGATTACTTTCTAAAAAAATAGAGAGCAACAAAGCAATCAACGAAAAATAGTTGTTTTTGAAATTATGCTCCATTATTCTTCCAACATTACTATTTCAAAAACCCAAAAATTTTAAAATTTTTCCTACCTTTGCCTTGGCCCCATCATAACCTGTGAAAAGTCCTCATGATCTTTGAATGCATATTTTCTGAAAGTTTGTGAATGTTATAGTCTTGTTAAGTATTAGGAGTGTTTACTTACATGGATATTTTGAGTGAAAACACAAGCCAAACACTTGAGCGAATTTTGGTGAGAAAATACACATTTAACTTGAGTGTTTTCTTTCATAATTGAATGTCTTGTGAATTCAAAAGATTAACTATGTGTGAAAAATATAATCTTTCCGTTTGTTTATGCATGGTAATTTGATTTTTAGAATATTGATTTGTCTCAAGTAAGGTTCATTTCTTTGATCCGCTGTTGATGTGAAATAAAATACCTTAGAACAAGTTTTGGAATTGTTCAATTTTGCCCAGGAGTGCAAAAGGATAAGTGTGGGGTTATGATGAGTGTGTATTTTTGCCCTCATTTAATGTTTAATTATGGGTATTTTAATTGAATTTTTGTGCTTAAAGATTGGTTTAATTGAGATTTCCTATAATTGGGTTTATTGAGCATCAGATACAAAAACATGTTAAAAATAGCTTTTTAGTTGCATAAATGTTCTTTGGATATTTTGAGGTGTGTTAGTGCAGCTGCAACTAAGTTGAGCTCATGGAGGTGTGGAAATAAATTTCATGTTCGTTGGGAGACGACTTTGGGTTACTTTACCCTTACTATTTTGTTGACTACTTTCTTAACAATATTGAAGTTGTTATAGATAAGTAGTATTAATTTGATCGCGTCAACGACAACGTTATCAAATATCTGAGTCCACTTTAGATGTCTTAATATAGAGTAAAACACTTTTTTTCTTGACTTATATCAATGGTTAGGAATTTGCATGTCAGATTTTTGAGATAAAAATGAGTATTTGTTATTCAAGGAACATGATGATATATTTACATTGTTGATTAGAACATTTTATGTACGAATTTAGCCTTTTATGGTAGAAGTGAAAACCCTAAGTAGTTGAGCAAGTTGTAAAAGTATGTGAAACTAATCATAACTTGATATCATCTTAAGGTAGATGATTTAGAATATGGATTTGACTTGGCAAGATGTTTTAATTTTTGTGCAAGGAATGTGTTTTATTTAAGAATGTGCAAGGTGCTTTGAGTTTTGATATATATATATATATATATATATATATATATATATATATATATATATATATATATATTATGGATGTGATGGTGATTTTTGATATATTTGTTACAATAATTATGAGTTTGGAATACAGTTATTGTTCCTTATGGACATTATTAGTTAATAATGTATTATATGATTGAGATGTTAATTATTGAAAGTGATGGACATAAATTTCTGTGGTTCACTATAAATGAGTTATAATGACATATTATCTTTGTCATTGTTGGGACTATAAAAATGCTTAAAGAGATATGAGTGAGTATGATGTTTTCAATTATATTGATTTAAGTAGAATTAAGGTAGATGTGATATATTTTATGCTTGCCAGTTAAATTATAGAGTGTGAAATTCAATCAAATTGAGTTAATATGGCTAATTTAGAAAGCAATTCTAAATTATATATGTAAAAAATTAACTATAACATTGTTGGATAATCTATGAAATTATGCTAAATTGTTTTCTACATAGATTAATATGGTAAACATTTTCTTTGTTAAGCAAAATTCATTAATTACAAAACCATGAAAGGTTTAATCGTTGTGTGACCCAGTTGTTAGTTAGGTCAAATTTAATTCAGTGAAAACCCAAGAGTTTTTGTTGTTTGTGGAGCAAACCTTTGGTTGAGTGAGCAAAGTGATGACTTAGCTAATTTAGACACTTGTTTAACCCATTGAGTGAGTAGATTGGTGGTTGTGCAAGGACATTATTTTCTAAACTTTAAATAACATGTTTTAAATGTTTTCATAAGCTAAATTATTTGTTTTCTTATATATAAAATGAAACATTTTAGTTGAAAATTCAATTCCATCAAACACAAATGTAGAAGCCTATATAAATTAGACATGGATATATACATCAAAAGATATTTAACCTAAATATCAATTGATGCTTACCAAATACTCATACTATGTATGTTCTACCAAAGACTAACATCTAATCTAAACCAAGACTTATATTAACAAGTGAACGTAGAATAACAATTAGGATAAGTTCATTAGAACCCAAGTCGCTCATCTACACATATCATGATATGCAAGAACTCCATCCTCAACTTATCACCATGTGATATGTTAGTCTGTGTGACTTAGACTATCAGTCAAACAAGAGAACCTTTGTTATAAAATATGTCTTTATATAAAGTAATGATTCATATATCATTTTAGATTTGTGACACCCAATTCATACCATTCTTATGATTCTCAACAATTCTTTTCATCTAACATAACTCGTTTAAAAAAATACAAATCAATTAAATATACAAATTAATATTTGATTTACATTATATTAAATATTCATATTGGATCCATTAAAGAAACAAAAGAGAAATAAAAATTTGACTTGAGTCTTCTTTCTGAACAATTGATAAAATATGGTTATCCAGCTCGTGGTTCTGCTCACCACTCTGCATTATTTATTGCCGCTTAACACTGCTTGATGTTTTTTGTTTTGTTTTAGCTTCTGTTATATCTTTTTTTCTTCCATATATTAGTATCTTATTGTATCAATCAAAGATGGGTTAATAAAAATAATATTCTCCAGTTTCCTTTCTTCTCCTTTTTCCTCTATAGCTTTGTTCTTTGTTCCTTTTTTTTCTTTTAACATGAATTTATGCCAATAATGTTAATATGGTATTAGAGCTCTTCAAATGATATTTCTTTATCCTACTTTCTTTGTTTTCTTTCTTCATGGCAACAGAACAACCTAAAGAAACAAATAACATGACACCTACATCTATCTTTATTTGTACCCCAGCGTGAATCTTGCGACGACTCTTGTTACACCTCTTACGACGACTCTTGTTACGTCTCTCTTAGATGTTGCAAACTATCACTCATGGAGCACATCCATGGTTACTGTCTTGAACGCCAAGAACAAGTTTGAGCCCATTCTTGGCACCGCTAAGCAACCCCGTAAAGATGACCCCAATTTCTCTGTCTAGTATTGTTGCAACAATCTGGTTGCATCATGGCTGGTCCACTCTATCTCTCTTGCCATTTTTCAAAGCCTCATCTGGATGGATAACGCTCACAACATTTAAAATGATTTGAAGAATTGGATTTCTAAAGGAGATCTCTTGTAAATTTTTTATCTTCAAGTTGAAGCCAATACTCTAAATCAAGGTGACCTAAGTGTGTCTAACTACTTCATCAAGTTAAGAGTCATTTGGGACGAGGTCGAAAATTTTAGACTTTATAATTTTTGTGCATGTTAAAAAAAATGTTCATGTCGAGGTTATCTAACCATCATTCAAAGACAAAAGGCAGGACCAAGAAATGTAGTTCCTAAAAGGGTTAAATGATCATTTTAACAACATAAAATCTAACTTTCTGCTCATGGAACTAATGCCACTGATAACCCAAATTATTTTCCCTTGTCATGCAATAGGAGAAATAGTTGTCCAGCGGCAACATTACTGCAAATACCAAAACTACTACTTCCACCTCTTCTGCTACCATCGCTTTAGACAATTCCAATTCTTCCACCGCTTTTAACAACTCACGCGCTTCCAATACTTTTGTCAATGCTACAAATGTCCATAATTGCACTTTTTTGTGGCAAAGTTGGACATATAGATAATGCCGCAAAAATGGTTTTCCAAGTGAAGAAAGGAAAAGCTAGAGTCAAAAGAAAATTTGCACTCCTGTGGAAGAAATTTTCATACTATCAATGTGTGATACAAAAAGAATGGCTATCCCCCAGGCGAAAAATTCTACAATAGTAAGCCCTCCTAAGTTCACATTGTTTCGACTTAAAAAGACTGTATTGATAAGTAATAGATAATAGATAATTTTGGGGACATCCATATCATAGCTCAACAATACCGAATTCTTGCTGAAATTTTCAAACAATCAACAATATGCAATCCTTCTGCCCAAACTAACCAAGTTGGCTCTATCTCCTCTCATCAGGCTTAAAGTAGTAAAATAAACTCTATTTTCCCTTCAAGTATTCCTTCTTCAGTTTGGAAATTTTTTTTGTTCTGGTATAACCAGCCACATCACAATCTCTTTAAACAATTTCTCATTAGTTTATCAAATGGAAATTTACTTTTATCAAACATCAAAGATGATAAGAACGTATCTCTCCCTATTCTTCAAAATTATGCTCACAATTTTGATGATGTTACTTTTTTTTCATACTATACTTGTTGATTCTAATGTTTTCACTCATATACACAAAACATTGATATTTTTGTTGCTGAAAACTCTGATATTTTTGTTGATGATAATCATAGTTGTTCTTCTAATAAGCTCATTACCCTTCAACCAAGACGTTCTACTCAAGCCAAGAAAACTCCCAAATATCTACATGATGATCAGATCAATCACGTCAACAAATATCCTATTTATAAATACATTTCATATACTAATTTATCTCCTAATTTTAAACATGTTGTCTTATCTTTCTCATCAAACACGAAACCACAAAGCTACAAAGAAGCCCTACAACATCCCGAGTGGATGCAAGTTATTATTGATGAGCTTAATTCCTTGAATGCCAATAATACTTGGATTCTCACCCCTTTGCCTCCTGGTAAAACTATGATTGGGTGCAAGTGGATCAATAACATGAAGTATAATTTAGACAACACCATTTACAAACATAGGGCCAAACTCATTGCCAAAGGATATACACAACTCGAGGTTCTGGACTTCTTTGAATGCTTGTTGCCAAACTCACAACTCTTCATTTCCTTCATGTTGTGGTTGCCTCAAATCATAGGATCATGGAGCAACTTGATGTTAATATTTCCTTCCTTCATGATGCTCTACATGAGGAAGTGAACATGCAAATCCCCCCTCCCTCATCTATCTTTCAGTAATTCCACACATATGTGCAAAACTTCAAAGATCACTTTATGGATTGAAGCAAGCTAGATGACAATGGTAAGCCAAACTCTCTAATTTTATTATATCAAATTCTTATAAATTCTCTTCTAATGATCACTCTTTATTCTTGAAACATGACAACCATCAAATCAAGCTTAACTAGAACCAATACTGAGGAAATTGATAAAGTCACTATGCCTCTTAATCAAAACTTTTACATCAAGAACTTAGGTGACCTCATTTTTTTCCTTGGCTTTGACGTTGCCCACAATGACATTGGAAGTTGCCACAAGAAACTAGCATGCTTGATTGTGTTCCATCCCCAGACCTATTGTAAGACCCAAAAAATAATAATTTCAAGGTGATAATTGGACGAAAGGAGTACTATTTAAATTAATAATCCATCGTTAATTACATGATTAATATGGTAGACGTTACCGATGGATTTTTCAATGGATAAATCTGTCGGTAATATTTCAACAGATGTTTCGACAAATATATCCGTCAATAATTTTAATTTCATTTTCCAATGCATTCCGCAATTATGACATCCCAATCTCAACTAGACAATCAGACATATCATCAATCATGCAATCTCATACAAATATACAATCAGACTTGCCAATCTCATAAGTAATCATAGCTAGGAAATATAAAAAAATATCGTACAATACCCCAAAAACATCAACTACAAATGTATGTATATAAAAGTAAAGATAATCCAAACAAATATCAATAACAATATATGATGTCTAAGTAATGTATCAAGACATGATAAAAAACCATGTAATAAGTACAAATGTAATAGAAGTCCTAATAATCTACATAATCATATTCTTCTTGAGGGTGTTGTTATTGTTGGGACGTTGGCAGGACTACGGTGGGCTGGAGTGTGGTGGGATGGACTACGATGGGTTGGACTGGAGTGGGTTGTTGTTGGGATGATGTTCTTATTGATTGATGTTGTTGAAGATGAGGGTGGGCATTAGGATGTAGAAAGGGCATGACTGATTTTGGAGGCTTTGAAACTCTCGACTCAAATTTTTATAAGTCTAATCACATTCTTCTAGTCGTTACATGAGTCGGTTCACGACCTACTCAACATTAGTGGAAGAACATGGTTGGTGTTTGTGGATACCTATTCTAGTAGTGTAATTTGTGCAAGTTCTCAAGTCCCACATAGTCTTCCTATATTTTTTCCACCGACAACGTCAACCCAACACTATGTCCTAATGATGTCTTCTTGTTCAACATCATCATTATGCTCTTGTGACGCATAAGCACATGACCCTTGCTTAGATCTGACTTGTGAGAGTCAACATGAAAATTTTTCCTATTGACAAAAAAGAATGAGAAATTAGTTAAATATGATATAATATTTAAGTTTAAAGGAAATAATAGTAATAGTTTTTGCTTACATGTGTTCTCCTAGACCTTTCATCTATAAACTGACCAGATCTCCTAGACCCCAACTCATGTGCTTGTATCAAAATATGGGGTTATATATACGTTAGTTTTAAAAGACATAAGTTATATCATAAAATGAAAATAAACGGAATTAAGGTTTTATACCATACGAAGGGCATGCTTATGAGTGATAATGGAACCTCTTGTGTGTAAGGTCCCAGCCTTTTTTGAAGGTCTATTCCTTTGGGCTGTAGCACATTTATTGAAATAATTGGGAGAATTCCAATGTTCTAGCAATCTATTCCAAATATTTTCCCAAAATCCAATAAGAATGTTCTCTTGCAGTCCTAGCATCCTTAAACTTCTCGGGTACCCTATGAGATGCTCTACTGTGGAATTTTCTTTTAATTTGACGACACAATAAATCAAGTACAAATCATCATGACGACAAAATATGAATAGGCAATGAGAATAAGTTTCATTAAGTTTTACCTTAAAAAACTGCTAGAAAGGTTCTTTATCTTCTGGAGGTATTACTACCCATGATGGCAAAGCCCTTAGGAACTGTTGCTTAATAGATCTTGTGATAGCATGAGAAGAAACTCTAGAAGGAACAAACCTAAATATGAATGCATAAAAGTCATAAAAAAGAAGTCAAGGTAGAAATGAGTCATCTAATACAAATTAGTTTTTAAGATAATCAGATATTACCCTTGATTGAAAGGCTCAATCATCCGTTGATAATGGAGAGGAGGGTAAACTTCATCAGTTACCGAGTCAAAAGAATGTGTTGTATTGGCAATTAGGATAAGGTATTGAGGATGAGGAGGGTCTAGAAGTAATGTGAACCACAATAGGGGATGGTCCTGTGTGGGAAGGTTGTGTTGTGGATCTAGATGGTATGGGAAACAGAGTAGAGTGTGGTGTGGGAACCACAATAAGATGTGGTATGGGTACCATAATAGGGGATGGTGCTTAAATTGCTGTACTGTATGATGGTCCTGTGTGGGAAGGTTGTGGTGTGGGAACCACAATAGGGTGTGGTGTGGGTACCCTAGTATGGTAGGGTACCTGATGGGTGCACTCTATGTTGACCCAATATTGGGTGGAGTTCGGGTAGATGTGGATGGTATTTGGTCAGGAACCCTTATGATATAGCATGGCTATCGTATTTGTTTTGCTATCTTCTTCCCTTTTCAGAATAAGATGGATGACCAGAAGACATTGTAGTAATCAAACTTATATAAAACCATAAAAATCAATATCAAGTATCAATCAGATAGTTATTTTATAGTTTCAAATGGTAATTTGATACAAATATCATTTTTAGTACTTTTAGCCTACTCAAATGGTAGTTTAATACTTTTATAAGTGATATATATAAAGTTTTCTGAAACACAAGGAATCACTTATATCAATTTAATGATTACAACAACCACAATAACATCTCACAACAACCACATAATTAAATCATCATCGTCATCCTCCTCCTCATCATTTTTTGTCATGATTGTCATACCCATCGTCATGATCATCTTCTTCTTCTTCATCTTCTTGGTCATCCAGATCTTCTTCTCCTTTTTCATCTTCATCTTGTATTTCTCCTTCCAATTCTTTAGGATCACCATCAAACTCATGTAGTGTAGATACACCTTCAACTTCAATTATTTCATGTACATGTGAAATTTCATCAACTTGATAAAACTATCCTCCACCTCATTTGACTCAATGCAACCCCTAGGCATAGTTTGTATTGCAACACACCAATCACAGTTGTCGATGCTCCCAAATGCTGGATATAGGACATAATAAACTTGTCTAATGTAACATCCCTAAGGAATATTACTTAAAAATAAATAATAAAAGAAATAAATTATATCAAAAGTCGTCTCGATAATAATCCCAACGCGGAAAATTTAAATTTATGAAAACACGCGCCAAAACTCATAACTTAAACAATAAAGTATTACAATTTCTCAAAATTCGTGTTTGAAAATGAAAGCATGATAAAGTACATATAAGGAAACCCTAGCTCTGCTCCCAAAGCTAGTCGTCACTCCGTCGCCTGGACATCCTCAGCACCACCTGTATCAACATCTGCTCCCATGTAACGAATCACACGATCATCGCCATACACACAGAGAAAGGGTGAGCTGAGAAAAATAAAATAACAGATATATAATACTTAAGATAAATTATACACCCATCTTATTCATTCTACATAATTCTTCGCCAAGACCTTAACCCCAAGGCTTTTCAGCCTTCAAATCACACAAATGGCTAGCCTTGGACTCGGGAATACGATGCTCACACGAACCTGCCCGCTCGTGTTCCTGCCTCTACGAACCTTTCCGCTCGTAATCCTGCTCTACGAACCTCCCCGCTCGTAGTCCTGCTCTACGGACCTGCCTGCCCGTAGTCCAACACATGTGATCCATCAGCCCCGTACCTCCTCGCACGTGGCATCTCTCAACGTGAGCACGGAACATACGAACCCTCCTCGCTCGTATCCCCACGTTGAGTAACAGGATATGAACCTCCCCGCTCATATCGTCACATGTTAACCACCATCCATGAACCTACCCGCTCATGGCACAGCATCTCCCGATCCAAGTGTATCATCATTGCTCAAATAATACCCAAAACAACCAAAGCACAATCGCATTTCCGCTTGGCTCGGCCCACACGCCGCCAAGCGAAATCGCTCCAGACCGCCTGGCGGTACTCCTCTCCCGCCAGGCGCCAGCGTCCTTTTAGAGCCACTGTTTTCCCGTTACCGCCGGACGAAGCTCGACGTGCCGCCAGGCGCCCCTCAGTACAGTGCTCCCCCTGTTAAGCCCTTCGCTTGGCGGTTATCAGTACACCGCCAGGCGCCATACCAGAATAGTACCTTTCTGATTTGTGGCACCTTAGTTAATCCAATTTACTATTTAACTCACTTACATAGACCACATAGAAACTCCAATATCACACTCTCGTATTGGCTAGTATACAACTATCATATGTAATTCAGTCCTATACTCTACAATGACCAATCCATCGAATTCAAGTCTCCCCAATTAATCAAGAACACTATCATAAAATAGCAACTTCTTTCGCCTCATGAAAACAGCTAGCCCCTCACTATCTATGGTCACACCCTTAAATATACCACGAAATTTGGTTGATACCACAGTCTCACCAAAGACTTAAACATTCACATTCATTTCCAGCAAATGATTGTTAAACTCCTAGTTAATTGCTACTGCCTCCCATCTGTTTCTTACCACATCCAATTTAAAAATCCAATCACTCTAAGGTTCTTATTATAATGGTCGCCGCATACCCAATTTCACCACAATTCATCCACAGATACTTTCTCTCAAAACAGACTCGCAGACCTTCCCGACATTCTTGTACATGGCTGCCAGAATTTCACCACATAACCTCTGGACTCGCTATCGCCTGGCGGCAAGCCTAGAGCTGCCAGGCGGCACAATAGTGCCTTCCCAAACGCAGAATCCTCCATACCTGCGATTTTGTCAACCCTAACCAATATCCAGTCCTATTCTACAGACACTCCAATACATCAATATATATATATATATATATATATATATATATATATATATATATATATATATATATATATATATATATATATATATATATATATATAAACCATGGCTCCACTTCTGTTTGCGAATCTATTCAGAACATATTCCTAGCTTCTACCCTCATGCATATCATCATGAATGATCCATCTCGAGAGGGTCCAAACCCCACCATTTTACAATTATAATCAGTCTAAGTTTAGATAACACCCAATAGGATCAGCACGTTTGAATTTCATGAATTACAATGACTCTTCACACTCACAACAACAAAAATAGCCAATGACCACGAGCACTGTCGCGCCGCCTGGCGGATATTCATCCCTACCAGGCGGTTTAAGTTAACAGAAGCCAAAATCACACACAGATGGATGAACCGCCTGGCGGGCATGCATGCCCGCCAGGCGGTTTCTAGGCAGAACCTAGAAAATGCGAAAAACAGTGCAAACAGGGCAGAGATTCTATACACATATGATCATACGAGGCACAATGTAATGACTACGGTAAAAAGCACGCAAAAACAACTCCCCTTACCTGGATTCCTTGCTAAATTTGAATCGGTATGCTTATCCCTTCACAAAAACCTTCCTAGCCTTTGTTTCCAATCCAACCTTCGTGATTTCAGCCTCACCACTTCTCTCAATCAGCCCCAAAACTCTGGAAAACCCTTGCTTATGATGAGTACGAATTCACAGTGCTCTCTTTCTCCTCTTCTGACCTTCTCTCTCACAATCACCCTCACTTAATTATTCTTTTAGTGCCTTACACGAATTTTAATAAAAAAATTACACTAAGGCTAATCCAATGTTTAATTATCCCTCCGTTTTCCAGCCCTTAGGTTACCTCTCCATTGGCTGCTAGGTTTCTAACCCTTTCACATTCATGCCAAAGGAAAAATTGGCAAAAAGAAATTATTTAGTTCTCAACAAGGTTTGAACCCACACTCATGCACATACCAAACCAAGGCCAAACCATTCAACCAATCCAGATTTCATGATAACTCCTACAATTCTAGGAATTTATCATCACACCACGCATTCAATATATAAATACACAAAAACACATAATTTAAATAACATCCAAGTGGCACACATAGGACTCAAACCCAAGTCCTCACACACAATAAAGTACTCTCAACCACTTGAGCTAGTACTTTTCCACGTCATAGTTCCTCACATTAATTGCTTTAAATGTTTCTACTACCCGCCATAATTAAATAATTACTTAAATAGGTATTTAATTTTCTCGGGTCTTACATCTAACATTATTTGCTAGAACGAATGGCCCTAGACGTACACACCATAATTAATTGTCTTCTTTCTTTTGGACCATTCATTAATGTGAAACTTGTACCCCTTGACAATGTGTATCGTTCTTTGACACATCTCGTGGGCCAATTTGCCAAATCCCTTTATGACGCTATAAACCTACAAGTATGTGACAATAAATAGTTACTTATAACAACAATTTGTTTAAGTAACAAGACCATACATACTTGATGTTGGAACTAGTGAGGAAACTCCTAGTATATTCGAGCAAAAGCAATTTATTCAGTTACTTGGCCAACACAACGAATGAGTTGTTATATATGAATACATTTAATGAGTATAGAAATTTCATGATTAGGGTGCAGAGAACGGAATTAGAACATACTCAAGGTAAGATTTAACTTTAGTGCAATTGATTAAGACATGCACATGAGTAAAGTTGAATTCAACATTAGTTAACCAATGACTTAACTCCTTGCCTGTGGGACAACCAACTTGTCGATAATGAGCTGAATGCAACAGGGAGTAATGTCTCGATGAAGACATGACAATCATGACTTTTGATACCGTGAATACTACCTTTTTCGATATGCATATCTTGCCAAGTTTGAAGAATAACCATCTTACATTCTTAATTCCTTGATCCAACAACAAACTATTTTAGAAAAATCTTTTGTTAAGGTGTAATTTGCTTTTGGCTTAAGCAATCGCTTGTTAGCTTGCAGCATCAACTCCAAGTCTCTTTGCCCACAATATAAAGATAAATCTTTTCTTGCCTTTTCATTATCTTTTGTCTTGCCACTAACGGTGCTGAAGATGTTGTCAAAGAAATTTTTTTCTATATGCATGACATCAAGATTATGTCTTACCAAGTTATCTTTTTTGTATGGAAGGTCCCAAAAGATGTTTTTTTACTCCAATTATGCCACTCTCCTTACCCATCTATCCTTCTTACACCACTTTCAATAACTTTTGTAAAATCTTTGACTCTTGTCCAAACTTGTGATGGGTCAGCCAAGACAGTGGCATATTCGTTTCAACTTCCCCTTTACAAAATTCCTTTTTGTTTCTCCTAAACGGATGGTAATGGGCAAGAACATGCGATGGTAGTCAAACCAACAATATTTTCGACCATAATTCAATGTGAATGTCTTAGTGTGCTCCATGCAATGCGAACAAAATTATACCATGCGAGCTCTAACCGGATAAAATTTCATATGCAAGGACGTCATTAATAGTCCATATCAAAGCCACTGTCATAAGGAAATTTTGCTTCCTTGAGACATCTGTCAACACCTAATTTCGTCCGAGTGAATAAATTTATTTTCAAAAAAAAGTTTTTAGTTAATGGAAAATAAAAAAATGTGAAACAAAATTTTCTTCAAAGATTTTCAAACTTTAATTTTAGAAAAAAAAAGAGAGATGAAAAAAAAGAAAAAAAAGAAAAAAAAAAGGAATAGCCTAATTTATTTTCACACTTCTCTTCATGAGCCCAATAACTCAACATATCTTCTACCTTTGTTCTGATAGAGAAATTAGTGATATGATTATAATAATTAAAAGCAATATTCTCCATTCACATGGAGATACGCAGGAGCGAGGATTAATCCTCGTCGGGCCAAAAAAACCAAAAAATTATTTTTGTTTCTTTTGTACATCCTTTTATTAATACTTTTTGGGAAAATTAAATATTTTGAAAACCACATCTTTTTGCGTATTTAACTAAAGGTACTATCTTAGGACAGACGCTGTGGGGTGCTAATACTTTCCCTACGCGTAACTGACTCCCGGACCCAAAATCTAGTTTTTTGCAGACCTTGTCTTATCTTTTTGGTTTTTCCGTAGTTTTCCGAAATAAACTATGGTGGCGACTCCAAACTATTTTTTTTTCAAATTTTATTTTTGATTCGTTGTCCCGTCGCGATTTCGGTTGCAACAACATCGTATGTCCAAATACCACTCCACAACTTATTAAAATCATCAATCAAAGGCTCCAAATAAACTTCTATGGATGCCTTGGGATTAGATGGACCTGATATTAGACACATTAAAAACATAAAAAGCTTTGTCATACACATCTCAGGTGAAGGATTGTATGGATTAACAATCACAGGCCAACAAGAATATGGTGATGACACAGACATGTACGAATTAAATCCATCTAAACATAGACCAAGTCGAATGTTATGGGGATCAATAGCGAAAGATGGATGTTGTCGAATTATGTGCTTTCAGGCTTCACCATCAAATGGATGACGTAGTGTTCCTTGAGTTTTGTTCTCATAATGTGATGTCATGTGTTGTGTTGATTGCATTGAAGCAAACATTCTTTGTTAACTTGGAATTATAGGTAAGTAAAACATGGATTTCAATCGAATGGTTTTTTTTCCTTCGTCCTGGATTAATTGTGTGATACCGAAATTGTCCATAAAATTTGCATTCAAGCAAGGATGCATTATTTTTGCCACTATCATTGTCATAAAAACACATATAGCCATTCACACAACAATCAATCTTCTTATACTTGAATCCTATCTTTGAAACTAATCTCTTTGCTTCATAATAATTGTTTGGAAAAGAATTATTTGATGGTGTTAGATCTAAATAGATTTTTGCCATGCAGTCTAATGCTTGGTTAGGAACGTTCCAATTAAATTTGCAAGCCAAAAGTCTAATGTATATTGACAGTTTTGACTTTGTTACCCCTTCAAATACAGGTTGATTTTCTACCAATAAATTGTAAAAACTCTGAGTAGCTTCATTTGGAGACTCTTCTAAACGACAATCATCTAGTTGTTCAAATGAAGCATGTCGGTTAAGAGCATCATTCACCATTTCTAGGATATACATAAATTAATCCATCTCAGAGGTATGTACAACAATCCTTGAACTGTGAAGGCATTTCTCACTTGCAGTCAAATCAATAGAGGACATTTCTTCACCATGAAACTTCCAAATGTTGTAATTTAGAATGAATCTTTTTTGATATAGATGAACTTTAACCACCTGATCTTTCAAAATTTTAGTGCATTCGCACTTTATGCATGGAGAACTACCATCAAGAGCATAATATTCATATTGTCGAGCCGTCTAGTGAAACTCTTCAACTACTATGACAAAAGTTTCCTTCAAACCTCTTCTACCACTATAACGACGGTCATGCATCCAACCTGTTATGTTACACTACATAAGTGCAACACATGACAATAATCAAACATGGGACTTGAGTAATAAACCTATTACTACTTAAGTCCATGCATCTAAAAGGCAAAGATAGAGGGTGCACGAACAATTTGTTCATTCTACCTCACTTTTCTTTTTAAATATCAATATTTGAACTTTAAGCCCTTTATTTTGACTAAACTTTGACTAGATTTGAATATTTTGTCCAACTTTGACCATGTTTGACCCTCCAATGAGAGATTGGGATGTGGCACATTTCTCTCTCTCCCTAACTCAGGCCACTTCCATTAGGGTTTCCGCTCTTCATAAGGCTGGTGGCGGAGCTTGCTTCCTAGGGTTCAGGCTAGGTGGTCTGTCTTTGTTTCATTTTTGCGTCGGGGGTTGTTGATTCTCGTTCTGTGACCAAGATAATGGTGTTGTTCCAGCAAGCTGACGCGAGAAGGTCAAAGGTTTCAATTTGCTTTGTGGTTTGTTCTAGCTTACGATTTGCACTGGTCCAATTTAGTTTTGAGAATTCATGAATGAATGTTAACGATGAGTTGTAGCGTTTTTTGGTCTCACGTGGTGGCATCCTTCACGCACGATGGTGTTCAGATCTTGTTCAATGGTTGTGGAGGACGAGGTTTGGTGCGAGAAGATGGTGGTTGTGAGAGATCTGGTTCGTTCTGCGTTTTGGAGTGCTACGAAATGGGTCGTATTGAATGTGTAATGATGGCTTCGCTTCAACACAGTGGAGGTGTTGCACTCGTTCTTCTTCTCTGGTAACGTGGCTTGTGATTCTTGTTCTGTAGCATTGTGTCTCTAACGAAAGCATGGTGGTGCTGCACATGTTCTAATTAGTTGTGCATTCGTGGTGGCGGTTTGTTTCTGTTCTGGTGTGGCTCATGGTGGCTAGCCTGAGTGCTTGGTGGTGTCTAGGGTTTATGGGGAAGAAGATTATGATGTGGCCCGTTTTAATTGGTCAGGTTTTGAGTGCAAGGATAAGGATAGTGACATGAGTGAACATATGGTTGGACATATTTGAAGAGGAATGGTAATTTCAGAATATGAGGCGGCATAGGGAGACCATACAATCATCCCCGCTTTTTACAATTACATATGATAAAGTGAAAATTTTTCCATCATGTTCTAAAGTTGTGATATTAAAACACACATACTAACATAGAATAATCAAATAACTCATTTTTTTTTAAAAAAAGTGACCACAATGTACACTACAAAACCTTGCTAATATATCAAGACATGAAGTAATAACATATGTAACGTCTCATTTAATTATTAAGCAAAATTAAAGGAAAACGTCACACAATATAAGTACAGTAGCGTAATCCTGGGGTCCTTAACACTACTCCGACAAAACTCGGGCACACCATGATGCAAAAGGGGAGCTGAATACGAATACAACATAGAGCGTAGCGTAGAAAATACAGAAAGAGATACATGGGTCGTAGCCCTAAATAAAACACAAGGAAAACTCCAGCCCAGATGGCTAAGCAGCGGGATCACCATTCGCTTGTTGACCATGAGAACCTCGCCCATCTGCTCCCATCAACCAAGTTGATGATCATCGCAAGAAAGAACAGCCACATACAACACAACCATGCAACAAAACGGGTAAGCTAGAGCCAATCAACATATTCAACATGCAATCAAATATATATATTTTCATCATCTCATCCACATAGCAACCAGACATGTTATTACTCTTCATTCAATACACTACGACTCGACTCGACTCATCCGGATACGTATAACTCGGTCGGATTCAGCGGATGCTTGCACTTGTGGTGGATACCCCTGCTCGACACTGAGTTGCTCGATCCTGAGCTATGTGTTACCAGTGTTACGATGAATCAAAATCTCTCCCACCACGAGGTTAGCCCTTAATGAGTTTCAGGCCTCCTGCTATTCCCACCACAAGAGTCAGTCCGCTCTAAGTGAGGCTAACTGGCTCCTCGGAGCGTCAGGATGCAACCTTACCTTGAATCCTTACCTAGTTATACAGATGGGGCACCACCATGAACACCCACTAGCAGGGGCCATGGAATTACGTCCCGACCACTGAAGCGCAACCCCAGAGGTCTCACCGAGAGACCCCAAGGAATTACACGCTGACACGGACCAACATTCATAAAACAACATTAGGAGAATATCGAAAACATATTTACAACCTCATACTCATCCATGAGATCTATTCCTCATACGCCTCACATTTTGAATCCATACCTCCGATCATCACCGTCCCATGAGTCTAGGGTCTCATCTCATGACAACACCATGTTCCTTAAATTTCAAACCACCCATTCATTTATTTCTCATGCCAAGTCTCATACCAATCCATTCATCCACAATTCATGAATCATGCCAAATATATATGTCATACTCCATTATATACATGTCCATCATCACACAATCATACTCAGCCAACATGGTTCATTCGGGAAACATTAAACAACTAAGACACAGCACAGTCTCGCCCAGCATCTCGCTCAGGCTGAGGGGGTCTCGCTCAGGCGAGACATGCTCGCTCAGGCGAGCCTCCCCCTCGCCTAGGCGAGAGCACAAAAGCAGGAGCATGAGCAACGCGGGATCTCGCTTAAGCGAGATCCCTCTCGCCTGGGCGAGTTGCCTGCTCGCTCAAAAGTTGAGTGAGTCGCCTGGGCGACTTTTCTCGCAGGAGCTCTAGGCAAGCCCCCTGTTTCATCTCGCTTAGGCGAGACTGACTCGCCTGGGCGAGATTAACAGGTCTCGCCACTGTTCTTCACTGCACAGCCATGTTTTTCAACCCAAATCAAGCATACAGAGTGTTCTCACGCATCAAATCGAAAGATTAAACCATACAAGCAGCAACCAACGCAAACACTGACCAAAACGACTGGAAACTAAGGATTCTAACTTCCCGTACCTGGAAATCAAGTTAGCGGAACGCTCCGACACGCACACAGGAGACCAAATTGTCCTTAGGGTGGTCAGCAGCTGGAACGGACGGTGAAACAGAAGAAAGGAGGCGGGTTATTACTAAACCCTAACAATAACAGCAAACATAGACCATGAAAACAGAAGCATGAGTCAAGGGACGACTTACGTGAGTAGGACTGAGTTTGAGCTTGAAGGAGGGGGACCTTAGGGTAAACCCTAGCAGAGCTTTTCGTGAGAGGTAGTGAGGGATGGCGGCTGGTTTCTGAAAGAGTGAATGTGAGGTGGGATTAGGGCAACATAGCAGGGTTTATATACATTGGGCCAACCCTTAGGCCCACTTAGAGGCAGGAAAAATGGGGCCTTACAACATAACTTTAAACAATTTGGAAAAATCAAAGTTTTGATCGCTATAATTCTCATTCTTGATTTGAATGTGAATTCTATCATAATATGCTTCAAACATGTCATAGTAACAACACACAAAGAATGAAGGAAATATTTTTTTAATGTTAAATGTATAGACAAACTTACATTGCTAGCCCATTGTCCAAACAAAGAGTATTCAATGCCATACTAGCCTTTTTATAGAGATACCATGAAGAATTTGGTATAGGTAATCATTAACCTTATCACACAAAATTGATAAAGAAAATTTCAAAGCAAGGATGAATTTGGTGTGATAGAAGTCCATGATTATTTTCTTATTAGGGACAATATAAATGGTTTATCCTAATCGATACTACATGATTTTCCTGTAGAGTAGCTAAACTCCAACTTAAAAACTGATGTTTACAAAAAGCAAACTTTTTAAGATGTTGTTGAACTTTCTTATGGTTGCACCATAGAATATTCTTTCATTCAAAATGTTAATTCAATTTTTACAAACCATTTTTTTGGTCTAGGACCACAAAAATCTTCCATAGTAAGCTATCATGTTTAAGGTGTGAACATTCATAGCATGTCAAGGATTAACTCTTTGATAAGTCATTATTTTCCCTTAATCCATTGCCTTTGTGTCATTCTTGAGGGTTGTTTAGTGCTTAATTGTCTTTTGTTAGTGCATTTTCCTCAATTGGATTTCATTGGGCCATTATTCCGAATTTTGAGTAATTTAACATTAATCCGTCTAATTATGTTTAGGTACTTTCTAGAGCAAATTTTGGAGCTTGGGCATTAATCTTAAGATGAAGAGAGAGTTTCCACATCATTGTCATGTTTGCGCCATGTGATTTAGTCTATCCACATCACTGAGCCACCATTTTTCAAACCATTATGGCATTTTTGTAATTCTGAGTGGCAAAATGACATTTTTGTAATGATGAGCAACTATGGTTATGTGACCACATTTTTTTAGGTTTCCCGAAGCCATGACAACCTTGAAGATGAGTGGATCTGTGCCGCCACTTGCTATGCAAGATAAGGCTTAAAAGTATACACTCCCAAGGGAGGAAACTCTCACAAATGGTTGAGACACAAGAGTATTTTTACTTCAAAATGTTCAACCCTTTTACATGTCTAGGAGCACCCCTTATATAGAAGAGTTTAGGGGCCTCTAAGCAAATAAAAGATACCTAAGGATGTCTCTACAAAAACCTAACCCTAGCTTCTAGAAACTAGGTCAAATAAGGTTACAAAAATCAGAGACAAAAGACCTAACTATGGTGTGTGCAAGGCTAATTTCGTTCTAGCACAAAAGGAGACAAAGAATGTGTCTCATATGTCTCCAAAAAGTGGCCAAAGTGTGCTAAAAACAAAGGAGACCAAAGGTACATAGGTACACTTGCTTCATGCCTTTTACTTTATGCTTTATGCCTTTGCTTTACTCTCTCCTCCACATCATTTATGCTCCCCAATCACCATGCGCCACTTAGCATTGCTTTCTTACTCCTAATTAACCTACAAAGTAAATAAACATAGATTACATGTTGGCTTAAATAAAGTCAACTATAGTCAACAAGTCAAACCTAGTCAAAGGTCAACAAGTCAACTAAAATTGATTCAACTAAGTCAACTTAGGGAATAAAAAATAACAAACACAAATGAAAGGGATGAAGGATTAGTGAACTTCTTTCCTAAACATGCTTAGGCTTCTTAAGCATGTGCCTCCATCCTTGGTTGGGGTCAATCCTTCATCATCTCTATACCCTTTAGGTGAGATCAATGATCGATCTTTGCTATACGAGTGTCTACTCGCCCCTCTGACTACAGGCCACCACCTGATAGTCCACACGTGGGAATGACTTTGCCATAGCATCTCACCGTGACACCAAGTGGAGTTCTCCAAAACAAACCTAAGTTTGTAGTTATTCCCAAACTACCAAATCTCTATCAGAATCCACTGAAGAGGGCAATCATCCGAAACCTTGCCGTACGAGCCACAACCCGCACACTCCACTGGACTTCCTAAACCACCAGGCTACAACCTAGAGTGGTCACGTGTTACCCCAATACAAGATGCACTCATAACTGAGACCTTAGCCAAAGGATCGCATCATGAACATCCCCTAAAGCGGTGTAGAAAACTTCCTCGTGCACCATCACTGGACCAAAACCGCCTGGCGCGCATCTCACGCCGCTAGGCAGAAATAGCTCCAGATTGCCTGGTGGGCATCATACACCGCCAGGCGCCACGCGCCTGCAGTATCCGCAGTGCACTGCTACCGCCTGGCAGACACCACCCCGCCGCCAGGTGCCCTGCTCCGATCATCATTCTCAGTTGCTAATATACAATCCAAACAACAATAACACACATTCAACTTCACAATTCACATCACCAACTAACCCACACAAATCTATCCAATCAAGAATACCCCATGTCTTAGGATCTATAGACACATGATTATAGAATTGTTGTTACCATGTTTTGAAACTGAATTGCACCAATACTGGAATAACCAAAATATCATTACCCAATCAATATATATAGGAAAATATTCAATTCTTCCATATCACACATATTAATCTCATAATCACTACCAAATACTATACTGTACAAATCACATAAATCAATCTTCTTCATGTTGTTTAGCATACAATCAGATTTATAGTGCGTCTCATGCGACCAATTATCCAATATAGCCAATAATTATTTAATCACATATGTACAAATTATCAATTGAACACCCAATTTTACACATCATACAGATTATGCTTTATTCATACAACCATCTTTCCTACAAAATCATTCCATCAAACATTGACAGTGCTTATACTTATTTATCCCAGCCCCAACAGGAATCCTTACCCCCAAATCCATTCAAGAATTCATGCATTTTATAGAACCATAATATACACGGACAACTATATTCCTCAAATTCTCATTTAAGCGTATGTACATCACAAGGATATCACAGGTACCCCCAAATAGATTCAAAATAGCCAAAACAGCGTCACATTGTTCGTGTCGCCTGGCGGTTCATCCTCTACCGCCAGGCGGTTCATAGCTGATACCTAGAAATTGGGTCTGGTGCTTGTGTCACCTAGCGGGTTGTGCGTGACCGCCAGGCGGTTTCTGGAAAAATTCCAGAAACCCGATTTCATCTCTGATTTTCACATAAAATGCAATCCTAACCCCTTATACATCACGATGCAATCAATAAAAAGAAATCAAGCAATCAATAGGAACTCCCCTAACTTGGATTCCCTTAGCTTTGCCTTGACTCTTACGAGCTCTCCCTTGATCACCAATGTCCTCCTTTTTCCTCTTTCTCAGGACAGCTCCTCAATCCTCACTCAAAACCCAAAACTCACCAATTCGTGCTCTCTTCTGCACCCATAATGACAGCCTCACCAAAGCCTTTCTCTTACTCCTAATTGGCTTTTTATTGGAGTCTTAAAATGGTTTGATTGCACTAAAATGAATTTTTGCAATTAATCCATCATTAACATCACTTAATGGCCTATTACCTTCTATTTTCCAGCCACCCTTGTTGCCATGCACCCTAGGGTTTTCGTGCCTCTTTCACTTCCATGCTAGGCTAAGTTTTTACAAAAAGAAAAATTATTTTGTTCAAGCCAAGGTTTGAACCCATCACCACACAATTGCAATTCAAGTGCACAACCAACTCAACTAATACATTTTTCATGCCAATATTTATTCATCTAAGGCTATCTAGTTGCGCATCACACTTCAAACATTTCATCAGAAAATAATAAAATTAAATAACATACATTTGGCATACTTAGGACTCGAACCCAAGTCTTATCACACAATCAAAGTACTCTCAACCACCTGAGCTAGTACTTTTCCACGTTATAAAGGTTAGTATTTAATACCATAAAGTCTTCTCTTCCCACATTTATTAAATAATTATTTATTTAATTATTTAAATTTAGTGGGTCTTACACATGGAATTACGTCCCGACCAACTGAGGCACCACCTTGAAATCTAACCTAGAGATTTCAAGAAATTTCATCCTAACCACATATAATTCATGTTTAACCATCCAATATGTATTATCCATGCATACGAATCTCATACCAACAATTATAACCAACCTCCAATAAATTTCCATTCCAAAACCATGTCATAATTCACCATCTTTAGCCCATGAATCATCCCATACATATTTCATACTCAAATCATGTTAAACTCATAAGCCACAAACCATAATTCATCATATTCACACAAAGTCACTCAATTCATACTTTAAAAGGCATAATCAGTCCAAACATATGATCAATATCCAAAAACAAAGAAACTAAAGAGCAAACATACCCCTCGCTCAACCCCTCGCTCAGGCAGAAGGGCCTCGCTTAGGCGAGAGGTTTCCCTCGCTTAGGCAAGCTCCCTTCGCCTAGGCGATGGCTCGAATCAGGAACAGTGGCATTGTCGCACCCTCTCGCTTAAGCGAGACCTCTCGAGGTATAAGTTGTAGAGTACTTGCACGAAGCTAGAACACGAAATTGAGCGCACTAGATCAAGATTGGGTTTAAACACTAGCAAAGCTCTGTGCGGAGAAATTGAAAAGAGTAAGGGCACTGATCTTTGCAAATGAATTCAGAATAGAAGGGTTAGGTTGCTTTTGGAGCCTTGGACACCCTATGGGCTAGCCCTTAGGCCCATTAGATGTTTGAAGTAGCCCTTAAACATTGGGGCTGAAAAAGAGGGCCTTACATTCTCCCCAACAAGAAAATTTTCGACCTCGAAAATGAAAACTTACAAGGTAAACAGATGCGGATGTGATTTCCTCATATCCTCCAAGTAGAGTCACCTGTTCTCCGATCCCAGATGACTTTGTCCAGACTGACTAGTTTTCCTCGGTGTTCCTCAACTTTGCTATCCTCTAAAGCCACTGGTGGTACCTCCATAGTGAGGTCCTATCTGATCTTTACATCCTCTGCTTCCAAGACATGAGATGGGTCGAAAACATATTTCCTTAATTGTGATATGTGGAACACCGGATGAAGATTTTCCAACTGAGGAGGCAGGGCAATCTCATAAGCCACTGGCCCAATCCCCCTCGAGATCTAGTAAGGACCAAGGAACTTAGGAGAAAGCTTCCTCGAGCGGAGAGCCCTTCCCACAGTAGTGGTTTGGGGTCACCCTTAAGAACACATGATCCCCATCCGCGAATTCTAAGGGTCTCCTCCTGCAGTCTGCATAAGCGTTTTGCCTACTCTATGAAGCTTGCATTCTTTCCTTCACCATCCTTACCTTCTCGGTGGTTTATTCCAACAACTCAGGTCCGACAAGCATTGCTTCCCCATCTTGATACCAACACAGAAGGGTTCTACGTTTCCTTCCATAAAGAGCCTCATACGGCGCCATGCTAATGCTCGCATGGAAACTGTTGTTGTAGGTGAACTCTATCAAAGGAAAAACCTCATCCCAAGCACCCAAGTGATCCAGTATGCATGTCCTTAACAAGTCCTCACGGGATTGGATCGTCCTCTCAAACTAACCATCTGTCTGAGGATGATAGGCTGAACTCATCGTGAGCTTGCTGCACATAGCACTCTATAAGGTCTACCAAAACCGGGAAGTGAAACGCGGATCCCTGTCAGATACTATGCTCGAAAGCACTCCATGCAGCCTCAATATCTCCTTAATGTACAACTGGGCCAACTTGGCCATAGACATCCTCAAGTTCATTGCCAAGAAATGAGCACTCTTGGTCAATCGGTCCACTATAACCCAGATGGTTTCATGCCTCCTAAAAGTTCATGGCAAATGGGTCACAAAATCCATGGAGATGCTATCCCATTTCCACATTGGTATTTCCAAGGGTTGTAGAATCCCACCGGGTCTCTGATGGTCAACCTTCGCCTTTTGACACGTCAAACAGGCTGCTACAAACTGTGCAACATCTCTCTTTATTCCCTGCCACTAGAAGGTTCCTTGAGATCTTGGTACATCTTAGTCATGCCAGGATGCATGCTAAGACGAATTTTATGCCATTCCTCAAGGATGAACTTTTTCACCTCAACATCATCAGGCACACACACTCTGCCCTGAAACCTCAATATGCCATCACTTCCCAAAGTAAATTCTCTCACTTCATCTGACCCAAGCTATTCCCTCACCTTGTTCAAATTGGCATCCAACAATTGCCTCTCTCTGATTGAGTCCAAGAAGTCACTAGATATAGTTAGAGTGCTACACCTAATGAACTCGGATCCTAACTCCACCTACAACTTCATATCCCTGAATTTTTCTAATAGTTCCACCTCCTTGATCATGAGGTATGCGGTATGTACAGTCTTCCTACACAAGGCATCTGCTACCACGTTTGTCTTCCCTGGATGATATAACAGCTCAAAGTCATAGTCTTTCAAGAATTCCATCCATCTTCTCTGCCCCATGTTCAACTCCTTCCGATCAAACAAATACTTGAGACTTTTGTGATCACTGAACACACGAAACTGAGCACCATAAAGATAGTACCTACAGATCTTCAGGGCGAACATAATAGCCACCAACTCGAGGTCATGAGTGGGGTAGTTTCTCGTATGCACCTTAAGTTGCCTTGAAGTATATGCCACTGCCTTCTTTTCTTGCATTAACACGCAGCCCAACCCTAGATGAGAGGCATCACAATAAACCTCAAAAGGTTTACCCACGTCAGGGAAAACTAATATGGGAGCACTCGTCAGCCTCTGCTTTAGCTCTTGAATATTGTCCTCACACTTATCCGTCCAAGTGAAGGGTTGGTCCTTCCAGGTAAGCTACGTCAGCGGCGCCACTATTTTGGAGAATCCCTCTATGAATCTCCTGTAGTAGCCAGCTAACCCCACAAAGCTTCTGATCTCGGTTGCTGACTTGGGACTTTCTCACTTAACCACTGCATCAACCTTTGCTGGATCTACCGCTATACCCTGTGCAAATATCACATGGCCCAAAAATTGCACTTCATCCATCCAGAACTCGCACTTCGACAATTTGGCCTACAACTATTTCTCTCTCAAGACACCAAGCACTAGTCTCAGGTGCTCGGCATGATCCTCCTGACTTTTGGAATAAATAAGTATGTCAGCTATGAAGACTACGACAAACTTATCCAAGAAAGGTCGGAAGATCTGGTTCATGTAGTCCATGAACACAACCGGAGCATTGGTCAAACCAAAGTGCATAACCACATACTTGTAATGACCATATCAGGATCTGAAGGTCGTCTTATGTACATCATCAGCCTTTACTAGAATCTGATGATATCCCAACCTCAAATCGATCTTCAAGAATACCGATGATCCATGCAATTGATCCATCAAGTCATCTATTCTCGGGAGGGGATACTTCTTCTTCACCAACAACACTAGTGCTCCCCAAGTCAAAGTGTTGGGTCGTATGAACTACTTTCCCAACAACTACTATATCTACTTCTTAAGTTCCACCATCTCTATCGGAGCCATACAGTATGGAGCCATCGACACTGGTCTAGTTTCAGGCACATAGTCAATCGAGAACTCCACCTCTCTATTGGGAGGCAACCCTAGTACTTCATCTGGGAACACGTCTTCAAATTCTTGCACCACCGGTATGACGAAATTCATCTCTTCTCCTTCCACCTCTAGATGTGTTAAGATCATGAAACACTGAGCACCATCCTATAGCTCTTTCATAACCCCGTGAGATGTTAACAACTCAAGTTCCTCTGAGTTGGGAAATAACAACTTTTTCTTGCGGCAATCTATAAGAATGTGATTGGCAGAGAGCCAATTCATCCCAAAGATCACTTCCAATTCCTGTAGAGGTAAGCAGATCAAATTCACTTTATACCTGCGTCCCTCTACCTCCACCGGATACCTCGCACACAAAGATGATGTCCTAACCAAACCCGACACCGGAGTAGACACCACAAGTTCACACTGTATCTCGCACATCGGCAGACACAACTTTTTCACACATGCATCTGACACAAATGAGTGTGTCGCTCCATAGTCATATAGCACACAACAAGCTTTTCTAGCTATCATACAATGACCTATAACAAGGTTACCTGAACTCATAGCCTCTGCTCTCGACATCACATACACTATGTTTGTCGCCTGAAGCCTATTGCCTCTGCTCCCGACATCACATACACGTCACTACTCTAGCAAGGGAAGGGCAGTCTTTCCCAAAGTGGTCCTCTTTGCCACAGTTGTTGCACTTGCGATAACCCTCCACGTGTGGGCATACGTTCCTCAGGTGAGGGCCTCCACATATGAAACACTATACCCTATTCTGCTGGGGAGGAAAACCCCTGGACCCTTGAGACGGGTGATGAGGTATGTCATACGGCTTCCTTCTCTCCTCATGTCTCGGCTTGGACCTAGATGGTCCACCGATCCTCTGATGCTGTGGTAGGCACTGACCTTCTACTCCCTGCTTTATCTTCTACATCACTCTAGCCTTTTCCACCAAGGCAGCAAAATCCTTAATGGATAATGGGGCCACCATCATTCGGATATCACCGCGGAGGCCATTCTTGAACTTCCTACATCACCACTCCTCATCAAGCGGCATGGTGTAGAAACGGTTGAGATGCTTGAATTTCTCAGCGTACTCTGTCACCGTCTTTCCTCACTGAGTCAACTGGAGGAATTCCTCCTCCGTGGCATACCAGATGTTGTCTGGGAAATATTCAGAGGGGAATTTCCCCCTGAATGCCTCCTAAGTCACAGGCTCGTCTCTCTTCTCCATGATGGATTTGGTGCTGATCCACTAATGTTCGGCTTCTCCGGTGAGCATATATACTGTAAATGCCAGCCTGTTATCTATTGGACACATCTTCGCGTCGAAGATTCTCTCCATGTCCTTTTGCCATTAGTCTATGGTGTTAGGACTCGTCTTGCCCCAAAACTTCATCGGGTGATGCTTCAAGAAGTCTTCCAAGCTCCCCTCCCTGACGGCAGGTCGTGGCTCGGGACCAAAAATAGGTGCGGTTGTCCTGTTCTCCTCCAGTTGGCGGAGGGCCTCCATATGTTGTTTGTGAGCATCCTCAGCAGCCACCCTCGCAGCCTCCATTTGCTGCATTACCAGTTATTGCTACTCAAGTGACGCTGCATGCCGCTACATTGATGCTTCATGTTGCTGCATCATTGTCGTGCTCTGTTGCGTCATAGCAGCCATCATTACTTCTATAGCTCTGGCGATATTAGGTACATCGCCTTGAGAGGATTGAGAGGTCCTATGATGAGGTGCCATAATTCACTGGCACACAAAAAATACCATTAGTTAGGCTTGATAGGATAGAGAGCTTAACTAAAGACACTAGAAAGACACCACGAAAGCTAAGCGGACAACTAAGTCCATAGACCTAAGGAATGACCGCCCTGATACCATAAATGTAACACCCCATTTAAATATCATTAATTTAAATGAAATGTCAGACGGATAGAAAATAAGAAACAAGTCCTGGAGTATAACCGCTACTCCTTACAATATATAGAAAAGTTAGAAGAAACCAAGGCACACCACGATTCCGGATACAAAATAAAGTAAGAGATTAACAGTAAAACAATGAAATCCCAAGATAAGAAGATACATGGGCCTTAGCCCAAAAATAAAAATCAGATGAGCAGCATCCAACCCATATAGCTACGTGGTAGAATTGTCATTTCCCTGTTGACCACGAGTATTTCTCGCATCTGCTCACATCAACAAGTTGATGATCATCGCAAAAAGAGAAAAACCACACATACAGAACACACAGCAAACAAACAGAAGGGTAAGGTAGAGTAGAAATCAGTCTATCATACGGTCACATGCCATTTCACAGTCCAAGCAGTATATGTCATTCAAACATGTTATGACTTCTCAAACAATACACTAAGACTCAGACTCGACTCATCCGGATACATATAATTTAGTTGGATTCAGCGGATGCTTGCACTTATGGTGGATTTCTCTGCTCACCCCCAAGTTAAGTGTTACAAGTGTTACAATGTCTCAATCCCCCACACACAAGGTTAGCTCTTAATGAGTTTTAGGCCTCCTGCTACTCTCACCATAAGAGTCAGTCTGCTCTATGTGAGACTAATTGACTCCTTAGAGCGTCAGGATGCAACCTTACCTTGAATTCTTACTAAATTATATAGATGGGGCACCACCATGAACTCCCACTAACAAGGGTCATGGAATTATGTCCCGACAACCTGAGGCACCACCCTGAAATCTCACCTAGAGATTTCAAGGAATTACGTCCTAACCACATACAATTCATGTTTAACCATCAAATATGTATTGTCCATGCATATGAATCTCATACCAACAATTATAACCATCGTCCAATAAATTTCCATTCCAAAACCATGTCATAATTGACCATCTTTATCCCATGAATCATCCCATACATACATCATACTCAAATCATGTTAAAGTCATAAGCCACAAACCATAATTAATCATATTCACACAAAGTCACTCAATTCATACTTTAAAAGGCATAATCAATCCAAACATATGATCAATATCCAAAAACAAAGAAACTAAAGAGCAAACATACCCCTCACTCAGGCAGAAGGGCCTTGCTCAGGCGAGCTCCCTTCGCCTAGGCGAGGGCTCGAATCAGGAACAGTGGCACTATCACGCCCTCTCGCTTAGGCGAGACCTCCTCGCCTGAGCGAGATGGGCTCTCGCTCAAAACAGGAGCTTGTCGCTTAAGCGACAGCTCACACAAGCATCCTAGGCGAATTGCCGCTAATCTTGCCTGGGCGAGAAAACCAGAACTCGCCACTATTCGCGCAGGCACATGCATCCAATCGGACCAAACCATGTTTTCAACAGCTCCCAAACAATTTTAATGGCAACCAAACATCAAACTCACGAAACAAAACCAAAGAAGGTGGGAAAACGCAATAAAATAGTAAACCCTAACTTCCCCTTACCTAGAAAGGGCTAGAAGAAGAGTTAGACTCCAACAGCGGAACAAAATAGCTCCAGGGATAGATTTACGAGCTGGAAAAGAATAGCGGAGCGAGTTTTAACATAAGCCTACGACAAAACCCTAACTAGAAATACGAACATACCAACGGAAAATCAAGGTATGTGTTGAAGAGTACTTACACGAAGCTAGAAGGCGAAACTGAGCTCACTGGATCGAGATTGGGATTAAACCATAGCAAAGCTTTGTGCGGAGAAATGGAGAGGAGTAAGGACACTGATCTTTGCAAATGAATTCAGAATGGAAGGGTTAGGTTGCTTTAGGGGCCTTGGACACCCTATGGGCCAGCCATTAAGCCCATTAGATGTTTGGGGCAGCCCTTAAACATTGGGGCTGAAAAAAAGGGCCTTACACATTCTCCCCAACTTTAAAAATTTTCGTTGTCAAAAATTATCTTACTCACAAAAATAAAATATTATGCATACTTAAGTTTTCACACTTACATGATGAAATAAAAGTCTCATACCAAATAAATTAATACACATATAAATATCACTATAATTATAAAATAAAAACCTCATATTTCTTTGAAAGTATTCTTACCCAAGAAAACGAAATACTCCATGAATTAATGTAAGTAAAATATTATTCATAAAGAAAAAAACTAACGTACAACTTCATTTTCTTTCCACACATAGCTTTATACCTTCTGCATTTTCACCATATTTTTAAATAAAATTATAATTCATAATTAAAAAATTTATGCAGAATCCACGTCGTTATTTAACTTTATCAAAACAAAACAACTACCAAATAATTATATAACGACATGAAATTTTCACATACCTTTAACACCAATAATCTCATAGAAAAACAAACATATTGTGATATCATGCAACCTTTTATTACCCACACATAAAACTCACCTCGCTTGATTCCAACATATGCATAACTCATCAAAGATAACAACTAGAAACATGTTCCCAAAATCCAAAACATGTAATCAACAACATATTACCACCAAGTAATATCCAATAGTATGTCATTCTCTCATAACCAACCACTCTACCTTTGTTGCGCAACAACGCCTTGTGGAGAGAACACGCCATAACCCTTACTTGCTCACCAAAACCTAGTCAGAGCACTACTTTCTTTAGGACTTATAAGAAACCACCCTTACCGGCTCACCAAAACCCAGCAAGAGCCCAACCCTTACCTGCTCATCAAAACCCGGTAAAAGCGTTGCTTTCCCTAAGACACATAAGCAACAACCCTTGCCTGCTCACCAAAACCCAGCAAGAGCATTGTTACTAAGCTTAAGCCAAAGTCTTACAGTAGAACAAAACCCTCTTTTTACCCGACTCACCAAAGTTCTATGGATTAAAAGTGCAACCTGGTTTTACAAATATGAGAGAATTCATACTACACATCACACACGCAATCATGCATAACATGTTTCATCACCATAACGTTCACCAATCATATCTTACATACCATGTAAATATCTCCAAACAAATAAAACAAGTTAGACCAGAGGACAATAATAAAACAATAGCTATGCATGAACCATATTTCTAGTCACAGACCTCCAAACTAAGATCAGATTTATCTTCATATAATACACAACAACAATGTACTATAAAAATTAACACCACTCAAAGTCACACAAGATCAACTAGGCGAGTTCACTCCCCACAATCCCAAATTTTTTTCGAAAACTGGGCTCTGATACCAAAATGTAACACCCCAATTTTGGAATGTCATGGAAAGTTAGAAAATTATCACGTTTGACAAAAAAGCATTATTATTGAAAATGTACTAAAAAAACTTATAATTTAATTTAAATTACGTATTTCAAAATGTTAGCTTGTCAAAAAAACTTCCAATATAATTGTGAACAAAAGGAAATTACATAGTCTTCAATATTTGATTAAAAACAACTAAATATTTATAAAAAATCCCGAGTTCACCCAGCCTCTCGTCGATCTGCTCCCGTATAACACACACATTATACGATCATCACATATACAATAATCACACAAACAAACAAATAGGGGTAAGCTAACCATAAACAATGATATTCCAAAAGGCAATTCATAAATAAAACATGTCCAATAATACTCAACGTCGCATTCAAGTAACATGGAAACATTATGATCACAATCCATCCTTTGTTTGAACACACAAACCCCAAATCCAAACAAGCATACTAAACCAAACATAGCATTACATTCATCAAAAATATTCAAACATAGTGATCATAATTAAGCTTTGGTTTTCCGCGGCCTCTCACCCCACAACAACATCTAGTTTCCTATAACAGATGGTTCGATGTGTCACACTATCATAGTCAGAATGTGTCCCTTATTCCTCAAGGAATTATGAGTAAAAATGTTGATGCATCGCACATCGGGCACTGATGTGACCCTAACAAGCCCAAGCTCAAGTGTATCAACAAGCCCAAGCCCACATCAAGGCCCAATCACTAGAAGCATGATGAGAAAGATTCACATGTGCCTCTCACAAGATGATCAAGTCAATCATGGGCTGTTTACATTATTCACATGGGCTAAAGAAATCTCTAAAATATGAGATAATGCATGAAGGAAGTAGTATAGATTTAAATTGCGTCATTGTTTAGGCCTTGTTTTTCTAGAATAATAAGTCAAACAATGTGTAGTTGAATTGATAAAATTGGGCTTGACTAAGCCCAATAGGAGATTTGGCCATGAGCTACCAAAGGTCAAAGGTGGACTAAGTGGAAGTCAACATTCCTTCCTACACCTCATGGATCATGCATCCCATGGAGCCAAGTCCACATTCCACCCATGTGCCTCCTTCATCCAAGGACTAAGAGAGTGTCTTCTTTTCCAAGTCTTCATCCAAAGGCTAGGAAGATGTCTCCTTCTCCAACCCACCATCCAAGGGTGATGATTAAAGCTTCTCCTCCAAGCTTGATCTAAGGGCCAATATTTAGTCTAGCTTTTAGGCTCACATATAAAAGCCAAAAGTAGACCATTTGTACATTTTAACTCTTGAAATTTCTAATAGAATATTTGTATTGAGATCACTCCACTCTTCTATTATTTTGAGAGCATACATGGCTAACCTTCTCCTTCATCTCCTCTAGCCACCTTCCATACCATAGCTCCACTTCTCCTCTTCATCTTCACCAAAAACCTCCATTGCCTAGAGCTCTTCTAGCTCTTATCTTCATTTCCGCTGAATTTCATCTTCTTTTTGGTGTCTTCCATGGATCTTTTTCCTCTCCTACACCAAGGGCGTCCATCAGCCGCTGAATTTCATCTTCTTTTTGGTGTCTTCCATGGATCTCTTTCCTCTCCTACACTAAGGACGTCCATTAGGCACTATATTCGCAACGAGCCGAAATAAGGTGAAATATCTTTCCCCTCCCCACTGCTTCACATAGGCGAGAGGGTACAACACTCGAACCAATCCTCTACCAGTACTTGACACAGGTGAAGAGGACCCTTTTCCACTACTTCACACAAGTGAAAGAGTCTTCACTAGGTTCCTAGGTACGGAAATCCTCACACAACATTTAATTCCACCAAGAGCTTTCAAACAAGGCAAAACACTCCCAATATGCAACCCATGAGAATTACATATTGCCAACAAAATATATACCATCACATTATGCATGGGAAATAAACCATAATATAAACCCATCAACTTATCAAATAATACATTCATATAATGAACCCATTGAGTGACATTCATTCAAACACAGTATACAATCACACACAAGTAATTATCCTCAAACCACCACATAAACTACATAACCATGCAACCCATACAAACCAAGAAAAGTCACCAATCACATAACCCATTTATTCACGTCACTCTCCCACCGTGAATCATAGCCTTGCACACCTTCATGCCTCAACATCCTTACTTACATCTCTCTCTTAGAAAATAACTAATTCTTATAATTTTTATCCAATCCAACTTAATAACACATTATGCAAACGATTTGGGATTTTAGAAATGAAACTACAGCTTGTGTAAAACTCCAATATGTATTTATATTCAAATTAAAGATTATTGAATCAAGAATGAAATGCAACAATAACCAACTTAATTGATTAACTATAGAGAAAGTTATACACCAAACAAGCAACAAAGGTCAATGTTGTCAACAACCAAACTATAAGTACCTTGCGATAAAAAACTACTCTCACTATAGATCTCTACTTCAATATTCGACCAATCAAAGTCAAGAACTATGTGTTAAGGATCCACTGTTAAAATTTCATCTCGATCCAACGGTCAATGAAGTAGAAACCCTTATTTTACGAAACGTGTGCAGTGTAGGAAAATGGGTAGCACCAAATGATATGCTTCTTTGTTGTGAGATTTTGACTTGTTCCACTATACAATTTGGTATCTTACACTTTTATCTTCTCAAACTCATTTCAAAGTGGTTTATAAATGATATCAAACTGAACAATTGCAACAATCAATATCTCTCATTCCAATTGCATTTTAAACTACCTAAAATTCTCTAACCCATATATACCCAAACATGAAATTCATCCCCATTCAATGCAATCATCAACCAAACATACTCAACATATTCCAGAACGAAAATAAGTACACTCTATTTCAAAAAAAACAAAGAAGGAGTTATAGCTTCCCTTACACATGCTTATTTTTCCCGTTTCATCCATCAAACAAACAACAAGATAAACAAGAGAAGAAAGCAAGAATGGCTTCCCCTACCTGGACTTGGTTCTTCACTAAGCGTTTCTCCCGCAGCCTCCTCTATCACTCTCCATGTTTCTCCAACTCTCCTCTCCCTCTCATCTTTTTCTCACATTTTAGAAACCCTAAAATTGTTATGTCTCCTCTGCTAAAATCTTATCTTTTTTCTATGATTAACAACTTTAATCTTTGCTATTAATATTTAAAATTAAATCTTTCAGTTAATATTTTAAAATCAAATAAAAATAAAAACAACCCAAAGTCTTGGTTGTTTGACCGTTCTTTTATTTTCTTCAAATAGGGCAACAACAAGTGAGAATTGCATGCAGCAGGCATCTAGCGGTAAAAATATTGGCACAACGAGAAAAAAACTGATTAATAAAGTGATGCATAGCCTTACAAGATTCAAAAATAGGCCATTGCGTACATTTATGCATACCTCATACCACCAGACTACACATTGTCTGGTTATATTACATGCACCCCAAGTTTATAAACCCATATATCCACATTAAATATAACATTAATAATTAAAAATGCTTCACAAGGACAACCAGATTTGAATCCATGTACCTACACACACAACTCAAAGCGCTAACCACTGAACTAGATACATTCTCATATTATAATAGGCACCACTTAATTATATACACATATCTGCAACATTAAATATAATATTAAAATTTAAAATAAATAAAAAAATAACTTACATCACTTAAATAATTATTATAAATATTTCATAATTAATTAAATAATTAGAATAAATAAACAACACTTAACTTAAATCAATCAATTAATTATTTCATCATATATCAAAATTAAATAAAATACTTAATTTAAATAAATCCATAATCTCAAACAAGCCATTAGTTCTATTTTCATGTGCTTCTCTTTATTCTAATTTTTCCTAGGTCTTATAAGTAGCCTTCATGCCTCTACCTCAACATTAATCATATTAGGATGGATTTGTATTATGCTTGGTTGTTTGAAGTTTTGAAGGCAAATAGAGATTTTTCTATTAACATATGGTTGAGCCCTTCCAGTATAATTTTGATGCCCTTTCTTTTTGGGTTTGACAATCCATTAGTGTACAATGTCCATTGTTGCTCATCTTGCGTGTGTTTCCCTTGCAAGTCACCAGAAAAATCTACCAAGCATTGGGCCTCTATCGGTCCTCAGGGTCCATACCGGATATTAAACATGAATAACTCTACTGACCAAGATGACAACCTTCTCGCCAAGTCAGGCTTTTAGAGTATTTTTTGGATAGGGTAGTTGATATTGACGATGAACAGGTGATTTTGAAAATAAGGTCTTAAACTTCTGGTCGTGGTTACCCAGGATAGGGCTACCTCATCAACGATCTAATACCAAGTTTCTAGGTCTTACAGAGTTTGAATGACAAAGTATATTGGTTTTTGTTTCCATCTTTCTCTTGGATGATGGCTGCAATGACTGTGTATTCCCTTGTGGCTGTGTATACGAGTAGGGGTATGATGGTATTCATCTTGCATAAGACAGGGGGGATGCAAGCATCTGCTTCAATTGGTCAAACTTCTCCTGACACTCCTTGCCTCAAGTAAAGATAATTGATTTCTTCAGTAATATGGTCATTAGTCGTGTCTTATCTACTAAATGAGGAAGGAACTGTGATATCGTTGTTAAACGCACTATCAGATATTGGACCTCTTCGATGTTGTCGAGACTTCTCATCTCAATAAACTCTATGCACTTTTTAGGGTTTGCTTCTATCCCTCTCTAGTTCAGCATAAATCCAAGAAACTTACTGATGTTTACCCCAAAAACACATTTCTCTGCGTTAAGGCACAAGTTATATGCCTTTATGGTCATATATACCTCGGTCAAATTTTATGAGTGTTGTGCTTAAAACATATACTTATATGCTCTTGTCGATAAGGATTTGAAACCCTTGTCCATTAGTCGTTGGTAAGTAGCTCCAACGTTCTTAAGGACAAAGGGCATGACCTTGTAGTAGTAGTTAGCTTCTTCTGTGATCAAAGCTGTTTTAAGCATATCAGATTCTACCACAAAGATTTAGTTGTACCCGAAGTAGGCGTTAAGAAAACTTAGGATGTAGTAACCCACAACTTTGTCAACTAGCCGGCCAATACTGGCCAAGCGTGGAGGGTAAGGTGGAACCCTAGTAACAAATACGCTGTTGTAAAAGTCTTCAGCCCAAGTCATCAAATGATGAAGGATTGACCCTAACAAAGGATAGAGGCACATGCATAAGAAGACTAAGCATGCTTAGAAAGGAAGTTCATTAATCCTTCATCCATTTCATTTGTGTTTGTTATTTTTGATTCCCAAAGTTGACTTAGTTGAATCAACTTTAGTTGACTTGTTGACCTTTGACTAGGTTTGACTTGTTGGCTATAGTTGACTTGACTTAAGCCAACATGTTAATCTATGTTTATTTGCTTTGTAGGTTAATTAGGAGTAAGAAAGCAATGCTAGGTGGCGCATGGTCATTGAGGGGCATAAATGATGTGGAGGAGAGAGTAAAGCAAAGGCATAAAGCATAAAGTAAAAGGCATGAAGCAAGTGTACCTATGTACCTTTGGTCTCCTTTGTTTTTAGCACACTTTGGCCACTTTTTGGAGACATATGAGACACATTCTTTGTCTCCTTTTGTGCTAGAACGAAATTAGCCTTGCACACACCATAGTTGGCTCTTTTGTCTCTCATTTTTGTAACCTTATTTGACCTAGTTTCTAGAAGCTAGGGTTAGGTTTTTGCTTAGAGGCCCTTAAACTCTTCTATATAAGGGGTGCTCCTAGACATGTAAAAGGGTTGAACATTTTAAAGTGAAAAAACTCTTGTGTCTCAACCATTTATGAGAGTTTCCTCCCTAGGGAATGAATACTTTTAAGCCTTATCTTGCATAGCAAGTGGCGGTACACATCCACTCATCTTCAATGTTGTCATGGCTTCTAGCCTAGCCTTGTAGTGGCGTACTTCTCACATTTTTACCATTCCTTTCTTTTTCATTTTACGTTTTCTTCTTCCTTTAATTGTTCTTGGTTTTCTATGGTTTATGTGCTTCCCATTTCCTTTTTGTTTGAATCGATCCATCCTCTTCTTCTCTTGAGCTTTGTGAAAGGAATCTTCACATCTAGATAGCTTGCTATCTTAATGTCCAGTGGGGATTTCACTTAGCTTTCTTAATCAACTCACACCATATTCAATAATCTTAAAAAGAAACAAAATAATCCTTCATCATTTGGTATCTAGAGCCTAGGTTATCTTGAATATGGTGTTTTTCGGCAAGGGTTGTTGCTTATGAGTCTTAGGGAAAGCAACGTTCTTACCGAGTTTTGATGAGCAAGTAGGGGTTGGGCTCTATCTGGGTTTTGGTGAGCATTCAAGGGTGGTTGCTTATAAGTCCTAAAGAAAGTAGTGCTCTTATCGGGTTTTGGTGAGCAGGTAAGGGTTGTGGCTTGTTCTCTCCGCGAGGCGTTGGTGCGCAGGAAAGGCATAGTGGTTGGTTATGAGAGAATGACAAACTGTTGGATATTACTTGGTGGTAATATGTTGTTGATTGCATGTTTTGGATTTTGGCAACGTGTTTCTAGTTGTTATCTTTGATGAGTTATGCATATGTTAGAATCAAGCGAGGTGAGTTTTATGTGTGGGTAATATAATCTTGCATGATATCACAATATGGTTGTTTTTCTATGAGATTATTGGTGTTAAAGGTATGTGAAAATTTCATGTCATTATATAATTATTTGGTAGTTTTTTTGTTTTGATAAAGTTAAATAATGATATGGATTCTGCATAAATTTTTTAATTATGAATTATAATTTTCTTTAAAAATATTGTGAAAATGCATAAGGTATAAAGCTATGTGTGGAAAGAAAAGGAAGTTGTACATTAGTTTTTTTCTTTATGAATAATATTTTATGTTCCAACAGAGAACAAACAAGATATGTCAAACACAAGTATTACCTCACCCTGGTCCACCATCTCCTCAGTAGGCTCTTTCCTGGTGGATATATGTCGCTTATGGGTATCTCAGTGTAATCGGTTTGGACCCGGGAGGGGTTACCTGCAGAAGGGACTCCGAAGCTCAAGTTAGCGAAATGTCTCAGAAAGTCA
Organism: Vigna unguiculata; assembly: GCF_037176805.1. Classification (NCBI taxonomy): domain Eukaryota; kingdom Viridiplantae; phylum Streptophyta; class Magnoliopsida; order Fabales; family Fabaceae; genus Vigna; species Vigna unguiculata. Next base: position 8,942,179 of record NC_140792.1, on the reverse strand, counting down.
AATCTATGATTAAGGAAGTAATGAATGTGTACCTTTAATTCGTGGGGTCCATGCGTATTTATAAATTACTAATTATGCCTGGCCACGTCATGGGCTGGGCCTTTGCTTGGGCCGTAGGTGGGCCTGGGCTCTAGCCCAGGCCCTTAGTTTGATTATTGGGGACTAGTGAACTTTATTGGAGCGTTCTGTTTTTTGCTAAGTTCTTGTTTATTTTCATGAAGTTGTCGGCCTAAGCTGGTTACCCTTTAACGGCTTAGGCCGCTATTGTTGTTTTCGACTTGTTTTATCAATGTCAATTCTTAGTGGTTAAGTCCGGGTATCATAGCATGTATATGGTACTTGTCATTATTCGACTTAGGTTGACCAGGTGCGGTACACCAGTCTCCCAGCCTTTGTCGATATAGTTATGTCGGTAAAGGATGACAAGTATCTGTTGTTCTTCGTCTAGGTCGACTAGGTGTGGTACACCAGTCTCCCAGCCTTTAAGTGTGATGAATAGTGTTAAGGCTAAAGACAGGAAAAGGTTTGTAGCAGGTAAAGGGGGTGTCAGGGGTCTAATCAAAAAGGGTTTTTGCGTCGTCGTTCCTGATACTCATGACCTTTGGTGTGCTTTGTGTCGATTGGTATGGGTTGTGACTTTTGACGGGAAGAAGTTGTGTTGTTTGGAATTCATGCTTATAAATGTGGATTTCGCGAAGGGTTTGCGTTTGTTAGATCATTTGTGAGAATTTCATAATCAGAGACTTGCGTGCGTTAGATCTGTTCGACTAGTTCCTTGTTTCTGCCGACATCTTTCGAAAAGGTATGTTTAGTAGTAGTGATACTATGTCATTGTCTTTTTCAAATAGTGGGAGTGTGGAGTCCGGGAGGAGTGTAGGTAGGCGTTTTGAGGAGGAGAGTACTAGTCAAGTGGTTGTGGTGGGAAGGATTCCGATGGAGATGGTGACCGAGGTGAGGGAAGACCCTCCTGAAGAAATAGCAGAGAGTAACTGGTCGGCTAAGGCCGATTATGACTGGATAGCGGCTGATGTTCGTAATCAGTCGTCATTGTTCATGTGGTCTCGTTTGCTGAATTCGTGGTTGAATTGTACCCCGTTATCGCGAAAGACGTGGACTGTGGTATCGTGTCGCTGGAGCGGGTGAGCGCTATTGAGCGCGTCTGTCACGGTCAAGAAGGGGCTATCGAGAAATTATTTTACATGTATATGTGCCATTTCTCTCAATTACATGTGAGGTTGTCGCTAGATGACTTCACCATGGGGGTGCTTCGTCAGCTCATCGTGGCGCCTACTCAGCTACATCCGAACAGTTGGGCATACTTGCTGGCCTTTTGTGTTTTGTGCTAGTCATTGTATCTACGACCTTCTCCTCATGCATTTCTATATTTTTATGACACGAGACCTCGACAACCGACTACCTGATTATCCTTGGTGATTCGGCCGAGCATCAGCAGATTGGACGCATTTTTGCAGTCATTTAAGCACTTCAAGGATGGCTATTTTAAGGTTGTGGTGAAGGAGGAGGGCATGTCACATTTTCTCAATGCAGATGGGAGTCCAAAATCTCCTTTTAGTTGGACGGGTAGTCCTTCTCGGTATAAGGACATGGGTACCGATGAGTTGTCAGCGACAGATAGGGAGGTGGTGGAGGTCCTGATGAAGTTTTCTGATAAACTGCCCACTAAGGGCTTAGTTAGGGTTTATAATTCGGTTCACCCGATTATTGATATTGAAGGTATCTGTTTATGACTTAATTTATCTTGATGTTTCTAAGTTAAACTAACCGGAACTTGGTGTATTTGTACAGGACACATGGCTCAAGCTGGAAAGAAGAACTTTACGCTTTTTCAAGCACTGAGGAAGGAGAGGGTCGTGAAGGCAAAAATAGCTGGGAACAATGAGGTCCCAAATTTACAAGAGTCCTTGGTTGAGGTACACGTACATGGTGGCACCAAGAGGAAAGTCGAGTTACCGGCTAGGCCTGGTAAGGGCAAGGATGTGAAGGAGAGAGTAAAGCAAAGGCATAAAGCATAAAGTAAAAGGCATGAAGCAAGTGTACCTATGTACCTTTGGTCTCCTTTGTTTTTAGCACACTTTGTCCACTTTTTGGAGACATATGAGACACATTCTTTGTCTCCTTTTATGCTAGAACGAAATTAGCCTTGCACACACCATAGTTGGCTCTTTTGTCTCTCATTTTTGTAACCTTATTTGACCTAGTTTCTAGAAGCTAGGGTTAGGTTTTTGTAGAGACATCCTTAGCTATCTTTTATTTGCTTAGAGGCCCCTAAACTCTTCTATATAAGGGGTGCTCCTAGACATGTAAAAGGGTTGAACATTTTTTGAAGTAAAAACACTCTTGTGTCTCAACCATTTGTGAGAGTTTCCTCCCTAGGTAGTGAATACTTTTAAGCCTTATCTTGCATAGCAAGTGGCGGCACACATCCACTCATCTTCAAGGTTGCCATGGCTTCTAGCCTAGCCTTGTAGTGGCGTACTTCTCACATTTTTACCATTCCTTTCTTTTCCATTTTACATTTTCTTCTTCCTTTAATTGTTCTTGGTTTTCTATGGTTTATGTGCTTCCCAATTCTGTTTTGTTTGAATCGATCCATCCTCTTCTTCTCTTGAGCTTTGTGAAAGGAATCTTCACATCTAGATAGCTTGCTATCTTAATGTCCAGTGGGGATTTCACTTAGCTTTCTTAATCAACTCACACCATGTTCAATAATCTTAAAAGAAAACAACATAATCCTTCATCAAAGTGGCACGATATACCCTAGTGGGTGAAGACCTATACAAAAGAGGCTATAGTTAGCCATTACTAAAATGTATCACCAAGGAGCACGAGAAATACATAATCAGAGAAATACATGAGGGGATTTGTGGTTATCATTCAAGATCTCAGAGTATGGCTACTTGAATCCTTCAAGTTGAGTATTTGTGATCGACCATTCAGGAAGACTGTTATGATTATGTCAAGAAATGTGTGCCTTGTCAAAAACATGGCAACATTACCCATGCTAGACACGAAGAGATGCACCACATCTACTCCCCTTGGTCGTTCGCTAAGTGGGGCATGGACATACTAAACCCTTCACCCAAGGGAAAAGACAGCCAAAGTTTCTAAGAGTCGACGTAGATTATTTCATGAAATGGATTGAGGCACAACCACTGGCAACTATCACGACACAACAAGTTCAACAATTTGTATGGAAAAACATCATTTGTCGATACGATGTACCTCACACGATTGTCACAAAAAATGGATGGCAATTCATAGACAAAGAGTTGGCCAAGTTCTACATAGGCCTCGACATCAAACACATCACTAGTTTCGTAAAGCACCTACAAAGCAACGGCCAGGTCGAGGTCGCCAATAAGATTATCTTGATCAAACTAAATAAGCGGCTAAACTCTTCCAAAGGAAGGTAGCCAGAAGAGTTGTTGGAGATATTATGGGCTTACTGATGCACCTGTAGTCCTAAAATCATGAGTCCCCTCTTAGCCTTCTATACGGCATAAAAGATGTGATACCCGGTCAAGATAGGAAAGCCCTCCCTACATTGACAAAATTATGATGAAGACTGAAATCAAGAAAGTCTTAGGGCAAGCTTACACCTCTTGATAGAGCTACGAGAAAAACCACAAATCCGAAATATGGCGACTATGTAGAAAGCGACTAGAAAATTCAACTCCAAGCTCCAACCACAAAACTTTGTGAAGGAAGATCTAGTATGGCGCATGGCTAGTAATGCAACAAAAAGGAAGGTAAATTCTCTGTCAATTGGGAAGGACCATTTAAGGTGAGAGAAGATGTTGACAAAGGAGTATATCTGCTAGAACAATTATCAGGGGAACCTATACCAAATACATGGAATGTAATCCATTTAAAGTTCTACTTTAGTTTAGGGACAAGGTAGACTGTTGAGAAAATTATAACCCTAGGTGTACTTTTTTTTCCTTACTAGGTCTTTTATCCTTAAGGAGGGTTTTAGCTAGAAAGGTTTTAATGAGGCATCCCTATCAAAGAAAATTACGGTTTTTTACGTGTACAATAAACTGAGCAACATAAACAAAGCGAAGAATATCCAAAATATAAGCGAGCTAAGTAGGTAAAGGAAACATGTTTGCCTAGTAAACGTCGTTGTTATATAAACGACCACTACAGGTTTCGGCCATGTCTAGAAAAGAGCAAAGAAAAAAGGAAAATTAATTGAAAGCATAAAAAGACAAACTTCATCCTGGGACTTGGACAAACTAAACATCTCTTACAATTTCCTCCTTTGCATTTCCTAGCTCTTCTTCTACATCCTCGAAATGTGAAAGGCTCACCGTAGTTGTGTGCTTAGTTGAGTTGCCATCATCCTCGGCACCAAGAGCGACAATAGTAGGCTTTGGACCCTCGACGACCTTCAAAGCTTCAATCTCATCCTCATCACGTACACAGTTGTTATAAATATCCTTATTCACATTGAAACACACATCCTTCATCGACACCCCACTATATAAGAACTTGGTCAGTCGTAAAGCCTTGTTGAAGTCGTTAATATGCTTGGATACTACATATTTCTTTAAATCCTTCTTGTAGCCTCCACCTCAACCACTCTTCCCTTCCATTCCTTTACTTCAACCTCCAATTTCTTCTCTTTGTCCTTATCTTTCTTCCCAGAGTCCAAACACCACTCCCAGGATCCTAGTCAGCCTCCCAAGCCTTCTTCTTCCTAACCCAAGGTAGTTTGTCCTCGTCATACTTGGTTTGAAGCAAAGACAAATCTTTTGCCAACTTGGCTTTATTCCCATCCCTCAACTCCCTACAGCAACCTGGTTACCTTCTAGTCCATTACTAAAGCCTTGCTGCTAAACTCTAACATGGCTCAAATAGAGGCACTCGGTTCCACCTATCCAAATTTTTCATCACTTCCTCGTCAAGATTTCTATCACTTTTCGAATGTTGACTTCTAGTTTCTCCAGAACACTGAATTCCAATGGCCTACTCCCCCAAGCTGAATTCCCCCCGTCTAGCTGAGAAGTTTGACACTTGTTTCTTTCTCTCCTTTCTGATGCCCTTCTGTGTAGACGGCGTGCTCTTCCTCTTACTATTATCGGGTCGATGAGCATCCACCATGGTCCCCTACAAATTAGGGACATCAATCTCCCCGAACTTCTTGGCTTCCTCAACCAACTATTGCCTCAAACTCCTGAACATGTTCACCTCCATCCCGTCCTTCTTGGCATGTTGTGCCATGTGTCTTACATAGAGGAACAACTTGTTCAAAACAAACAAAAACACAAGTTAGATCCACAAGTTAAAAACTACCTTGTAGTTCAACAATAGGTTAGGTAGACAACTACATCCTAACTAAACTTTTGGTAGGCAATTTGTGGGGAAAATTCTTATGAATCCCCACAATCTGCCAATCCTTGTACCTCCATAGATTATCAATTCAATAAAAAGGAAATTTTGTCTTGCCACCGTCATCATAAAAATAGGCCTGGCCAGCCGACTTCAAAACAACCCTAAAGAAAGCATCTTTAAAACACTTAAAGGACTTAGAATAAACATTCAAAACACTGATACCAGGATAGCTAACCAATGACAACCAAGTAGCCAAATCTTTAAGACGTGTATCATAGAAATACAAGAAACATTCAGGTGATGGACGCAAGTACTATGATTGGCAAAGCAACCTAAACGCTTGAAGGTAACCCCAACTGTTATGATGCAGGTGGGTAGGAGCGACATTTAACAAATGAAGCCCCCCCATAGTAAACTCATCAAAAGTAATCAAATTGGCAACTAAACAAAATGACACATATACATGTAAAAAAATCCTCGGTGTAATACTCTCATCCATGACAAACATTGTCTACGACACTCACCCTCACTCACGCAACTATGCCCAATGACACACTCCTCTCAAACACGTAGATACTCTACAACCATGAGTTCAAAATCCTAGACCACCTATATAATGAAAACTACCCCTTAACTAATGGGGACACCCACTCTTACCCTTCCTTGCACGACAAATTGTTTTCAGCTCACTCCTCTATTGGATCCTCCCTAATATCAGGAATATGATCTATCACCAACCCACCCATCCTCGATAAAGAATCACTTAAATAAGAACTTAAAGGTCGACTACCCTGACTGCCCAACCCTCCCATTGACCCCTTACTTGACCACACTTAAAAAATTCTTCTATGCAATATCTCGGCAGCAAAGATAAGAAAATGACCATACAATAGTAAAATTGACAAATGATCCCTTTTTATAGGCAATTCCCACGACTCTTCATATGCATGTTCATCCCAATTGCCATCATTACAATTTTGCACACGTCACAACAACACGAAGCAACTTTGCATATTCCCCCACTATCCTCATTTTTGCATTAAGTTGAATGTCAATCTCTGCTACAACCAGTGGCGGATCTTGACCAACATTGTTGGGGGTGCCCAAATAATACATCTAAAATTTATACATTTCATTATTGTCACTAATACAATAAAAAATGAAGTATACAAAGAAAATTGAGAGACATAAATACCAAAAATGATTTATCAATATATCTATTTAAATAATCTATTCCTTTATTCTTCATCAATATACCTATTTTAAAAAAAAATACTAAAAAATGATTTATCATAATCTAATAAAAAATTGAGAGACATAAATACCAAAAGAAAATTCGATGATAATCAAACCACACTTAAAATTCAATTATAAAAAACACACAGTACAATCATTTTTTCTTATAAAATAAAAAATTAATATAAAAGAGACTCATTAAATAAATTATTAAACTAATATTTCACTATCAAGTGAGACAAAAGAGAGAATTACCTTCTTCTTTATTTCTTCAAATGGAAGAGAACAGTTGAGAGATGAAAGCAAAAATAATTGATTTTTTTCTCTTCCGAAAGAAAAGAAAATAGGTAAGAATTGAAGATGAGAACAATTTGTAAGAAATTCAAGATATAGACATATAAAATAGGCTCATTAAATAAATTATTGAATTAATATTTCACTATCAAGTGAGACGAAAGAATTACTTTCTTCTTTTCTTCCTTGAGGAGTGAAGAGAATAAAGGAGAAATAAGAGAAAAAATAATAGATCTTTTTCTTTTCAAAAGCAAAAGAAAACAGATGAAAATGAAATATGAAAACAATTTATGAAAAACACAATCTATAATGAAAACAAATAATTAAAAATATCTTGATAAATCTTTTTAATCTTTATTCTTTATTATATTTGATTTTATATTTTATTATTTATTAGTATTAATTATTATGTTTATAAAAGAAATAAAATATTTAATTTAATATTTATAATAAAAAAATCAAAATATTTATTGTAAAAAAAGTTTCAAAATTTTTGGGGGGGCCAAGGCCCCTCCTGCACCCATGATGATCCGCCCCTGGCTACAACTTCCTAGCCTAAGCCAAGCCAAGTCTCCTTGACGAAAAGATTCCCCTCCTCAACCTAATCATGTCACATCACTCCCTCAATGAACCTCTTCACCGTTCTCCCTCAATGAATTCTCATGTAAAGTGATAAGCCAAAGAAATAAGATTTTTTTTCCTAAAAACAATTTAATGAATCAGTAAACCACTCCTAGAACATGTAGCAAACAAAACTGGAAAAGGTTGGGGAGTTGGTGTACCATATAGGACCGAATGGTCTACAACTAAGCAACTAAACCCAAAGTCGAGAACGTGTGTACATCACATCAAATAGGGTCGAATTATCGGCAGGCTGGCATGTAAGTGGTCCTCTCGCCCTTACTTTCTTAGCATGAATTAACTTAGAGAAAATCGCTGAAGGACCTAGCAAGCTTCCTAATAGAATTGGCCTCTAATAACAGCCCTAGGCAGCCTCAACCAAAGGCCTCAAGGCTCAAAACCAACAACAAAACCACTGTATACATAAGGTGATAAGATAAACAAGTAAAACAATTAGTATAAATACAAGTGGACCCAAGTAATTAAGGAGACCTTTTTCACTAATCACAAACTTAGAGATTTGACCTAAAAAGGAAAAGTCTTGTGTTGACTTGAGCGTTGGAGTCTCTTTTGAAGGTACACCCCAGTTTTACCAAGAGAATGACAAACATTTGACTAACGACCACAGTAAGTGGGAGAAGAATCCATTCAGAAGTCTAGAGACCTTCGCGAAGTGCTATATTGACCTCGTAATACATACATACATACATACATATATATATATATATATATATATATATATATATATATATAGTGTGTTTCTTTTACACTAATGACACTTATACTCATTATTTGTAAATAGACATTCAACTTTCATTTTTTCAAGGTTTAATATCTCTTTTAGTCTTATTATTTGTAGCAATTGTTTAAGGTTTTTCTTCAATTTTTTGTAAACTCATTGTGGTTCCAATATTTATTAATAGTAGTCAAAATATGATCCCTTCCTTTATGTTGACATTAACTAAAAAATGATGACTTGGTAAAATGATATGAACACTTTTCTTCTTGCAAAAATACAAATGCATCACTCTATCAAGTCATCACCCTCTAACAACATTAATTTTGATCCAATGAAACAAATCATATTGAGTAAAAAAATTGAAAACAAAAATATTGAACAATTGCTCCAAATATTAGAAGCAAAAATGGTATTAAATTTTTTTTAATAAAGGACACTTATTTCCTTATACTTTTAATAAAGGCTCACCCTACTTCCTTATTCGATTGATAAGGTACAACTTTTAAATTTTTTGTATACAAAAAATCTTTAATTTTTATATTTTAAAGCTTTAGCTTTTAGCTTTATAATTATTTATTAAAGTTTTAGTAAACGTGATATTGTTAAATAAAGCAATGCAAGTGACTATTTGTTCACATATATAACAATTAATAACATTTATTAAAAGCATGGAAAATAAGTGTCATTTATTAAAACAAAATAAAAAAGGAATGTCTATTATTTATTAAACTATACAGAAGATAATATATTCTTTTAAAGCATAAGGATATTAGAGTATCGTTTTCCTAATCCAAGGCTGGTTAACAACATTTTACCCAAGGATATTTTCCATATCTAATTTTATATTTAATACAGCTCATTTATCAATTAGCATCAGACATTCCTAAAAGGCATTTAGATAATGGAATCAATTCCAGGTTTAGTGGGAATCCAAGATGGAGGAACCTGCCAAAAGGAACCACACAACAGTATAGATATCACAAAGATGGATGCTTTGCATCTTTCATTAAAAAAAATGACAAGAAAAAGGTGTTATATTCAGATGTTTATGCATGTTCTGTAGGGGACCAGTGTTTTCACTGGTCCAGCCAAATCTGCATATGTGCCTAAATTCTTAAAACTAAGTGGAGATGCCGCCTAATCACAACTATTGAGGTAAGAACACTCAAATAAAGAACATTAAGCAATGATACATTCCAAATTGTTTCAGAATAAAGACCAACAACATACCAATGCAATGTACTTTGAGAACCTTGGATCCACTTTATGAATAAAATGAAAGTCATTCAAATAACTTTCAATTAAATGTCATTGATTGAGAATCCTTTTAACTTAATCTGATACGAAACCAAATATGTAGTATGTAGGCGGCATGCACCATAATCATGCTCTGTAAGAATTCAATTAGTGTATATACAATATTGTAACACTTAAGATGAAAATTTGTCAATTTTTATCATAATTACCTTAAAGAGAAGGCAATAATTTCTGATGATTGACAGTATAAAAGCACTTTCATCAAACTCATTTCCAATTCGAGGGAACCCAAAATCAGATATTCTCACTCGATTGAATGGTTGCCCAATTGAGATGCCGCTAAAAAATACTGATCTATAAGAATTACGCCTGTAATTCTGTAAAAGATTAAAGCAAGTTATGAAGTACGATTAACACTCGCTCCAAGTAACAAGAAAACTGAAACTGGACCATTTCAATGTAGATACGGTAAAATGTTTCAAGATCAAGACTGGATGCTAGGAAAGTTTAACTAGTGCATGGTAGTTATATGCCCTGACAAAAAGAAAAAAGGAACCGCTGTTGACAGAAAAAGATGAAAATACTGAAACAAAGGGAAGTTTCACCACCCTTTCTACACAAGTCTCAACTGGAACGTTGACCACATATCCTCTCTCTCTCTCTCTCTAGTCTTGGACCATGTTGATCAGTTAATGGGATGCCGGACGAGTGACCCTTGGCCTCACCGGAGTCTTTGATGGACTTACCCTACAGAACAAGGGAAAAAATCAATATGGCTTAAATAAATTTAGTTGAAACTTGCATAACAGAAACTATGCTTAGGGAAAGGCACCAAACCTTATAGGCTGAGATCCCAAGAGCATCCCACTACAGTTTAGTGCAATAATGGCACTTTCAGCCTGCTCAGTAAGAAAAAAGTGCCAGTCAACATAATCTTCCGCTTGTGCAAGATAACACAATTCATTACAGTGAAAGCACAACACAAAAGAAATCATTAAATCTTTAGAGTTTATGTAAATGCTCTTGTGACAAGCTTTACGAAACGAGAGAAAATTTTGATTATTCCATAGGTCACCAGTATATTCATCCATTTAAGAAAATAGAAATATTAATTCATGCATCCTGTACTAAGGAAAACCATATATAATCTGTAAAGTCCTCTTGATGGGTTAACAATTATGCTTCTAGAAGACAAAGAACGGGTCAAGAGATCAATCAAATCTAACTCATCCATAACCCATTTGAGGTATCTAGAACAATAAACAATAATTGCTAGGTAAAAGCTTAATTCTTAGCAAGAGCTCATTCTTTTAAAAGAGACAAACTCCTTTAACATTTTACTCTCTTAAAAATACACATCGTAAACAGAACAATGAAATTTCAGTAGATTCATGACCATAATGCTGGCTGAATATAAACTAACCCTTTACCTGTATAGGGGGGAAGTAAGTGGAAGAATGTCAAGTCAGGGACTACGTGAATATCAATGTATAAAATAATAATACATATACTTTTGTGAGAATTTTAACAAAAATACTGGTTCATATAACAGCAACAAAAGCCTTATCACACTAGATATGGTTGGTTACATGGATATAAACTACCCCTTTACCGGTGTAGGGGAAAGTGAGTGGAAGATTGCCAAATAAGGGACTCAGTAAACGTCAATATTTAAAGTAGTAAGACAAATATACTTTTGAGAGAAATTTAACACAAAAACTAGTGCGTATAACAATATAATAACAACAAAGGTCTTCTCACAAAAGTAAGGTCAGTTACATGGATATTATCACAGTAGGTAAATTTTAACATCTCTGGGCTCAACTAATCGAATTCTGAACTATATTCTTCAGCATGAAATCTCTGTTAACCAAATCCTTCAAATTCTGGTGCATGGCATGAAAGAATAGTGGAAGACAATGGAGCTCAAAATTAATAGAGAATATTATGAAATAAAAGTTATTGAATTGTTACAGTTGACATGAACACGTATCAAATAGAAGCATATAGAATCCTCCTAAAATAGTCAACATGGGTTGAATTAGTTTAGTTGTTTGTGATGCAATTATTTCTATCATAAACTATGAAAGTGTAGCGCTGAGCAGGCACTGCATGTGGTATAGTCTAGACTTACCATTGCAAATTCCACAAAAGCAATTCGAGTGGAATGCACATGGTCCCCCAAAAGCCTCAGGCGCGTAACCTGTAAATAGAATGGCAAACTCAATCAACTCTTCTAACATAAATAAGTTCCAACATATATAGCATGAACCAATTATGTTCTGGTCTAACCTCACCACAAGCTGATTCAAAAAAATTCTTCACTTCAGCTTGAGAAATCTGCACTCATTTGAGAAAAATAAATAATGCATTAATAGTTTTAGCTCCAATATCCATCTATACATGTCATAGATGGGCATATCTTATAACTATCCTGATAAACTTGTTAAAAACTGCTAATTAGGTCAAGAAGTGTTATGACTAACGCTCTGAATCTTTCTAGCCAACTGGATGATGAATTGTTCCTAAATTAAAATAGTTATACTTGTAACAAAAACATCTGTATTTCCCCAAAAAGTAATAAGATACCTTCTTATCAATATTTGTACAATAGACAGTTCGGGCACACATTTCGCGCTCATCATCCGACTGCATGTTCCAGAAGAAAGAGAAATTTAATAGACCAAAGATTTTTAAGCATCATTTTACATCTCAATGTAGCATATGCACAACAAAACCATAATTATCTATAAATTACAATCTGTTTCAAATTTTAAGAAAGCATTCATTGAAAAGAGAAAATAAAATATACAAGGGGCACAAGGAGATAAGAGAACTCATGAAATGTGCAAATCAATTTATTTCAACAATGCAGAAATGAGGTGTTCTAACTATGTCTATAAATAAGCTTTCTTATCACAACAAAAGGGCAAAGCTACATCTAAACAAGAATTTTCAAGTCCAACTATGTCCATGAATATAAAGCAGCAGAGAGTTTCTGTACCCTAGGGAGGAATGTAGGATTCACAGGAAGAATGGCAGTTTTTGAAGGAAGAACCCTCACTGGATAGTATCCAAGTACAGTACCACCAAGGTTTAAAGCTGTTCTAGCACCATCTGTGTACACAAATTCCATACAAATGCTTGATATGGTTGAAAATACGTATTTGTATTTTCCATAAGGAGAATTTAAAGAAGTATGATTTACAGAAGAAGACTTACACTCATCTGCAAACTCAACAAAAGCAAAACGAAGAACTGAATGTGGGTCACCGCAAATTCGGCAATCAATTACCTTCAATACAAATCATCCAATAAAGCATCTTAATTACAGAAGTAGGGTAATAGTTATAACAAAAGATGTATCTTTTAAATTTAAATCCTAGATAGTCGGCAAGAGAAGAGATATTACTTTGCTACAACACAACGTATATCAGATAGAGATGTCAGGAAGCACAATCAAATTTCTAATAAACTCTGCTCAGTGACTACTACTGCTAGTGAAGATCTTGATGTCAAACAATGGCCATCTAAAATTAAAACTTAGGGTGTTATATGCCAGTCAATATACAAGAAAGATGGAGCCCATTTCAAGGGAAACAATAGTTAAATAATTACAACAGCAACCAAGGGTGGGGTCAACCATAATCTATCCTGGTTAGCTCATAGAATGGCCAACCTCAACAAAACTATGATGCCATAGCGCATGGTAGGATGGAAGCTATGCTGAAGACAATGGAAAAAAATTGTAATTTATACACCCATAAATGCTCAAAAAATGTTTAAAGGAATGTCATCCTCGCAATTTAATTATCAAAACTCCAAGTCTAGAAGCAATGATCATTTAAGACATAATTACAGAGTCATTAACAATGGAAAGAGACTAATTTTGAGACTGAGGTACTCTGTTGGTCTCAAGAAACAGAACAGAACATCGCACGGAAAATTGGTCTCAAGAAGCTGCAGCAAAAAACAAAGGCTTGACCATGAGCAAGAACTATGCCTTGGTCAAGAAGGAAAAAACTCAGCAGAGGTTAAACAGGTTCCAGAAAACATATTAGGACAGCTGAAAATTGTTTTGGCCTACTGGAGAAGCAGAGGATTCCCAGAAAATGCATCAATTTCAAAGAGATGTAAAGAGCAAAGGAACAGGGCAACAAAATATAATGGGTCACTCTTCAAAGGAGGGAGACATGGACAAGTACTCTGCCATGGATCAACAAAACCATTGGACTCCATCAACGACCAATGTTTTCTCCACCCTGCCACTACCTAATTTAATAACACTGTAATCTGTGTGCTGGAATTCTTTATTTGACACTAAAGATAAATATATGAACACAAACTCAAAAGAATCATGGTCAGACTTAGAAGGTCAACGAAAGTGATTAAATTAAGATTCCTTCAGATAAACAGATTAACAACTTCCATTTTGTTAAGGAATTGATATTTTCAGTGACTGTATATATGTAACATTAACAAAAGATTATTTCTCAAAAATTAAATATATATATTTCTAGATAATAATTTGCCAGATGAAATATTTCCAAAACAAGCCAGAGGCATTTTTTAAAAGATAAATACTTCATACCAGTTCTGTGGTCTTTTATATCAGGTCCAAACTAATTTAATGTGTTTAAATGGAAAAAATATAGCAATAACAGCAACCAAAGCTTCAAAACTAACCAAGATAATTGTACTCAAGAATTGAATGAGTATAACCGTAAATTGAAACAAGAAAAAGGGAAAGAAGAGCTTTGAGCTGACTGAAAAAAATGACAGAAAAAATCATGTATAAAATGGAGTGAAGAGTTTATTCAAGAAACAGGTTTCATGCCGCACTAAGAGGTATGGTGCAGCGAACTGGGTGAAAAGTAGACAGCTAAAATTTCAGAAAAGAAATTAACAGAACAGGGACTTGTTGGTCATGCTCAGCATATTGCACAATGGTAGGGAAGAGAAATTCCAGCAACCTAGGCACAGAGTTTACTATAAATGACAATAAAGCTATGTGATAACCATAGAAAAGATAATGGAGACAAATGACAATCACAACACAGAACTTCAAAGAAAGTTAAAATTCTGCAATGTAATATTTTCATCTAATTGTAAACTAAAAAGAAAGAATAATCAAGCTATGAACAAGGCTCATAACTTACTTGTCCACAACTGCTGAATAATGCTGCAAGCCTCTCTTCAGTAACCTAGACCAAGACAAAAGATTCTTCAAATAATTCTGTTTACCATGATTGGAACAGTACACTAAACAAACTAGAACAACAAAAGCCCTATACCACTAGTTGATCGGCTACATGGATTACAGTTCACACAATGCCATTTCACTTGGTTAAAGGCCAAGTATCAGTGAGTCCTAATCCCAAATAAAGGAGGAGGGTTGTGATAGACCTTTGCTAGCCAAAGTAAAACTCGTTGATATATGGAAACACTAAACAAGCAAAATCAAGATTTCATGCCATTTTCAATTCACTTACATGCTGATCAATATCAGAAACATATACTGTTCTTCTAATGCTATCTTCTCTCTGAGCCTTTAGTGATCTTCCACTCACCCTCCTTCTTCCTTGGTTAAAACTATTTCTTCTCTGCAAGATAATGAAAGAGTTAAATTCAGTGAACACAATTTGTCAGCAAGATTACTTTGCTCACAAAAACTGGAATGTTCACATCAAAAATATGGTATAGGACAATTGTAGTGTGAAACATGTCATAATCAGTCGTGTGAAACTTGTCATAATCAATTTGGAGTTCACCATAAAACAAGAAGACAGATTACAGACAATACAAAAGTTGTAGGTAGCAACACATATCTGAAAGACATCCTAATTATGATGTAAATTGAAGAATAAAAACACAAATTTCCCACAGAAACAAAATAAGCACGAAAGGCTGTGTAGTGATCACTGATACTGTAGAAAGTTGCGGGAAAATGAAGCCAGAATTGTAGTTGTCAACCATGACATACCATGACTCTCACAAAATATACTAATATATACAGAAAAACCACATTTCTTCATTTGTATACGTGTAACTAAAATCAAATAGTTGAGACTCAATTGGATTCATCCCAGTTAAGAATTTAAAGCAGCAACAAAACTGTTACTTTGCTAAATACTTGGGTTCTCAGTCTCTAACAGTATTGCCATGAATAGTTGAGACTTAATTGGATTCATCCCAGTTAAGAATTTAAAGCAGCAACAAAACTGTTACTTTGCTAAATACTTGGATTCTCAGTCTCTAATCAGTATTTTCATTCTACCATTGCGCCCTTTTTTTAGGTGGTGCAGCTAGAACATTTCATCATGATTTCTTTAATTTTTGTTTTCTGAGTCATCACCTAGTGCTAGTAGGTTTCCCTCATTCACTAAATTGATGAAAATTCTGTCTTTATCCGGACATGAAAGTTTTAACAACATAACAAATTATCATATAGACAAAATTCATGGCATAATCATGCAAAAACCAAGGCTGAAACTAGAAATGAGAGATCAGAGGCAGAACAATCCTACCCTTCGATTGTTTGCGAAATTCTCATTAGCAGAAGTCTTAGAGTTGACCAGAAAGTGGGTTGGTGAGAGCTGATTAAAGCCCTGAAGGCGATGATCATGATTAGGAGGATATGATGAAGGGAAAAACTCCTTGGCCAAAGGATTCAACTTTGTGAACATGTCAACCAGCTTCTGGACACTGAATTCAGATTCAGCCTTAGGTTTTGAATCCATTTTGTTGGCATCAGCGGGAATCTCAGCAACCGCAGCCATGGAAATCAAAGTCACCAACCCCACAAAAACCCTCACCAATTTGCAACACTTCAGTCCTAAAGATGATATTTTTAGACCGGAAATGGAAGAGAAACACAAGGAATCGATGAGATTCCCTACTTCTTCATACAGCCCGGAAAGAAAGAGAAGAAAAAAAAGAAAGAAAGAAAGGAAAAAATGCAGAATTTACAGAAGCAAAAATATGATCAGTTATTTTTTAGATTACTATTTAAGAAAATTGGAAATGAACAAAAACTCATTTAACCAATGCTCGGAAATTGCTAATAAAACAATGAAGAAAAAAATGCAAAGGAGAATTAGGGTTTAGAAATGAATCATAACACAGCAAAGGAGAGAAAGAGAGAGAGAGAGAGTAGAGGTGGTGTGTGGAATAGCACAGGCTTTGGCTTTAGCTACCACTGTCTTGGCCTTTCCTTGTGTTGTGTGGGTTTTTTATTTCTTCTTTTTCTTTCTTATTTTTAAAATTCAAGATTTTGAGTTTAGTTATTAAAATTAATAAAATTACATTAATAGTATAAACTTTTTTATAGTAATTCATTGTTATAGATGGTAATATTCTTAAATGTTTTAATAATCATTATAAGAAAATAATATATTTTTAAACTAATCCCTTATTAATAAAAAAGTTATTTTAATCAAATATTAAAATTAAATTAATATATATATATATATATATATATATATATATATATATATAATAATTCACCTATAAACATCTAAAAATGTGTGGTTGCAAACTTAATTTTTTATCAAGAAAGTTATATCTAATATCCCCAAATGAAAAGTTATTTGTTTAAAATATTCTTTTTATTTATTAAAATTCTCTATCCATTGTATTATTTTCATAAGTAAAATGAAATTATACTATCTAAAAATACTGTTATCCACTTATAACAGTATTTAAGTATATAGTTGCATTAGATATCATCGAGATAAAAGCTTAGCTACTTTTGATAAAAATCCTATTTTTAAAGAAGGGTGATTTTATTAAGAAAAACATTTGATTCTTACCCAAAAACAAATATTAATATTTAAAAAAATGGTTTAATTATATTTTTAATTGGTTAACAATGTCAACAAATTTTATGTTAATTAAACTTATAAATTAAAATATCTTACAATTTTAAATATTTATAAATTAATAATAATTTACTTTTTATTTTATGCACTTTTTTGTCATTATAAAACTGTCAATCTAACCAAACTCAGCACTTATAATAAGTTAATAGTATTATTCTTCCAAATGTTTTTATAAACTCAAATTAGAACTTTTCTTAAACAAATTGAGTTTCATTCCACTCAAATAATGTCATACTGAAATTTTACATCTTTGATTATGTCTTAACATTTTTATTAATTGATTTTATAAAAATTAGTGTCCTAAATAAAATATATATGTCTGGAAACCTAAAATATAAAATAAAAATTACCATGCTTAAAAAAATAATAGTAATAATAGTTAACACAGATTTTTAAAAATTCATATTACATCTTTATTTATTTGTCATTTTCCATAATTTTCAATAAATTTTATGGGTAAAGGAAAAAAAAGTAAAAACATTTATATTAAAATATACCGTATGAAATAATATGCATATATAATTGTATATTTTATAAAAATTTTCAATAAATTTTATGGGTAAAGGAAAAAAAATAAAAACATTTATATTAAAATATACCGTATGAAATAATATGCATATATAATTATATTTTTTATAAAAATATCATATCAAACTCTTTAGGAAATATACCTGGGAAAAGAAATAATATTACTATTATGTTTTTTAAGCTATAAATTAAAAAGTGAAAGTGAGTTCAAGTATATCTAATTTCTAATTTTTTTCCTATTTTAGCAATTACTGGATATATTATTCCTAACAACAACCTTTATACAAGGACTGTTACCTACTTAAGATTCTCAAATTCATTTTATCCTTTATATATATATTTTGTTGTTGAGAATAAGTTATTGTTGAAATTTCTCACCTATCTACGTTCACAATTTACAAAGAGTATTACTTTTTAATTGTTATACTTCTATTTATTTATAAATACTTACTTCAAACCAAATATATGTGCATAAAAGTTTAGCATTCCTACTTTTGGTGTGTATGGTATACAGAACAAAGATGGGCCATATGGGGATAAGGATTTATACACTTTTAAGTATAGTTCTAAGTGCACGTGTTTATTTTGTCAACGTCATTATATTAAATTTAAAAATAAAATAAATTATATGTCCTCTTGGTTTGCTCACAAGTTAATCGTCTCTTTTAAGATAGAATATTTTAATGAAAACAAATACATCCGAATCATAAAGAAGTTGTCTTTTCACAGTTGAATTTTTTTAAGATTTTTCTAAATTTAAGTTCCATCAAACTTTTATCCTTTGAAAAATAATTACAGACTGTTTAATTTTCTCAACACTTAATTTACAAAAGTCTAAGAAAAGAATGGTACCAAATTATTACATTCGTTGTATGTACATACTTATATCAATTTTAAACTGAAGTCATCATGTTTATTTATTGCATTTTAAAAGAAAAAGACAATATATATACATTTTATATTACATATTTATATAATAACGTATATTAAAAATTCAAATTCAATTAACAATTAATATTTAGAAAGAAATAAAATCACCATAGACATTGATTATAGTTTATCTTTTTTTAATATAAGTTAACACAGTATAAGTATGAGGCATTTTTCGACCTTAAAAGATATATAGTCTAGACGAGTACATATCGGTTATCTAAGATGATATCTGCTCAATGTCAAAACCATCACCATTCAGAACAAATATATTAATGTTAATCACATTAATCAATTATCAAGTAATTAATGTCTTGGACCCAAACCCAACTAAAGCCCATGAACAGTAGTATAAGTTGCACGTTTTATAAAGTACATTGATTATGTATTTATTAGTATTTATTATCCTCTAACACATTAGGTTGACTTTGGCATCAAAGTGTCTTCTGCATGCACATCCCCCTTGGTGCAGTTCGAGAACGAGTACCTTTGGAACCTGAGGATGCGTACCCATTGAAGTTGTGGCACTTGAAGTACTTTAGAAGACTTTACATGTATATCTCAATCATGTAAGAACAATTGGCGCCCACCATTGGGCTAAAGATGACAACGAGATAGGACAGATACGAGTTTCGCTATCCATACACATTCCCAGAGAAAAAAATCATATCATCCTCATACCCAAACCCAGCTATTATCAATTTTTTGTTTCAACCTCATCCCCACAAAGAGTATAAACTTGTACCCATATCAATACATGCTTTTAGGTAGGGCAATCGGGTGGGGACGAGTTTTGCAATCACATACCCATCCCATAGAAAAAATTCATCCTTATCCCCAAACCTAGCGAGTATTAAACTTTTGTCTCGTTCTCATCCTCAAGTAATGGATATATACCCATACTCACACTCATACCTAGAGATGGCAAATAAACCCGTCCCCGTGGGTATTGCCCGAATCCGTCCCCGTTTTGACGGGAAATCCCCGCATTGACTGGGTATGGGTATAGGGAATCCCCAATTTTTTCGATTGGGGATGGGGATGAATATATCCTCGCCATAATACTCGTCCCCGCCATATCTCCATCCTCTTTTAAATTATTAAAATATTCACAATTAATTAAGTAACCCTATATATATATATATATATATATATATATATATATATATATATATATATATATATATTCTTTCCATTTTTTATCTTATCATAATCTTTATGTAATTATGTTAAAATGATGTATGTTAATTAAAAAAATATTATGTCTAACATTTAAATATTTCTATTATTTTTTAATATTTTTATTTATTGTATATTTTCCTTTCACATGAGAATGTTTAATACTCTCGATTTAAGTGTTTAATAGGATAAACATTTCATTTACTAGGTAATATAAAAAAAATTCTTTACTTATTATTATTAATTTTTGTTTCATTTGAACTCTTTTATTTCTCAACCATTGAGTATATATGTTGATATTTGAAAAGTTTTCTTAGATCTCTAAGGTATTTTTCGTCTTATCATACCCCTAATTATACATTTGTTTTTCTTTGTGTAATTCCTTCCAATAGTCTCCAAATTGTTTATAATACACACATTTGTTAATTTTTTAATATTTTTATTTTTGTGTATTTTCATCATGTAGAATATTATTTCGATAAATTTTATCTAATTATTTTTTATTTTCTAACTCATTACAATCATACTTTAATTTTTTTCACTATAATTGTATAAATAATTTTTATTTACTATAATATAAAAATTTAATGTAATTGCCATGAATATTTTTTTATCACCATCCAACATATATTGGAGTTTAAAAGATACAAGATCTATGATAAAATTTTATTATGTTTATTATTTATTTTTTGCGTCATTTTTTTATCAACCATTGAGTATATATGTTGATATTTGAAAAGTTTTGTTAGATCTCTAAGTTATCATACCATTAATTATATATTTGTTTTTCTTTGTGTGATTCCTTCCAATAGTTTCCAAATTGTTTATAAGACAAACATTTGTTAATTTTTTTAATATTTTTATTTTTTGTTTATTTTCATCATGTAAAATACTATTTCGATAAAGTTTATCTAATTATTTTTTATTTTCTAACTCATTACAATCATACTTTAATTTTTTCACTATAGTTGTATAAATAATTTTTATTTACTACAATATAAAAATTAAATGTAATTGTCATGAATATTTTTTTACCATCATCCAACGTATATTGTGATTCAAAAGATATAAGATCTATGTTAAAATTTTATTATTATGTTTATTATTTGTTCTTTGAGTCATTTTGATTAAGTGATGTATTATAACTTTTATGAGTGTATAAAAAATAGATTCATTATAATTTAAAAAATTGAAGTAAACAAATATTTAAAATATATTTTAATTTAAATATTTTTTTCCTTTTATATTTTTTAAAAAATATTCTTAAAATTTATCAACTAGGTTTCATTAATGTTTGCAAATTTAATAAATGTTTTGGTTCTCATCAAATTTTATTTGGTATTATAATCTAAGATGTAAACAATTATAATTTATTTCAAAGTATTTGATATCGAAGAAACAACCATACTCCTAATATTGAATATTTAATAATATTATGTTTCCCTTACCGTAATTTTTTATAAAAATTAATTAAAATTAATATTAAAATAGTAAGAAAACGGGTATGGGTATGGGTACGAGATTACACCCGTTACCCGGTGGGGATGGAGATGGGACAAAAGTTTGATACCCGTTGGGTTTGGGTATGTGGATGTGGATGAATTTTTTTTACGGGGATGGGTATGGGATAGTGAAACCCGTCGTCGTCCCGCCCCGTTGCCATCCCTACTCATACCCCTAGCTTTCTTACTGTTTCAATATTAATTAATTAACTTTTATAAAATAATATAAAATTACAGTAAAGGAAATATAATATTATAAAATATTCAATATTAAGTGGAAAGTTGTTTTTTTGATGTCAAATATTTAGAAAGAAATTATAATTATATACATTTCAAATTAGAATACCCAAAAAAAAATTCATGAGAACCAAAATATTTATTAAATTTACAAACATTAATGAAACCTAGTTGATAAAATTTAAAATATAAAATATAAAAGAAAAACAAATATTCAAATTAAAATATATTTTAAATGTCTGTTTACTTCAATTTTTTAAATTCTAATTATTCTCTTTCTTTACACGAATAAAAGTTATAATACATGACATGATCAAAATCATGCAAAAAATAAAGATTAAACTAATAATAATAAATTTTTAACATAGATCTTGTATATTTTGAACTTCAATATATGTTGGATGATGATAAAAAAAATGCATAGCAATTATATAATTTTTTATATTATAGTAAATAAAATATATTTATACAATTGTAGTGACGAAACTATAGTTTGATATTGAGTTAGAAAAAAAAATACTTATATAAAATATATCAAAATAGTATTTTACATGATAAAAATAAACAACAAATAAAATATTAAAATATTATCAAATATGTGGCTTAGAAACAATTTGAGAGATGGTTGAATGAAATCTCACAAAGGAAAACAAATATATAATTTATGGTGCGATAAGATGAAAAAATACCTTAGAGATCTAAGAAAACTTTTCAAATATCAACATAGTCAATGGTTGAGAAATAACGAAAATATTTTTAGCAAAACAAAAAAGTTCTTCAAACGAAACAAAAATTAATAACAATAGTCTAAAAAAGATAAATTTTTTATATTACCTAGTAAATGAAAAGGTTTATGCTATTAAACACTTGAATTGAGAGTATTAAACATTTTCATGTGAAAGGAAAATATACAATAAATAAAAATATTAAAAATAATAGAAATATTCATATGTGAGACATAAAAAATATTTAATTAACATACATCAATTAAACATAATTAGATAAATGTTATGATATGATGAAAAATATATTAGAGATGCCAATGAATTTCATAAAAAACAAATAATTAGAAGAATTAAAAAATAAAAAGTGTGTAGTAATATATATATATATATATATATATATATATATATATATATATATATATATATATATATATATATATATATATATATATAAAAGGTTACTAAATTGACTATGAATATTTTAATAACTGTGGGGATGGGGATATGGCGGGAATGAGTATTATGGCGGGTATGGGGACGGGGACGGGGCAGATATGTACATCCCAAACCCCTCGAAAAAGTCTGGGATTCCCCATACCCATACCTATACTCATACCAATCAATGTAGGGATTCCTCATCAAAACGGGGACTAGTTTGGGCAATACCCACGGGATAAATTTATTTGCCATCTCTACAAGCTTTCTTATTGTTGAATATCAATTAATTAATTTTATAAAATAATGAAAATTATATAACGGAAACATAATAATATTTAATATTAGAAGGAATATTGTTTCTTCAATATCAAATATTTAAAAATAAATTGTATTATAATAATATACATTTCAAATTAGAATTCCAAATATAATTTCATGAGAACGTTTATTAAAATTGCAAACATTAATGAAACCTAGTTGATAAAGTTTAAAAATACTTAAAAAATATATAAAAAGAAGAATAAATATTCAAATTAAAAATTATTTTAAATGTCTATTTACTTCAATTTTTTAAATTCTAATGAAATCTCTTTTTATACACTAATAAAAGTTATATTACATCACTTGATCAAAATCAAACAAAGAACAAAGATTAAACTAATAATAATAAAATTTTAACATAAATCTCATCTTTTGAACTTCAATATATGTTTGATGGTTATAAAAAATATTCATGGCGATTACATTAAATTATTATATTATAGTTAATAAAATTTATCTATACAATTATAGTGATAAAATTACACATATGATAATGAGTTAGAAAAAAATAATTATATAAAAAATATCAAAATAGTATTCTACAATATAAAAATAAACAACAAATAAAAATATTACAAAAATTATCAAATGTGTTTCTTAGAAACAATTTGAGAGGTCATTGAATGAATTAGCATAAAGGAAAACAAATGTATAATGAAGGGTATGATAAAATGAAAAATGCCTCACATATCTAAGAAAAAATTTCAAATATCAACTTAGTCGATGATTGATTGAACGAAAATTGTTTTAGTGAAATAAAAGAGTTCTTCAAATGAAGAAAAAATTAATAATAATAGAATAAAGAAGATAAATTTTTTTATATTACCTAATAAATGAAAGGCTTATGCTATTGAACACTTAATTGATAGTGTTAAACATTCTAAGTTGAAAAGAAAATATACAACAAATAAACATACTAAAAAATAGTAAAAGTATTCAAATGTGAGGCATAAATAATATTTAATTGACATACATTATTTAAACATAATTGCATAAAGGTTGGGATAAGACGAGAAATATATTGAAGATGCGAGTGAATTTCATGACAAACTAAACAATAAGAAGAAATAAAACAATAGAAAGTGTATAGTGTGTGTATTTATATAAAGGTTACTTAATAGACTATGAGTAGTTTAATAATTTAAATAGTGGTAGGGATATGGTGGGTATAGGTATTATAACAGGTATGGGGACGAGGAGCAACCAACAACTCTTTAACACCTGAAAGGAACCATAGACATCCCTTTATTGATGGAATCACTGAAACCCCCCTTCCAAAGCAATGGAAGGCTCCTACAGTATCTTATGATGGTAGTACAGACTCGGAAAATTACCTGTCCGTATACACCAATCAGATCAGTCTTTACTTAACTAATGACGTCTTCTTATGCATAACATTCTCTTCTACTTTAAGAGAGCCCGCCCTAAAATGGTTTGCCAACCTTTCGCAGTTCTCCATTGATTGTTTCAACCCTCTAACCTTAACCTTCACAACACATTTCAAAACCAACTGTTGTGATGACATTACTTCCCTTTCCGTCCTCAACATAAGGTAGGAATATGGAGAATCTCTTTGAGCCTTTATTGACAGATTTGGTATAGTCGCTCTCAAGATCAATAATTTGAACCCTGAAATCATACTACAATATAAAATCATCGTCTTGCAAGTGAGGCCATTTGTCGATGAACTATGTATGAATTCTCACGCAAACATGAACGAACTGAGATAGCGCGTCGCTAAGTTCATTAGAGTAGAAGACATGAGGGAGTACTAGAACAAGCTCAAGGCTAAGACTACATAACTAAGAAGAAGGAATCTGACAAGGGACCCGTGTAAAGAAACAATCCACACCCATGATATTGCAAGCCCATAAGATACTCACACTACGCAACTGTTAATGCCCCCAAAGCGTGCATCTTAGAAGAAGCGTAACAAGTTGATCTCATTCCACCTCCCAAAACTTTCGGAGCCTTGCCAATGCCCATATGAGTAAGTATTGCAAATACCATTCTAACAATGAGCATACTATTGATGAATGTACAACTCTAACAGATAAGGTAGAATAGCTGATAAGGGTTGGACACCTTAAGCACTTTGTAAAGCACAAGGACGAGGGGGCATCCAAATTTGGGTATCGAAGATACAATAACAGAAGAGGTGACAAGAGAGACAAAATTAGGTACGAAAGAAGAGAAAGATTGACATAGCAATAAGAAAAACGTCATGATCATCAAGATGATAGGCCTCCTCTAAGGGGTACGATCAACACCTTATCTGGAGGTTTTGTAAAGGGAGGGTCCTCCTCCTTGGCTAAGAATAAGCACTTGAGAGTAGTCTAGTCAATACATGAAATATCATAGAGGTATAAGATAGGATGCCTCCAATCACGTTTACAGACTCTAACTTTCAAGGAGTTAATCCAGACCAAGATGACCCGATAGTCATTAGAGTTAAATTTGAGAGCAGTGAATAAGATATTAGTTGATCAAGGAAGCTCAATAGTTTTTGGGTTTTTGCATGAATCGCCTGGCCGCGATGAACATTCGCTAGGTGACACAAACAAGATTTGCATGTTTTGGGGTTTCATGGTTATTCTGATTGGGGAAAAAGAGATTTTTCTTGTTGATGGAATGTTGGATGTTAACAATTGGCGAATTACAATGTGATTGAAATTAATAGGATGGAATTTTTGTGAATAGACTTTTAGGTTTTGAAAAATTGGGAATTTTGAGTGTAGGAATAATTGATGCGTGAATTACATTAAAAATTTGTATGCTTGCATTGAAAACGATAATAAGTACCATTGGAAGTATGATTGCCTATTGAATATACGTTTTGGAATTTTTGGGACTTTCACAGGTTTGGGGAAATGTTGGGTTTTACCCAAAATTTTATGTACCGGCTGGCGGCACCTTACTTGTCGCTAGGCACCAGCATAGGCAAAATGGCACATTGTGGTTGTGAGGTGTAGATGAGGGTCTATAATTCATTTGAGTTAAATCTCATTAGGTATGTGGATTTGTGGACTCTTGGACAAGGGGCTAGTGAGGTAATACACATGAATTAAGAGTAGGAAATAATTTTATTGTGATTTGGTAATTGGAAGAAGGGTGATATGAAAAACAATGCATATTAAGGGGCTATATTAGGACTATACATAAGTTGGCTGCATAATAAGAATTAGGAGTTGAAGTTCTCTTGGGAGCTGCCTAATTGGAGTGTAAGGGGGGGTTATAAGGCTAAATATTGATGTTGATGTTGGGATTGTATGAGGGTTGGCTGAAAGGGGTGATTATAGTTATTGATTAAATAAGATTAGAATTCAGATTGAGATATGGGATTATTGGTTGCTGGAATTGGAGTTCCTATGTTTAAGCTTAACTTGTGATTGGGTTTGAAGGTGGATATGGTTCCAAATGGGAATGGTATGAGTGCATTAGTAATGCATAGGCATAAGGGCAATATGGATCAGGTTAAAGTGTAGGAGTTCACAATTTGGTGTTTCCAGGTGAGTCTACTAGAATTTGAGAGGGTGAGACTTGATTTTGCAGGGTGCAAAATAATAATAAAAACTAGTAAAATTGCGTTAGTAGTGTAGCCTTGTGGTGGGGTCTGGACTGCCAAGCGATAGCTACAAAAACAGAAGCCCACTAGATGCATGACGCCTGGCAGCTAGGATAGTCCCAACAAGCGATACCTGTAGAACCAAAGACCTCTAGAGCGATTGGCACTTGACGGTGAGAGGCTTCCGCGAGGCGGTTTGCGACTAAACTTCCCCTGATGGCACTTAGGCAACGCCAAGTGATAAAGTAGGGGACACGGGCTTGTTTCTATGGATTGGTGAGTGGTCTACAAGGCTTTGGATGATGCCTTAAGTATGAAGTTTGCTGAAGCATTCCTTGAGTTGTGGCTCGGAATGACATTCCTTGAGTTGTGGCTCGGAATGACATTCCTTGAGTTGTGGCTCGAAATGGAGGGTAAACACTTGGCGATCCCAAGTTATGGCCTGGTGATATTGGTAACCGATGTGAGTATGTGAGTTGTGGCTCGTATGGATGGTCTCCAATTGATTAGTCAATCACAGGTTGTGGCTAGTGATGTTGTTAATGTTGTGTCGAGAGTATGAATTGTGGTTTGTATTAGGAACTCCACCTGATGTTACGGATGGTGGTTTGTAACACGTGTATCTACGAGTTGTGGCTTGTAGAGGTGGAACCATGAGTTGTGGCTTGTGGCAATAAAAGACATTTTAAGGTCATCATCTGAGGATGTAGGACGTGGATGAACATGATGGTGGTCATATTTTCTAGAACTAGAGGATAGTGGTTCTCAGAAAACAGCCTTCCAAAACCCTATTTTCCTCTCAGATTTTGCCTTTTATAGGTCTTACTAATTGGTTAATTAAAAAAAACATGAATTAACCTTTTTATTTCTATTCAAGGCCCATCATTTAAAGGTTTTTCAGCCCCTTTTTGCTACCCCCCTAAGGTCTCTCTCATCTTTTCATATTCAGCCACACAACCTTTTAGCAAAAAGAAGTTAAATTTGAGTCCACCCAGGTTCGAACCAACACCATGCCAAAGTAGTATCAACTCTAAACCATCAGGCCAACCCATATTCCTTGCTAACACATACATTTCAAACATTATCTTATACTGAGTGTGGCCCAACATATTATAAAAACTTTAATAACAAAATACACATAATTGGCATACTTAGGACTTGAACCCAAGTCCTCACACACAATCAAAGCACTCTCAACCACTTGAGCTAGTACTTTTCCATGTCATACATAAAAGAAATTAATGTCATAAATGCACTAACCTCCCGCATTTATTATTTAATTATTTATTTAAGTAATTAAATTCGCGGATCTTACAGAGGAGGGTAATCTTCCAGAACCGATTAGTACGAGCCATGATCTCTCACACTCCATTGGACTTCTAAAACCACCAGACTACAACCTATAGTGGTCATGTGTTACCCCAATACAAGCCAGACTCGTAATTGGGGCCCCAACAAAGCATCGTCTCAAGACCTCCATCCAATTTTGTGTAGAATCCCTCAAGCAATTCACCTTTGCCCCTAGAACCGCCTGGTGCCACATTCGTGTCGCTAGGCACAATCGAGCTCCAGGCCACCTAACGGGCACCCCACACCTATAGGTGCCAGGCGCTATCCAATGCCTTTGTCAGCTTGCTTCCGCCTGGTGGGTGATGAGTTCAAATTTTTGCCCTCATTTAATATTTAAATTTGGGAATTTAATTGAATTTTCTGTGCTTAAAGATTGATTTAATTAGGATTTGTGATTATTGGATTTATTGAGTAAGTTTGGTAAAAGTGGCGTAAAAATTGATTTTAGTTGCATAAAATATTATTGGATATTCTAACGTTTGTTGATGCAGCTGGAATTTATTTTTGGTCAATTAATAATGTGATTTTGAAATATTCAAAGTTACAAAATAAGTCCAAAATCAAGAAATTCTGAAAAAGAATAAATCAGGAGCTAAATGCACCCCCAGTTTTTATTTGCACACTCCTTCCTCAAGTGGACCACAAAAACCTGTTCTGCACCCCCAGTTTTCACTAAGTTGCACCCCTCCTACCACTTAAACTCCACTAAACCAGATCATGCCATGTGGCAATCCCCATCTCTTAAAATTAGCCAACCAAAGCAAGCCACGTGGCAACAATCCTTGCACCAACAAGCTGTCCAATGGAAGGCTGCCACGTCATCATCTTCATCTCCCAAAACCCTAACCCTAATTTTCTCCTCTCCTTCCATCACCATGGCAGCCGCCACCCTAGCCACTGCCTTTCCACCATCAACCACCGCGTCGGAGACCACACAGCAGCCAAGGAAGCCGGAAACCACCGTAGTGCGCGACCATCATCTCCGCATCTCACACCATCTTCCTTCTCGCCGGTGAAGTCACGAACTTGCACAGTCTTCATCATCTTCACCGCGCCGTCCACCATGGGAATGTGCCTGGAACGTGCAGCATCGCGTCCGCACACGAACCACAACTACAGCAGCGCGACTCCGCACTTGCAACCATCGCGTCCGCACACAAACCACCTTCTTCTCGCCTCCGCGGCACTTCTTCCTCACGCAGCAGCCATGGAAACTGCCACCGCGAAGCAAACTGGCGCGCCTCCATTGCAGATCTGCGAACAACAACAACAACCGCAGTTTCGCACACCACCATCTTCCTCCCTCCATTCGCGCCGCCGTTTCCGACAACCATCGCAGCTCCGCGAACCAGAACACCACCACCACGAACCTGCATCTGCGCGAACCTTCTCCGCAGCGCATCCGCTAGTGCAAACAGTGCGCATCTTCACCGCAGCGCGTCCTCATCGCTTAGCTATGGCAGCCGCCGCCGTCAGCCGTGCAGCCAAGGAAGAAACATGGGGCAGAAACCCTAATTCTGGAAAGTGCACTCTGCGCCACGTGTCAGCCTCTGATTGCACAGTCAAATTGGTCAAATTTGGTCAACTGGTCAACGTCAGCAGTCAACATTGGTCAAAACTGCAAATATGGTTAAATGAGAGGGGTAGAATTGGAAATTTGACAGCAATTAAGTTGCTAATTAATTAAATAAAAATAAAAGATTTTAGCAACTGACAGATAAAGCCCAAAGTCCAGTTGAAGCCTATATAAAGAGACTTAAGGGAGCAGAAGGGACTGACAATTTACAGCTGACAGCTTAGACACTTAGAACTCTCTGGTTTTGGCAGATACCGTCTCCACCACATCTCTCATCCTTTCTTTTATTTTTCTTTTCATCATATTATCATGTATTCCATCAAAGCCATGGAGGGCTAAGCTTTAAGGGTTGATTCCACTGTAATTTCTTAAATGGATTCTGAGGTTAGATGAATTTATATGTTTTGTTATTTTGATTATTGTTGTGGTTTTTGTTTATCTATGTCCTTTGCTTCTTAATCGAATAGAAAATAATGATTTTAAATCTACATGCATGCTAATCATATGAGTTAAAAGGTTTTTAAATTAAATTGAGACTTTACTTTGATTTTGTTTAGAAACTTTCATTTGATTAAATAAGTTTTTGCCAATAATTGAGACTTTAATTTGATTAGAGGTAATTACTTTAACTAAAATTAGTCAAGACTTTACTTTGATTAATTAAGTTTTCTATTTGGTAAAGAAACAAAGGAATAGACATGATTAGGCATAGTAAAATTAATTGAGACTGTACTTTGATTGAATTTACTATGGACAATCTAATAATTCTCACTTTTAATTGAGACTGTACTTTGACTAAAAGTGAGGATGCC
This sequence comes from Vigna unguiculata, assembly GCF_037176805.1. Lineage (NCBI taxonomy): Eukaryota > Viridiplantae > Streptophyta > Magnoliopsida > Fabales > Fabaceae > Vigna > Vigna unguiculata. The sequence goes on along the minus strand of NC_140792.1, from coordinate 8,911,631 downwards.
AACAAATGAATTGAGTCTTTACATTGATTTATTTGTAAATCAACAACAATAATTAATTTAACAATAATCTCTAGATCACCAATGAAGAATCTTATTTAGAAAAAGCAGTGGAATTGACCTATTTACTATTACTGTGTTTACAATCTTCCGTGTCATTTTCTTTGCATATCAAAACCCCCTATTTTTATAGTTGCTAGTTTTAAATTGCATTTTTGAGAATCAAATATTTGAGATCAATTCCGTATTCGTTGTGAGACGACTCAGGGTTATCTTAACCCTAACTATTTTCTTCACTACAAACTGGCAATATACTGAAGTTGCTAAAGTAATGGTAATTTGATCGCCTAACGACAGCGATATCAGCGGGACCACCCCTTTCACTAGGCGCCCCGTACTCAAGGCTTCCCTATTTTCCCCATATCACCTGGCAGCTCATCACATGCCTCTAGGCGCCACACTAGTAACGCCACTATTACTGGTTTTTGGCATTTTGGGACTGGTTCTAAAGAACCCTAAGCATTTAACATATAATTCCTAGCACAATTATGTCTATCCGGTCATAATCATATAACTAAATCACCATTCAAACATTTATGGTTTCACAATTGAAATCATACTATTATTAGTTATCAATGTAATTCACTATATATCACATGCATCAATCCCTATATATTCATATATATACTCCACCATTTAAATCCATGCTAGCATTCAATTTCAAGTTATGAATAATACATGCTCATATCAAATATAAAGTACTAGCACTCTAACAACTTAAGCACATGATTCTATGCACCAATGCGAATTAATATAGCACTTCACGCCTCTTATACAACAATTTCCTTTATATTGATACACATGCATTCACCAATAAACCCATTCTCAACATGTGACTAACCCAATTCATGCAACATTGAACTTACCTCCAAAACAGTACCTACACACTTCATTTATCCTAATGCATCACACTAAAACCAATATTTTAGCACTTTACATGATCATGTATCCATACATAAATTCACATCAGTTGTTACTTGAAATTATCAAGAGATTATTCATGCATTTTAAAGACTTCCAAACTAGCAATCATGCTTATCACATATCTCCAACTACAAACATCCAAATTAATATCACTCTGCATAAACTAAATCGGATGGTTAACAAATCAAAAAACGCAGTTTTACAAAAACTGCGCACACTAGGAAAATTGGTGGTGCCTAGTGCCCAAAAGTAAGAACTTGGCGCTTGGTGGTATAAAACCAGCGTTCGACGGCCCTTACTGTGCGAAAACATGATAAATAGTGTTTTTCATGAAAAAAACACCAACACGCATCGTCTGGCGGCAACTCTTCACCACTAGGCGGTTCTTAACAAAAACCTATAAATTGGGTTGTTTCAACATGAGTTGCTTGGCGGCTTTGAAGGTTTGTTAGGCGGTTTTTGGAAAATTCTAGAAACGCAATGTAATCCAGAAAATGTACAACTATTGATTGAGGCTTATCATACAATGCACAATTACATTTGTGTATCCTTTTAATGTTACTTTTGGGGGAAATTAAATATTTTGAAAACCACATCTTTTTGCATATTTAATTAAAGGTACCGTCTTAGGACGGACATTGTGGGGGTGCTAATACCTTCCCCATGCGTAACTGACTTTTGGACCCAAAATCTGGTTTTTTAGCCGACCTTGTCTTATTTTTTTGGTTTTGCCTTAGTTTTCCAGAATAAACTATGGTAGCGACTCTAAACTCTGTTTTTACAAATTTTATTTTTGGTTCACCGTCCCTTCGCGATTTCAGTTGCGATAATAAAAAACACAAAAGAATCAAGAAGGCAACGAATTGGAGAAACTAGTTCGTGTCGCCTGGTGGACAATGTCATACCGCCAGGTGGTTCATAGGGAAACCTAGAAAACTAGGTTCAAACACATGTGTCGCCTGGCGGTAGTTCATGTGCCGCCAGGCTTTTTGAAAAAAATCCAGAAACGCGAAAAGAATTCGAGCATGGCAGAGACATACATCTTAAGCATCATTTAGTACAATACACAATCATGCAAATTTAAACTTAAACAGTAGGTAGAACTCCCCTAACCTGAATTTCTTGCTCTAAAATGTTCTAGCCGTTCCATTGGTCTAAGTTGTCCTCCCTTATTCTCCCACACTCTAGCCCTTCAAATCACTCTCAATGTAGAGTTTCAGTGCAGTTTGGTGGCTGGTTTTCCTCACTTTACCAGCCCTAAACGAAAATAAGTGAATTAAAATGAAATTAATTTCAATCAATACCTTAATTGGACCTTAATAGCTCCATGCACAACCATTAAGCCAATTCGTGTTTCAAACATATCATAAAAGAATACAATCAAATAATCACACTATTGGAATACATAGGACTCGAACCCAAGTCCTCTCAACACAATCAAGTACTCTCAACCACTTGAGCTAGTACTTTTCCATGTCATGAAAATTAGTGATAAAGGTCGTACCCGTACCCCACCAAATTAAAATGGATAAAATGCAGTATATGAAAGTGAACCAAGTCGTTTTGCAACGACCAATGTTCTCGCTTAAAGCTTCAATTTCCAGATTCAAACACAACACAATAACACAAGGGGGGGTTGGCAGATTCAATATGTTAATTAACAGAATAAATTAAATGTGATAGTGATTAAAAACGTATTGACATCCTTGATTCAAACACAATTTCACTTATCATAGGCCACCAAATTAACACCTCTGCCTTCTCTCAATCCGTTAGATAAGAACTCATTAAGTGAAAGTTACAATCAAGCTTCATTGTGCAATTAAGCAATGCACACATCCTTAAATTCGTGACAGCCAAGCTACACACATTAAGCATGAACATACTTAACCAAAACACATGCAATTACTCTATAAATTAAGCACAAACAGATTCATCACATCCATTCCCGAATTCAGAACATAGATACATGGCAGATTTCACAAAACAAGCATAACCCCAAAGCTTCATTGCATTTTTCATCAAGGAGTCAATACACAAATTTAGCTAGACATGGAAAATGGAACAATCAAGCACTTCAAATCTGAAACAGAACATCAAAAATAAAAACCCCTAACTTATGAATTCTTAAAACGCAAATTAAGAACAAAAGAGAGATTTCAAAGCTTCAATGGAATGTAAAACGGTGCTGTGATATATAAATTCGAAAACCCCATGAATGGGTATTATTCCAAGTCAATAAAATCCACAAAATGAGCTACCCAAGCTATAAAACGAATTCAAAATGTAAAACCCTCATTGGGAGCTGTCAAATGTACATAAAAACGGTAAAAACTAGGCAGAATTAAAGAGTAAAGTAAAGCAAGGACATCACAGACATAACAAGAGAGACAAAAGAGACACAAGATAAACAGACTCAACATAAACAAATGGAAACACATCCAACACAAAAGGATTCAAAGCTGTTAGGTATCCATGAATATCATCCAAGCAATTCAGAACATGTCAAGTGCTCAGTTCAACTCAAAGAGAGAATTGAAAGCAACATAACCTCACAAAATATGCACTGTATCACTTAAATCTCTAGGCTATTGTTTACTCTCAAAGCACCCCTGAAAAATAAACATCAAACAGACTTGGCAAGCCTCTAGAACTAACAACCAAACCAAAAACACATGCAGGTCAAAATTAGAAGGACTTTTCAAGGTTGTAATGGGGCTGAGGACAAGGTGTGGAACATATGGATAAGTAGCTAAGCAACAAAGGAAATAGAGGAGCAATGGGGAATAAGTCTCAATGAAGCATGAAAGTAATCCTAAACACCAACACTTCCAACTTCGATTCTCACACAATGCTCAAATCTAAACTTTTTTTTTTCTTTTCTTTGTTTTCTTTTCTTTGCTTTTTGTTTTCTCTCTTTTTTTATACAAAGAATATGCAGAGAAACAACGATTTTGAAATCCCACCTGGGTATACAAATGAGCAATTCCAAGAACCAATAACAAGTGTGCACACAACCATACTTATTGTGTGCGATCACACTTAGTTGAGCACCCATTCCCAAAACAATTCGAAAGCTCCAAAATTTCCTAAGGTAGGAATACTCATGGTTTTTCAGGCTAAAGGCTTGTAATGAGCTGTAGAACAATGAAAGGATATGCAGGCTCAAAAAGAGGTATCAACAGAAACAGTTCAAGGTAGGCTCATCTAGCTATAGGCTCACAGAACAAAATTGCCTAAATCATATCCCAACATGGATGTGAATCAGAAAAGCATCAGAAAGAGTCAATCCAAGGCCACTGTGCAAGCATTCAAGAGGCATATATCACACAACAAAGAACAAAGAGTAGCTCAAATTCTCACACAGGGTAAAACAATTCCAAAAGCAACTTGACATGCAAAGAGAAAGCAAGGATATCAGTCCATAGAATAACCAACAACTCATCCTCTATAAGTGAAGTGAGTGTCCCAAACAGAAAACAACAACATAACACAAATTAACAAAAAGGAAACAAACAAAAGGAATTAACAACAAACAAACCTGGACAAGTGCAATAAAAGTAAAGAAGGGGAAAGAAAACTCCCTGAATCATGGTGAAATAGAAGTGGGGTCAAGCAGGGAAGTCTCCTCTACAATAGTATCTACTAAGGCAGGATTGTTGAGGAATGGCTTTAGACGATGCCGATTCATTTTGAAGCTCTTATCGGTGGACTGGCTTTTGATTTCAACTGCACCATAAGGATAAACATTAGTGACAACAAAAGGACCAATCCACTTTGATCGCAACTTACCCCCTATGAGTTTAAGTCTGGAGTTATACAGTAAAACTTGCTAACTAACAACAAACTCCTTTCTAGCTATGGAGCTATCATGGAATCTCTTGGTCTTCTCCTTATAGAACATAGAGTTCTGATATGCCTCCAGACGGATCTCATCTAACTCGTTCAACTGTAGCTTCCTTTCCTCTCCAGCTTGATCAAGTGAGAAGTTGCATGACTTGACAACTTAGTAGGCTCGGTGCTCTATCTCCACTAGAAGGTGGCATGGCTTACCAAAGACAACCCGATAAGGAGACATCCCTATAGGTACCTTGTAAGTAGTCCTGTGAGCCCAAAGAACGTCCTCAAGTCTATTGCTTCAATCCTTCCTGTTGGGCTGCACAATCTTCTCTAGGATCCTCTTGATTTCTCTGTTTGAGATCTCGGCTTGCTCATTAGTTTGGGGGTGATATGGTGTAGAAAGTTTGTGCACAACCGCATACTTTTGAAGCAAAACCCCCATGGATCTATTGCAAAAATGGGTGCCCTGGTCACTAACGATAGCTCTAGGAACTCCAAACCTGCAAAATATATGAGACCTAACAAAGTCCACAACAACTCAAGCATCATTAGTTCTGGTGGCTTTAGCTTCCACCTATTTTGAAACATAATTAACAACAAGCAAGATGTAAGTAAAACCAAAAGAAACAGGAAAAAGGCCCATGAAATCTATACCCTAGACATCGAAGACCTCACAAAACAACATACGTTGTTGAGACATCTGTTGTCTCCAAGAAATGGCTCCTCCTGCTCGTTGGCATTGCTCACACATGCTACAAATCCTCCACGCATCCTTGAATGGCAAAATGACCACCAGGTGCAGATGAATGACAAAATTTGAGGATCGAGTCAATCTCATGGTCCAGAATGCATCTCCTGGTAACCTGATCACTGCACATTTTCCACAGATAAGGGTTATCCCAAATGTAATACCTAGCATCGCTCTTGAGTTTATCACATTGAGCTCTGGATGGTAGGGGAGGAAAAACCGAAGTAGCAAGATAATTCACGATGTTAGCAAACCAAGGTGAGGGATAAGTAGAGAGTGTCAACAAACTTTCATCAGGAAAGTCATCCCGGATCGATAAAGCATCATCAGTAGACCTCTCAATCCTGCTCAGGTGGTCTGCAACCAAGTTTTGTGCTCTACTCCTATCATGGATCTCCAAATCAAATTCTTGGAGCCAGAGCATCCATCTTATCTGCCGAGGCTTGAATTCTGCCTTCTTCAACAGGTAGTTAAGAGTTGCATGGTCAGTAAACACAACAACAAGAGAACCAAGCAGATAAGATCTAAACTTTTCAAGTGCAAAAACTATCGCAAGGAGCTGCTTTTCTGTTGTGGTGTAATTTGCTTGGGCAACATCTAATGTCATGGAGGCGTAGTAGATTACCCTCGGCTGCTTGTCAATCCTTTGAGCTAGAACAACCCCCAATGTATAGTTGGATGCATCGCACATCAGCTTGAACAAGGCTGTCCAATCGGGCGCCTGAATGATTGGAATGGTGGTCATGGCCTTCTTGAGGCAATCAAAAGCCTCTTTGCATCCTTCATCAAAGATGAAGTCAACATCCTTTTACAGTAAGTTGGACAGTGGAAGGGCCTTTTTACTGAAGTCTTGAATGAAGCGTCTGTAAAACCCTGCATGGCCAAGAAAAGAACGAACCTCTCGCGCATAAGAGGGGTAAGGCAATTGTGAAATAATTGAAATCTTGGCAGGGTCAACTTCAATGGCCTAACTCGAAATTATGTGCCCCAATACTATGCCTTGTTCTACCATGAAATGACATTTCTCAAAATTAAGAACAAGGTTAGATTGGATGCACTTATTTAAAACTCTGTCCAAACTATCTAAACATGCATCAAAAGAGGACCCATACACAGTAAAGTCGTCCATAAACACCTCTATGCATTTTTCAAGAAAATCACTTAAAGTGCTAAGCATGCATCGTTGGAATGTGCCAAGGGCATTGTATAGGCCAAACGGCATCCTTTTATAGGCAAAAGTGCCAAAGGGGCAGGTGAATGTGGTTTTCTCTTGGTTCTCAAGTGCAATATGAATTTGAATGTAACCAGAAAACCCATCAAGAAAGCAATAATGGGACTTACCTACCAAGCGCTCAAGCATCTGATCAATAAAAGGTAGGGGGAAGTGGTCTTTCCTGGTTTCTTGATTTAGCCTTCTATAGTCGATGCAAACCCTCCAACTGTTTTGCATTCTTGTTGGAATCAGCTCCTCTTTCTCATTCTTAACTATAGTGAGGCCTGTCTTTTTAGGAACAACATGGATGGGGTTGACCCATTGACTGTCAAAAATGGGGTAAATGATCCCAACTTGAAGAAGCTTTGTGACCTCCTTCTTGACAACATTTGAGATGACAGGGTTGAGTCGCCTTTGTGGCTGTCTCACTGGCTTTGCTCCATCTTCCAACAATATCCTATGCATGCATGTTGATGGGCTAATACCAGGAATGTCAGCCAATGTCCACCCAATTGCCTTCTTGTGCTTTTTAAGAACATGCAACAACCTCTACTCTTGTTCAGTAGTGAGGGAGGTGGGAATGATGACGGGCAGTTTGTCGTCCTTCTCCAAGTATACGTACTTGAGGTTGTTTGGCAGGGGTTTCAACTCTGGAGTACTGGATGCTGGCTGAATATTAGGAACCATAGGAGAAGGAGAAATGGGTTCCACAACCTGTACCTCAACATAACAATTAGATGCATATGTACTTCCTGCAACATGGTTTGTGCAATCTGATTGTATAACATCAAAATCAATAGGTAGAACACCCAGAGAGTCAAACTCAGCAGATTCAACATTATCCATAACATATTCAACATTAGAATCAGAATCAAGAACATCAATCCATGCAAACTCAGATAACTCAGACAACTCACACACAAATGAATGTTTTAATGCATGTAAAAAGTAGAAATCAAAAATAAATCCATCAACAACATCAATAATATTGATAACGCTGTCATTGACGCGATCAAATTAATACTACTTATCTATAACAACTTCAGTATTGTTAGGAAAGTAGTCAACAAAATAGAAAGGGTAAAGTAACCCAAAGTCGTCTCCCAACGAACACGTAATTGATTTTTAACAAATTAGTTCTTATAAAACTATACAAAGCGGTTAGTCAAATAAAATAAAAAATATAGGGGATTAAAATAAACAAAGATAGAAATAAAATTTAAAAGATAAAAAGAAATAAAAACAATAGTAAAGAAAATAGATTGATTCCATTGCTTTTTCAAAATAGATTCATCATCGGTTATCTAAAGATTATTGCTCAATTAATTATTGTTGTAGATTTGCAAATTAATCAATGTAAAGTCTCAATTAATTTGTTGGCGTTCTCACTTTTAACCAAAGTACAGTCTCAATTAAAAGTGAGAACTTTTAGATTATCCACAGTAAATTCAACCAAAGTACAGTCTCAATCAAATTTTACTATGCCTAATCATGTTTATTCTTTTATCTCCTCACCAAATAAAAAGCTTAATTAATCAAAGTAAAGTCTCAATTAATTTTCGTTAGAGTAAATACCTTTAATCAAAGTAAAGTCTCAATTATTGGTAAAAACTCATTTAATCATATGAAAGTTTCTAAATAAAATCAAAGTAAAGTCTCAATTAAATTTAAAAACCCTTGACTCATATGATCAATATGCATATAGATTTAAAATCATTACTTTTTATGTGATTCAAAGATAAAAGACATAGATAGATTAAAACCTCAACAATAATAAAAAGAACAAAGAAATTAATTCATTCTAACCTCAGAATCCATAATGAAATTACAATGGAATCAACCCAAGAAGTTTAGAACTCCATGAATGCAAAATAAAGATAAAAGAAGAATAGAGAGAAGAAAAGAGAGAGAAAGAAATTAGGCCCCCCTAAGGGTTCCTAAATTCCGACGTGCCGAGCTTATTTTCTACTTCTCCCTTGGTCTCTTTATATAGGAATTGGACTGGGCTTTTCTGTTGCTAAAATCTCTCAAATATCTTTTGAAATAAAGATAAATATAAATATTTAAAAATACTTGGAGAGATATAGACTATTTGACAAATATAATTGGTTGATAATATCAATATCTAATATAATTAAATTAATTAATTACTTAAAGATATATGATAAATTATCACCAATTAATATTTGTATTAATTTTCCAAATCAACCCTTTGCAATCTCCTTAAATTATCTTCTAAATAATCCAATATCTTCAAGATATATTTGTTTGTTGTGGAACTAAAAAGATTCAAGAAGATCTTGTCATATTTAAAAAGATTTGGTAGTTATTATCTTTTAATATTTTATGATATAATTAAATAAGATAATTATTTAAAAATATCAAATAAAATATCTAAAGATATATTTTCCCAAATTATCTTCTATCATAAAGATAAAGAAAATCGCAAGGTCCAATTTTTCTTTCCTCTCTTCTTGGTTTAGCCAAACTTCTTCACTTTTTCAAGCTTTTCTTGCCGTCTTCATGTAATGTTTGGCCTGAATTTTTGTGCTTTTGATAATTTCTTATTCTTTGATTTATCTTTAAGGTGTCATGAAGCTTTAATCAATTTATTTCCACACCTTTAAATGAGCTTAAAACTTAACTTCAGCTGCATCAACAAACGTTAAAATATCCAAAAATAATTTATGCAGCTAAAAATCACTTTTTAAGACATTTTTATCACACAAGCTCAAACAACCTAATTATCAAAATTATCAATTAAATCACTCTTTAGGCACATAAATTCAATTAAATACCCAGAATTAAACATTAAATGAGGGCAAAAATACGTACTCATCAAATATCAACGTGAAAAACAGAGTGATCCTCAGAAGGATGTTTCATGGCATCTAAAATATTAAAACACACCACAATATGATCAAACTCCATGGACAAAGTACATGCATGGACATCAATCTTGGTTCGTGCAGTTTTCAAAAATGGTCTGCCTAAAATGATTGGTGTAGAACCATGTGAAAATCCCTCTTCCATATCAAGAATGTAAAAATCAGTAGGGAAAATCAATTCACCAGCACGAACCAAAACATCATCAACCAAACCTGCGGGGTGGGAAACACTTCTATTTGCCAACTAAATCACCACACCCGTAGGTTGCAGTGGTATAAGAGAAAGAGATTTAAAAATAGACATAGGCATTACATTTATGAAAGCACTAACATCAAGCATTGCATTTTCAAATTTATTGTTACCTATGATGCAAGGTACACAAAATGTACCTGGGTCCTTGCACTTCTCAAGAATCTGAGGGACAAATTTACCTATCAATGCTGACACATTTCTCCCCCATGCTGATCTTCTCATTTCCCTTTAGCCTCCTCTTGTGTGTGCGCAGCTCCTTTAAGAACTTGGCATATCTGGGAATTTGTTTTTGGGAGGTATGTTCACCTCCACCTTTCTGAATGTTTCTAGGATCTCTCTGTCAACCTCTTCCATCTTCTTGCTTGGAATGGCTATTGGAGGGAAAGGAAGAGGTATGGAAGGTGCAACAATAGAGGTGGAAGGCGTAGAAGTCACACCAAATGTGGAAGGACCAGCTGCATGAGCATCACGCTTTCTCTGAAGTGTGGTAGGGTCGACTTCCCTTTGAGGTGTAGGCTCAAGAGTGGGAACTTCAATGTTCTTCCCAGATCTCAATGTAATGGCACTCACATTTCTCGGATTCTCCACCATTTGTGATGGCAACTTGTCAGAATTCTGAGCCTGTTCTTGGTTTAGCTGAGTGGTCATCTGCCCCATTTGATTTGTCAAAGTTAGGAATAAGGCTCTAGTCTCCTACTGGAATTGCATATTTTGAAATGTCATCATTCTAACCAAATCCTCCAATGAAGTAGAACAAGAAGGTACAGGTGCTACAACAGGAACTGGTGTGGGTATAGGTGGAACAAAAGCAGCTTGTGCAGGTGCAACTCTTTGTTTTGGAGGTGGCTGCACATTTTGAAATTGTTGGTTTTGCTGCTATTGGTTGCCCTGGTTTCCCCATCTCAAATTAGGATGATTCCTCCATCCTGGATTGTATCTGTTTGTTGACAAATCATGGTTTTGTTGCCTATGTTAGGGCCTATTGTTGTTGAAAATATTAGCTGCATAGGCCTGAGGAGTATCCACTGGTGTAAAAGAAGTAGCAGCCTGTTGCAATGTTGGGCAAAAGTCTGTGAAATGATCAACAGATGTACAAAGGCCATAAACTCTTGTAGTTGGAGCTCTTTGATTGGAAGCAAGTTGATTGACCAGTGTGGTAAGAGCATCAATCTTACTCTCCAATTTCTTAGTGTATTCGGCTGCATAGGCCTGAGGAGTATCCACTTGTGTAGAAGAAGTAGCAGCCTGTTGTAATGCTGGGCAAGAGTCTGTGAAATGATCAACGGATGTACAAAGGCCATAAACTCTTGTAGTTGGAGCTCTTTGATTGGAAGCAAGTTGATTGACCAGTGGGGTAAGAGCATCAATCTTACTCTCCAATTTCTTAGTGTATTCGGCTGCATAGGCCTGAGGAGTATCCACTTGTGTAGAAGAAGTAACAGCCTGTTGTAATGCTGGGCAAGAGTCTGTGAAATGATCAACGGATGTACAAAGGCCATAAACTCTTGTAGCTGGAGCTCTTTGATTGGAAGCAAGTTGATTGACCAGTGTGGTAAAAACATCAATCTTACTCTCCAATTTCTTGGTGTATTCGGCTGCCCCTACATCATGAACTCCTCTAACAACTATGGCATCACTCCTTGTGCCACATTGTTGAGAATTGGAAGCCATGTTCTCAATTAGTTGCCTAGCTGCAGCTGGATGATGTTACCAAGAGCACTACCACTTGCGGCATCAATCATGTTTCTATCCATGTGGTACAGGCCTGCATAAAAATACTGTAGAAGGAGATGTTCAGAGATTTGATGGTGGGGGCAGCTTGAACAAAGATTCTTGAACATCTCCCAATACTCATAGAGGGTCTCCCTAGATTGTTGCTTGATGCCAAGAATTTCGTTATGGCTGTTGTCCTTGAAGCTGGGAAGAATTTGGCAAGGAATAATCTCTTCAGATCATCCCAGCTCGTGATGGACCTGGGTGCAAGGTAGTACAACCAGTCTTTTGCATTGCCTTCCAAGGAATGAGGAAAGACCTTCAAGTATACATGGTCCTCCTAGACATCTGCAGGCTTCATGGTGGAAAGGACAACATGAAATTGCTTCAAGTGTTTGCACGGGTCCTCACCTGCAAGGCCATGAAACTTTCGCAACAAGTGTATTAATCCAGTTTTTAACACATATGGAACTTCCTCCTAAGGGTATTGAATGCATAAACTGTCATAAGTGAACTCTGGTGCAGTGAGCTCACTCATGATCCTCTCATGAGGTGGAGGAGGTTGAGCCATGTTATCAGTATGAAAATCAGAATGTTTAGAATAAACAATATACTCAAAATGGAAAGAATGAAGAGTGTCAGGAGTATGATGAGAATCAGAAGAGTCAAGAAAAGTCACTAAATATTCAGCATGCAAAGATGGATTCCTAAGATGCCTACGTCCTTTGTGGAATGTCCTATCAATCTCAGGGTTAATGGGTCATAATGCACTTGGGTTTCCCCTAGTCATGCACCAAAATACATTAATTCTAGTGATATTGGCATAACATAGGGTATAACTACAAGTATACTCAAACGAACTCCAAATGACTTGAAAATCGGTAGGATTGTCCTTTGAGTGCTCAAACAGTTCCAAAAAAAAAATCAGATGCAAGTATTTTTAAAATTTTTTCAAAAGTGGAAAGAATGAAGAAAAATCACAAAAAACATTGCTGAAATATAGAAAATGGCATTTTATGGAGAATCTGAGTTTGCAAACCAGCAAAGCGGGTTACCAAAAGGTAGGAAATTAAATTCCACCCCAAATGCATATAAAATAATAGTGATTCTGATAACCAGAGCAAAAGTTATGGTTCTCTGAAGTTTGACTAAAAATCAGTCAATTTTTTTTTGAATCTCTCAAATCAGACCATGCCAATTGCTCCAACTACTTTTCCCATCAAGTTCAATATCCTAGAAGTGGGGGAAAAAATTTCAAGTCAAAATAAGCACCATAGCTACCAGAACAAAAATCCACAAGATAAATGCAGAATCAAACACTATTCAACACTATTCACTACACTAGAATTCACACTATTCATGCGCGCCGCGACACTATTCACTCTACTACACAGATAACACGCACACTACACGAAAACACACAGAAACACTACCACAATCAACATATACCAATTCAACCACACTTGAACTATAAACACACCAAAACACCAACTCACAAACACAAACACACTGAAAATTTTACTTTGCACAAAACTATTGGTCCCGGGCAATGGCGCCAAATTTGATAGAGGCCGTACCCCACCAAATTAAAACAGATAAAATGCAGTATATGAAAGTGAACCAAGTCGTCTCCCAACGACCAATGTTCTCGTTCAAAGCTTCAATTTCCAGATTCAAACACAACACAATAAAATAAAGGGGGGGTTGGAAGATTCATTATGTTAATTAATAGATTAAATTAAATGCGACAGTGATTAAAAACGTATTGACATCCTTGATTCAAACACAATTTCACTTATCATAGGCCACCAAATTAACACCTCTGCATTCTCTCAATCCACTAGATAAGAACTCACTAAGTGAAAGTTACAATCAAGCTTCATTGTGCACTTAGGCAATGCACACATCCTTAAATTTGTGACAGCCAAGCTACATACATTAAGCATGAAAATAACTTAACCAAAACACATGCAATTACTATGTAAATTAAGCACAAACAGATTCATCACATGCATTCCCGAATTCAGAACAGAGATACATGGCAGATTTCACAAAGCAAGCACAACCTCAAAGCTTCATTGCATTTTTCATCAAGGAGTCAATACACGAATTTAGCTAGACATGGAAAATGGAACAATCAAGCACTTCAAATATGAAACAAAACATCAAAAATCAAAAATTCTAACTTATGAATTCTTGAAACGCAAATCAAAGCTTCAATGGAATGTAAAACGGTGTTGTGATATATAAATTTGAAAACCCCATGAATGGGTCTTATTCCAAGTCAATAAAATCCACCAAATGAGCTGCCCAAGCTAGAAACAAATTCAAAACGTAAAACCCTTATTGGGAGCTGTCAAATGTGCATAAAAACGGTAAAACTAGGCAAAAACGTGAAAAATCCGAAAACCCTCATTGCGACATTGGGTATTATTGGACATGTTTTATTTATGAATTTCTTTTATGAATATCATTGTTTATGGTTAGCTTACCCCTATTTGTTTGTTTGTGTGTTTGTTGTATGTGCGATGATCGTATAACATGTGTGTTATACGGAAGCAGATGATATTACAGATAATCTTGACAAGAAGTAGATTGACGAGAGGTTGAGGCGGACTCAGGAGTTTTTATAATATATTTACTTGTTTAAATCCGATACTAAAAATTATGTAATTTTCTTTTGATCGCAAATGTTATTAGAAGTTTTTGACAAAGTGATGGTTTGAACTATGTAATTTAAATTAGAATATAAGTTTTTTATTAGTACATTTTCAATGATAATTCTTTTTTCGCTAAATGCGAAAATTTTCTAACGTTCTGTGACGTCCCAAAATTGGGGTGTTACAACGATGAGTCCTCTTTTTCTATCAATTCATCAGAGGATTTCATTTGATAAGTTAGCAACGTTGTATATCCTTGAGGTAGTGAGACTTCTATAGAGTACCGACAAGCATTGTTTCAAATCAAGATCCATGTTTCACCTCGAGGTTTTAACAAACATTACAAATACCTTTGGGTACATAACTAAGGATGAATTCAGCATACCATTCTCAGACCGATGGGAAGTAAAAAAGGATTATTTAGTCTTTGGAGGATAAGTTGAGAGCATGCGCGTTAGATCATCTTGGGAGTTTGAGTGATGTTTTGCCATTGATGGAATTCACGTACAATAATAGTTATCATTCTAGTATCAGGACGACACCTTATGAAACTTTGTATGGAAGAAGATGTCGAACACCGTTGTGTTGGTATCAAGACAAGGAAGCAGTGGTAGTAGGCCTTGAGTTGTTACAATAGACTACGAAAAAAGTAAGGTTGATTCAGAAACTAATGAGGGAAACTTAGAGTAGGCAAAAATCTTATGCCGATAAGACAAAAAGACCATTGGAGTTCGAGGTAGGAGATCATGTGTTTTTGAAAGTGCTGCTGACGATGGGGGTAGGAAGGGCTATCCGATCAAAGAATTTGTGCCAAAGTTTCTTGGACCATACCAAATCCTCAAGAAGATTGGACTAGTAGCTTACGAGATTGTGTTACCACCTTAGTTGGCAAACTTGCATATTGTGTTTCATGTATCTCAGTTGAGGAAGTATGTTCTAGATCCAGTACATGTGTTAGAGGTGGACGACATTCAAGTCAAAGAAGATCTAACTGTGGACGCTGGACCAATGCAGTTGTTAGAGAAGATCTTCCTAGTTTCCTTATTTTGGGTCATGTGCAGTTGTTGCAACTTTCATTATATATTTTTTGTTTTCCTTAGGAGTTAAAGAGTAAGGAGGGGAAGCAAGCAAACGACCAGGGTAGAGGACTCAAAGAGAGACGCAAAGAGAGTGAGAGACGAAAGCTTAGAAAGAAATTGTTGGGGGAACTTGCATATGATTATAAAACGATGAAGAGTGTGGTTTATGTGTGGTGGGATCTTCTTTGAGTGTTGTGACTGTAAGATCGGAGAAAAAATAGAAAAAAAGGGAAACACATAGAAAAAGAATTGATGGCTTGTTTGAGATTGTGGATTTATTTAGATTAAGTATTTTATTTAATTTTGATATATAATGGAATAATTAATTGAATGATTTAAATTAAGTGTTGTTTATTTATTTTAATTATTTTATGGAAATATTAAATATGGAATATAAGTGTCTTTAGCTAAATGGTCGTTGTATTTTGTTTTTTAGAAACTCCAAGGTAGGGGCTTTTTCTGGTTCCCTGGAAGACTGACTACTGGTGCGGAAGATGAGTTGTGCTGTTAATAAAGATTCTCTTACTTACGCAATTCAGTCTTTAACAGCGCAATATTTCATGAGAAAATTATATGGATTAGTGGTTGGAGTGTAGGTGTCCAACTAACAGTGCATGGGTTTGATCCTTGACTAAATTTTGGAAGTTTCGTTTTGTTTATTTTTCTTTCTTATTTAAGTGGTGGGGCCCACTATATTTCAAGTAGTTTTCTCTCTCTTCCTTTAGATTAAGTGGTCACATGGTGTAATGCTTATTTCCATTGCCGGTATAACATGATGTTGCATTAGATTATTATTTAACATTACACTGCATCAGAATTTTATTCACGCTGCATCATTTTTATCTTCTAATCTTTCTATCTTTTTGGATTGTTATTTATAAATAATACAACG
The DNA here is from genome assembly GCF_037176805.1 of Vigna unguiculata. Classification (NCBI taxonomy): domain Eukaryota; kingdom Viridiplantae; phylum Streptophyta; class Magnoliopsida; order Fabales; family Fabaceae; genus Vigna; species Vigna unguiculata. The sequence continues at coordinate 8,895,364 of NC_140792.1, read as the reverse complement.
GTCCAAAAAAAAAATTTAATTGGAGAATATTAACAGAAAGATTGTGAGTGAGAGGGGGTTTATAGGTTGAAAGTTAGGGTTTTAGAAAGAAGCATTGAGGAGAGAAACAAGAGTAGAGAAATTGAGAGTTGAAGGCTACGGGAGAAAGGCAAAGTGAAAGAGGTAGGGGAAGTTAACTTTGTTTTCTATGTTGTTTGAAGTTGACTTTACTTTCGCTGTTGTGGTTTGACATATGGTTTTTGGTTGCTCTTGTATGACGTAAGTTTACGATGTTTGAAGATTTCTTGTATTTTTGTAATTGCTACATTTTCTTTGGTTGTGGAGTACATAAACCAAGGAGCGTGAGGTGCAGGTTTCTTCTTGGATCTGATCAATATAAAACGTGAGGTTAATGTGTAGTCATAGAAGGATGAGAAACCAGGTTACTACATGTATTGGGGCATATTTGTTTCAAATGGGGATTGTGGTTTCCAAGGTGCGATTAAGGGTGTATGATGGGTTCGTTACAATAGGTGCTGCGATAGTGGATTTGGGACCCTACTATTTTCTCGCATGGCTGCATCTTTTGGAGTGGAACCATGGGATGGACTCAGAACATGGTGGTGGCTGCGCGTATTGGTTCGGAGTCGTGGTTCGTGGTAGTTTCATGGTGAGTGCGAGGAATTCGTGGTTGTTCCATGCTGATGCAGGTTGGTGCAGAACTTTTTGTGTTGCTGGTTTTGGGTTGGATGTATGGGTGCTGCCATTTGGGTTCCAATTCGTGTGAGTTTTGTGGGTTCCTTTTGGCTGCATGGTGTTCGCGTACATGCGGGTCTACAACTTCATAGGGGTGACTCTGTTTCTATTGGTGCATGATATTTGTTCTCTTTTCAAAACTCTCATAAATTTGTGTAGTGGGGTGTGTTCGGTGCATGCATGAATAATGGAAGGAACTAAGGGTCATTAGAAGTGAGCATAGGTGCTACGTTAGGGTTTTGAGAATTTTGGCTAGTTTAGTGGTCCTTTTGGGTTTCAAACCTTACGTTAGAGGTTAAGTGCATGAATCATATGAGTTTAGGTTTGCTGTGTGAGGAGCGTGAATTACGTGGATTAGTTGGTTTCTTTTTCTCCTTGAGTCTTGACAGTGAGAGAGTGGTCCAATTTCACGTCCATACTATTAGTGGTTTAAGGGTGCAAGTTACTTTTGCATGGGATTGTTCACGTTGGAATTCTTTAATTTAGGTGCAACCTAGACATTGAATTGGTCTTTCTCTTTCCCATGAAATTACCGTTGCTTTCAGATAGGTGAAGGTGCAACACATAAAGTTTTGGGTGTTCAAAACCAATTTTAGTTTGATGGGATGTTTGTACTTTGGTATTTCATTATTATATTATTGTTTCTTACTACATTGCTTTTCTCTCTCCATTAGCAGCCAAACATTTAAGGGTTTGAGGCTTCTTATTATGACGTGAAGTAGTATGGGGTTGGGTTTTTTACTTTCTATTTCACTTCTTTCTGCAGTTTTCTCTCTTTTTACCACATATTAGTTGCTTGGAAGAAGGCATGGACCCACACATAAAGTCATATTCTCTTTCCTTAGCTTTTAGCCCTTTCAATTATTCTTGATGCATATCACGTTTTGTTGGTGCATGAGTGGGAGGTGGTATTTAGTTGAGATAAAAGACATGTAAGGTGGGACCTTGGTGAGAAATTTTCTTAAAATCACGTTGCTGTAGTCTTGGTTGGTGAAAGGTAGGGTTTTGTTTTTTAATTGTTCTACTTCACATATTCGTGGGGCCCACATGTAAGGTCTAGTATGCAATTTCTTTCCATTTTAGGTTAATCTATATTAGTGTTGATGTGAGGGGGCATAACATGTGTGTAGTTTTATTAAGTTGAAATGGGACCCAGGGTATGCATGCATGGAGCTTTTAGCATGTGGTTTCTTATCATTCTTTTGGTACAACATGTTCATTCTTTTGGTAAAGATTCCGGACCACATTAATATATAAGGTTATGTTGCTTTGTGAGAGAGAGATTTACGTGAGGATAGTGAGAGCCTAAAGGGCGCGTGGTTTTAAATTTATGGTGGGGAAGTGATGTGAATAAATGGGTTATGTGATTGGTGATCCTTCTTGGTTTTATGGATTGCGTGGTATGGAGTTTAAGTGGTGGTTTGAGGATAATTACTTGAGTGTGATGTTATACTATGTTTGAATGAATGTCATTCGTTGGGTTCGTTGTATAAATGTGTTATTTTATAAGTTGATGGGTTTATGTTATGGAACTTTATTTTTATTATTTGATAAGTTGATGGGTTTATGTTATGGAACTTTATTTTCCATGCATGATGTGATGGTGTATATTTTGCTGGAAATCTCATGTGTTACATGTTGGGAGTGTTTTGCCTTGTTGAAAGCTCTTGGTGGAATTATGTGTTGTGTGAGGTTTTCCGTACCTAGGAACCCAATGGTGACTCTTTCGCCTATGTGAAGCAGTGAAAATTGGTCCTCTTCGCTTGTGTGAAGCAGTGGTAGAGGATTAGTTCGAGTGTTATACCCTCTCGCCTGTGTGAAGCACTGGGGAGGGGATAAATCTTTCACCTTATTTCGGCTCGTTACGAGGGGAAAGTGTTATACCCTCTCGCCTGTGTTGAAGCAAGATTTTGATGATGATAAAAGAAACCTAAGAGCCATTTGGAAGTCAATATGAAGAACACGTGTTTTTATGTTTGAAGTTATCTTGTAAATTGTTTTGACAGTACTTAGAATAATTTAGAATAAACAACAAGATCGAAATTATGGTATTTCTGAAAAAACCAATGTGATAATCGATTATCACTTAGGATAATCGATTATCCTGAATTGAGTTCAATTTTTCAGAAAAACATTAGAATAATCGATTATCACCTTTGATAATCGGTTATCTGCTCAAAGTTTTGTTTTTAGAAAACACACTAGAATAATCTATTATCACTAGTGATAGTATATTATCTCTGTTAGTTTGAACATGACTGTTTAGTTTTTGACCTAATTTTTGAAATCCCTATTTAAGGAACAACAAAGTTACTTTGAACTAACCTTTTTGAGAAGCTAGAGTGCTAGTGCTGTGACCGCAAAGAGATTTCTCTAAGTGTTCTCAAAAGAGCTTTGAAAAACCTAGTATGGGTAGAGTGATAACTTTTCTTGAGATGGTTTTCTAGGAGATTGAGTGTTGCTGTTGTTGCCAGGAAAGCTAAGGTCAAGATTCTTTGTGTGATTCAGAGAAAAGTGTTAATCTCTTGTGTCTTCAAGAGAGGTGTTTTCTTTCCCTATTCTTTTGTTATCTGATTGTAATATGATATTTGTTAGTGATTGAGTTAATCTCTTTATTTGAAGAGATTAACAACTGGACGTAGGATCTTGTGATCTAAACCACTATAAATACTTGTGTTCAATCTTCTTCTCTATCTCTATATTTTATCTACTATTGCTTTTAAAGGAATTGATATTTAAATTAATAGGTAAAATTTTGGAAAAATTTTAAAGTATTAATTTTAATACTAAAAACCAATTCACCCTCCTCTTGGTTTTTGTCCAAGCGCTAAACATTCCGCTGCGTGATACCAACAAATGTTGTTGTGGGCTAAGAGGTCGCAGAAAACCAAAACTTGATCATGATCATGATGTTTAAAGATTAGATGAATGTGATACTATGTTTAGTTTAGTATGAGTATTTGGATTTTGGGGTTTGTGTGTTCAAACCAAGAATTGATTGTGATTATAATGCTTAAGTGTTACTTGAATGAGATGTTGAGTATTATTTGTCATGTTTATTTATGAAATTCTTTTATATATCATTGTTTATGGTTAGCTTATCCCTATTTGTTTGTTTGTGTGTTTGTTGTATGTGCGATGATCATATAACGTCTGTGTTATAGGGAGCAAATGATATTGCAAATAATCTTGGGATGGAGTAGATGGACGAGAGGCTGGGGTGAAGTCAGGAGTTTTTATAATTTATTTAGTTATTTTAAATCAGATACTAAAAACTACGTAATTTACTTTTGTTCGAAATTGTTATTTGAATTTTTTTGACAAAGTGGCGTTTTAAACTATGTAATTTAAATAAAAATATAAGTTTTTTTATTAGTACATTTCCAATGATAATCCTTTTTCGCCAAACGTGTTTATTTTTTAACTTTTCGTGACATCCCAAAATTGGGGTGTTATAGTGACCTTACCATCGTTATTGATTACATGCTTTTCGTTTTGCTTGGGCTAATGCTTTAGTGTCTTTTCTATGCAAAATATCTATGGTATATGTTGTAACTAGGGTTTTATTCACGTAAGCAGGCAACATTTGGGTTGCAATAGGATAACATATTTTTCTCTCATGGTTAAATTGCCTTGTGGAAATCCATGGCTTGCATTGAGAGTTTGCTACTGTTATGATGCGACCATGCTTGTGTTGCTATAGCCTTTTGCCTTATTTTAATTGATAATATTGTAACTTTTGGATGGGACAACCATGCTTGATGGGGTTTGAGGGTGTGGATCTCATGTGGTTTCTCGTGGGTCACTTTATGGTTCATGTAGGAGAGATATTAAGAGTTTAGCAAAGGAGGAATGTTTTGTTTTGGTTTCTCTTTTGCTATTTTATTACTTTGCTTTTTAATAGTAGAATACCTATAACATTGATAGGACAATAATATTCTAGTTTTTCTATTTTGTGTGTAGCCACTCTGTTATTATCCTATGTTACATGCCAAGTCCCTGTTGGAAGAGAGTCTCATGCATTGTAATTTTGTGTTTTTGGTTGTTCATTTTTTGGGTTATGTGAGAGATATGAGACATGGTGGAGTGAGTGGTTTTCATTGTGTCTTTGAAATGGGTCTTGTGAATGTTAAGTAGAGTGGGGCCAGGTTGAAGTTTTGGACTCCTAAATTTCTATTACATGTTTTATCTGGATAGAAAAGCTTGGCCCACATGCATGTAAAATTACTCTCTTTCTTCTTTACTTTTCAAACCCTAAACCCTAAGTATCCATAAATGCATGGTACCATATAGCTTACGTTATGGCAGTTTTTACGTGTTTCATACTGAGCATTAGGTTTCATGAATTTAAGTACCCAATTGCATACATCTATGTGTTATAGGCATGTATTTCGTTCTCTTTCTAGTGGACTGGCACTCAACGAAAATGTTGGGTGGCTTGGGTTAAGTCAGAAGGTCAACCTGTGAAGATGAGAGAAACCCATGGTCTGTAGTGGTTTAATCGAAGTTGACGGGTTCCTCTTTTGGACATGTTGAATCACGTTGATATTTCGCGTTGGTTGCATTTTGGGAGCTACATGAATCCAGATGCGTTGGGCTTTATCCATGAAGGGTTAGGATGGGTTATTTTTACTTATACGTATCAATTGGGAAACGACCTCTATCTCGTGGAAAAGATGGAACCACTCGGGTAAGGTTTTTCCATAATACCTAGAGAACCAAAGATGTTTCACCCTTAGTTCCGACTCATTGCTGAGTATAGTGCCTAGTGAGCGATTCACCAAAGTTTTTACTCGTAAGTCCTTGAGGAATAGGGGAGACAAGACGACACAAACCATATGGCACTACACAATTTTTCTCTTTACACAACATCTAAAAAGTGTGGTCAGAAGTTAAAAAAGTGTGGCCTAAACTTTAGGCAACACTTTGGCAACAATTTTCTAAGTGTGGAGGATATGCGTGTGGGCTTAGGTTATAGGCAACAATTTTTGTACTAAAAGCCACACAATTTATAAAAATGTTGTCTTATAGAGTTAAAATAAGCCACATATTTTAAATGTTGCTTATTGTATATAAACAACACTATTTAAATGTTGCTTATTATTTATAGACAACACATTTCAAAATGTTACTTTTTATTTATAAACAACACATCTTAACTGTTGCTTATTATATAAACAACAATTTTTTAAATGGTTCCTAACTTGCATATAACACTTTTCTAATATGACCAAAAATTAAATATTAGATATTATAACATTTTTAGCAAAATTTTTAAATTGGTTTAGAATATAAATATTCATTTAGATCAATACTTTTAAAACTACAATTATGCATTTAGAAAATTCTTATATTATTTTATCTCTTATTGATTGACGTCACATATTAATTATACACTAATGCAACTAACACTTTTTTTTTTTTTAATTTCATAATTAAATGTTTTCCTACTCACATAACAAAACATGCTTAATAATCACAATTTTCAAACATAGATTTTCAAATACAATCTTAATAATGTAATACAACATATGATTATTTATACTACATATAAAGTTATTAAAATTAAAAATATTGATAATCCTAACATGATCTTTTACAATAAATAATTAAAAGAAATGATGTTGAGTCCTTGTATATGAGTAACTTTCTCCTACTTGTAACCAAAGCTGCTAAAGTTGCTTATGGATGATCAACATAACCTGCTCCCACATAGTCGATACATGGTGTAAGCAAACTACAATAATTTAATAATTTAATAATAATAATAACAACAACAATAATAATTCAATTTTATAAATCAAATTAAATTCATTCTATTTATTCATCATTCATTTGGTTTATTTATAAGTAAATCCATTAGATTTATCTATTATAAAAATATAAAAAATTTATAGATAAAAAATTGAATTTTAATTGTAAGCATCACATTTCAAGATACTAATTTATAACCTATTGATTTATATCCCTTTGAAGACATGAAACTATATACAAAAAGATATATCAATAACAATAACACAATGAAGTTGTTTGTTTAATCATTGAGAAGAAAAATATTCTACTAAAATTACAAGTCATCAATATAGCCCTGCATATTAAATGATTAGACAGGACCAATTAAATATGATTTAATATTTTTCCATGCTTCCTTACAAACTTTTCAGGTGTTCTTGTCTTATCTCTGGGTAACCTTTTTAACAAAATTGTTGCAATCTCAAATTGGATATTAATCATTGAAGATAATAGGCATAACTTTAAATTACTACCTTTAAGTTACTAAATGGCAGGAAACCTTGTTCCAATGTCTTAATGGTCCAACCCTGAATTAAATCCATGTTCTTTTGAAAAATGTCTTGATCATATCTTAATTATAATAAAAAAAATAAAGAAACTTTACGGTCTCAACAATCAAACATATATAAAAAACTATCAGTGGTTGAAAGAATTATTTGTTAAAAAAAATCTATTGTTTCATTTATATTGAAAAGGTTATAGGAACTAAATGGCTTCCTTTAATTTTGTTGATTAGTGGCAATTTATTAAACCGTAAATCACTTCTATTGATTAGTGTCAAACAACTAAACCTTTAAAGCACTAGAAAGTGTAAAATCCTTTCATCAACCCTATCCTTAAGAGACCAAGTATAATTTATCGTAGTTTCCTTGTCTCTTTTTCACCTTCAAGTGAAATCCATTCCTTGAAAGGGCATGGACATGTTAAACAAATTTTTCTCAATTTTCCAACCTAAATTGATAACTTATGTATTAAACCTATGTTTGACATTAGCAAAATATCAAGGTCCACTAGCTCTTGCAAGTAGTAAAAAAGTTGAAAAAGAAACTCGCATAGTTTGTCTCCCATGTCAAGTAATTAAGGTATTTTCTTCTAGAAAACTAACCTTCATCATCTACAGGAAAATTGTAGAGCTTTACCATCCTTCACACTTATTACTTTGGCTTTATACCATGCTGCCTTAAATCCTTCTCCATCTTGAAAATGGTGCAGTTAAAAACAGAACCAATACAAAAAGCAAGCCAAAGTTCCCTCCAATTTTTTTACAATTATGTATGACAAGGACAAACATACCTGAAGGATAAGAAACTAGATATTTGAGTTTAAATTGAATATGAGCATAGGTCAGCTTCCAAAGAATAATTGCACCCTACCTACTGCCCAGCTCGCTGAAGCTCTTGATCTAGTTAGGTCAGCTTTAAATGACTACTTTCCAACTTTTGAACATAAGCTTGAAGAGTAGCAATATTTCTTTATCAAGTCATCTTAGTACCCATGCAAAATTTACCAGTACGCCCTTCAAATTAAACTACTCATCCCAACAAAAAATTTCATCCATTTAAACCAGAATTGTTGTTACATCGAGAAAGAAAAAGGAATTGCAGGTAATTAATAATTTAGTACATCAATGTTACTTCAAAGGTGAAACATTAAAATTTTGGTTTGTTATAACTAGCTCTTTTCATATATATGACTAGATAGTAGCAACCTTAACTAGTAGTTTCTAACATCAAATAATCGTATACTACAAGAAGACTAGAGAAGGCATGGCCAATATTTGTGCCAAAAACCAAGTTTTCCATGTAATGTGAACATAATCATTTCATTCTCAAACTAGTTGACTACAGGAAAGATTTTCAGAACATTCAAGATTAGTGCACCAAACATCATTGTTCGATACGTCAAGAAAAATAGTTCACTTCAAAACATATGGTGAAAATGTATTTAAGTATGGATGATTTATGCCTTGGAGATCTATATGCTTACCAATTTCAGAGAGCTGAAGCTTCATCTTGGCTTTGACTCTTTCAGCAGATGACTGTAGACAATAGCAATAAAGATGTCCATGAATCATGACAAACAAAATCTAGCCAAATAATAGAGAGAATTTATAAAATGTGTCTAGACATGAAAGCAACATATTCATCAGGACAAATACAGAGAAAGAAAAAAAATTGAATCAGCAGAGTGGAACGTACCATACTGTCATAACCTTCAATTAGGTTGGAAGAATTCGTCCCAACATGGTTTCCCTTTCTTGCTTCACTGACATTTCCTATATCATTTACCGCCTTCTCTTACCTACACTGTTTGTGAAGAGAAGTGCTTCCCTATCCATGTCCCTTATCCCTCTCTCCCTAGTCCTATCCCTATCCATATCCCTATCCCCCTCGCTCTCCCTCTTGGAAACCGTAGGCTCATAAGATGGCTTCTTATTGAGTTTGTCGTGAATGGATTGCAGTTGCGCTTAATCACTTAATCGAGTAAATACTTACAATCACTTAATCTAATAAACATGAACCACAACAACATTGCACTAGCTCAAATACAAAACATATCATAAATTTGATAATTCAATCAATCTCACATAGCAATTAATCAAACAGAACCAGCAAAGTACCCCGAGTTCAAGCAACTCAAATTGGAGTTTGCCACAAAACCAGGCGTCTCACCGGAAATGGCAGCAAGATGGAGTGGTTGAGTAGAGCAACTATTGATGCGAGCTCTAACGTGCAAGGATGGTTCCTAAGGTTTACACGATTGCAACGGCGAGGGTCCAGTCTGGTGGCAGTGGTGACAATTGCGATCAACGCCGGTGGCATGATTAACGGTAGAGGCTGGAGCCAATGTTTTCAGGGAAGAAGAAAAAGGCGCTGATGTTGTGTTGATGTCAATCAGAAGAAGAAAGAAAAAATTTCAAGATCCAAGGGAGTTCTAAAATCTTCACTGATTCGCGTGAAGTTCTAAAATTTTAATTGCAATTTTTTTAAGTTACTAAAAGTGAAAAGGAGGGAAGATCTTTTTAAGAAAACATGTATAGTATGTATAAAAGAACTTATATTTTTTTTTATTTAATTAAGTTAATTAAGTGTTATGTGTAAATATGATACCTCATTTTTAATCTTAGGCAACATTTAGAAAAGTGTGATATAAATAATCAACACTTTATAAAATGTTGTCTTTAATAATTTTAAAATCACACATACAGAAAAATGTGGTATTTAGTAATTTTTAAACCACACTTAGAAAAAGTGTGGTCTTTAGTAATTTTTAAACTACAGTTATAAAATTGTTGCCTTTTACGTGTTTAGGCAACACTTTTATATGTGTTGACAAGTTGAATGTTGTCTAAAGTGAAAAATGGTATAGTGTGGTTCTAAGGAAAGAGTTCTAATGGTTGGAGACAGATGACAGGAAAATCGGAGTGTGGTAGCGATTACCACTTTGAATATCTTCTTGGGTTGATGTAATGATATGTATTATTTGTGTTGTTTCAGTTTTTGTTAAATCCTTATATATATATATATATATATATATATATATATATATATATATATATATATAACTTTTGTCTATGGTTAGCTCACCCTGTTTTGTGTGTTGAGGTGTATGTGATGATCATGTTAGAAAAGAAGTCCCACATCGGTAGGAACTTACTTTTCATGTTATAAAAGGAGCTTAGTGTTTCCTTAGGAAATCATCATAAAGTCTCTCCTTTTTATTACTTTTGCTTTATTGCTTGAGAGAAGAATTAAGAGAGAATATTAGTTTCTCCTGTCAAAGAGAGAAGGTTAGTTTTTCTTTTAAGGTTCTCCTTGTATTAATTTTTCCTATTTCCAAGAGAGGGGTTGTCATTGTTTTCTCCTTGGTATGCAATTTTTCCTTTCCTTGAATAAATTATATTCATTGCCTATTTTCTATTTTTGTTCCTTTATATTCGTCTTTTATTTTATTTGTGAGTACTTGTGCTAGTACTCTATTACCCAATAGTGGTATCATAGTTGTTGGTTCATGTGATTATATTTTGCTGCTATTGTCATTAGAATAGTGTTGTGATAGTGGATAAAGTGTGGAACTTTCAAAGTGCATGTCTAGGAAAGTTTTGGCTAGGAAAGACTTGGTACTTAAGCGTGTTCATTAGTGAACCACCTCTCTTTCATAGGAATTACTTGGTGCACTGGTTCACGGTCTGCCTCCATTGTTCAAGTAGATAGTACTATTCATAGTGAGAAGTGCATAAGTCGGTACGAGATAGAGAAGTTCAATGGGAAAAATTTCTCATTGTGGAAACTAAAGATGAAGGCAATTTTGAGAAAGGACAACTATCTAGTGACAATTGAAGAAAAACCTGCGAGCATTACAAATCAAAAATGGAAGGAAATAGATAACAATGCTATAGCAAATTTGCACTTAGCATTAATAGATGTGGTTTTATCCAGCATTGCGGAATAGACTACAAAGAAGGAGATTTGGGATACTCTCACAAGACTGTACGAGGCTAAATCACTTCACACAAGAATATTCCTGAAGAGAAAACTTTATACACTTTGAATGAATGAGTCCACATCGGTGATAGACCACATCAACAATCTAAATACATTGTTTGCCCAACTTTCAGTGGCAGATTTCAACATAATTGAAAATGAATGTACGAAACTTTTACTACAAAGTTTACATGATTCGTATGATCGACTCATCGTTAACATTGCAAATTACAACGTTGCTGACCTCCTACAATTTGAGGATGTTGCTAGAGTTATTCTTGAAGAAGAATCCAGACGAAAGAACAAAGAGGATATGGTGGAAAGTGCAAAGCAAGTGTAGGCTTTGGTGATGACGAGAGGTAGATCAACAGAACGTGGATCCAGTGGGAGTCAGTCCCAAGATAGATCTCAAAGTAAGAAACATCTCAAATGCTACCATTATTGCAAAAGAGGGCATGTGAAGAAAGATTGTTAGCATTGGAAGAATGGAGAAAAGAGCTCTAAGGCATCAACCTCACAAGGTTGTATGACAAGTTGATGAGTCATTATTTTCTTCCATTCCCCTAGCCTTTGTGTACCCATTTGATAGTTGTTCAATGCTTAATACGTTTTTTATGCATGCTTAATCTCAAATTCGTGTGTGCACATTAATGGCTCATATTCATGCTTAATGTTTATGAGTTCTGTCACAACTTGCTTCAATCTGTGGGTGTTAACTGCTTGAAATTTGTTGTGCTTAATGACAATGAATCCATGGTAATTTTCGCTTAGTTGATTACTTAGGATTCATGAGAGCAAATTCGAATAGAACAATTAATTTGGTAATCTGTGATTGGTGGACTTTCAATTGAATCAAGGAATCATTGCATTTTCATATAACTGTTAAATTTATCTACATTGTGAATTTAAGTTTGTTGTGAATTTGGTAAGTTATACCCTATGTTATGCCAATATCAATAGAATTAATGTATTTTGGTGCATGACTAGGGGAAACCCAAGTGAATTACGACCCATTGACCTTGAGATTGATAGGACATTCCATCGAGGATGTGAGCATCTTAGGAATCCATCTTTGCATGTTGATTATAATGTGACTTTTCCTGATTCCTCTGATTCTCTTCATACACCTGACACTTCTCATTCTGTGCATTCTTTGCATTCTGAGCATACTGTTTATTCTGATCATTCTGATTTTCATACTGATAATATGGCTCTCTCTGCTCCACCTCATCAGAGGACCATGAGTGAGCTCACTGCATTAGATTTCACTTATGACAGTTTATGCATTCAATATCCTGAGGATGAGGTTCCGTATGTCTTAAAAACTGGATTAATACACTTATTGCCAAAGTTTCATGGCCTTGTAGGTGAGGATCCGTGCAAACACTTACAGTAGTTTCATGTCGTGTGTTCCACCATGAAACCCGCAGATGTCCAAGAAGACCATGTCTACTTGAAGGCCTTTCGTCATTCCTTGGAGGGCAATGCAAAATACTGGTTGTACTACCTTGCACCCAGGTCCATCATGAGCTGGGATGACCTGCAGAGATTGTTTCTTGCCAAATTCTTCCCAGCTTCAAGAACAACAACCATAAGGAGGGAAATTTCTGGCATCAAGTAACAATCTGGGGAGACCCTCTATGAGTACTGGGAGAGGTTCAAGAATCTTTGTTCAAGCTGCCCTCACCATCAAATCTTTGAACATCTCCTTCTACAATATTTTTATTAAGGCCTGCACCACATGGATAGAAACATGATTGATGCCGCAAGTGGTGGTGCTCTTGGTAACATGACCCCAACTGCAGCCAGGCAACTAATTGAGCACATGGCTTCCAATTCTCACCAATTTACACAATGAGTGATGCCATAATTATTAGAGGAGTTCATCATGTAAGGACAGCCGAATACACTAAGAAGTTGGAGAGTAAGATTGATGCTCTTACAACACTAGTTAACCAACTTGCTTCCAATCAGAGAGCTCCAACTATAAGAGTTTGTGGCCTTTGTACATACGTGATCATTTCATAGACTCTTGCCCAGCTTTGCAACAACAGGTTGTTGCTTCTTCTTCTTCTACACTAGTGGATACTCCTCAGGCGTATGCAACTAATACTTTCAATTGAAAATGAACTAATAAAAAAACTTTTAATTTAATTTAAATTACATAATTTCAAATGTCACTTTGTCAAAAACTTCCAAAACATTTGGAAATAAAATAAAATTACATAATTTATAGTATCTTATTTAAAACAACTAAATATATTGTAAAAACTCCCAAGTCCACCCCAACCTCTCCATGCCAAGATTATCTGCAATATCCTCTGCTCCCGTATAACACACACGTTATACGATCATCGCACATACAACAAACACACAAACAAACAAATAGGGGTAAGCTAAGTATAAACAATGATATTCATATAAGAAATTCATAAATAGAACTTGTCCAATAATACTCAACGTCGCATTCAATTAACACGGAAACTTTATGATCACAAACCATTCGTGGTTTAAACACACAAACCCCAAATCCAAACAATCATACTAAACCAAACATAGCATCACTATCATCTAAAATCTTCATTAAATTCCACCAAGAGCTTTCAAACAAGGCAAAACACTCTCAACATGCAACACATGAGAATTTCATATTGCCAACAAAGTACTCACCATCACATCATGTGTGGGAAATAAACCATAACATAAACCCATCAACTTATCAAATAATACATTCATATAATGAACCCAACGAGTGACATCCATTCAATCATAGTATACAACCGATTTAGGATTTTAAAAAATAAAGCTGCGGCTTGTGTAAAACTCCAAAAATTATGTATTTATATTCAAATTAAAGATGATTGAATCAAGAATCAAATGCAACAATAACCAACTTAATTGAATAACCAACAAAAGTCAATGTTGTCAACAACCAAACTACAATGATCTTGCAATAAAAACTACTCTCACTACAGAGCTCCGATTCAAGATCTGACTGGTCAAAGTCAAGAAATATGTGTTAAAGATCAACTGTTACAATTTCAGCTCGATCCAACGGTTAACGAAGTAGAAACGTTTATTTTACCAAAAATGTGCAGTGTAGGAAAATGGGTAGCGCCTCAAAACGAGATAAAGAAAAAGAAAGGTGGCTACACCAAAATAAATAGCTCACATACAAGCAAGTGTTCCATCAATCCTTGGCTTCATTGAAATATAAAATCATGTACTGCACCCACATCAATACGCATGATATCAATAAAAAAAAAGAGAAGAAATAAGGTAAAGCTTCAAACAACACATAAAGCAAACTCAGCCTCCCCTACACTACACATGCATGCTTTTCAAGTTTCATTCATCATGCAGCCAAAACAAAAACAACTAGAACAAGGTCAAGCTTCAAACAAAACAGAAAACAAAGTTAACTTCCCCTACCTCTCTAGATGATTCCTCTTCTCTACCAATGCCGCTGAAAACTCTAACTTTCATCCTTCCTCTCTTTTCCTTCTCCCGTCCTAACCCTTTTTTTTCTCTCAAGAAAACTTCTAGATTTTAGCTTTATCTAATCCCACCCAATAATTCTGTTAAGATTTCTAGCCCAATGCATGCAACTTTCACCACTAGGCTACATGCCATCACAATATCTAATATGCATTATAAGAATTAAAGCACTTATACTCCACTAACCATAATTCCTTAAATCACTTAAATAATTATTATAAATACCACAATAATTTAAATCACCCACATAATAATTATTTCCTATTTCATAATTTAATAACCTAATTAAATTAAATAAATCAATAATATTAAGCAAACCATTAATATTTTTTTATGTGTTTCCCTTTATTCTAATTTTTCCCGAGTCTTACATTGGCACTTTATCCATGAAGTTTGTTGACATTGGCATGCGTTTTAATATTTTAGATGCCATGAAACATCCTTCTGAGGATCATTCTGTTTCTCACGTTGATATCATTGATCATGCTGTTGATGGATATGTTTCTGATTTCCACCCTTTGCATTGCATGAAATATGCATCTATGTTTAAATAGTCTGAATTTGCATGCATTGGTGTTTATTGTGATTCATATTATGACTCTGATTCTGAATATGATGTGGATAATGTTGAATCTGTAGAGTTTGACTCTTTGGATGTTATACCTATTGACTTTGATGTTATACAATCAGATTGCACTAACCATGTTGTAGGAAGTACATATGCATCTAATTATTATGCTAAGGTACAAGTTGTGGAACCAATTTCTCCCTCCCCTCTGGTTCCTGATATTCAACCAGCATCCAACACTCCGGAGTTGAAACCCTTACTAGACAACCTCAAGTATGTCTACTTGGAGGAGGAGGACAAATTGCCTGTCATCATTTCCACCTCCCTAACTGCTGAACAAGAGCAAAGGTTGTTGCATGTTCTTAAAAAGCACAAGAAGGCAATTGGATGGACATTAGCTTACATTCTTGGTATTAGCCCATCAACATGCATGCATAGGATATTGTTGGAAGATGAAGCAAAGCTAGTGAGACAGCCATAAAGGCGACTCAACCCTATCATCTGAGATGTTGTAAAAAAGGAGGTGCCAAGCTTCTACAAGCCTATCATCTATCCCATTTTAATAGTCAGTGGTGGTTTTTCTGGTTACTTTCAAATTCAAATTGCACTTGAGGACCAAGAGAAAACCACATTTACCTGCCCCTTTGGCACTTTTGCCTATAGGAGGATGTCGTTTGGTCTATGCAATGCCCCTTGCACATTTCAGCGGTGCATGCTTAGCATTTTGAGTTATTTTCTGGAAAAATGCATAGAGGTGTTTATGGACGATTTTGTTGTGTATGGATCCTTTTTTGATGCATGTTTAGACAGTTTGGATAAAGTTTTGAATAGGTGCATCCAATCTAACCTATTTCTCAATTTTGAAAAATGTCATTTCATGGTAGAACAAGGCATAGTATTGGGGCACATAATTTTGAGTAAGGGCATTGAAGTTGACCCTGCCAAGATTTCAATTATTTCATAATTGCCTTACCCCTCTTTTGTGCGAGAGGTTCATTCTTTTCTTGGCCATGCAGGGTTTTACAGGCGCTGTATCCAAGACTTCAGTAAGAAGGCCCTTCCACTGTCCAATTTGCTACAAAAGGATGTTGACTTCATCTTTGATGAAGGATGCAAAGAGGCTTTTGATTGCCTCAAGAAGGCCCCAACCGCCACTCTGATCATTCAGGCGCCTGATTGGACATCCTCGTTCGAGCTGATGTGCGATGCATCCAATTATGCATTGGGGGTTGTTCTGGCTCAAAGGATTGACAAGCAGCTGAAGGTAATCTACTACACCTCCAGGACATTAGATGTTGCCCAAGCAAACTACACCACAACAGAGAAGGAGCTTCTTGCGATTGTTTTTGCGCTTGAAAAGTTCAGATCTTATCTGCTTGGTTCTCCTGTTGTTGTGTT
Organism: Vigna unguiculata; assembly: GCF_037176805.1. NCBI lineage: Eukaryota > Viridiplantae > Streptophyta > Magnoliopsida > Fabales > Fabaceae > Vigna > Vigna unguiculata. The sequence goes on along the minus strand of NC_140792.1, from coordinate 8,878,888 downwards.
TACTGACCATGCAACTCTTAAGTACCTATTGAAGAAAAGGCAGAATCTAAGCCTTGGCTGATTAGATGGATGCTTTGGCTCCAGGAATTTGATTTGGAGATCCATGATAAGAGCGGAGCAAAAAATGTGGTTGCAGACCACCTGAGCAGGATTGAGAGGTCTGTTCATGATGCTTCACTGATCCGGGATGACTTTCCCGATGAAAGTTTGTTGACACTTTTTGCTAGGTATTATATTTGGGATGACCCCATTTGTGGAAAATGTGCAGTGATCAGGTTACCAGGAGATGCATTTCGGACCATGACATTGACCCGGTCCTTAATATTTGTCATTCATTTGCACCTGGTGGTCATTAGGGATGTCAGAAAAATTCGTACCCACAGGTATCCGCGGATAAAGCCCGTAACAGGTAGAAAATGGATATTAAAAATTGATACCCGCTATGCACGGGTACGAGTATTTTTGATACCCGCATGTTAACGGGATGGGTACGGGTATCATAGTATCCATACCCGTGGATACTCGTACCCGCTAAACTTACACCCCTTGACATTCTTCTCATTCCTTTCTTTGAAATTGGGCATATACATCACCTTATATAGATAATGACGTTTATGGTATGCTTGTTGTCAAATGATAGAATCAAAATAAGAATACTTGGCACGTGGCAATTGAGGTTTATTATTTGTTTATTTTGTTTATTTTTCAGGAATCAATCGGAGAAAGTGGATTTGTTAATCAAAACACTAATTAAAGAATTTTTATTCTGTTGAACGTCATTTTATATTTACTTTTACAATTATTTGGACTTGTATCAACTTGAGTTTATTTGAACTTTATTCAAAATTTATGACAGTGATGCATTTTATTTTATTTTATTTGAATTTATGATTAAATATTTATTTTTTAAATAATTTTTCAAATACCCGTGGATACCCGCGGATATGAAAAAAATAGGCGGATACCCACATAACGAATACCCGACGGATATGGATATGGGTATGGAGCAAATATTTATCCAGCGGGTAGGGTACGGGGTAGCTACTACCCGTACCCTACCCGCCCCGTTGACATCCCTAGTGGTCATCTGGCCACACAGAAGACAGCTCGCAAGGTGCTAGATTGCGAATTTTATTGCCCTACCATCTTCAAGGACGGGTGGAGGATTTGTAGCCCGTGTGAGCAATGCCAACGAGCAGGAGGAGCCATTTCTTGGAGACAACAGATGCCTCAACAACCCATGTTATTTTGTGAGGTCTTTGATGTCTGGGTATAGATTTCATGGGCCTCTTTTGGTTTCACTTACATCTTGCTTGCTGTTGATTATGTTTCAAAATGGGTGGAAGCTAAAGCCACTATGACTAACACTACTCGTGTTGTTATAGACTTTGTCAGGTCTCACATATTTTGTAGGTTTGGAATTCCTAGAGCTATCGTTAGTGACCAGGGCACCCATTTCTGCAATAGGTCCATGGGGGCTTTGCTTCGAAAGTATGGGGTTGTGCACAAGATTTCTACACTATATCACCCCTAGACTAATGGGCAAGCAGAGTTCTCAAACAGGGAGATTAAGCGGATCTTGGAGAGAATTTTGCAGCCCAATAGGAAGGATTGGAGCAACAGACTTGAGGACACTCTTTGGGCTCATAGGACTGCTTACAAGGCACCTATAAGGATGTCTCCTTATCGGGTTGTCTTTGGTAAGCCATGCCACCTTCTAGTGGACATAGAGCGCCGAGCCTACTGGGCTATCAAATCATGCAAATCATGTAACAGACTTGAGGACACTCCTTAGGCTCATAGGACTGCTTACAAGGCACCTATAAGGATGTCTCCTTATCGGGTTGTCTTTGGTAAGCCATGCCACCTTCCAGTGGACATAGAGCACTTGCCTTGGTGGATACTATTGTGGAGGAGACTTCCCTACTTGACCCCACTTCTGTTTCACCATGATTCAAGGAGTTTTCTTTCTCCTTCTTTACTTTTATTGCACTTGTCCAGGTTTGTCTGTTGTTGTTTCCTTTTGTTTGTTTCCTTTTTGTTAATTTATGTTAATTTGTGTTACATTTTTGTTTTCTGTTTGGGACACGCACTTCACTTTTGGAGGATGAATTGTTGGTTATTTTGTGCACTGATATCCTTGCTTTCTCTTTGCATGTCAAGTTGCTTTTGGAATTATTTTACCCTGTGTGAGAATTTGAGCCACTCTCTATTCTTTGTTGTGTGATATATGCCCCTTGAATGCTTGCACAATGGCCTTGGCTTGACTCGTTCTGATGCTTTTCTGATTCACATGCATGTTTGTATATGATTTAGGCAATTTTCTGATGAGCCTACAGCCAGATGAGCCTACCTTGAAGTGTTTCCGTTGATAGTCCTTTTTGAGCCTACATACCCTTTCATTGTTCTACAACTCATTACAAGCCCTTAGCCTGGAAAAGCATGATTATTCCTACCTTAGGATGTTTTGGAGCTTTGGAATTTTTTTGGGAATGGGTGCTCAATTAAGTGTGGTCGCACATAGCAAGTGTGGTTGTGCGCGCACTTGTTATTAGTTCTTGGAATTGCTAATTTGTATACCTAGGTGGGATTTCAAAATTGTTGTTTTTTTGCATATTCTTTGTATAGAAAAAAGAGAAGAAGAGAGAAAAGAAAAAGAAAAGAAAAGAAAAGAAAACAAAGAAAAGAAATAAAAGGAGTTTGGATTTGAGCATTGTGTGAGAACCGAATTTGGAAGTGTTGGTGTTTGGGATCACTTTCATGCTTGATTGAGACTTATTCCCCATTGCTCCTTTATTTTCTTTGTTGCTTAGCTACTTATCCATATGTTCCACACCTTGTCCTCAACCCCATTACAACCTTGAGAAGCCCTTATGATCTTGACCTACATGTGTTTTGGTTTGGTTGTTAGTTCTATAGGCTTGCGAACTTTGTTTGATGTTGCTTTCAATTCTCTCTTTGAGCTGAACTGAGTACTTGACATGTTTTGAATTGCTTGGATGATGTTCATGGATACCTTGCAGCTTTGAATCCTTCTGTGTTGGATGTGTTTCCATTTGTCTGTGTTGAGTCTGTTTATCTTATGTTTCTTTTGTCTCTCTTGTTATGTATGTGATGTCCATGCTTTACTTTACTCTTTAATTTTGCCCAAGAGTCAAAAGGGTAAGTGTGGTCGATTTTGATGAGTCATTATTTTCCTCCATTTCCCTAGCCTTTGTGTACTAATTTGACAGTTGTTCATTGCTTAATTGTTCATCTTTAGTGTGTTTTCATCTGTTGGGCTTTAATGGGCCATCGTTCCGAATTTGGGCTAATTTCACATTATTTGGCCTAATTTTCATTTTTAATTATTTTTAGGTATTTGGGTGAAGCAATTTTGGAGCGTGGACATCAATATTCAGTTGAAGAGAGTTGCCACATCATTTCCACGTCATTTCCACGTCATCTGAGTGAATGGGCCAACATTTAAGGCCGAGTAGTGGCATTTTTGTAATTCTGAGTGGCAAAGTGGCAATTTTGTAAATAGTGGTGGCAAAGTTGATTTGACCACGAAATTTAGGTCTTGACCCATGCACCAGTCACACACTCTTCTTCTCCACTCTTCTCCAACCTCCATTTTTGTTCTCCAAGGTTTGGTTGGTGTCCATGGAGGTGCTCCACTCATTTTTGATGTTTTTGCACTAGTTTTTGCCATTTATATGCACATTTGATAGCTCCCAATGAGGGTTTTACGTTTTGAATTCGTTTTCTAGCTTGGGCATCTCATTTCATGGAATGTATTGACTTGGAACAACACCCATTGATGGGGGTTTTATGTTTTTATACCATAGCAACATTTTTCATTGATGAGTGTTTTCATGGAATTACTCTTTTGATATTTTTAATGTTCTGTTTCAAATTTGAAGTGCTTGATTATTCTATTTTGATGTCTAGCTAAGCTTTTTGCAATGATCCCTTGACAAAATTGAAATGAAACCATGAGATTGTTGGTCATTTTTGGGTTGTATTCGGAATTGCATCTATTTCAGGCTGGGTTTTGATGATAAATACGTTTTTGATGCATGCTTAATCTCAAATTTGTGTGTGCATATTAATGGCTCGTATTCATGCTTAATGTTTATGAGTTCTGTCACAACTTGCTTCAATCTGTGAGTGTTAACTGCTTGAAATTTGTTGTGCTTAATGACGATGAATCCATGGTAATTTTCGCTTAGTTGTTTACTTAGGATTCATGAGAGCAAATTTGAATAGAACAATTAATTTGGTAATCTGTGATTGGTGGACTTTCAATTGAATCAATGAATCATTGCGTTTTCATATAACTGTTAAATTTATCTACATTGTGAATTTAAGTTTGTTGTGAATCTTCCTGCCAAACCTCCCTTGTGTTATTGTGTTGTGTTTGAATCTGGAAATTGAAGCTTTGGACAAAAATATTGGTCGTGGGGAGACGACTTGGTTCAACTGTCACATACTGCATTTTAAGAGTTGAACAAAACTCAGTACGGTTTAAAGAGGAAGCTTAAGTGTTCGTACAATAGGTTTGATTCCTTCATAAGCCTCAATTACAACAGAATGGGTATGTAGACCATTGTGTTTTTACAAGCAAGCTTGAAGCAAAGATTTGATAAAGCCAAATGCATGAAGATCATATGTGGTTGATGAAGATTGATGAAGATCCACTTGAAGATTATGTTTCAATTGTATTAAATCAAGAAATAATGTGTTAAATGTAATGATTACATGTTATATCATGTTGGTAGGCTATATGACACAAGTTAGATGTTTATTTAGTCTTAGTGTGTCCTTTTTAATCTATTAAAATGAGTTTTAGCAAGTTAAATGGCTTGCTGTATATAGTTTCGGGTATGAATGTATTCAATTAGTTGAATTATTTTTCAGTTGACTGATTTCACTTAAGTCAAGTGAAGTCAATAGATTGTATGCAAAATTCAACTGATTGATTTCACTTAAACCAGACTACATAAGTTGTGTTTTCGAGAGCAAAGCAATGTTTTCTAAGTTTTTAAGCGCGAAAACTTGTCATTCATCATTGGAAAACTCTCTCCCTCTCTCTCTGTATTACACAATTGTAAGGTGAAGATTGAAGATCTTGGTGGATCTTGAAGGCATTTTGGCTTGGGATTAGCTTTAAGAAATCGTGTATGGTTGGCTAGGGAGAGCCACTGTAACGTCCCTACTAGAAATTACTTAATTAAAATAAATAAATAATAATTGAAAATTGATAACGCTGTCGTTGACGCGATCAAATTAATACTACTTATCTATAACAACTTCAGTATTGTTAAGAAAGTAGTCAACAAAATAGTAAGGGTAAAGTAACCCAAAGTCGTCTCCCAACGAACACGGAATTGATTTTTAACAAGTTAGTTCTTATAAAACTATACAAGAGTTAGTCAAATAAAATTATAAAAATATGAAGGATAAAGATAAGAAGATAAAATAAGATATAAACAATAGTAAAGAAAATAGATTGATTCCATTGCTTTTTCAAAATAGATTCATCATCGGTTATCTAAAGATTATTGCTCAATTAATTATTGTTGTAGATTTGCAAATTAATCAATGTAAAGTCTCAATTAATTTGTTGGCGTTCTCACTTTTAACCAAAGTACAGTCTCAATTAAAAGTGAGAACTTTTAGATTATCCATAGTAAATTCAATCAAAGTACAGTCTCAATCAAATTTTACTATGCCTAATCATGTCTATTCTTTTATCTCATCACCAAATAAAAAGCTTAATTAATCAAAGTAAAGTCTCGATTAATTTTCATTAGAGTAAATACCTTTAACCAAAGTAAAGTCTCAATTATTGGTAAAAACTCATTTAATCATGTGAAAGTTTCTAAATAAAATCAAAGTAAAGTCTCAATTTAATTTAAAAACCCTTGAACTCATATGATCAACATGCATATAGATTTAAAATCATTACTTGTTACGTGATTCAAAGATAAAAGACATAGATGAATTAAAACCTCAACAATAATAAAAAGAACAAAGAAATTATTTCATTCTAACCTCAGAATCCATAATGAAATTACAATGGAATCAACCCAAGAAGTTTAGCAATCCATGGAATACAAAAGAAGAATAAAGGAAGAATAGAGAGAAGAAAAGAGAGAGAAAGAAATTAGGTCCCCCTAAGGGTTCCTAAATTCCGAAGTGCCGAGCTTGTTTTCTACTTCTCCCTTGGTCTCTTTATATAGGAATTGGACTGGGCTTTTGGGCTTTATCTGTCAGTTGCTAAAATCTTTTATTTTTATTTAATTAATTAGCAACTTAATTTCTGTCCAATTTCCAATTCTGCCCCTCTTATTTAAGCATTTTTACCAAATTGACCAGAATTTGACCAGAATTGACTGCTGACTTTGACTAGTTGACCAGAGTTGACCAGTTGACCAGTTTGACTGTCCTATCAGACGCTGAAACGTGGCAGTGCAGATTCTCTCTCCAGAATTAGGGTTTCACTCTCACACTCTTCTCCCTCCCTCGTGACGGCGGCTGCTCCGACGTGTGGCTGCTCCGGCGAGCTCGCGGTGGCTGCAGAACAGGTGGTGAACTGCGCGGTGGTCCGGCGAGCGGAGGTGTGGCAGTTCTGTTGCAGCGGCGTGGTGGTCGTGGTGGTGTGCTCGTCTCGCGCGTTGCAGAGGTGAGAAGATGGTGCCGCGATGATGGTGGCGCTGCGGGAGTTCAGTGGTGGCGTGAAGCTGTACAGGTTCATGGCTCGCGCAGATGCAGGTGTAGGCGCGGTGGAGATGGCGATGGTGGTGGCGCGCGGAGCTGTTGGACGCGAGAATGGAGAAGATGGTGGTGTGCTCGCGGTGGCTCGCGGTGGCTGCGGAAACGGAGCACGCGATTTGTGGTTGCAGGTTCGTGGTGGCTCTCTGCGGAGAAGATGACCGCGAGTGGCACCGCTGGATGGTTCGCGGTGGTGGCTGCGCGGAGCTTCTGCTGCTGTTGCGTTCTGCTCCGGCGAAGTGAAGGAAGATTGTGGCGCTGTCACGGTGCAGATTCCGGCGAGGCGGCGGCGGCTGCCGTGCAGGGTGGAAGGAGAGGAGAAAATTAGGGTTAGGGTTTTGGGAGATGAAGATGATGACGTGGCAGAATCTAAGTGGTCAATTGAGTGAGTGGAGGATTATGACACGTGGCGGCTTATGGTTAGCTAATTTTAAAAGGTGAGGATTGCCACATGGCATGATCTGGTTGAGTGGAGTTTAAGTGGTAGGAGGGGTGTAACTTAGTGAAAACTGGGGGTGCAGAACATGTTTTTGTGGTCTACTTGAGGGAGGAGTGTGCAAATGAAAACTGGGGGTGCATTTAGCTCCTGATTTATTCTTTTTCAGAATTTCTTGATTTTGGACTTATTTTGTAACTTTGAATATTTAAAATCACACTATTAATTGACCAAAAATAAATTTCAGCTGCATTAACAAACGTTAGAATATCCAATAATATTTTATGCAACTAAAATCAATTTTTACGCCACTTTTACCAAACTTACTCAATAAATCCAATAATCACAAATCCTAATTAAATCAATCTTTAAGAACAGAAAAATCAATTAAATCCCCAAATTTAAATATTAAATGAGGGCAAAAATACGCACTCATCAAAAATCAAACGTTAAGATATTTATTAATCCCAAATGCGGGAAAAATTTAAAATATTATTCATCGAGCTTAAAATTTAACAGAATGGTTCATCAATGTATTACAAGTTCCAATATGCCATAAATTTAAAACCAAAACATATTTAAAATCCCTAGTCAAGAGTCCCATGCTAGCCCTCTCTCCGTCTCTATGCATCAACAACATCACCTGGAAGATCATCTGCTCCTGTGTGGCAAGTCACACAATCATCGCCAAACACAAACAGAAAGGGTGAGCTCATAAATAATTAACACATAAGTTAATAAAATCAAAATACACCCAACTGTTTTATTCTAGTAAGTTCTTGGCCAAGACCTTAATACCCAAGGCTTTTCAACCTTCAATTCACACAAATAGTTGACCATGGACTTAAGATATATGATGCTCACACAAACCTGCCTGCTCGTGGTCCTACCTCTATGAACCTCCCCGCTTGTAGTCCTGCTCTACAAACCTCCCCGCTTGTAGTCCTGCTCTACAAACCTCCCCGCTTGCAGTCCAACTCTACGGACCTACCCGTCCGTAGTCCAACACACGTGATCCACCAGCTACGAACCTCCCTGCTCACAGCATCTCTTAAGTGTGAGCACAAAACATACGAACCTACCTGCTTGTATCCCCACATAAGAGTATCAAGATATGAACCTCCTCGCTCATATCATCACGTGTTCACCATGATCCATGAACCTACCCGCTTATGGCACAACATCTCCTGATCTAAGTCTCGCATCACTATGTACAAACAACACATGCAACCACTGTCTACAGCACTATCGCCTGGTGCTTCCTAAGCACTGCTAGGCGAAAATCCTGTGCAGACCTCTTGGCGGGACCCATTGCCGCTAGGCGCCAGACGGATCACATCTTATTGGCCGCCAGGTGACACATAAGTTCCTAGGAGAATCCCAGGTTTTTCTGCACCTTTGAAAACTATTATGTCTAACATGCAACATCCATTAATTAACCCATGAACCAATAATTCAAAATTATCCCATTTTCCGATGCATACTCAACCAATAACATCATACTAATCCAACCAAAATGTAATTGATTCATAATTATACTTAAGAAATCGAAATGAAAAATCATCTCCCAAACCCTACCAAGGTTAACATAATTGAATGCCTCCCATTCAATCCCCAAGATTCATCCGCACATATAAACATTCGTAATTTCACACTTTTCATGAATTTCCACTGTACACATGAACAATTCTAGAGAACCTAATCCATCATAGAATTCAAAAACACATATAAAACACATTTCACGCTTGCGTCGCCTAGCAGGCTCACCCTTTCCGCCAAGCGGTTCATCTCAAAAACCCAGAATTGGGTTAACATTCATGCATCGCCTGACGACACATTCAACCACTTGAGCTAGTACTTTTCCACATCATAATAATCCACATTAAATGCCATAAAGGCTCTTACTACCCAAATTTATTAAATAATTATTTATTTAATTATTTAAATTCCTTGGGTCTTACATTCCCCTCACCTTAAAAGATTTTCGTCCTCGAAAATTGAACTTACTAGGAAACAAGTGCATATAGGATTGCCTCATGCGATCTCCATCTCCTTGGTCATCTCCTAAGTAGCCTCATCCCAAAGCACTTTCACCGTCTAAATCTCCTTTTCCCTCAGATTCTTCACTTGAGAGTCCAGTATCCTCACCGTTCCTGTGTTCACTATCAGATCCTCCCTAATCTAAATGTCATCTGATTCCAGCACATGTGAAGGACTTGCTATGTATTTCCTCAATTGAGAAACATGAAATACATTGTGCAAGTTTGCCAAGTGCGGTGACAGGGCAATATCATACGTTGCGATGTCGATCCTCTTCAAAATTTGATATGGTCCAACAAATCTCGGAGTTAACTTCCTTGATTTGATGGCCCTTCCAATACCAACAGTCGGCGTGACTCTGAGGAACACATGATCCACTACTTCAAATTCTAGAGGTTGTCTCCTCTTATCTATGTAGGATTTTTGTCTAGTCTGAGTCGTTCTCATACGGTCCTGGATTGCCATGACCTTATCAGAGGTCTGCTGTAAAAACTTTGGACCAAGTACAAATGACTCACCATCCTAATTCCAACATAGTAGTGTCCTACATCGTCATCCATACAAGGCCTCATATGGTGCCATACCAATACTGGAGTGATAACTATTGTTGTAAGTGAATTCCACTAAAGGAAGCATTTCACTCCAACTCCCCATATGATCCAATACACACATTCGTAGCAGATCCTCCAATGACTGGATCGTCCTCTCAGACTGGCCATTTGTTTGAGGATGATACGCGGAACTCATCCGCAACTAGGTTCCTAACGCTGCCTGTAGCGATTGCTAAAAGCGAGAAGTGAATCTCAGATCTTTGTCTGATATTATGCTTGCTAGCACCCCATGCAGACGAACTACTTCTTGTATGTACAATTCTGCCAGTTTGTCCATTGACAACTTCTGATTAATCGCTAGAAAATGGGCAAACTTAGTTAACCTGTCAACAATCACCCATATTTAATCATGCCCTTAAGCAGATCTCAACAAATGAGTCACGAAGTCCATGGCGATGTTGTGCCATTTCCACTACGGAATGTCTAGTGGCTGTAGGGTACCACCTGGTCTTTGGTGTTGAATTTTAGCCTTTTGACACACCAAGCATGATGCCACAAAGTCAGCAACATTGGTTTTCATTCCGTTCCACCAAAAGGATTGTTTCAGGTCCTTATACATCTTAGTCATACCTGGATGTATGCTAAGACAACTTTTGTGACCCTCTTCTAGAATCTACTTCCTCAGACTCCAATTCCCAAGTACACATACTCTATATCAAAACCGTAGAATGCCATCTGATCCCATCCTGAAATCCTTCCCCTTTTCTGTACCTAGCCAACTCATAAACTGCTACAACTCAACGTCATTCTTCTGCTCATCTCCGATAATGTTAAGATGTCGTTGGTCAACGTTAGTACACTACACCGGATAGAATCCTCTCCCAACTGTATACCCAGATTCATATTCCTGAGTTTCTCAATCAACTCCAGCTCTTTCACAATCAATGCTGACATATGCATCCTCTTTCGACTCAAGGCGTTTGCCACCACATTTGCCTTACCTGGATGGTAAAGTAACTCAAAATCATAATCCTTGAGGTATTCCATCCATCACCTCTATCTCATATTCAACTCCTTCTGATCAAATAGGTATTTCAGGTTTTGGTGATCATTGAAAACTTGGAACTGGGAGCCATACAAGTAGTGTCTCCAAGTCTTAAGAGCAAACACTACAACAACCAATTCTAAATCATGGGTGGGGTAATTCTTTTCATGAACTTAAACTGCCTAAAGGCATATGCCACTGGCCTCTTTCTCTACATCAACACACACCCCAAACCATGATAGGATGCGTCACAATACACTTCAAACTTCTTGCTTGTGTCTGGAATAGCTAGTATTGGAGCCGTAGTCAATCTCTTCTTCATCTCCTCAAAACACTATTCACATTTCTTTGCAAGGACATCCCTGCTGCTTCTATCGCTTGGCGGCCACATCGCGCCACCATGCACTATACCAAAAATTACGATCTATAATTGTTTAGCACCCCAACGCATTGCCTATTGATGTGACCCCAACAAGCCCAACCTCAAATGCATCAACAAGCCCAATTTTTGGGATCAATTGGGCCGAGCCCAATTTGCTACCTTTGGCCAAGAATTACTTGAGTGACTCTCCATTTGGATGCAAGCAAAGCATGAACTAAGCAAGGAGAATGTGATGGAAGCATGGTGCATGTGACTTGGGCAAGGAGAGTGTGATATGCCACTTGGCATCATCAAGACTCATTTACTACATCACATGGTCTACAATCAAGCTTCTTCTCCAAGCTACATTTGCATTTCATCTTTGTTGCATTTTCTCTTCATTTGGCTGGCCATATGCCTATAAATAAAGCCACTCAAATATTGTAATGGGAACTCTTGAAATTTCTAATAGAATGTTTGTGTTGAGATCACTCCACTCTTCTATTTTTTTGAGAGCACACATGGCTAACCTTCTCCTTCATCTCCTCTAGCCACCTTCCATACCATAGCTCCACTTCTACCCTTCATCTTCACCAAAAAAACCTCCATTTCCTAGAGCTCTTCTTGCTCTTATCTTCATTTCCGCTGCATTTCATCTTCTTTTTGGTGTCTTCCATGGATCTCCTTCCTCTCCTACACCAAGGACGTCTATCACCTATGCTCTTGAATTGATTCAATATACACCTCCAATTTAAAGTACCTGATTTCCAATGCCTTCCACACGTTTATGCCTCAGTCACGATTACGTCCCAATTTTATTCCTCTACTTAAACTCAATTCAAGTCTTAAAATGGGAAACAGTACAACCATAGGCTACCTAAAACTTATGACAGAACTAAACTCTTAACTCAATCCCTGTACAAAATTCAGCTCATTAGCAATCCTATACTTAACCAATTTTTATACATCTTTTCATCATTCAATTACTATACCTAATTTCACCTGCTCCTACACACCAAAACCCACATTTCCAATTTAGTTATCCTCCCTTTTCCTCATTTCCTTATTCCAGATTGTTTGACCATCACTAAGAATTCATTACCAAACTCTAAGTCACTTTATCGTAAGCACATCATCTCACTCGATGCATTGCCTTGTTCATCACTGACCCCCATTCAATTATCTTAATCTCCTTGTCACACTTAATTTCTTTTCGACTCAATTCAATGATAACTCTCTCTCAGCCATCCCATAAATTTTCAGAACCACTCATTGTTCAGCCATCCCATAATTATACTTAAGAAATTGAATTGCTAAATCATCTTCCAAACGCTTCCAAGGTTAACATAATTGAATGCCTCCCCATTCAATCCCTAAGATTCATCCGCACATATAAATATTTGTAATTTCACATTTTTCATGAATTCCCATCATACACATGAACAATTCCAAAGAACCCAATCCATCACAGAATTCAAAACACATACAAAACACATTTCACGCTTGCGTCGCCTGGCAGGCTCACCCTTTCCGCCAGGCAGTTCATCTAAAAAACCCAGAATTGGGTTAACACTCATGCGTCGCCTAGCGGCACAATCAATGACGCTAAGTGGCTTTTTGGAATTTTTCCAGAAATGCAAAAATGAGAAAGGTTTAATTCGACAAAGGCATCACATTCATGCATTACAGTACAAAATTAATTACAAAGTATGTATACACTTAAAGGAACTCCCCTAACCTAGATAATTCTTGCTCAAATTGAAATAATTAGGACTCCTTTTGTGCCACCACTAGTCCAACCTTTGTCTCCTCTCTAATTGACTTGATGTTCTGGTTTAATTTACTCAAAATCACCTTCAGAACCCCCTTTCTCTGCCAATTTCGTTTGCCCTTTGTTCCCTCACTTTTTCTCTCTTTCTCCGAAAACCACCTTAATTAGACCATTAACTAAGCCTTAATGCTTGTTAATGATATGAAAACAAAAATGGCTTTGAATTGGGTGTTAATGGCCATTCAAAGACCATTAGTGGGTACCTTCCCAGCCCACTAGGCTGCCCTTCTTGCAGCTAGGGTTTTTCTACACTTTCATATTCATGCCAAAAGAAAATTTGGCAAAAAGAAAATTCAATTCGTTCTTAGCAAGGTTTGAACACATAACCATTCAATCACAAAGAAATTTCACAACCAATTCAACCAATTCATGTTTCATGATAATTCCTACAATTTTAGGATTATATTATCACTCATCATGATCAATCAAAACATTAAATAACACACTTATTAAAATAGAATACAATTTGGCATACATAGGACTCAAACCCAAGTCCTCTCTACACCATTAAAGTACTCTCATCAACTACTTGAGCTAATACTTTTCCAAGTCATAACAATCCATATTAAATGCCATAAAGGCTCTTACTACCCACAATTATTAAATATTTATTTATTTAATTATTTAAATTCCTCGGGTCATACAGCCACTATCAGGTTTTGTAGTTCTTTTGCCTCTAGTTGTTTACCTGGTGTGATTCTAGCTCTATGAGTGTGATACTTGCAGGGTGTAATGATAGATTTTTGTGTGAGTCAAAAATCTTGTGTGTTTCTTTGTTCGAAAGTGTAATCTTGGTGTGTGATTTGTAAAACTTTTGAATATAGTGGAAACCAGACTTAGGTTGTCTTGGTAAACTGGATGTAGGTCTGTGATTGAGTGAGCTAGTATAAAAATAATTGTGCCATTCTCTTCCCTTTATCTCACTCACTTTAAATCACTTTAAAAACTCAAGAAAACCAAGTAATTCATTCTTTGTTGAGCTTTAATGTGTTTATGTGTAATGTGATGTTGCTTACCTGTTAAAAATATTGATTGGAATAAGTCTTGTGTGTAAAAGTTTGTTGTTTGAGTTAAATATACGAATTCTGTATTCTGCTTAAATTACCAAGATTTTAACCTATTGATTTGAACTTTTAATCAACTATTTCTTAGGTTCACGATTAAATTAGTCTGCTATTTTATTTTTTGACCGGTTGAAAGTGTATTGTTCTACAACTTTTGCATCCAAATTTCATGATCTATTTGATTCAATCAAAAGGGGTTTTAAGCTTTCGAAAAAGTTTTAAACAACCAATTAAATCCCCCCTTCTTGGCTTAAATTACCATTTCAAACTAACACTTTCATCATACAATACTGGCAAGAAATGAATGGCTTATCACTTGGCTCACTTTTGGAAATGAAACTAGAAAACATATTGTCTTTCTTTTTGAAAGTAGAATTATAACCATGTTCAGCCTTCCCAAAACCACAATTTTGAGAGCCACGAACAACTTCTAGGTTTTCTTTCCCTCTTGTGAAATTTGCTCAGGTTTTTAAAAGGTATTTCACTTTATTTTTCAAAATAGTTCAATTTTCACAAGGTTTTGTGGCCAACTGATTTTCAAAACAATAGGTTGAATTATTGTAAAGCATATCTAGGTGTTCAAAATTACTTTTTAAACCTGTGATGAGTTATTATTTTCCCTTATTTCATTGCCTTTTTGTGCCTTTGATGGTTTTTTAGTGCTTAATTGTCTATTGTTATTGCATTTTCATCATTTGGGTTTCATTGGGCCATTATTCCGAATTTTGATTAATTTGTCATTATTTGGTCTAATTTTTTTGCTAATTATTTTTTAGATATTTTGTGAAGCAGTTTTGGAGCTTGGATGCTAATCTTAAGGTGAAAAGATAGTTGCCACATCATAGCTACATCATTGCCACGTCTACACCATGTCATTTAGCTTGTCCATATCATTGGGCCAACATTTTGGGCCCATAGTGACATTTTTGTAATTTTGCACTCCATAATGGCAATTTTATAAATAAGTGGAATTGTGGTGATGTGATCACAAGTTTTAGAGGGTTTAGGGTTTTTGGACAACCTCCTTCTTCCCCATTCTGTAATTTTCACGTTTTAGGAGAGCACCCACTTGGGGATTTTTTCTTTTTGTGATTTTGTGACCATTCAAGCACCACCCAACTAAGGGTTTTCGTCCCATTCAATCTGAATATCGTTTATTTCCTCTTTCCTTAATCTTATTATGCAATCTCATTTTTGTTTGAGTTGTATTTCGAATTCCATTTCAAGCTAAGCTCTTTGTATTATTTCCTTGAAGAAATTGAAATCAAACCATGAGGTTGTTGCTCATTTTCGAATTTGGTTTTGGTTTGCCCTTATTTAGGTTGCATTTTCATGGTAAAACAGGAAATTGAAGTATGCTTAATCTTAATTTTGTGTTTTTGCAACTAAATCGACTTTTATTCATGCTTAATGAGTATGGGTTATTCACAACATGCTTAATCTGTGGGTGTTAGTTCCTTGAAGTATGCTTTGCTTAATTGTATATTGAACTCATGTTAATTATCACTTAGTTGCTTAGTTTTGGGTTTCATGAGAGCAAATGAGATAAAATAATTAGTTTTGTAATCTGTGATTGGTTGAATTTCAATTGAATTAAGGAATCAATACTATTTTATTAATCTGCAATTATGATTTTAATTTTTGTTGTTAATTTGCCACCCCCTTTATGCCATTATGTTGAATTGTATTTGGAAAGCTTTGGTTGAAAAAAATGGTCACTGGGAGACAACCTTGGATTAACTCCTAAGTACTATATTTATCTATTTAATTTGGTTGGGTACGACCTCAATCAATCGGTTATTTTAGATTCTAGCTAATTAACTTTTTTTTTCTAGCCAACCATTTAATCCTTTTAATCGATTATTTATGACATCAATTTTGTTAGCTTCATTATGCAACTTTTCAAAGTCATGCAACAAATGATTATAGTCATTCTTGTCTTTTAATGACAGTAAAATTACTTGGCTTGATGAAGATGACTCATATCCAGCCATGAGGCACAAGTTTACTTCTTCACTTCCATCTTGTGATGAGCTACTTGTTGAATCATCATTGTCTTTCCAAACTATGAAGGAACGTCTTTCCTTCGCCTTTTTCTCTTTTTTCAAGTCACTAATCTTCTCCCTCTCTTTATTAATGTTAGGACATTCAATCTTGATATGTCCTTACTTTCCATAATTATAATAAGAGAAATTTGGATTATTACTTGAACCTTTTCGTTTATAATTATACCTCCTTTGATTACCTTTGTTGTTGTCATTCCTCTTGAGATACTTTCCAAACCTCTTGACTAGTAGATTCATCACTCCTTTTAGAGTTAGTCTTCAAGGCTATGGTCTTCACCTTTTTCTCACTTGACTCTTGCTCACTTATCCTTTGCATCTCAATTTCATGTTCGTTAGCTTGCCAAACACTATAGTTGTGGTGATGATGTATAAATCCTTTGATTCTGAGATGGTAGTCACCTTAGGTTGCCAACTTCCATCAAGGGACTTTAGCACTTTGACGTTTCGCTCCTCTTTGTCAAATTCATCCTATATGTGATGGTTAATAATGTGATTGAACCTCTTTTGTACTTCTACATGGACTCTCCTTATTGCATCTTGAACAAATCATACTCTTGTATTAAGGCATGCTTCCTTGCTCTCTTCACATTATTCGTCCCCTCATGTGTGACTTCAAGTACATCCCACATATCCTTTGCACTTTTGCATTGGGAGGCCCTACAGAACTCATCCATGTTCAATGATGATGTGAGGATGTTCTTTCTAGTGCAATCATATGGAGTTCTTCTTCTTTCCACCTTTGTCCATTCAATCCAAGGCTTGTCCATATACTTATTTTCAACAACACACTTAGGAGTGTAAGGTCTATTCACAATTGCATCTCAAATACCTTGGTCATTTGATTCAATGAAAATTTTCATTCTAATTTTCCAAAACTGATAGTTAATACCACTAAACATAGGTGGCCTATGAATAAAAGCACCTTTTGCAAAAGGAAGCTTGTTTTAAGCCATTTCAAAAAGTTTTAAGATCAAACTTGAATAACTTTCAAGAACCTTGCTCTAGATACCAATTATTAGTAATGAAATGGTGATTTAAGCCAATAAGGGGGGATTGAATTGGATGTATAAAACCTTTTTGAAAGCTTAAAACCCCTTTTGATTGAATCAATTAGACCATAAAATTCGAATGCAAAAGTTGCAAAATAGTACACATTCAACTGATAAAAAAAAAAAAAACAGGTTAATCTGTTCATACACTTATGAATCAATAGATTCAAATTTCAAAACAATCAGGTAAATGAATAGGAAATTATGCAGAATACAAAATTTGCAAATCTCACTCAAATAACATGTTTTACCACACAAGATTCGTTACAAACAATATTTCTAACAAGATTACACTATTAGATTACACAGAAACGCATGCCAACACAACAAAGATTAATTTACTTGATTTTTTTGAGATTTTAAAGTGGGCAAGATGAGGGAAAGAGAATTGGACAATTTTTTTATACTTGTTCACTTAATTACATAACTACATCTAGTTTACCAGGAGAACCTGAGCCTTGTTTCCACTATTATGAACAGTTTTACAAACCACAAACCAATATTACACTTTTGAACAATATAAACTCCATGGTTTTTTACTCACACATAAATGTCAACTACAACCCTGTAACAAACACACTTAAAGACCTTAAATCACACTAGGAATATAATAAGAGGCACAAGAAATACAAAACCTGATAGTGGCTCTCCACAACCAACCAAACTCGATTTCTTCAAGCTCCAACCAAGTCAAAATGCATTCATACTAGAAACTATATACAACAAGCCTTTTAACCTTTGAAAACCTATTTTAACATATTAAAAAGGACACACTACGAGTAATAAGACATCTAACCTATGTCATATAGCCTACGAATATGGTATAACATGTAAAACTCATATTCTATAATTTATTTCCAAATTTAACACTATATAAACATGATCATTGAACGAATCTTCATCAATCTTCATAAACCACATGTGATCTCATGCACTTTGCTTTATCAAATCTTTGCACCAAGCTTGCTTATGCTAACAAGTACTACCCCCTACTTAAAAAATGATAGATGGCTTGGCAGAGGTCAAGCTTGAGCATTTTTTGAGGAGCGATGATATGAGACCCGACATCCTCTCTAAGTTGGCAGGTACCAAAGTTACCATGGTTATAGTAATTTGAAATTCTACTGCTCTAGTGTAGCAATCTGATCCCAAGATGATTGTCGTAGCTGCTACTACATATGCCAAGATGGTTGCTCACAATATGGTTGAAAATATGGTGGGTGTTGTTGTTGAAAGGGTGAATCAAATGATTGTAAAGAATGCTCAAGAAATGGCTCATACAAGAGTTTAAAACTTTGTAGTTGAGCATTATAAGACGATGAATAATTGGCATAAGCAAAATGGTAACTCATGCTATAAGATATAAACTAAAAGAACACTAAACTGACCAAAATAATCATTATTACAAAACTCAAAGCTTTTGAGAAAAAAAGAAGGAAAAACCATACAAACTATATGAATGCAAAGATAATCCTACAAACTAAATGCTTAAATCCCCATCTCATCGGCAACACCACCAATTTGTTGAGATCTATATATTTGCCTCATGTCAACAAAAGTCCTACATTTCCCCCTAATGTTGTTTAGGGTAGAAACTTGGTTATCAATTTTAGGAGATGGTATATTTAAGTCTTAATTTGCATTTTATCCTTGTTAAAATAAAATGTAGTGGGGCAATTTAAAAGAAAAGTGGGAAGAAAGAATGAAGAACTTAGACATACTAAATATATGCTATAAAAATATCTAATGCTATGTGTCACACCCAAAATCGTGATGGGATGACGAACCAAAAAAAATAAAATTTGAAAAAACAGAGTTTGGAAAAAAAAGTTTAGAGTGGCCACCATAGTTATTATAGGAAATTATCGAAAACCATAAAAAAAATAGCAAGGTCTACGAAAACATATTTGGGATACGGGAGTTGGTTATGCTTAGGAAAGGTGTTAGCACCCTACAACGCCAATCATAAGACGACACCTTTAATTAAAATACAAATGGATGTGGTCTCCTTTATATGGTTATTTTCAAAAATAATAAAAAGAGAAAATTCAAAAGAAACAAAAAAAATTGTGTTTTGAGCCCGAGAAGGATTACTCCATGCTCCTACGTATCAGGGTCACGTAGTTCTTTATGAAAAAAAATTTTGAAAAAAAATTTTGTTCGATGTCATTGATATCACCTTTTTTTATATTTGAAAATTTTGTATATTTTTCTTAGTAATCTTATAGAAAAGCGGAGATATTAAGTACTAAGATGATATGAACGGTTACACAACCAGTTATACCTTTTAAAAGTTAAAAGGGTACTTAAATTATTTATTTGTTATTATTTTTATTAAAGAAAAAACTTCTAAAATAAGATATGATACCCAAAAAAAAAGCATGACTATTATATATCCATAATTTATGAAAACATTAGGAAAATAAATAAATAAATAAAAGATTAGGAAATAACATTTAGGATTAAACATATTATTTTATCATTTGTAAAAGGTTAAATAAAGAGTTAAAAAAACTTAATATATAAAAACAAAATCATGGCATATAAAGAAAAGAAAAGTGGGACCAACCAAAAAAAGTATTGGAAAACGAGACTCACACAAACAGAGAATATGAAAACATGAGATCTCTCACTTATTGATGCAACAACGCTAGCAACCTAGTGCAATTAACAAGCATTAATTACAAAAACTAATAAATCCAAAATGCAGGACAATAATGTTTTTTCCTTTGAGAAAGAAATGGTGAAAACATGAAATTCAACCAATATCATAACCAATTCTCAACAAAAATCGCATAACACTAAAAGAATTAATTTTTGTAAACTGAACGGGATATTAGATTTGCACGCCTAATTGAGAAGACAAATAATTGTGTTGGAACACTAAGAAGCATGTGGCAGTGGTGATCGAAGGTGAGTGGGTTTTATATGCGAGGGTTAAAAGAAATTGTGTGCTTAGGGTAAAAGAGAGGTTTCCAGAGTCATCCCTTTATTCTTTTGCTTGATAGGTTTATATACACGAAATTATAAATCTAATGTAATCTCGTAATAAACTCAGTGTTGATTATAAAGAAAATTAAAAGGCAAGAATTGGTCTTACTATTATAAATTAAGGAATCAAATCATAGAAAAATGAAAGGACAAAATCAAACGTGATCAGGAAAAAAGATTTTAATTAGTAAAAGAGATATTGCTTAGAATCATATGACTACTTTCTTTATCTGGAAAATAAGTGTCATAAAATCAGAGCACAAAATCAATTATCCTTGCGAAAAAACGATTCTAAATATTAAAATAGATTCTGCTTATAAATATTAGAATCCCAGCATTAACTTCTTAATTTGGAGCAAAAATGACAAAGCATAGAGTGGGGTGAGAATATAAAATTTTGGAATGCTGTTAGTCGCAAGAAAATGCGGTGTGGGTAGATATAGCATTTTGGGTTAAAATAAAAATAAGACGTCAAAAGAAAATGTAACACCCCATTTAAATAATAACCTTAATTAAATGAAATGTCACATAATAATATATGAAGTAAGATCATGGAGTATAGACACTACTCCTTACAATTATCCAGAAGAAACCAAGAATGAACTAGGGCACACCATGGTGCTAGTAACAAAATAGAGTAAGGGATCGACAATATTCAAAATAAAGCCCAAAGACAAGACAATACATGGGCCACAACCCTGAAAGAAAACTCAAATAAGCGGAATCCAACCCAGATAGGCTACGCAGCGGAATCTCCGTTACCCTATTGACCACGAGGAGTTCTTGCATCTGCTCACACCAATAAATTGATGATCATCGCAAAAAGAGAAAACCACACACATAACATACAAATAAGCAAAAAGGGTAAGCTAAAGTAGAAAATGATTTATTATACCATTGCATACAACTTTATAGCCAAAGATACATACATCAACCAAGCATGTGAAGGCTCGCAGACAAGACACTAACACTCAAGACACGACTTATCCGGATACATATAATTAGTCGGATTCCCCAAATTCTTGCACTTGTGGTGGCCTCTACTACTCTGTAGAGCCAATTGCCAATGGGTTTCACCCTACCACTCAAAAGGTTAGCCTTAAAAGATCTAAGGCTTCCTACTACTCTCACCACTTGAGTCAGTATGCTCTATGTGAGACTAACTAACTTATTAAAGTGTCAGGATGCAATCCTTACCTTGAATCCTTACTAAATTATATAATGAGACACTACCACGAACTTCATGGAATTACGTCCTAAGTATGAGGCACCACCATGAGCTCCCACTAACAAGGGTCAAAGGAATTACGTCCTGACCATGAGGCACCACCACGCAACCATCGTGGAATTACGTCCTAACCAAATGAGGCACCACCACGAGATCTCACCTAGAGAGTGTAAGACCCGTGAAATTAATTTAATTAATTAAATAATTAATTAATTAATAAATGCGAGTAGAAAGAGCCTTTATGGCATTAATTATTGTTTGATGTCACGTGGAAAAGTACAAGCTCAAGTGGTTGAGAGTACTTTGATTGTGTGAGAGGACTTAGGATAGAGTCTTATGTATGCCAATTATGTGTTGTATGATTTATTATTATTTTGTTTTGGTAATATAATTGTGAATGGTGAGTGATAGTATAATCATAAGATTATAATGGTTATCACCAAATGTGTTTTGGCATAGTGGTTATGCTATGTTCTTATGAGTAGAAGGTCACGAGTTCAAACCTTGATGGGCATAGAGTAAGCTTTATTTTTGCTAACTATTAGTTGTGGTTTGAATGTGAAGAGGCAAAGAAAACCTAGCAGAAGGGTAACCATTAGGTGCTGAAAAATCATCCAACTAAGGGACTTGAATAGCCATTAAGCCCACATTAAAGCCAATCTCGTTTTTTTGCATTAAACCACCTTAAGGCACTTATAAAAGGAAGAATTTAAAGGGGAATAGGGTTTCTGCAATTTGGTTAGTTCACCTATAGAGAGGAGCACGAAATTGAGGCTGTAAGGTGAGGTTTTCGGTGCGTAAGGGGCTGAATTGAGAGAGAGTCTGTGGCAAATCATTGGCAAACCAAGGAATCCCACTTTTCTTCCCAATTTCAATCAAACATTCAGGTTATGGGTGCTGAATTTATATGTATTTTCATATGGTTTGTGTTACTGTGTTTTTTGCTCAAATTGGATTTGTATGTGGTATAATTATTTGGATATTACATGCGTTTGTGATTGAGAAATTGGGTACTCTTAGTGCTGTTGTCAAATCTTTGATATTTCACATGAGTTGAATGTGGGGTTTGGGGTCCTGCGTAGTTCTTCTGGGAAAGTAACGAGTTGGGTATTCAAAGGAGATGAAAATTCGGTTATTAAGCATGATTCTGATGTATTTGTGCCATTACATGTGCTGGAAATGATTGGTTAGTGTTGTGGTATTGTTTTTGGCGAAGTGTGTGCGTGAACAGACTCAAAACCCTGCAAGTCTCACTTTGGGTTCTAGTTCGTGGTTCTCGCCTAGGCGACCAGGAAAAGGGTTGAGCGACATGGTCTCTCGCTCAGGCGAGAGGCACTCGCCTAAGCGAGGTCGCGAGGAAACTTGGGAGTTTTGAGCGCGACATCTCACCCAAGCGAGAGGTGTTCGAGTTCTGAGTGATAGGAATGCTCGCTTAGGCGAGAATGGCTCGCCTAAGCGAGTTTGCGATGGGAATTGATGTTGGTTGTTTGAATCCTCGTTCAGGCGAGGTGTGTGATAAATTGAGCGATAGTATGGCTCGCCCAGGCTAGAGGATCTTACCTAAGCGAGATAACATGATGATGCTGTTGTTTTAAGCTCGCTCAGGCGAGGTGAATTAGCCTAAGCGAGGTTGAGGTCTTAGCTTGGGCGAGAGTCCCTAGCTTAAGCGAGTTTATGCGAAATTCCATGTTTGTATGTGCTTGTGTGTGTGATTTGGCTGCTTTATCCTAAGTATAGGATGTATATGCATGTGGTGTGGTGTTTGGGCTTGAAGGACTAAGTCTAATAGGGGTCTAGGATGTGCTTGGTGGTTGGACACATGATGGGCATGGAACTGGTTGAGTTCCCGTCGGCTACTAATGGGTGAGGAGTCTTGAGTATGATGATTACATGTGTCGGGCGCACGATTGGGAAGGAACTGTTATATTCCCGTCGGCTACTATTGGGCGAGGAGTCCATGGTATGGTGATTGCGTGCATGCCATGGTCCAAGTTGAGAAGACTTGGATGTTTTACTACAGATGAGGAGTCTGTAGGGCAGGACTGTGAGCGGGACAGACTCATAGGGTTGGACCACAAATGAGTTAGTTTCGTGGGAGCACAGTGAAGTCCCAAGACCTAGTACATGTATATGACTCATGAAGGACTATGAGGTCATGGTTGGGTTATTTGAAAAGCATGAAATATTATTTATGTTATTTTGGGATGAGCGACATATTTATTTCTAGTATCTATTTATATATATTGTGCATAGCTCACCCTTTCTGTGTGTGTGTGGCGATGATCGGATAACTTGTTATCCGAGAGTAGATGATTTGACAGGTGGGCCAGGAGATGCATAGACTCGGAGCGAGGGTTAGCTGGGGATTTGTTTATATGTTGTTATTTTACTTTTGAGATAAATATGTAATCTTTTGGGAGCCATTTGAACATTATTTCAGTTTTATAATTATGGACTCCTGGTTTTATGACATGTATATTAAAAGTTTAAATTCCCAGCGTTTTTGGGAAATGATTATATTTTAAATGCAGTATTTATTTTATTTCAGAATTTATTTATTAAATATTAGTAATATTCCTTATGGATGTTACAATTGGTATCTGAGCAAAAGTTTTGAAAATATTTTTAAATATTTTGGGGCTAGTGGGGAGTCAGCTTATGGATGTGGTTGTTTGTTGCATGTTTGTGTGTTGAATGTTGAAAAGATGTGTGTGGTTTTGTTTGACTAAGTGACTAATTTTTAACCGTTGTAATGTGGCATATCCAGGCTATGGCTACTAACAGGAGGAGGAGGAGTGGTGGTGCTGATGACATCGCTGAGGCGATTCACCAGATGGTGGATGCGATGCAGCCACCCGTAGTAGTGCAGCCTAGGACGGCGATTGCACCAATCAGGGTGCCGACCGTGGAGGACTTCTTGTGCCACAAGCCAACTGAGTTCACTGGCAAGGCCTCCCCTAATGAAACAGATGTATGGCTGGGAGAAGATCTTCAAAGTGATGAACTGCGAAGATGAGCAGAAGCTGTTGTTCGCTACTTGCTGAATGAGGATGCTGAATATTGGTGGGCAGGCATGCAACAACAGATGGAGACTAGGGAAGAGTCAGTGTCTTGGGCCAACTTCAGGACTCGTTTCCTAGAGAAGTACTTTCCAGATATGGCAAGATAGGACAGGGAGATTGAATTCCTGGCATTGCAGCAAGAAGTCATGACAGTGCAGGAGTATGTTAACAAATTTGAGCACTTGGCGAGGTATTCCTCACAGAACATCACCGAGGAGTGGAAATGTTTAAAGTTTGAGCAAGGACTCAGACTTGAGCTGAAGAGGGTGGTAACACCTTTGAGAGAGAGAAGATTTCATGTCTTGGTGGAACAGGCCAAGAGTGCGGAGCACCTTAAGAAGGGCCCTGGTCCAGTTGTGAGCCGACATCAGAAAAATGTCGTTGAGGCTAGGTAGATGAAAAAGCCTTATAGCACACCACAGACATCCCAGGGTCCCTCTTGCTACCAGTGTGGAGGACCCCATCTGAAGAGGAACTGTCCTCAACTGGCAGGCGGAGTAGGAGGGCCAGGCGACCGTTGCAAGTGCTTTATATGCGACAAACCGGGACACTTCGCTAACAATTGCCCAGAAAAGAAGAGTCCTGGTGCGAAGAAACTAGCAGCATCGCCAGCAGAGAGAGCTAGAGCAGCTGGTCGGGTCTTTGCATTGACCTTGATGGAGGCTACTAAATCAGGTAATCTCATTCTAGAACCATGCTTACTATTGGGTTAGATAGTTTTGGTGTTGTTCAATTCTGGAGCAACACATTCTTTCATTGCTAATGCGTGTGTGGGGAGATTGAATTTGGTGAAACGCGATTTGGGATGTGAGTTGCTTGTTTCAACTCCCTCCTCAGGTCAAGTGGCTACCAGTTTAGTCTGCGTTGGGTGTTCAATGGAAGTGGCAGGTCGCAGATTCAATGTGAACTTGGTGTGCTTGCCTTTGGAGGGACTGGATGTAATCTTGGGGATGGACTGGCTGTCTAACAATCACATCATAATTGATTGTGGACGGCGTAGTTTGGTACTCCCAGAACATGAAGGATTGGAGCTAATCTTGACTTAGAGGGCGATAAACAATGTAGAAGTCGGAGCCACCTTCTTTATGATAGTGGCTCATGCAGAGAAGAATAGCACCGCCGAGAAGATCAGTGTGATTCCAGTAGTGGAGGAGTATGCTGATGTGTTTCCAGATGAATTACCAGAGTTGCCACTGAGTAGGGATGTGGATTTCACCATCGATCTTATCCTTGGAGCTGGCCTAGTGTCCATGGCGCCCTATAGAATGGTCGTAGCGGAGTTAGCTGAAATGAAAAAGCAAATAGAAGATTTTCTTGAGAAGAAGTTCATATGGCCGAGCGCATCACCTTGGGGAGCACTGGTACTACTAGTAAAGAAAAAGGATGGTAGTTCGAGGTTTTGCGTTGATTATCGTCAATTCAATAAGCTGACCATAAAGAATAAGTATCCACTGCCGAGGATAGATGATCTGTTGGATCAGCTAAGGGGAGCCGTAGTGTTCTCTAAGATTGACTTGAGGTTTGGATATCATCAGATCTTAGTCAAACCAGAGGATGTGCAGAAGACGGCGTTTAGGTCACGCTACGGGCATTACGAGTATGTAGTGATGTTGTTCGGGGTGACAAATGCTCCTTCTATTTTCATGGACTACATGAACAGAATATTTCGACAGTACTTGGATCAGTTTGTGGTCGTGTTTATTATCGACATACTGATATACTCGGAGAGTCGGGATGAACACGCCGAGCACCTGAGAGTGGTGCTTAGAATTCTCATAGAGCATAATTTATATGGGAAGCTGTCAAAGTGTGAGTTTTGGCTGGAAGAGGTACAGTTCTTGGGCCATGTAATCTCAGCCTAAGGAATAGCGGTGGACCCAGCGAAGATTAAGACAGTGGTGAAGTGGGAGAGACCACAGACAGTTACTGAGGTGAGAAGCTACTTGGGTCTGGCTGGTTATTAGAGGCGTTTTGTGGAAGGATTCTCCAAGATGGTGAGTCCATTGACTCAACTCACTAGGAAGGACCAGCCGTTTTCTTGGACAAACGAGTGTGAAGTCTGTTTGGAGGACATGAAGCGGAGATTAACCACTGCACTTGTAACATCCCTACGGAATATTACTGATATAAAATAAATAAAATTCGAAATATAATAAGGGTCACATTTAATATGAACTATTTCCCAAAACACGAGAAATTTAAAACTTAAATAAAAGTCAATGGCTCCTGCCAAGTTTACATAATGTTCTCAAAAATAAAATGATAAATATAATACATGTGTATCTACAAAATATCCCATGCTAGCCCTCGCTCCGATGCTAAGCATCTCTTGGCCCACCTGTCACATCATCTTCTCCCGGATAACAAGTTACCCGATCATCGCCACACACACAGAGAAAGGGTGAGCTATGCACAACATATATAAAGAAAAACCATAAGTATAAATATGTTTCCTAACCCAAAATTAACATAACTAACTTCATATTTCATAATCACCCAACCATGACCTCATAGTCCTTCATGAGTCATATGCATGAACTAGGTCTTGGGACTTCCCTGTGCTCCCACGAAACTGACTCATTCGTGGTCCAACCCTGTGAGCCTATCCAGCTCATAGTCCTGCCCTACAGACTCCTCGTTTGTAGTAAAAACATCTAAGTCTCACACTTGGACCCTGGTACGCACGCAATCACCATACTATGGACTCCTCACCCAATAGTAGCCGACGGGAACATCATAGTTCCTTGCCCATCGTGCACCCGACACATGCAATCACCATACTAAGGATTCCTCGCCCAATAGTAGCTGACGGGAACTCAACCAGTTCCATGCCCATCATGTGTCTAACCACCGAGCACATCCCAGACCCCTAATGGACTTAGTCCTTCAAGCCCACACACCACAACACATGCATATACAATCTAATCATGGTATAACAACCAAACACACTCACAAGCACATAGAAACATAGTAAATCGCATAAACTCGCTTAGGCTAGGGACCCCTCACCCAAGCTAGACCCTCAATCTCGCTGAGGCTAGTCCACCTCACCTGAGCGAGTTTAACTCAGCAACCAAAACACGTCATCTCGCTTAGGCGAGATCCTCTCGCCTGGGCGAGCCACACGTTCGCCCAAACACCCATTCCCATCTTGCGTGGGCTAAGATACAAGCAAAATACCAAATCATGACCAAGTCATCCCGCTTAGGCGAGCCACTCTCGCCTAGGCAAGAGAGGTCGTCGCCCAAACCCCAAAACCCCTCGCCTGGACGAGAAGTCGCGCTCAACATGCGCACTTTTCATCATGATCTCGCTTGGGCGAACCTCACTCGCTTGAGCGAGTGTATGAGTCGCTCAAAACCAATTCTCATCGCCTAAGCGAGAAGCTCGAGTGAGGTAAGAGTATGAGTCCCTACATGTCTCGCCTAGGCGAGCTCGGCTCGCCTGAGCGAGACTTGTAGATTCTGGGACTGTTTTACGCACACTAGTGCTGCACCAGAGATCCTTTACGCCCTCAACTCACACCAATTCAACTAGACAACCTTACAATCACATAATAGCAAATTATACACACAATAGAGACTTCCATTCCCAATTTTCATACCATAAGAGTATATACAACACATAATAGTCATCATGAGCATCAATTCATAAGAAAATCCCAATAAAACAGTACCCAATTTCCCACTCCGAATTCATCCCATAAACAACTCGAAATCTATAGCATTAAACCTTCAATGTCATATACAATGCGAATTCCATCAAACAAAAATCAGCACACTCAGTATAACCTAAAGAAGACAATTTCGGGTTCAGCTCCCCTAACCTGAAATTGGTGCTCAAAATTGAGACGACAACCACCTTGATTTCCAACCTCCCTCTTCTTTAGCCCTTGCACACCCAAAATTCTTCTCAAACTCTCAATTTCGTGTACCTCACTATAGCAGTTCACCACAAATGCCAAAACCCTTCCTTTTACCTAAAATTTGGCTTTTATAGGTGCCTTTGAGACTTGTTCTAAAAATAAAACAAGTTTGGGCTTTTTAATTCCTCCTCAATGTTACTTATTTAGTAATTTCTCAGCCCCCTTGGCTGCCCCATTCTGCTAGGCATTTCTTTACCCCTTCACATTCATACCACAACTATTAGTTAGCAAAAATAAAGCTTATTCTTTGCCCACCAAGGTTTGAACCCGTGACCTTCCACTCATAAGGCCATAGCACAACCACTATACCAAATCCCATTTGGTGACATAAACAATCATCCCAAGTTTACATTTCAAATTCCACACTCTTACATATTATTAAAAACAAATCATAAAACAACGACATATAATTGGCATACATAGGACTCGAACCCAAGTCCTCTCACACAATCAAAGTACTCTCAATCACTTGAGCTAGTACTTTTCCACGTCACATTATACAGCAATTAATGTCATAAAGACGCCCTCCTTCCGCATTTATTAATTAATTAATTATTTAATTAATTAATTTTTCCCGGGTCTTACAACATCTATACTAGCTATTCCTGACACAACCAAGACGTTTGAGGTGTACTGTGATGCTTCATACTAGGGTGTAGGTTGTGTGTTGATGCAGGAGAAACGGCCTATTGCTTATGCATCTCGTCAGTTGAAGGTACATGAGAAAAACTATCCTATACACGACTTGGAATTAGCAGCGGTGGTTTTTGCTCTAAAAACATGGAGGCACTACTTGTATGGGACACAATTTCAGGTATTCAGTGATCACAAGAGTTTGAAATACTTGTGAATCAGAAGGAATTGAATATGAGGCAGAGGAGCTGGATGGAATATATGAAGGATTACGACTTTGAGCTGTTATACCACCCTGGTAAGGCTAATGTCGTAGCAAACGCTCTAAGCAGGAAGAAAGCTCATGTGTCGGCCATGATGATTAAAGAGTTGGAATTGATCGAGAAGCTGCGAGATATGAATCTGGGATTAGATATGGAGGCAGGTCCTATACGGTGGAAGATGTTGAGGATCACTAATGAGTTTCTAGATGAGGTTCGGGTAGAACAGGGTAAGGATCAGGAACTGCAGCATGTCATTAGTGAGTTGGGCACAAAGAAGAGAAAGGACTTCATGATGGGTAGAGAGAGGGTGTATGTACCCAGCAGTCGGGTATTGAGGAAGATGCTCTTGGATGAAGGGCATAAGAGTCGTCTTAGCATACATCCAGGTATGACTAAGATGTATAAGGACTTGAAGGCTACCTTCTGATGGACTAGCATGAAAACTTATGTGGCAGATTCTGTAGCATCTTGCTTAGTCTGCCAAAAAGCGAAGATCGAGCATCAGAGGCCAGGTGGTACGTTAGAGCCTCTTGAGATTCCTTAGTGGAAATGGGACAATATTTCCATGGATTTTGTTACACATCTACCAAGGTTAGTGAGGGGACATGATTCCATATGGGTAATAGTGGATAGATTGACGAAGTGCGCACACTTTCTACCCATTAATCAAAAGATGTCTCTAGATAAATTGGCAAAGTTGTATGTTAGGGAAATAGTCAGATTACATGATGTGCCTGCGAGTATCATATCAGATAGAGATCTGAGATTTACCTCGAGGTTCTAGCAGTCGTTGCAGAACACTTTGGGCACTCAGTTAAGAATGAGCTCAGCATATCATCCTCAGAATGATGGCCAGTCTAAGAGAACCATACAGTCTTTGGAGGACTTATTGAGAACATGTGTTCTGGATCACCTTGGGACATGGAGTGATGTGCTACCGCTGGTAGAGTTCACTTATAATAACAGCTACCATTCCAGTATTGGGATAGCACCTTACGAGGCCTTGTACGGCAGGAGATGTCGGACACCTTTGTGTTGGCAGTAGGATGGAGAGTCTGTGGTTCTTGGCCCATAATTTTTACAATAGACTACTGAGAAAGTAAGGGTAATACAGGATCGGATGCGTGCAACTCAGAGTTGGCAGAAATCCTACGCAGATAAGAGGAGGAGGCCACTTGAGTTTGAGGCTGGTGACCACGTGTTCCTCAGGGTTACACCTACAGTAGGTATTGGGAGAGCATTGAAGTCGAGAAAGTTGACTCCTCGATTCATCGGTCCATATCAGATTACGAGGTGAATTGGACCGGTAGCATACGAGATTGCATTGCCACCTCACTTGGCAAACCTGCACAATGTTTTCCATGTATCACATTTGAGGAAGTACGTGGCGGATCCTACTCATGTGTTGGACCAAGATGATGTACATGTGCATGAGAATCTAACTTTGGGGGTTGGACTAGTGAGAATTCTGGATTCTCAAGTCAAACAACTTAGAGGGAAGGAGATTCGGACTGTGAAGGTCCTCTGGGACGACGCAACCCAGGAGATGACATGGGAGATGGAGGACCTCATGAGGAAGTCTTATCCTCACCTTTTTGCTGGTAAGTCTTATTTTCGTGGACGAAAACTTTTAAAGGTGGGGTTAAAGTAAAACCCGTGAAATTAATTAATTAAATAATTAATTAATTAATAAATGCGAGTAAAAAGAGCCTTTATGGCATTAATTATTGTTTGATGTGACATGGAAAAGTACTAGCTCAAGTGGTTGAGAGTACTTTGATTGTGTGAGAGGACTTGGGATCGAGTCTTATGTATGCCAATTATGTGTTGTATGGTTTATTATTAATTTGTTTTGGAAATGTAATTGTGAATGGTGAGTGATAGTATAATCATAAGATTATAATGGTTATCACCAAATGTGATTTGGCATAGTGGTTATGCTTTGTTCTTATGAGTGGAAGGTCACGAGTTCAAACCTTGATAGGCATAGTGTAAGCTTTATTTTTGCTAACTATTAGTTGTGGTTTGAATGTGAAGAGGCAAAGAAAACCTAGCAGAAGGGTAACCATTAGGTGCTGAAAAATCATCCAACTAAGGGACTTGAATAGCCATTAAGCCCACACTAAAGCCAATCCCGTTTTTTTGCATTAAACCACCTTAAGGCACTTATAAAAGGAAGAATTTAAGGGGGAATAAGGTTTCTGCAATTTGGTTAGTTCACCTATAGAGAGGAGCACGAAATTGAGGCTGTAAGGTGAGGTTTTGGGTGTGTAAGGGGCTGAATTGAGAGAGAGTCTGTGGAAAATCATTGGCAAACCAAGGAATCCCACTTTTCTTCCCAATTTCAATCAAACATTCAGGTTAGGGGTGCTGAATTTATGTGTATTTTCATATGGTTTGTGTTACTACATTTTGTGCTCAAATTGGATTTGTATGTGGTATAATTATTTAGACATTACATGCGTTTGTGATTGAGAAATTGGGTACTCTTAGTGTTGTTGTCAAATCTTTGATATTTCACATGAGTTCAATGTGGGGTTTGGGGTCTTGCGTAGTTCTTCTGGGAAAGTAACGAGTTGGGTATTCAAAGGAGATGAAAATTCAGTTATTAAGCATGATTCTGATGTATTTGTGCCATTACATTGTGCTAATAATGATTGGTTAGTGTTTTTGTATTGTTTTTGGCGAAGTGTGTGCCTGAACAGACTCAAAACCCTGCAAGTCTCACCCAAGCGGGTCCACCTCGCCTAAGCGAGAGTTGCAGAGTCTCACTTTGGGTTCTAGTTCGTGGTTCTCGCCTAGGCGACCAGGAAAAGGGTTGAGCGACATGGTCTCTCCCTCAGGCAAGAGGCACTCGCCTAACCGAGGTCGCGAGGAAACTTGGGAGTTTTTATCTCTCAAGTATTCAGCTACATGTCGGGAGGACATGACCGCACAAAGTCTGAGCTTTGAAATCCACTTCCATCCTTGATGGCCGATATTTGACAAGCATTAATCCATCAAGCACTACGGAAGCTCTCTTTGATGTCATTGATGCAAATCTTCCTTTTCTTTCGTTCTCGTCCTTCTATGCGAGCTTGGCTTAACTCTTTCTTTTCTTCTACCATCCTCCTCTTGTCCTATTTATCCCCATAACATATTTGCATGAAGTTCTTGTCGATCAAATTTTGTAGAAAATTTTCAAACTTGTTATATGCCTCGATGGAATGTTTAACACTTGGATGGAACCCGCATGCATTCCTTAAGTTATATTCATCTTCAAACAATCCTTTTGTTAGTAGTGCCTAAAAAATAAACCTTCGTGAACTCTGAATTTCGTTCACATTCTTCACCAACTTGTGTCCCTTGAGATTAATAGCATTTATTGAAGCATTATCATGCCCAAAGAGAGGATTGGCATTAATGTTGGGTTTATTCTCTTGAAATTTTAACCACCCTGAGTCGACTAAAGCTTGTACTTTGTGTTTGAAAGACAAACATTTCTCAATAGAATGACCAATGGCTCCCCCGTGATAACCACATGTGGCATGTACATCAAAATTCTTAGAGTGTGGGGGTTGCAATGGCTTCATCGGGTAGATAGCTACCAAAGCATTACTGAGTAGATCCAACAATAACTCCGTGTAAGTCACGAGAATAGGAATAAAATGAATAAAATACTTTTCTTGATTCCTTCTAGGACTAGTGATTTGCCCTAAAGACTAGTTGATATTTGTGTTACCCTCAATTTTCCAAGTGTTATTTGAGA
This sequence comes from Vigna unguiculata, assembly GCF_037176805.1. Lineage (NCBI taxonomy): Eukaryota > Viridiplantae > Streptophyta > Magnoliopsida > Fabales > Fabaceae > Vigna > Vigna unguiculata. The sequence goes on along the minus strand of NC_140792.1, from coordinate 8,845,836 downwards.
CGTGTTGTGATTGATAGAATCCTTGCTGTGGGGATTATGCTTGGTGGGTAGTTGTCGTATGAGTCACACAAGAATGTCAGTTCACCTATCGTTGATAATTTGGAGTGTGGGCCTGGTTTTCCCACTTAGGTACTATTAACGCTGCGTGCACTTCTGCTTCCTTCTTATTCCCAGGATTGAAACTGGACGTTTTAGGAGTTGTAGCCGCGAGAGGGCTATATGCAATTTTTCCATTTTTCAACCCGATCTCTATCCTTTTGCATATGATGATGATATCAACGAAATTTAAAGATACATTCCTACCATGTGTTCATAGAATGGTGGTTGCAATGTGCTCACAAACATTGCCACCATTTCCTTATCATGAAGAGGAGGCTCCACCTGTGCAGCAAGCTCTTTCCATCATTGTCCATACTCCTTAAATGATTCATCATTCTTTTTAGCCATGTTCTGCAATTGCAAACGATCTAACACAATATCCACATTATACTTATACTGTTTCAAAAAGGTATCTACCAAACCCATCCAAGAACGAATGTGAGATGCTTCCAAGTGTGTATACCAACTCAATGCTACCCCAGCCAAACTATCTTGGAGGAAATGGATTAGCAATTTCTCATCATAAGCATAGGCAACCATCTTTCGACAATAGATGGTTAGATGACTTCTAGGGCATGTGGTACCCTCATACTTTTAGAACACCGAAACTTTAAACTTGTGAGGTATTGTGACATTACGAACTAGGCTTAAACTCGCAACATCACTAAACCTATAGTTTCCACCTCCCTCAATAGCTTGTAGTTGTTCTTCCAAAATCTCCAACTTAGTTTTGTTTCCCTTAACATCAGCGGATAGGACCTGTATAGTAGGGTGTGGTGTAATCTTGCCCAAAGAGTCATCACCGATAGTTGTGTTTAAAGGCTTGCGTATTATAATCACTCGTGGTCCCGCAAAGGTAGTCGCTTCATTCCCTGGAATATTGATTGGGAATGAGAAGGAAGCATGTTCAGCCTCTAAATATTCTCCAACAGGTGGGGTGTAACCAGATGGCAATCCGTATGCTGGGAAAACAATAGGAGCGTTGTGAGTGCTTTCCTCACCCTTTGTCGATGAAGCTTCTCCTAAGGCCTATAAGGACTTCAAGGCTCCAAGATTTGACCTACTTGGTCCTTTAGTTGGCTAATCTCTGCTATCATTTTCACTTATGCGGTTTCCTCGTCCTCCATATTCTTATTATTTGCTCGTGTCCCGTAAGGGTGCCTTGGCCTTGCCGTATTTGTTTTTCATATTTTTGCTCTACTATTTTTATTAAACAAAATAAAAGAAGAAAAAGAAAAGGAAGGAAAACATAATACAAATCCTTTATTTTATTAAGAAATTATAAAGTTTTAAGTAAATAGAACTTAATATGGAAAAGAGTCCACACAAACCCAACCCTCTAGAAAGCTCATAAATCAAAGCGTTAGAAAGAAAACCTAATCTCTAGCCCTAGTTATCATCCTCTCAAAGTACTCAAATTACCTTCTACAACCCTAAAGGATAATTTCTTCTTCAAAGTATCAATTCCTAATTGACCCCGACTCCAAATTTCATGTTACCTTCTTGGAGAATTTGCATGATGTTATAGGTTGATGATAAGGGTTGTTCTGCTTTTGGTTCTTTTTAGTTTTTGAACCCACTGTTGATGAATATACACACTTGCTTTTCTTTTCATTGCTTACTTGCGGAGGTATGTCTTGGATGAGTTATTGTGCTTCCACCATTTGGGTAGGGATATACATTCGTTTACGCTATTTTGGTGTGCAACGTTGAAGAGGTTGGTGGTGCAGTACAAACGTGCTTACATGCAATTCGTCTGGGTTTTGTCTTTGGGTGGATCGATGCTCGTTGTTGATTGATGATTCATTTTTTGGTGACAGTGGATGTGGGACACTGATATTTTCTTGTAGGGCTGGATCGTTTGGAGTGGAAACTTGCATATGGACTCGGTTGTGGCTACGTGTTTTGGGTCCATTTTTGGTGTAGTATGGTCTCGCATGGCTACTCCCTAGCTTTTGGCAACTGCTAGGTTTTCTTAAAATCCTTGTATCACGTTGTAGGGGGTGCAAGGGTCACGAACGAAATTTATGTTCTCTTCCTTCTCTTAAAATCCTTCTTTTTCTTTTCTCTTTCTTCTTTCTTTCCTCTTGTTTCTCGGTGTGGTGAAGTTGGTTCTAGTGTAGTGTGCAGAGCTGTTTCAGGTGCAGCATGTGGAGTTGGTTCGGGTGCAGCATGGTGGGCTGTTTCAGAATTCACTAGTGCAGTGAGGGCTTTTGGCCCCAGTTGTTTTTTATATTATGCCCCGGTTCTAGAACCGAGGCATAATGGGGTGAGGCAAAAAAGGGTGATTTTTGGCCTCGGGTGTCAACCGAAGCCATAGGAAGTACATTTTTGCCTCGGTTCTCTAAGGACCCGAAGCCATAGGGGTACTTTGCTCGTACCACTATTAGCACTAGTGCACTCATCCTCGCCATCGAGATCATCGACAAACGCTGTCACGGCCAGACCTTCACCAGCACTGAATGAGCAACGCACCGCGACGCTCAGACCCATGCTACCACTGCACGGTCTGAATACGACAACGACAAACCACCATGAACCAGTAGAGCCAAGAGATCTAGAGATCCAACACCTCCACCGCCGTTCGAAGCAGAACTTCAAGCCACTGTTACGGGCAACCCTACCACTGTGTCGCCATCACCACCGCAAACAAAGGAAGACAGTGACCACCAAATCACGCCTTTGCCGTGAGTCGCGAGCACGCCTCTTTCGCCAATGACGAACTAAACCACCACATAAGAAAACAAAGACGAGAATGCCTCCACCGCATGCAAAGTGTTCGCTCAGGGACGAAGGTGAACAGTGCGATGTCGCGAATTGGGGAACCTAAATAGGGCATATAGCCTCGGTTCAATTAATAACCGAGGCCTAAAGTCCCTTTATGGCCTCGGTCAATAAAGACCCAAAGCCAAATGTGACGATGCTGGTGACATTTTTGAAATTAGGGTTACTGGCTGACTTATAGGCCTCAGTTCTTTTTTAACCGAGGCCAAAAACCTCTTCATATTGCCTCGGTTCAATTACACCTGAAGCCAAAAGTGCTGACGTTGATGGCATTTTTGAAATTTTGGTTACTGGGTTGCCTTATAGGCTTCGGTTCTTTTGCAATCGAGGCCTAAAACATCTTACTTCACCGGTTTTGCACACACCCGAGGCAATATAGTTGGACGAAATTGCAAAAATGCCACCGCCTCCTTATAGGCTTCGGTTCCGCTATAACCGAGGCCTATAAGACGAAGTAAAATGTCAAATCTGCACTAGTGATTGCATGGGTATTGTGTTTGGTTTTCTTCACTTTGTAGTGACGGGAATGGTTCCTAAACACCTTCTCTTTCTTACTTTCTATTATTTCCCTATAAAGATATATGTCTTTTGTTTGATTCACGTGATTGCAGCAGTTCCCTATTGACCCTACATGTTTTCTCTTTCTTTTCTTTTTTTTTCTTTAAACCACACGTAAATGCATGATATGTAGGGGCCATGAGTTTGCTTTGTCCCTTTTTTCTTTAAAACATGTTGTAGTCTTTAAAATTGGTGTAGACCGTGCCATATTTCTTTTCCTTTCTCTTTTTGGCTTAGCTTTTCACGTGAATGAAGGGTACAAAATCCTTGGACTTCCTCTTGTTTAATGCGTAAGAGAAATTGGGGCAGCGGGTTTTAAAATTTCAAGTATGATAAATTATATCTGGTTATTTTCTTTAAAGGGTTAGAAGCGCTTGGAGTATTAAGTGATGTTTTTCTTTCATTCTTTCTTTTTCTTGTCCTTGTATTTTATTAAATTTTTGGCATGTGTTAAATATAGGTGTGATATATGAATTTGGTTTGGTTGTGGGACTTTATTTTTCAAGCATGATGTGATGGTGTATACTTGGATGGCAATATGATATTCACATGTGTTTGGATGTTGAGAGTGTTTTGTCTTGTCGAAAGCTCTTGGTGAAATCAGATGTTGTGTGAGGTTTTCCGTACCTAGGAACCTAGTGAAGACTCTTTCGCCTGTGTGAAGTAGTGGAAAGGGGTCCTCTTCGCCTATGTGAAGCAGTGGTAGAGGATTGGTTCGAGTGTTGTACCCTCTCGCCTATGTGAAGTAGTGGGGAGGGGAAAGATGTTTCTCTTTATTTCGGCTCATTGCGAGTATAGTGCCCGATGTGCGATGCATCGACGTTTTTACTCATAATTCCTTAAGGGATAACGGAGACAGTCTGGCTTCCTTAAGCGGGACACATCAAACCATCTGTTATAGGAAACTAGATGTTGTTGTAGGGTGAGAGGCCGCGGAAAACCAAAGATTGTTTATGATTACTATATGTGAAGAGGAATTGAGATGAATGTGATGTTATGCTTGGTTTGGCATGATTGATTTCATTTTGCTAATTGTTTCTTGAATGCGACGTTGAGTATTATTATACATATTTTATTTATGAATTTCTTTTATGAATATCATTGTTTATGGTTAGCTTACCCCTATTTGTTTGTTGTTTGTTTGTTGCATGTGCGATGATCGTATAACGTGTGTGTTATACGGTAGCAAACGGTAATGCAGATATTTCTGACTCGAAGTAGATTGTGGAAAGCATGGAGTGGACTGGGGGGATTTTGACTTTATTTTGGTTTATTTAAATTGAACATTGAAGACTATGAGATTTAATTTTGATTCCTAGTATTTAATTGGAACTTGGTTGTTTTTTTATCATTACTATTTAAACTAGTGTGTGGATTACCTATTTACATTTAAAGTTTAAGATTTTATTAAATGTCTTTTCGTGATGCAATCGTTTTACTTGTAAATAATTGAGCTATAACACCTTCTCATGACACCTTAATTTGGGGTGTTACATTTTTGGTATTAGAGCCTGGTTTTCGAAAATGGGGAGTGAGCTCATCTAGTTGATGTTGTGTGACTCTGAATTGTATTGTGTTTTATGACATTTAACTGGTAATTATTTGGTTATATACATATTATAGCAATGGCACGTAGATCTCAGAATTCGACCAACTCTGTTGACGAAATGGCTCAAGCTATTCAACGGTTGGTCGACGCAATGCAACACCAATTGCCGTAGGTAGTGCACGCACCAGTGCAACATAACAGTATGAATGAATTCATGCGTCACAAACCGCCAAAGTTCAATGGTAAAGTAACTCTAGATGAGGCAGATGCATGGATTTGAGAAATTGAGAAGAGTTTTCGGGTGCTCGGCTGTAGTAACGCACAAAAGTTGAAGTATGCTACTTTTTTGCTTAATGGCGAGGCTGAGTACTGGTATATTGAAGTCTTAATTTGCATTTTATCCTTGTTAAAATAAAATGTAGTGGGGCAATTTAAAAGAAAAACGCGAAGAAAGAATGAACAACTTAGACATACTAAATATATGCTATAAAAATATATAATGCTATGTGTCACAACCAAAATCGTGACGAGATGACAAACAAAAAAAATTGAGAAAATAGAGTTTGGAAAAAATGTTTGGAGTCGCCAGCATGGTTATTATAGGAAACTATGGAAAACCTTAAAAAAACAGCAAGGTCTACCAAAATAGATTTAGGGTACAGGAGTTGGTTACACATAGGGAAGGTGTTAGCTCCCTACAACGCCCGTCCTAAGACGATACCTTTAATTAAAATACAAATGGATGTGGTCTCCTTTAAATGTTTATTTTCCAAAATAATAAAAAGAGAAGTGGGACCAACCAAAAAAAGTATTAGAAAACGGGACTCACGCAAGCATAGAATATTAAAACATGACATCTCTCACTTATTCATGCAACAACGCTAGCAACCTAGTGCAATTGACAAGCATTAATTATAAAAACTAATGAACCCAAAATGCATGACAATAATGTTTTTTCCATCAAGAAAGAAATGGTGAAAACATCAAATTCAACCAAGATCATAACCAATTCTCAACAAAAATCGCATAACACAACAAGAATTAATTTTTGTGAACCTAAACGGGATATTGGATTTGCACGCCTAATTGACCAGACGAATAGTTGTGTTGGAACACTAAGAAGCACGTGGCGGTGGTGATCGAAGGTGAGTGGGTTTTTTATATACGAGGGTTAAAAGAAATTGTGTGTTAGGGTAAGAGAGAGGTCTCTAGAGTCGTACCTTTATTCTTTTGCTTGATGGGTTTATATACACAAAATTATTAATCTAATGTAATCTCGTAATAAAGTCAGTCTTGATTATAAAGAAAAATAAAAGACAAGAATTGATTTTACTATTATCACATTATGGGAATCAAATCACAGAAAAATCAGAGCACAAAATCAAACGTGATCAGGAAAAAAGATTTTAATTAGTAAAAGAGATATTGCTTAGAATCATATTACTACTTTCTTTATCTGGAAAAGAGGTGTCATAAAATCAGAGCACAAAATCAATTATCCTTGAGATAAAATGATTCTAAATATTAAAACAGATTTTGCTTATAAATATTAGAATCTAATCATTAACTTCTTGATTTGGAGCAAAACTGACAAAGCATAAAGTGAGGTTGAGAATATAAAATTTTGTGCTGCTGTTAGTTGCAAGAAAATGCGGTGTGAGTAAATAGAGTATTTTGGATTAAAATAAAAACAAGGCATCAAAAGAAAATACATAAAAGATTGAAATAGTCTTTTTCTTTTTATTTATTATTATTATTATTATTATTATCATATTATTATTTTAGAAAAAGAAAAAAAAACAAAGAAAAATCTTCTTTTTATTTTTATTTTTAAATATATTTTTATTATTATTTACTCTATTATTTTATTAAACTGGACGAAATTGGATGTTGACACTATGAAAGATGCAATAATGCATGCAACTAATCTAGTTGACCTAGTGAATGAAAGGTTTGCAACTAAAATGCAAAGAATTGTAAAACCTCAAATGGATGCTAATTATCTTATTAAAATTGAAAATTATAAATGAATGTAGTGTTGAACCTGACATTATAGATTAAAACTATACTACAAATGATAGAAACCTATTCTGCGCATCATTAAAGACACTAATTGACACCTACCTAATTCAGAAAATGCATAGGACAAAAAAATCTCTAATTGGGTAATAACTAATGTGCATGGAAATAAAAATACGAGATTAATGCAACAACAGAAAATTGTAAATCCAAATTACACAGAATACAAAATCAGTTTGCAGTTCGAAATACTCTTAAAGACTACTATATGAATGGATTCTATAAATAAGGTTAGGTTAAAATACCTTTTTACCTCAATTTTTATCAAGTTTTTTCAAATAAGTCCTAATTTTGGTTTTGTATTCAAATAGGTCCCAATTTTCGTCAATTTTGCTCAATTGGGTCCTTTTTTGCTAACACCGTTTAAATCATTAACGGCCATGAACAGTGACTGCCACGTGTCACTTCGTGTTTTTTTTGAATTTTTTTATTTTTATTTTAATTTATTTTAATTTATTTTTATTTTTATTTTTTAATTTTTTAAAATTTTTAAATTTTTTTTTAAATGTACACGTGCCAACTCAGGAGTGTGCCATGTGGCATTTCGTGGTTTTTTTGAATTTTTTTGAATTTTTTTAAATTTTTTTAAAATTTTTTTTTAAAATTTTTTTAAGTGTCCACGTGTCAATCCAATAGTGTGCCACGTGTCAAAGTCAATGTTCTAAATTCAATTTGGTCCCAATATTTGTTATTTTTGTTCAATTAGGTCCCAATTTTTGTTAACATTAACCAATTTGGTCCCTTCTGTAAGACCCGGGAAAAATTAATTAATTAAATAATTAATTAATTAATAAATGCGGGTAGAAGGCGCCTTTATGGCATTAATTGTTGTTTAATGTGACGTGGAAAAGTACTATCTCAAGTGGTTGAGAGTACTTTGTTTGTGTGAGGGGACTTGGGTTCGAGGCCTAAGTATGTCAATTATGTGTGATTATTTTTGTTATTGATTTTTTTAGGATATGTATGAGTATGCGATTAGTGTTGAAAAATATTGTTGATTTGTGAGTATCACCAAAAGTGAATTGGTATTGTGGATGTGCTTTGGCCCTATGAGTGGAAGGTCACAGGTTTAAACCTTGGTGGGCAAAGAATAAGCTTTATTTTTGCTAACTAATAGTTGTGGTATGAATGTGAGGGGTAAAGAGAAGCCTAGCAGAATGGGGGGTAATACCTATCTAGGTAAAGGGAAGGGTTTTGGCAGTGCTGGGAATTCGCCTTTGAGAGGAGCACGAGTTTGGGAGAGTGAATTGAGTTTTGAGGTGGTTTTGGAATCAAAGGGGGTTCTGTCTTCGCAATTATTGAGCACTCAATCCAGGTTAGGGGTGCTGAAACTATGTGCATTCCACTATTGATTATGTTATGCGTTCTGTTCTAAAATTTGAATATATATGTGGTTTGGTTTTGGTGTGGTATGCACTATAATTTGAGAATTTGTGAATGGAATGGGGGTACAAAGCCTTTTTGGGTGTTTATAATAATTGAATGAGGGTTTGGGTACCATTCTTGGGATGTTTTGTCAAATTATGCGATTTGGGAAGTCCAATGATGTTTACACTGCGTTTCATGGTTTAATTGATGTAATGGACTGAATGAAATCGAGTACATTGCAAATTGGTATGATTTTGGTATTGGTTTGGTGCATTGTGTGCGGGAACAGACTCGAAACCCTGCAAGTTTCGCCCAAGCGGGTCCACCTCGCCTAAGCGAGAATTGCAGAGTCTCACGTTGAGCTCTGATTTGTGGGTCTCGCCTAGGTGACCCAAGAGAGGTTTGAGCGACGTGGTTTCTCGCTCAGGCAAGAGGCACTCGCCTAAGCGAGGTCGCGAGGAGAACCTGGAAGTTTTATGCGTGATATCTCGCCCAGGCGAGATGTTTTGAGTTTTGAGCGATCGACACTCTCGCCTAGGCGAGAGTAGCTCGCCTAAGCGAGTTCGCGACGTGTTTTCTTTTGTGTGTGGTTGAATACTCGTCTAGGCGAGGTTGGATGTGATTCTGGGCGAATTGGTGGCTCGCCCAGGCGAGGGGATCTCGATTAAGCGAGATAACGTACTGTGGGCACTGTGTAAAGCTCGCTCAGGCGAGGTAAACTAGCCTAAGCAAGGCTGATGGCTTAGTTTGGGCGAGGGGTCCCTAGCCTAAGCGAGTTTATGTGAACTATTGTGTTTCTATGTGCTTGTGAGTGTGTGTTTTGGTTTTTTATCATAAGGACTAAGTCCAATAGGGGTCTAGGATGTGCTCGATGGTTAGACACATGATGGGCATGGAACTGGTTGAGTTCCCGTCGGCTACTATTGGGCGAGAAGTCCATTGTATGGTGATTGCGTGCATGCCAGGGTCCAAGTGTGAGACTTGGATGTTTTTACTACAGACGAGGAGTTTGTAGGGCAAGACTATGAGCGGGATAGGCTCATAGGGTTGGACCACGAATGAGTCAGTTTCATGGGAGCACAGGGAAGTCCCAAGACCTAGTTCATGCATATGACTCATGAAGGACTATGAGGTCATGGTTGGGTGTTTTGGAAATTTTGAGTTTTGTACTTATATTGTTTTGGGTGGGGAAGCATATTTACTTCATATATATCTGTTTATGTTTTATTGTGCATAGCTCACCCTATCTGTGTGTGTATGGCGATGATCGGATAACTTGTTATCCGGGAGCAAATGATGTGACAGGTGAGCCAGGAGATGTGTAGACTCGGAGCGGGGGCTATCTTGGGATATTTTGTAGATACATATGTATACGTTTACTGTTTTGTTTTTGAGAATATTATGTAAATCTGGCTAGAGTTGTTGACCTTTATTCTAGTTTTTATGAATCATGGATTCCTGGATTTATGGATTTTAATTGTCAAAGTTTTAAAATTTCCCGTGTTTTTGGGAAATAGTTCATAATCAATGTGGAATTTAATGAAATTCAAATTTTATTTATTTTATATCAGTAATATTCCTTAGGGATGTTACACTTGGTATCAGAGCAAAAGTTTTGAAAATATTTTTTAAATATTTTGGGGCTAGTGGGGAGTGAGCTTATCGATGTGTTGTTTGTGGTATGCTGTGTGTTCAATGTGAAAAGTGTGTGATTTTGTTTGACTAAACGACTGATTTTTAACAGTTGTAATGTGGCGTTTCCAGGCTATGATGACATTGCGGAGGCGATTCAACGCATGGTGGATGCGATGCAGCCACCTGTAGCCGCACAGCCTAGGACGACGATTGCACCAGTCAGGGTGCCGACTGTGGAGGACTTCTTGCGCCACAAGCCAGCTGAGTTCACTAGCAAGGCCTCCCCTGATGAAGCGGATGCATGACTCCGCAAGTGTGAGAAGATTTTCAAGGCGATGAACTGTGAGGATGAGCAGAAGCTGCTCTTTGCTACCTATCTACTGAATGAGGATGCAGAGTATTGGTGGACAGGTATGCAAGAACAGATGGAGACTTGGGAGGAGCCGGCTACCTGGGAAAACTTCAGGATTCGTTTCCTAGAGAAATATTTTCCAGATACTGCTAGACAGGATCGGGAGGCGGAGTTCCTTGCGCTGCAGCAGGGAGATATATCGGTACAGGAGTACATTAACAAATTTGAACACTTGGCGAGATACTCCTCACAAAATATGACTGAGGAGTGGAGATGCTTGAAGTTTGAGCGAGGACTCAAACATGAGTTGAAGAAGGTGGTGACACCTCTGAGAGAGAGAAGATTCTCGGTCTCAGTGGAACAGGCCAAAAGTGCTGAACATTTAGAGAAGGGCCCTGGTCCTATTGTGAGCCGACATCAGAAGAATGTCGCGGAGGCTAGGCAGATGAAAAAGCTGTATAGCCGACCTCAGACATCTCAGGGTCCTAGTTGGTACTAGTGTGGCGGACCCCACCTGAAGAGGAACTGCCCTTAGTTGCCAAGCGGAGTAGGAGGTTCAGGCGACCGTCGCAAATGCTTCATATGCGACAAACCGGGACACTTCGCCAACAATTGCCCAGAAAAGAATAGTGTTGGCATGAAGAAACCTGCGGCATCGCCAGCAGAGCGAGCTAGGGCAGCGGGCAGAGTCTTTGCCTTGACCACCACAGAGGCTACACAGTCGGGTAATCTTATCCTTGAACCTTGTATGCTGTTTGGTAATGTAGTGCTTGTGTTCTTTGATTCTGAGGCAACCCATTCTTTTATTTCTAATGTGGCGTGGGGAGATTGCAATTGGTGACACGTGATTTGGGATGTGAGTTGCTTGTTTCAACTCCCTCCTCAGGTCAAGTGGCTACCAGTTCAGTCTGCGTTGGGTGTTCTATGGAAGTGGCAGGTCACAGATTCAAGGTGAACCTGGTGTGCTTGCCTTTGGAGGGACTGGACGTAATCTTGGGGATGGACTGGCTGTCTAATAATCACGTCATAATTGATTGTGGACGGCGCAGTTTGGTATTCCCAGAGCATGAAGGACTGGAGTTAATCTCGGCTCAGAGGGCGATAAACGAAGTAGAAGCCGGAGCCACCTGCTTTATGATAGTGGCTCATGCAGAAAAGAATAGTACCGCCGAGAAGATCAGTGTGATTCCAGTCGTGGAGGAGTATGCCGACGTATTTCAAGATGAAATACCCGAGTTGCCACCGAGTAGGGATGTGGATTTCTCCATTGATCTTATCCCTAGGGTTGGCCCAGTATCCATGGCGCCTTACAGAATGGCACCCGCAGAGTTTGTAGAGTTGAAGAAGCAAATAGAAGATTTGCTTGAGAAGAAGTTCATTCGGCCGAGCGCATCACCTTGGGGAGCACCGGTACTGCTAGTAAAGAAAAAAGATGGCAGTTCGAGGTTGTGTGTTGACTACCGTCAGCTGAATAAGCTGACTATAAAGAATAAGTATTCGCTGCCGAGGATAGATGATCTGTTGGATCAACTGAGGGGAGCCGCAGTGTTCTCTAAGATTGACTGGAGGTCTGGATACCATCAGATCTTAGTCAAACCGGAGGATGTGTAGAAGACGGCGTTCAGATCACGTTACGGGCATTACGAGTATGTAGTGATGCCATTCGGGATGACAAATGCACCTGCTATCTTTATGGACTACATGAATAGGATATTCCAACCGTACCTGGATCAGTTTGTTGTCGTGTTCATTGATGACATACTGATATACTCTGAAAGTTGGGAGGTACATGCAGATCATATGAGAGTGGTGCGGGGAATTCTCAGAGAGCATAAACTGTATGGGAAGCTGTCAGAGTGTGAGTTTTGGTTGGATGAGGTACAGTTTTTGGGTCATGTCATATCAGCTCAAGGTATAGCGGTGGATCCAACAAAGATTGAAACAGTGGTGAAGTGGGAAAGGCCACAGACTGTGACTGAGGTGAGGAGTTTCTTGGGCTTGGCAGGTTATTATAAACGGTTTGTGGAGGGGTTCTCGAAGCTGGTGAGTCCCTTAACTCAACTCACTAGGAAGGACCAGCCTTTCTCTTGGACTGACGAGTGTGAGGTCTACTTTGAGGATATGAAGAAGAGATTGACTACTGCATCCATATTGGCTATCCCTGACACCGCCAAGACATTTGAGGTATACTGTGATGCTTCATACCAGGGTCTAGGTTGTGTGTTGATGAAGGAGAAACGGCCCATTGCTTATGCAACTCGTCAGTTGAAAGTGCATGAGAAAAACTATCCTACATATGATTTAGAATTGGCGACGATGGTTTTTGCCCTCAAAACATGGAGGCACTACTTCTACAGGGCACAGTTTCAGGTATTCAGTGATCACAAGAGCTTGAAATACTTGTTTGATCAGAAGGAATTGAATATGAGGCAGAGGCGCTGGATGGAATACATGAAGGACTACGACTTTGAGCTATTATACCACCCTGGTAAGGCTAATGTTGTAGCAGACGCTTTGAGCAGAAAGAAATCTCATGTGTCGACCGTGATGATTAAGGAGTTGGAGTTAATCGAGAAGCTGCGAGATATGAATCTGGGATTGGATATGGAGACAGATCACACACGGTGCAGCATGTTGAGGATCACTAATGAATTCTTGGATGAGGTTCGGGTGGAACAGGGCAAGGACCAGGAATTGCAGCATATCATCAGTGAGTTGGGCACAGAGAAGAGGAAAGACTTCAGGATGGGTAGAGATGGCATCCTACTATTTAGAGAGAGGGTGTGTATACCCAGCAGTCGGGTACTGAGGAAAATGCTCTTGATTGAAGGGCATAAGAGTCGTCTTAGCATACACCCAGGTATGACTAAGATGTACAAGGACTTGAAGGCGACTTTCTGGTGGACTAGTATGAAAACTGATGTGGCAGACTATGTGGCATCTTGTCTAGTGTGTCAGAAAGCGAAAATAGAGCATCAAAGGCCAGGTGGTATGTTAGAGCCTCTTGAGATTCCCCAGTGGAAATGGGACAGCATTTCCATGGATTTTGTTACTCATCAACCAAGGTAAGTGAGGGGGCATGATTCTATATGGGTAATAGTGGATCGACTGACGAAGTGCGCTCACTTTCTACCTATTAATCAGAAGATGTCCCTAGATAAGCTGGCAGAGTTGTACGTCAGGGAGATAGTCCGATTACATGGTGTGCTTGAGAGTATCATATCGGATAGAGATTCGAGGTTTACCTCGAGGTTCTGGCAGTCGTTGTAGAACACTTTGGGTACTCAGTTGAAGATGAGCTCGGCATATCATCCTCAGACGGATGGTTAGTCTGAGAGAACCATACAGTCTCTGGAGGACTTATTGAGAACGTGTGTTCTGGATCACCTCGGGACTTGGAGTGATGTGCTACCACTAGTGGAGTTCACTTATAATAACAGCTACCATTCCAGCATCGGGATGGCACCGTACGAGGCCTTGTATGGCAGGAGGTGTCGAACGCCTTTGTGTTGGCAGCAGGATGGGGAAGCTGTGGTACTTGGTCCAGAGTTCTTACAACAGACCACTGAGAAGGTAAGGGTAATACAGGAACGGATGCGTGCGACTCAGAGTCGGCAGAAATCCTACGCAGATAAGAGGAGGAGGCCACTCGAGTTTGAGGCTGGTGACCACGTATTTCTCAAAGTTACACCTACAGCAGGTATTGGGAGAGCATTGAAGTCGAGGAAGTTGACCCCTCGATTCATCGGTCTATATCAGATTACGAGGCGAATTGGACCGGTGGCGTATGAGATTGCATTACCACCTCACTTGGGAAACCTGCACAATGTTTTCCACGTATCACAGTTGAGAAAGTACGTGGCGGATCCTACTTATGTGCTGGAGCAGGATGATGTTCAGGTGCGTGAGAACCTGACTCTTAGAGTTGGACCGGTGAGGATTCTAGATTCTCAAGTCAAACAGCTCAGAGGGAAGGAGATACGGACCGTGAAGGTTCTCTGGGACGAGGCAACCCAAAAGATGACTTGGGAGATTAAAGATCTCATGAGGAAGTCCTATCCTCATCTCTTTACTGGTAAGTCTTATTTTCGTGGACGAAAACTTTAAAAGGTGGGGGTAATGTAAGACCCGGGAAAAAATAATTAATTAAATAATTAATTAATTAATAAATGCGGGTAGAAGGGCCTTTATGGCATTAATTGTTGTTTAATATGATGTGGAAAAATACTAGCTCAAGTGGTTGAGAGTACTTTGGTTGTGTGAGAGGACTTGGGTTCGAGTCCTAAGTATTTCAATTATGTGTGATTATTTTTGTTATTGATTTTTTTCGGATATGTATGAGTATGTGATTAGTGTTGAAAAATATTGTTGATTTGTGAGTATCACCAAAAGTGAATTGGTATAGTGGTTGTGCTTTGGCCCTATGAGTTGAAGGTCACGGGTTCAAACCTTGGTTGGCAAAGAATAAGCTTTATTTTTGCTAACTAATAGTTGTGGTATGAATGTGAAGGGGTAAAGAGAAGCCTAACAGAATGGGGCAGCCAAGGGGGCTGGGAATTTACCAATTAAGTAACATTGAAGAGGAATTAAAAGCCCAAACTCTAGGTTTTGGCAGTGCTGGGAATTGGTCTTTGAGAGGAGCACGGGTTTGGGAGAGTGAATTGAGTTTTGAGGTGCAAGGGTTGAAGCCAGAAAGGTTTTGGAATCAAAGGGGGTTCTGTCTTCGCAATTATTGAGCACTCAATCCAGGTTAGGGTGCTGAAACTATGTGCATTCCACTATTGATTGTGTTATGCGTTCTGTTCTAAAATTTGAATTTATGTGGTTTGGTTTTGGTGTGGTATGCGCTGTAATTTGAGAATTTGTGAATGGAATGGGGGTACAAAGCCTTTTTGGGTGTTTATAATAATTGGATGAGGGTTTGGGTACCATTCTTGGGATGTTTTGTAAAATTGTGCCATTTGGGAAGTCCAATGATGTTTACACTGCGTTTCATGGTTTAATTGATGTAATGGACTGAATGAAATCGAGTACATTGCAAATTGGTATGATTCTGTGCGGGAACAGACTCGAAACCCTACAAGTTTCGCCCAAGCGTGTCCACCTCGCCTAAGCGAGAATTGCAGAGTCTCACGTTGAGCTCTGATTTGTGGGTCTCGCCTAGGCGACCCAGGAGAGGTTTGAGCGACATGGTTTCTCGCTCAGGCGAGAGGCACTCGCCTAAGCGAGGTCACGAGGAGAACCTGGAAGTTTTGAGCGCGATATCTCGCCCAAGCGAGATGTTTTGAGTGTTGAGCGACTGACACTCTCGCCTAGGCGAGAGTAGCTCGCCTAAGCGAGTTCGCGACGTGTTTTCTTGTGTGTGTGGATGTGATTCGCGAGGTTGGATGTGATTCTGGGCAAATTGGTGGCTCGCCCAGGCGAGGGGATCTCGCCTAAGCGAGATAACGTACTGTGGGCACTGTGTAAAGCTCGCTCAGGCGAGGTGAGCTAGCCTAAGCGAGGCTGAGGGCTTAGTTTGGGCGAGGGGTCCCTAGCCTAAGCGAGTTTATTAGAACTATTGTGTTTCTATGCGCTTGTGAGTGTGTGTTTTGGTTGTTTATTATAAGGATGGATTTGTATATGCATGTGGTGTGATGTTTGGGCTTGAAGGACTAAGTCAAATAAGGGTCTGGGATGTGCTCGATGGTTGGACACATGATGGGCATGGAACTGGTTGAGTTCCCGTCGGCTACTATTGGGCGAGGAGTCCTTAGTATGGTGATTGCATATGTCGGGCGCACGATGGGCAAGGAACTGTGATGTTCCCGTCAGCTACTATTGGGCGAGGAGTCCATAGTACGGTGATTCCGAGCGTGCCAGGGTTCAAGTGTGAGACTTGGATGTTTTTACTACAGACGATGAGTTTGTAGGGCAGGACTATGAGCGGGATATGCTCATAGGGTTGGACCACGAATGAGTCAGTTTTGTGGGAGCACAGGGAAGTCCCAAGACCTAGTTCATGCATATGACTCATGAAGGACTATGAGGTCATGGTTGGGTGTTTTGGAAATTTTGAGTTTTGTACTTATATTGTTTTTGGTGGGGAAGCATATTTACTTCATATATATCTGTTTATGTTTTATTGTGCATAGCTCACCCTATCTGTGTGTGTATGGCGATGATCGGATAACTTGTTATCCGGGAGCAGATGATGTGACAAGTAGGCCAGGAGATGCGTAGACTCGAAGCGGGGGCTATCTTGGGATATTTTGTAGATACAAATGTATACGTTTACTGTTTTGTTTTTGAGAATATTATGTAAATCCGGCTGGAGCCGTTGACTTTTATTCTAGTTTTTATGAATCATGGATTCCTGGATTTATGGATTTTAATTGTCAAAGTTTTAAAATTTCCCATGTTTTTGGGAAATAGTTCATAATCAATGTGGAATTTAATGAAATTCGAATTTTAATTATTTTATATCAGTAATATTCCTTAGGGATGTTACACCTTCCAAATTAAAACAAAATTTAATTTTTATATTAAAATTCACATTTGTTATTAAATATTTTTATATAATATATTAAAATTCACATCGTTATAACTTTGATATAAAAATTAAATTTGGTCATATCTTCGATAGGGACCAAATTGGTTAATGTTAACAAAAATTTGGACCTAATTGAACAAAAATAACAAATATAGGGACCAAATTGAATATAAAATATTGACTTTGACACGTGACACACTATTGGGTTGACACGTGGACATTTAAAAAAAATTCAAAAAAATTCAAAAAAAATTCAAAAAAAATAAATTCAAAAATTAAAAAAAACCACGAAGTGACACGTGGCACGCTCCTAGGTTGACACGTGTCTATTTAAAAAAATTTAAAAAAAATTTAAAATAAAATAAAAATAAAAATAAAATAAAAATAAAAAAAACCACGAAGTGACACGTGGCAGTCACTGTTCATGGCCGTTAATGATTTAAAAGGTGTTAGCAAAAAAGGATCCAATTGAACAAAATTGACGAAAATTGGGACCGATTTGAACATAAAACCAAAATTAGGACTTATTTGAAAAAACTTGACGAAAATTGGGACCAAAAAGGTATTTTAACGATAATGTTACTGATGTTTATGCAAAGAAATATAAGAAGTAAAACTCAAGACTAAGCTAAATCATTGAAGTACATAAACTATAAGACAAAGCAATTAAAAAATTTCAGAGGCAAGAAATGAAGAAAGCAACAAAGCTGGAATTCTGTAAAATTAAAATATACAATTGTAGCTGGAAAATATTTAAACCCATAATTACAAATCTTGTCTAAATTGATGCATTGAATTAAAATATTCCTTAAAAAGACATTTTGTTAAATGAAAGCCTACTTTGGGGACTCTCAGTTCTTCGACAGAAACACATTCATGCATATTTTAAAAAGTTAAACTCAACCAATCATGACAAAGAATTCTAATTCATCAATAACATAACCATCAAGTATAGGCATCCCATTCCTAGGTTAGACGATTTGTTGGATGTGTTACATGGTGCTACCATATCTCCAAAATAGACTTGAAGTGTGGATACAATCAAATTAGAATCAAAGAAGGTGATGAATGGAAAATCTCTTTCAAGACTAAGTTTATATTGTATGAGTGGTTAGTCATGCTTTTTTGCTTGACCAGTGCACCTAGTACCTTCATGAGACTCATTCATCATGTGCTTAGAGTGTACTTAGGCAAGTTTTTTGTGGTCTATTTTGATGACATCCTCATTTATAGCTTGTTTAGGAAAGAGCATGTGCATCATTTAAGAAGTATGCTAGAGACTTTAACGAAGGAGTCCTTGTATGCTAACATGGAGAAGTACATTTTTGGAATGGATCATGTGATCTTCCTAGTGTTTAAAATCAACCAACATGGGGTCCATGTGAATCAAGGAAAAGTGATGGCTATCAATGAATGGCCTAAACCCAAGAATGTGAGTGAGCTTATTGATGAGTTATTAATTTCCTCTATTCTACTACCTTTTTTGTGCCCATCTTGATGGATTTTTACTGCTTAATTGTCTATCTTTAGTGCATTTTTATCTATTTGGCTTTATTGAGCCATAATTCCAAATTTTGATTAATTAGGGATTATTTGGTTCAATTTTTGTTTGTAATTATTTTTAAGTATTTTGTGTGAAGAGGTTTTGGTGTTAAACACTAATCTTAAGATGAAGAGAGAGTTGTCACGTCATTCTCACATCATTGCCAAGTCTACGCTATGTCAATTCGCTTATCCATGTCATTGGGCCAATATTTTGGGCTTGGCCTAGAGTGGCATTTTTGTAATTATGAAGCTTGTAGTGTCATTTATGTAATTCTTAATCTTGTAGTGTCATTTTTGTAATTAGAGTGAACTAGAGTGATGGGACTATGTCTTTTAGGTTTCATTTTCGCATGGCAGCAAACTCTTCTTTGTCTCTTTCCTCGTTTTATGTTTTGGAAGCTTGTATAGTAACCATGGAGGCACCCACTCATCTTTTACATTTTTCTACACTTTGAATCAGTACCCACTTGGAGATTTTGATATTTCTGCACGTTGGAACAACTTAGGTATCATTTTATTGAAGTATTGTTCAATTTCTAGACTATTTTTGTTTCACCTTTCATCTCTTTGAAGCATTTTCGTTTGTTATTAAGGGTTTAAAGTGTTATTTCCTTGGAACAACACCCATTTACATTTTCTTGTTCTTTGCTCCACTTGAAAGATGAATTTAGTTTGGGATATATTTTGTTGCATTTCCATTTTCATGGAGGGTTGATTTTGCATTTGATTCCTTGAAGACAATGCATGAGCTTTGAGGTTTTTCGTTCCATAATCTTCAATTGTGTTATGTTTTTATTTACTTTTCATCTTTTAATCTCTTAGGGAAATTTGAAATCTGTGTGTTCTTAATATAATCTGTATTCAAGCTTAATGAATATGAGTTGCTTATTCAATGATAAGATTAATTTATGTGTGCAATGCTTAAATGTATAATGAAGCTCATACTAATATTCGCTTAGTTGATTGGGAATGAGTGGATTAAGAGTTAATTTATCAAAGAACTAAGTTTTGTGACTGATGATAAGTGGAAGTGCATTTGAAATCAAGGAAACAACACATTTTTATCACTATTTCATTAAACCTTTAATTGCAATTTTAATTGTGTTTTTGTAAATCTGCCTCCCCCTTGTGTTACATTGAGAATCTTTGATTGATAATATTGGTCACTAGGAGACGACCTTAGGATCACTTCCTAAGTACTACATTTAAATTGTTTTATTTGGTCGGGTACGACCTCGATCACTTATATCGTTTCATGGGTTGGCTAGCTTCTATAGGAGGTTTGTGCCATATTTTAGCACAATAGCCTCCCCTTTGAATGAGTTGGTTAAAACTGGTGTAGACTTCAAGTAAGGAATTGATTAAACAAAGGCCTTTGAAACTTTGAAAGAAAAAATGAACAATGCACCATTTAAAGCCCTTTCTAATTTTCCAAGAGATTTGAAATTGAGTTAGATGCATCAAATGTGGGTATTCAGGTCATGCTTCTCCAAGAGGGACATCCCATAGCCTACTTTAGTGAGAAGCTTAAAGGTAGTCATATCAACTACTCCACCTATGACAAAGAGCTTTATGCTCTTGTGAAAACCTTACAAACTTAGCAACACTACCTTCTTTCTAAGGAGTTTGTTATCCATAATGATCATGAATCCTTAAAACTTTTGAAAAGCCAAGGAAAGTTGAACAAGAGGCATGCAAGGTAGGTAGAGTTTCTTTAACAATTCCCATATGTGATCAAGCACAAACAAGGGAAGGCTAACATAATGGCGGATGGGCATTCCCTTCTTTCCATGCTTGAAACCAAATTTCTTGGCTTTGATCATATTAAGGATTTCTGTGAAAAAGATGATGACTTCTCATCCATTTTTATTTAGAGCTACCTAACGGCAAACAAAAGACTTTTATCTCTTCAATCAATACCTTTTCAAAGGTAACAGGCTTTGTATACCCTAAGGTTCTTTAAGAGCATCACTCATAAGAAAGGCACAAGGGGGACGGTTGATAGGACATTTTAGGCCTAACAAGACTTTGGAAGTCTTAAAAAGCATTTCTATTGGGTCCACATGAGGAAGCATGTAGATAAGCATTGCCAGAATTGCATAACATACATGAAAGAAAAGTCTAGAGTCCAAACTCATGGCCTTTACACTCTTTTACCCATCCCTTCCATGGCTTGGGTTGACATTTTCATGGATTTTGTTTTATGGTTCCCAAGGACAAGAAAGGGTAGGGATTCCATCTTTATGGCAGTGGATAGATTTTCAAAAATAATAATTTATACCTTGCCACAAATTTGATGATACAACTTACATTGCAAATCTCTTCTTTAAGGAAGTTGTAAGGCTACATTGCCTCCCTAGAACTATTGTGAGTGATAAGGACACCAAGTTCTTAAGCCACTTTTGGGGGACATTGTGGGGGAAGCTTGACACCAAACTTATCTTTTCTACCACTTGTCACCCCCAAAGTGATGGCCAAACCGAGGTGGTGAATGGAACTTTGGGCCAAATGCTAAGATGTGTGATAGGCCAAAACATTAGAGAGTGGGAGGAACTTCTTCCTCACATTGAGTTTGCATACAGTAAGGTGGTGCACTCTACTACTTCCCACTCTCCTTTTGAGATTGTTTGAGTTAAATCCCTTCTCATTAGCCCAACAGCCTAACATATTTTCGTCCTCACTCTTTGGTTTTCTATCCTTTGTTCTTGATAGAGAAAAATAATGATATGATTCTAATAATTAGAAGAATATCTCTAATAATGATTAGAATCAATATTATTGATGATTATTGATATTGTGTTATGATTTGTTGTGATTTAATTCTCGTAATGTACTGCTATCATGACCAATTCCTTCCTTATATTATTCATTACAATTAAGGCTATGTTTACATTAGTATTGCAATGTGTGGATATAAATACACATAGTTTTTCATATGAAAAGGGATCGGAAAGAAAATATTCTCTACATTTCTCTCTTTCTTTCTCCTTATCCCTCATACAGACACATCCTTTTTACTTTTGTAGGGAGAAAAACAAAGATCTTTGAGAATGAGGCAAAATAAGAAAAAGGAAAAAAGGTAGTTCTAAGGTAAGGAACGAAAAGAGTAAGTTTGACAGAGAAGAGGAATTGAAAATTTTAGAGGGTTTATCATTGTCAATATTTTTTTTGACTTGTGCATTCCCAATTTTTCATTATATTTTGCTTTAATATTGAACGCATTTTTTTAGCACTTAATTTTGGCATTCTCTTTATAGACATTAGTTATACTATTCATAAATATCTTATTCTAAAAATCATAAAAGAAATAGTTTTTCCTCGTTTCTTTTAGTGTTTGTACGACCGTTCGTGTCGTGTGACAACAATTTTCAAATTTCCTTTCTTTTCTAGAAAATATAAAGAATTAGATATAAAAAATAGTTTTCTTTATTTATCGTATCTATTTGGCCGCTCGTGTCGTTCGACACTCATTTTTAAATAATTAAAAATACCCAAAAAACATAAAAAATGTTTTCAAAATTATACAAAAAGAATCAAATCAATAGTTTTTTGAAAGGTTCATAAAGAACTACATATTCCTGATTCTCCATTGTGAAAGGGAAATATGTAGTAGCGAAGATTAATCCTTGTCGGGTCCAAAAACTAAAAAATTATTTTTCTTTGTTTTGTACATTCTTTTATTATTATTTTATGGAAAAATAAACATTTTGAACAACCACATCATTTTACACCTTTAATTAAAGGTACAATTGTAACGTCTCATTTAATAAATAGGCTTAATTAAATGAAACATCACACAAAGTAATATAAAAAGCAATGTCATGGAGTATAAATATCACTCCTTACAATTATCCCAGATACTTTGAGAGAAAGTCTAAGGCACACCACGATTCCATTAACAAAACAAGATAAAAGTTAAATAGTAACCAAAATACAAGGTAGTACATAGGCATCTGCCTTCAAGAATACTTGGAGTAGGGAATCCAACCCAAGAATAACTATGCAACGAAATTTCCATCACCCTGATGACGTCGAGGAGTTCCCACATCTGCTCACATCAATAAATTGATGATCATCGCAAAAAAAGAAAACCACACATAGAACATACAAACAGAAAGGGTAAGCTAGAGTGGGAAAAATGTTTTATCATATAATTACAGACAATTTTAAAGTCAAAGATACATAAATCAACCAAGCATGTGATGACCAACAAGCAAGACTCTAAGACTTAATTATCCGGATACATATAATCAGTCAAATCCACTGGATGCTTGCACTTGTGGTGGTCGTCTACTGCTCTGTAGAGCCATTGCTAAAGGCTTTCACCCTACCACACACAAGGTTAGCCTTCAAACATCTAAGGCCATTATCTTGCCAAAGACTAGGGCCTCCTGCTACTCTCACCACTTGAGTTAGTACGCTCTACGTGAGGCTCACTAACTCTTTAGTGTTTCAGGATGCAATCCTTACTTGAATCCTTACTAAATTATGTAATGAGGCACCACCACGAAACTTTAGTGGAATTACGTCCTAACCATGAGGCACCACCATGAGCTCCCACTAAAAGGGGTCATGGAATTATGTCCTGACCATGAGGCACCACCACGAAACCTTCATGGAATTATGTCCTGACCATGAGGCACCACTATGATATCTCACCTAGAGATTCATCAAATTACGTCCTAAACCATAGAAAAATCATGTTTCACGAACCAATCATAAAGTTATCTCATGCCAATATTTATAACCAACCATCCAAACAACAAATCCATGACTTATTTCGTACCAAGCATACCAATTTCAATTCATAGGAATCAAATAACCATGCATATTCACATACTTCATACTTTAAATAGGGTACTCCAACCAAGTATACAACCAACAATCAAAAACCTGGGAAAGAACATACATTCTTGCACCAATCTCGCTTATGCTATGGACCCTTGCTCAGGCGAAAGAGGTCTTTCGCTCAAGCTACAGGGTCTCGCTTAGGCGAGACTGCCAACAAAAAGAACAACTGGGTTCACGAGTTCTTGCTTGGGTGAAACCTCCTCGCTTGAGCGAGACTACTCTTCGCCCAAATGTGAGGTCTCTCGCCTGTCCTACAACTGTAGTGAAACACATTAGGCTCCCACGAGTTCTTGCTTAGGCGAGCCCCTCTTGCTTGAGCGAGATGACACCTCGCTCAAAATGAAAGCTCTCCGCCTGAGCGAGAGCTCGAGCATGAACCTAAGCCAGCTTCTATTATTCTCGCCTAGGCGAGACAAGCTCGCTTGGGCAAGAATACCAACAACTCATCGAGGTATTCTACGAAACCATAGTAGCACACAAGCCATATATAAACACGAGGCAAAGCTGGAATACACAACATTAAGAAAATAAAAACAAACCCTAGCTTCCCTTAATTGGAAAAAAAGCTAGCCAAAAGACTTTGATACCTAAGCCAACGAACACAACGACTCCAGGAGCAGATTCAAGAGCTGTGAATAGTGGCATAGAATGAGAATGGGGTTACTATGGTGAATCGTAATTGGAACCACGAAAAACAAGCAAAAGAAAAGAAAGCATGGGTCGAGAACCAACTTATATGGAGTAGAATGGAGTTTTCTCTAGCTCAACAAGGAATGGGAGCCAAACCCTAGCATAGCTTCTATTGAGGGAAAAAGGAATGAGTAAAGTGGTTGTTTTTGCAAGTGATTGCAGAATGGGAAACCAAGAGGCTGAAAGTGAGCCTTAGGGGGCACCCTTTGGGGTAGCCCTTAGGCCTAACAGATGAGACTAGACCCTAAAACATTAGGGCTAAAAATAAGTGGACCTTACAACAATCATAAGACAGACGCTATGGGGTGCTAATACCTTCCCCACGCGTAACTGACTCCCGGATCCAGAATTCGGTTTCGTAGACCTTGAACCTATCTTTATTGTTTTCCATAGTTTTCCCAGAATATACTATGGTGGAGACTCCAACTCTATTTTTTGTAAATTTTATTTTTTGTTCGCCGTCCCGTCACGATTTCAGTTGTAATAATGGGGATACAAAAGCTAAGATGATCTAAGACTTGCATGCAAAAGTGAAGGAAACCATTGAGAAAAGGGTGAAGAAACATCAAGAGGTGGTTAACAAAGAGAAAAGAAGTCATCTTCAAGGAGGGAGATTGGGTTTGGCTTCACTTGAGAAAGGAGAAGTTCCCCACTCAAAGGAAGTCCAAGTTTTTCCCAAGAGGGGATGGCCTTTTATAAATCATTAGGAAGATCAACAATAATGCCTAAGAGTTAGATTTACCTCCTAGTTATAACATGAGTAACTCATTTAATGTATGTGATCTTTCTCCTTTTGATGTAAGGTATAAGAATTCTTGGTCGAATTCTCTCCAAGAAGGGGAGATGATGAAGGATTGACCATACAAGATACCATGGAAGCTCTCCCAAGGAGGATCACAAAGAGCATGATTAGAAGGTAGACTTATATTCCTTCTTATTAGTATCCATAAATCATGCTCAATGCATTGAAGCGAATCTTCTAACCGTTTACTCACTAGTTAGTGAAATTCCTATTAATTGGTCAAGTTTCGTAAAAAAAAAAACCATGCTTAAGGCTAAGCTTCATCCTACATACCTTCTTCCTTGCTCACTCCTCATTTCCAAAATTTGTGAATTCAAGGGCGTGAATATTGATGGTGAACATGCTCAAAGGATGATTGAAGTAAATTGAACTGCTGACAATTCACTCAAGCAAATGAAATTTATTCGTTTTTGAAATAGTTATATCCACAAAGATGATGTGCCCTAAAATGAGTCTAAGGCGTAACACTTTAGGTGGATATTACTTGATAAAGTAAATTGTTGACATGAGAAGCCAATGTGGTTTGCTTCTTGAAGATTTGATGAAGATTGAATGAAGCTCTTTTGAACTATCTTGAAGCCATTACCATTGGAATGAACCCTACATTGATGAAAGAAAGGAGATTTGATGATATTCATGTTGATCAAGGCTGGAACGTGTGCTCTCCATGTAGTTACATCATTAAGAAAGTGAATTTGTAGATTGTATCTTATGTTGTAGACCTTATAACATTAATTAGATGTTTTTGGTCTTAGGTGTGTCTTTTCATCTGTTGAATGGTTTTTCAACAGGTTAAAAGGTTGGGTGTAGTAGTCTTAAATAGCAACAAATTCAATCAATTGATTTAGTTTTTAATCGACTGATTTCACTTAAGTCAAGTGAAATTAATCGATTGATTTGAAAATCAACCTGTAGAATTTCGTAACAGTTTGACTATAAAAGCTGTGATTTTTGAAAGAGAGGTTTGTTGATCATTTTAGAGCACGAATTTGTTCTGGAAACTCTCTCCTTTGTGATCATACGTGTTGCAGCTATTGAAGATTGATCTTTGATCAATTCTTGGAGCTTTTGGCTTGGTTTGAAGCTTGGAGAAAGTGGTTTATGGTAGGATGAGTTGTGCTACCACTGAGGTTTGATATTTCTCAAGCTTTGTGTGTGTGGCTGGTGATTTTCCAGGTCTACAAGAGGGTTCTTGTTGTGCTGGTTTGATTCTTGTGTGATTCAAGACTCTTTTGTGGTGTTTTTGCATATTTTGAAAGTGTAAGGGTGGATACTTTGTAAATCTTTTGAAATAGTGCAAAGTCAAGCTCAGGTTGCCTTGACAAACTGGATGTAGCTCATGTTTGAGTGAACAAATATAAAATTTTGTGGTGTCCTTTCTTCTCTAACCTTTCTCTCTTGTATTTTCATTTTAAAGTTTAAAGAACTTGTGCTTTAATAATCTTTTTCATGTTCTTGCATGTTTCCATGGCATCTGCAGCATTGAACATGTTTGTATAATCATTTGGAACTGGTCTTGATCATTCTTGCACATTGTTTCTGGTTTAAAACTCAAATTTGTATTTCTGCATTTTTTCTAGTATTTCAGTCGTCTATTTTTCTGTTTCAATCGATTGATTATACCAGAACAGAATCTGTTTAGTAAAATCAATCTATTAACTCTGTTTTTGATCGACCAAAAGTATACTGTCCAACACCTTTTGCATCCAAACTAGGTGATCTATTTGATTCAATTATAGGTGGTTTTTAGCTTGCAAAGATAGCCTAAATTTTTAACTAGCCAATTCAACCCCCCCTTCTTGGCTTTTCAACCATTTTGTAAGACCCGTAGAATTTAATTAATTTTTGGGTTATTATTCGTTATTATTTTAAATATATGATAATCATGCTGTAAAATAATATGTTAATTGGATGATGATTGTTAGCATGTAATATGAATTGGCAAGATGGTTTGATGTTGATTTGGCAATTGCATGGTTATGGGTTCAAGTCTTGGGAAACCCAAAGTAAACTTTATTTTTCTTTTGTTAATGCTAACTTTGGATGGAATTGGAAGGGGTAAAGGGAATCTAGCTTGAATCAGCAGTCAAGGGTGGTTGTAAACACAATTATAATGAGAAATGAATGGTCATTAAAACATAATTAGGTGTATTTTCGTTTTTGATCTTTGGATTGGCCTGAAGCACTAGTTTAAAAGGCAAAAGTGAAGGTTTAGGGAAGGTTTTGCAAGGCTGAAAATATACCTAGAAAACAGAGACGAAAAGTGAGAGTGAGGGGACTGGCGTGAGTGAATTTTGAGGCTGGGTTGAGGAGGATCAAGAGTGGCAATTGGTGATCAAAGGAAGAGCTTAAGAGTTTCAAGTGTAGCAAAGGAAACCAGGTTAGGGGAGCTGGACTCCGTAATTTTATGCTTATTATTTATAATGTGTGATGTATGGTATATTGGATGTCTGTACACTGTTAATTCTTTGAATTTCTGCGTTTCTTGAATTTTTCCAGAAACCGCTTGGCGGGTGACGAACCACCGCTAGGCGACTCATGCATTTTTATGTGTTCTGGGTTCCTGGAAGAGGAACCGCCTGGCGGCACACTCCTGGCCGCCAGGCTACGCAAGGTGCCTTAACCAATTTTTGGGTTTGCTGATGAAGCGCCTGGCGGGATTGGTTGAACCGCCAGGCGGCGCGGGGCAATCTGACTCGTTTTGGGTTTACTGGAATTCTGGGTTAAATCTGATCGGGGCAAAAGTCAGTGGTGATTCTTAGGGAGTAATATTGTTGACCAACGGTGGGTATAATCACGTAATCAAGGGCTTAAATGAATGGAACAGTGTATATGAGTTAGGGTTGAATGTGTGATATCTGTATTTACGATTTGAACTGTTTTATCGTGAATTGGACATAGGAATAGTTGATCAATGGAATTAAATATTGAATTGTTATGATTGTGCTTGGGCTGGAATTGCATGTAATGGGAATTCACAAAGATGGAAAAATGGTTGGGCTTTGGGTGCAGGAAAATCTGGAAAAAATGTCCAGATGGTAAGCACCGCCTGGCGGCACCGGCCTTGGCCGCTAGGCGCCAGCGCAGTGGCAGTGCTGCTGAATGTTGTAATGCTATGCTTTGAGGTCAGATTCTGTTTTCGTTTGAGTGGGGATCAGTAGAGGGGATGTTTGTGATTTTGATGGACGTCTGACGATGGAGTTTTGTCTATGAGCTAGAGTGGTGGGAGCTACCTTAGGAGATAGTGCTATTAGATATTAGAGATTTTTCTTCTGTATTATGGTGTAATAGGGATTTTGGGTTCTAGATAAGTTGGGCGCAAGGGAGTATAGGGAGTTGACCAACTATTGTAAATAAGAGTAACACTAAGTGAATGCTAGTAACAAGCTAGGGAGTGAGGACTGAACCACACTGTGGTTAGTAAGTAGCTAAGTTGGATGATACAGGGGAATTAATCAGATGGAATTGAGGTAAGAAAATGTGCTGGACTTGAACAGAAAACTAGAAAGCGGGTAGTGTCACGACGCCTGGCGGTGGTACGCGGACCACCAGGCGGTAGCGGGGTTACAATGGGCTCTCGAGGTTTGGTGCGCCTGGTGGCGAGGGCGGTCCCGCCAACGAGAGGGATTTTGAGGCGTTGTGCGCCTGGTGGTATGCGACACCCGCCAGGCGGTCTAGGAGCTGGCAGCGCTTGGCGGCATGTGTCCCCCGCCAGGCGATTTGTACTACTGCGGCTTGGAATTTTGGTTTTGTAATTGTGATCTACAAGGCGTCTAGCGGTGCTTTAAAGGTGGGATTGCTGGTGTTCCTTGAGTTGTGGCTTGAAACCTATCCCTTGAGTTGTGGCTCTGGATAGGGGTTAAGCACGTGGTATTTCTTGAGTTGTGGCTCGGAATAGCATCTCTTGAGTTGTGGCTCGGGATGGCGGGTGAACACGAGGAACCCTTGAGTTGTGGCTCGGGTTGGCGAGTGTTGCTGGTGTGAGTGTGCTGGTTGTGGCCAATACGGATGGGTCCAGATAGATTGCCCTCCTCAAATATTTGCTGACGAGTTTGGTAGTCTTGGGACGGTACGGACTATGTTCGTACATGAGAACTCTACCTGGCGTTATGGTGTATGATCCGTAGTGTTACTGGAACTTTTGATGATAAATTAATAAATTTTGAATTTTCACGCATTTTGGGAAAATGAGGTATTATTAACTGTCGCGTATTTTAATTTATTACTTTTATTTATTTATAAATTCATAATATCCTGACGGGATATTACACATTTCAAAACTAATAATTGGTATCTAGAGCTAGGTACTTGAAATTTGATCAAGTAAGGTCCTAAATCTATTTTGAATTACTTGAAATGGCTGAAAACAAATTACCCTTTGGTGAAGGTGCCTCAATTCATAGACCCCCTATGTTTAGTGGCATAAATTACCAATTTTGGAATTAGGATGAAAATCTTTATTAAATCAATAGATCAAGGGATATGGGATGCAATCATAAATGGACCATATACTCCTAAGCATATTGTTGATGATGTGCAGGTTAATAAGCCATGGACTCAATGGACTGAGGAAGAAAGGAGGAGAGCTCAATATGATTGCAATGCAAAGAATATCCTCACTTCATCTCTCAACATGGATGAGTTTTTTCGTGTTTCACAATGCAAGAGTGCCAAGGAAATGTAGGAGGTTCTTGAAGTGACTCATGAAGGAACCAATGATATTAAGAGAGCAAGGAAGCATGCTTTGATTCATGAGTATGAGCTATTCAAGATACAACAAGGAGAATCCATAGCGGATGTGGAAAAGAGATTCACTCGCATAGTCAACCATCTCATAGGTTTTAGTAAGGAATTTGACAAAGAAGAGTTAAACATGAAGGTGCTAAAGTGTCTAGATAGATCTTGGCAACCAAAGGTCACAACCATCTCAGAAACAAGAGATCTATCCACTTTGACTACAACCGCATTGTTTGGTAAGCTTAGGGAGCATGAGATTAAGATGCAAACGCTTAATGAGCTTGAGTCAAGTGAGAAAAAGGTTAAGAACATAGCCTTGAAGACTAGCACCAAGAAGAATGAGGAACTCAAGGATGCGGTGGTTGAATCAAGTGAAAGTGAGAACTTGAATCTCCTTGTCAAGAGGTTTGGTATGTATCTCAAAAGGAAAGGTATCAAAGGTAATCCCAAGAGGTATACTTCTAAACACAATGAATCAAACTCTTCTAATTTTACATGTTATAACTGTGGAAAACACAGACATATCAAAATTGAATGTCCAAATGCAAACAAAGAAAAGGAGAAGAGTGTTGATAGGAAAAAGGAGAAGAAGCCAAAGAAGAAACGTGCATACATTGCATGGGAGGACAATAATGATCAACAACAAGTAGCTCCTCATAAGTTGACAATGAAGAAGCCAACTTGTGTCTCATGGCTAGTTATGAGTCATCTTCCTCAAGCCAAGTAAGTTCTCTATACTTAAATGACTATAATCAATTATTGCATGATTTTGAAGAGTTGCATAATGAAGCAAACAAGATTTCGGCATTTCAGATCGCCTGGCAAGCATCACACACCACCAGGCGCCACGCGCCTGTAGCATCATCACTGCATCGTCATCGCCGGGCAGACTCCACCACGCCGCCGGACGCCACTTGCCGCCACCGCCTGGCGCACCTGCCCGCGCCGCCAGGCGCCAGTCTCCTTCCAGCCCCTCTATTGTTCCATTCCGCCTGGCGGAACCCTCCCTACCGCCAGGCACCACGCGTCATCAGTGGCCACTACTACTGATTTGTGTTCTGTCCACCTAGCGGCTCGCTCACACCGCCAGGCGCCGCACCAGTAGCGCAATGCTACTGGTTTTTGGCACTTAAAACAGATCCCAATGGACCTTAAATCATACAACACATGAAATTATAGCATAACATGGTTTCCTAGTCATATTCTATAATCAGATGACCTCACACCCTATTATGTATTCCATCGATTCCTTTATTATTATGCACACATCTTTGTCAAGTCAATGAGTCAATACTTTCATGTTACAACCACATTCTTTTTCAATTGCTACTTTAACATGTTGTATCATGCTCAAGGATACAAGTCACATACTTCAGCATGTGAGTACAAAGATATCTCATGCCAATTCACACACTAATATTACATAATCTAAAGGAAACAAATATCTCACTGCATCAACCAATCAATATATATTTATATAGCACACATTATTTATAGTTAACCCAATAATTTCATGTCATAGTTCTCTTACACCTCACCCATAGTCCATAACCTTCTCCGTTTTTAACCCTCTTTCATTTAAAGCCTCACGCTCATTACAACACAAAGCTCGCACATGCATAAGCAATTCCTATATGACCCACAAGCATCCTTTTACATATTCCAGCACACGTTTGTATTCAAATTATGAATTAATTATTTCCCATAACCTTTCTGTGCAAACATATACACAATCTTTCAACATGCTCATACTTGGCACCATATACGTACTTTACATGTAATAACGTCAATTTCATCAAAATTGTACCAATCATGTACTTAGAGCATGCAGAACTATTTTTGATTCCCAACATAGACCCTAACCCCAAATTTCAAATCATAAGTCATACATCGCAACACAACCATTATATGCACAATCAATCGTATTCATAAAAATTCACATTCACGTAAATAACCATCACGACCACATCATAGGTGCCCCAAAATGTCAAAACCAGCCAAAGCCAGCGTATCAGTGTTTGTGCCGCCTA
Organism: Vigna unguiculata; assembly: GCF_037176805.1. NCBI lineage: Eukaryota > Viridiplantae > Streptophyta > Magnoliopsida > Fabales > Fabaceae > Vigna > Vigna unguiculata. The sequence continues at coordinate 8,814,225 of NC_140792.1, read as the reverse complement.
GCGGATCATCCTCTACCGCCAGGAGGTTCATGGAGGAAACCCAAAAACTAGGTCTGTAGCGCGTGTCGCCTGGCGGGTCGTGTGTGACCGCCAGGCGGTTTTTGGAAAAATTTCAGAAACCTGATTCCAGCTCTGACAAAACATGAATTGCAGTCCCAAACCTCTGATACAGCACGATTTCACGCAATTAAAAATAAAACAACCAATAGGAACTCCCCTAACCTTGTTTCCTCTGCCAAAATTGAAGATTGCAAGCTTTTTCCTTGATCACCAATGGCCTCCTTTATCTTTCTCTTCCCACTCACCCTTGCTGCCACATGCCTTAGGGTTTATGTGCCTCTTCACTTCCATGCTAGTGTAGATTTTAACAAAAAGAAAATCATTTGGTTTGAACCCCTAACCATGCAAATATTAAGTCAATGCTAACCATCATGCCAATTCATGTTTCATGCTAAACTAACATAACTCAATTATTATATTCTTACTTAACACGCACATTCATATTATTAAAACAATAATAATTAAATAATACATAAGTGGCTTACATAGGACTCGAACCCAAGTCCTCTTACACAACCAAAGTACTCTCAACCATTTGAGCTAGTACTTTTTCACATTACATCAACCACTATTAAATGCCATAAAGGCTTCCATGACCTGCATTTATTAATTAATTATTTATTTAATTAATTAAATTTCACGGGTCTTACACTAAGTGTAAGACCCGCTAAATTTAATTAATTAAATAAATAAATAATTAATAAATACGAGTAGTAGGAGCCTTTATGGCATTAAATGTTGATTGGTATGACATAAAAAAGTATTACCTTAAATGGTTTAGAGTGCTTGATTGTCTGAAAGGACTAGGGTTCAAATCCTATATATGCCATTTACGTGTTATTTAATTTATTATTGTTTTGATATCTTGATGGACCATGATAAGTGATAATAAAACCCTATAATCTTAGGAATTTATCATGAAACATGAATTGGTTGAATGGTTATGCATTGATTGGACCTCGGCATGGTTATGGGTTCAAACCTTGGTAGATCCAAATTAAGCTTTCTTTTTTGCTAAACTTCTTTTTGGCAAGCATGAGAAGGGTTGGGAACCCTAACAGCCACGTCAAGGCAGCCAAAGGGGCTGGAAAAACAATCAATAATGGCCCTTGAATGGCAATTACACTCATTTTAATGCCATTTTCGTTTTAGGGTCATTAACTTTCATTAACACATAGTTAAATGACCAATTGAGGAAGAAAGATAGAGTTTTGAGTATGCCATTATTGAGTATTATAAGGAGGAAAAACGTGAGGATTGAGTGAAGCAAAGGAACTGAATTGGGAGAAAGCCAAAGGGAGGCCATTGATGATCACAGAGGAACTCTTAAAATTTCCAATTTTCTTATGAACGGCCTGGCGGTGATGAACACCCACCAAGCGATGCGAGCCATATGGGTTCAATTTTGGTGTTTTTGGAATCTTGAAGTGTTTCTAATCGAGAAAGAAGGGAAATGGCTCAGGGGTTAATTGTTAGATATTAAGAATTGATTGAATTATGTCGTGAATTGGATGTTAATTGAATGAAGTCAGTGAGGATTGATGAACAAATTACATTGAGCAGTTGTAGTTTCACTTTTAAATTGATATTAAATAGCATTGGATGAACGTTGACTTGATGAATTATAGAAGTGGACAAAGGAATGCATTCTGGAAAGATTTGAGACTTAGAAATTGGATTCGTGCAGTGTGAGGAGAAGTTCTAGAATTTCCAGAAATTGGTGCATCGCCTTGCGACAGGCTATGTGCCGCCAGGCGCCATTGTAGGATAGAGTGACGTTTTGGTGTTGTGCAGTGTAGAGGGGAGCGTGAGATTTTTGTTAATCAGGTTAATGATGAACGAGTGATTGAGAAATCATATGGACAAAGACCTAGGGGGATGATATACCTAAATTAGTAGTATGAATTTATGTGAGAGTTAATTGGAGTTGGAGAATCATGACAATAATAATTGTGCGGTAAAGAGTCTTATTAAGTCATAAGTAGTGCTGGATTGAGAGGTTTGGTACAAGTAAGAGTAAAGTTCCTAAGTAAAGATGTAATAGTGGACGTGAGATATATGTCATTCCATGAGAAGGTTAGGTTGGTGACATGATTGTATTAGAAAAGAGAGGGCAATTTGTATTAGTCATAACTAATGATAAGAATGAATGCCTAGGATTACCTATGTGACAATGTTTAGGGAATGATGGTATAAGAAAGGAGTCATGCTAACTGGAAGAGTGGAAATGTGGGTGGTGTGTGAGTCACTATGCCTGAACCAGAACTAAAAACCAATACTTCTCAAGTACTGGTTTAGCGCCTGGCGGTGGTAACTGTCCTGCCAAGTGATAGCCACCACAAAAATAGTGGGGTTCTAAAGCGAGTAGTGGTTGGCGGTGAGGGTGGTCCCGCCAGACGATGTTTGAAAGTCAAGGTGTTCTGAGTTATGGCTCGGGTTGGCGAGTGCTGCTGGTGTGAGTGTGCGTGTTGTGGCGCATACGGATGAGTCCAGCTAGATTCCCCTTCTTAGTATTAAGCTGATGAGTTTGGTAGTCTTGGGACGTTACGAATGTTATTCGTATTGGAAACACCACCTGGCATTACGGAGTGTGGTCCGTAGCATGGTTTCCTACACGTGCTCTACCTATTGTGGCTGGTAGGTGTGGCAAGAAGACATCTTGAGGTATTCGTCAGAAAATGTAGAACACAGGTAACATGGTGGTGGACATATGATGTGGAACCAAAGAATAGTGTCAATACCCAATTTCGTCCGGCTAAATAAATAATAATAATTTGTTTTTTCAAACAATAAAAAAAAATATAAAAATAAAAAAAAATATATAAAAAAAAAGTAAATAAGTTTTTTTTCTTTGGTTTTTTATTTGTCTGAATAATAATAATAATAATAATAGGATAATAATAATAATAATAAATAAATAAATAAAAAGAAGAAAAAAAGACTATTTTAATCTTTTATGTATTTTCTTTTGAGGATTTGTTTCTATTTTAGCCCAAAATACTCTATACACCCACACCGTTTTTCTTGCAACTAACAGTAACCCAAAATTTAATTTTCTTACCCCCACTCTATGCTTTGTTGTTTCTGCTCCAGATTAAAAAGTTAGTCTAATAATTAGAAACAAAATTTGTTCTAATATTTAGAATCATTTACTCTGATTTTGTGTTCTGATTTTATGACACCTCCTTTTCCAGATGAGGAAAATAGTAATATGTTTCTCAAGAATATCTTTTTTTCTAATTATAACTAATTTGTCCTGATCACGTTTGATTTTGTGCTCTGATTTTTCTGTGATTTGATTCCCATAATGTAATAATATTAAGACCAATTCTTGCCTTTTAAAATTCATTGTAATTAAGACAGACCTTTTTATGAGATTACTTTAGATTTAAATTGTTATGTATATAAACCCATAAAGAAAAAAGAAAAGCATTTTTTTCTTACGTTGAGAGACCTCTCTTAACAAACCCAAAACCCACGATTCATCTTGCTCTTGAGTCTTTTCCATAATCTTAAGCACCAAAAACCCACCCCCTCACTTCCGAAATTACTCATTCAACTACCCCACCTTGCTGCCAGCTTCATTGTTTGTTTTTGTGGCAAATTTTGTGTGGTGCGATTCTTCCATAGAAGAATATTGGTAAGATTATATTAATCTTTATCTACGTTGAGAATGATTTGAATTTGGTCTTCGATGTTTTTACAGCAGCTATTAGTGCATACATGGTTTTCCCAAGCCTATAACCATTTAATCATTTATTTTATTATTTAAAACCTTTAAATCTGAAAGCTTGTTTGAATTCAAAGTGTAATGGCAGTTTTGAAAAAGTGGCGTAGGTTTAGTTGTACTTTCTAATTCAATCAAAATAATGATAAATAGGTGGGTCCCGTTTTTAAGTATATATTTGTATATTGTCCATATATTTGAAAAAAGAATCATACATTGATGTGGGTTTTGGTGCTGAACGTTAGCTTTTACATGTTTTTCCTTATCATATTAATAGCTTTTAAAATGGTCTATACTATAATCAATTTCTATAATGACTTTCGTTTATAAGTAAATAATTAAAATTTGCTTTTAAAAAGAAATACTATAATGATCATCTGCATCAGCTTAGTATTTTACTTTCCTTTTTTGTTTTTTTAAATAAATAATAATAAAAATAAAATATGTTTTTAAAATGATCATTTGCATCGATCTCGTATTTAATGTTTTTGTTTTATTCAACAAATTTCCAAAAATTTAAAATATCAACATTTTCACTAAAAAAAAACAATGAAGTTGTTTTCAAATTTTATTTTTGCTAAAAGTTTTTCAAAAGAACTACGTGACCCTGATTCTCCATTATGAATGAAGATACGTAGGAGCAAGGAGTAATCCTTATCGGGCCCAAAAAACAAAAATCCTTTTTTGTTTCCTTTGATTTTTCTTTGTCATCTTTATTTATTATTATTATTTTTTTTTTGAAAAATAAACATTTAAAGTAGAGCACATCCATTTGTATTTTAATTAAAGGTACCATCTTAGGACATGCATTATAAGGTGCTAACACCTTCACTACGCATAACTAACTCCCGTACCCCAAATCTGTTTTCGTAGACCTTGCTTTTTTTTCTATGGTTTTCCGTAGTTTCCTAAAATAACTGTGGTGGCGACTCCAAATCTTTTTTTTTTAATGTTTGTTTTTTGGTTCATCCTCCCATCGCGATTTTGGTTGGGACAGATGGCGACTCCACTGGGGACTTTAGAGAGTTAGGCCATTTAATTAAATATATAAAATTGATGTGGTTGTTTCAAATTTTTTTATTTTCTTTTTCATTCCTCTTTTCTTCTTATTATTATTGTTATGATTTTTTTTTGTATATATTTTTGTTCATTTTGGATTATTGAAATTTTTTGTTCATATTGCTTTATTTTATGCTTGAATTTTGAATCTTAGGATAAATGACTTTGTTATATATATATTTGTCTGGGTTTTTTTTCTGTTTGTTTGTAAGAAGGGGTTTAGGTATGCATTATCCTTCCTTCACACACACACAAACACACTGTGTGCATGACATGAGTGGGGCCCTACACCCAGGTTTGAGTAACTTTAGAATTAAAGGGGATTGTGTAGCAATGCCACAATAGATGTACTTCGCACGTGTTCATTGTGAGAACCCCAGCTAGAGTTTGTTTGCTTCATTGGTACTCCCACCTCTTGTTGTTTACCAACTATCGTGGGAAATGTCATGAAGTGGGCCATAGTTCTAGTGACCTTAATATTTAGGTATTAGGAAACCATCTTGGTAAGCGCATGTATTTTACCTTAGATCCATTAGGCGCCAAACCTTTGTTAAGGCACAAAGGGAGATATACACGTATTTTTATTCTTCGGTTTATTTATTTATTTATTTATTTATTATTATTATTTTTTCTTTCCTCTTGATTTTTGAATTAATAATAAAATCATGCATGACATATTATTGCATCATGGTATTTATGTTTTGACATGTCATCTCATCATGTTTATTTAATTTTAGGCCCGAAATTATAAAGTTGTGTTTAAGTTTAAAAAGAAAAGGCAAATTAACATGGAATTTGGAGTCGGGGGGGCAGTTAGGTTTTGTTTCTTTGAAGAAGAAGTTATCCATTAAGGTTGTAGAAAGCAATTTGAGTAATTTGAGAGAGTTAGCTGGAAGAACGATACTATATCAAGGAATACTTTCGAGAGGGAATATGGGAATTTATTAGGTTTGCTGAAAGTGGAAGCCCAAGCTACATCAATCACAGCTTTAGCCGAATAATATGACCCACCGTTAAGATGTTTCACCTTCCAAGATTTTCAGTTAGTACCCACAATAGAAGAATTTGAGCAATTCTGGGTTTATCAATGAAGGGAAAGGTCCTCTACAAATACTCGGGCTAGCATACCTCAACTGTTACGTTAGCAGGAATCTTGAAAGTGCATCCTGCTGAGCTAGAAAGTAAATTGATTACCAAGGGCATTTCGAAAGGCATCTCTCAAGGGTATTTAGAGTGGCGTTTGCGACAATTTTCCGAAGAAGGGATTGGAGAAACATTCATGGACGTGTTAGCTCTCACACTCTACAGAGCCATGCTTTTCCCTAACATGGAGAATATCGTTGACCACACCGCCATTAATGTCTTTTTGGCTTACAAAAATCATTCAGAAAGCCCAATTAATGCAATTTTGGTTGATGTGTACGAAAGTCTAAATCTTTGCTATGAGCTCAAGAAGAAGAAGATGTTATTTTGTCTACTTGTGTTGTACGTGTGGTTCATCTCACGAATTAATAAGGGTATTTCAAATGCTATAGGTCCAGTTGAAGAAGTTTTATTAAACAAGCCAGAAATTAAAGGGGCAAAGGATTGGGCTCTGTTTTGTGCGAGATTGAATAGGGGAAAGATCAAATGGTGCCTTCCTTAGCAATCTAGGTCACGTATCATTTCATGTGGAAATTTTCCTAATGTGCCTCTCACAGGCACAAGGAGCTGCATAAATTATAATCCAGTGCTAGCTAAAGGACAATATGGGTATCCCATTTGGGGCGCTCCAAATCCAGGAGCTTTGGTGCCCATATGGACTTATTATGAGGAAGGAGTTTCCCCTGATTTAATTTGACAAATTAGGTGTGCTTGGGGTGAGGTTATGTGTGTGGAGGAAGATCCAAGGTCCTGGATAATTGAGGATAAGATGTCTTACAATCGATGGATTATGGAGAGAGTTAAAGTGATAAAGCTACCTTTCAAATCAGACTTCCCTCCTTTAGAACAACTGCAACCAGCAGAATCTGAGGAAGTAATGATCTTGAAAGGAGAAACGGAGGTAATAAAGATGAAAAATGACGAGTGAAGTAATGATCTCTAGAGGCTCCAACAAGAATGTGCAGGCTTTAGGCATGATAATGACGAAAAGACAACGATGTACTAAGAGCTATTTAGGAAACCGAGGGAAGATAGGAATCATTGCTTTAGAGTTAAACAAGATCTTGCTGCATCCAACATCGAATTAACACTAAGGGCTCGAGAAAGAGATGCAACAACTTCATCTGAGTACTACATAAATCAAATGTATAAAGAGCTTAAAAGAGATAAGAAGGAAGCACTAAAAATATTGTACAAGACCCACATTAAGATCAACAAGATGAAGCAACAAATGAAGGAGATAACGTTGACCTATGATGTAAAGATGAATGAGGAACGTCGGCACCAAGCAGAATCAAAGAAAAGATATCAAGAGATGATTGCCCAAGTGAATGACTACACATTGGAGCAGGAATGGAACATAAGACATTGGAAGAAATGCTTTTCGCAGTTGGCGGCCTTGGTCAATGGAGCCATCGAAGACATCCCACGATTACTATCTGAAGTTGAGTCTGCACTGCCGATTTTTAATCCTCTGGAAAAGATTGAGACCTTTTTGGACCACTGCAAGAAATTAATAAGAGAGATGAAGAGCATGATATCTAGGGTTATAAATTAGGTCTTCTTTCTAATGCATTTGATTTATGAGCTTTTTAGAGGGTGGAGTTTGTATTGACTCTTTTCCATGTTAATTTACTCACAGCTTTATAATTTTGTTTAAATAAATGTTTTGCATTATGTTTTTCCTTCATTTTCTTTTTCTTATTTTATTTTGTTTAATAAAAATAATAGAGCAAAAATATAAAAAAAACAAATACTGCAAGGCCAAGGCACCCTTACAAGACACAAGCAAATAGTAAGAATATGGAAGATTGGGAAACAACACAAGAGATTGTGAAAGTAGATATCAGTCGGCTAAAGGACCAAGTAGGTCAAATCTTGGAGGCCTTGAAGTCCCTAAAGGCCTCAAGAGAGGCTCTAATCCAATCAAGGTGGTTAAAATTTCAAGAGGATAAACCCAACATTAAGGCCAATCCCCTCTCTAGGCATGATAATGCTTTGATAAATGTTATTGATCTCGAGGGACACCAATTGGTGAAGAATGTGAGTGAAATTCAAAGTTCATGAAGGTTTATTTTTGAGGCACTACTAACAATAAGATTGTTGGAACGTGAATATAACTTAAGGGATGCATGCGGGTTCCATCCAGGTGCTAGACATTCCATCGAGGAGTGCGATAAGCTTAGAAATTTTCTACAACATTTGATCGATAAGAACTTCATGCAAGTATGTTGTAGGGATAAAGACGACAAGAGGAGGCTGGTAAAAGAAAAGATGGAAGAAGGACGAGAATGAAAGAAAGGGAAGATTCGTATCAGTGACATCTAAGAGAACTTCCGCATTGGTGGATGGATTAACGCTTGTCAGATATCGACCATCAAGGAGGGAAGTGGATTTGAAAGCTCAGACTTTGTGTGGTCCTGTCCTCCAAACATATAGTTGAATAATTTAGAGATAACGAATTTACCCTTGATGTTTAATTTTGACAAAATGTAATAATTTTAGTTTATCCTATTGCTTTACCCGGAGGGACTTTACGAGATGACTTTTTTTCTTTTATGCTTAGTGTGACAATACAAAACATTTATAATTTGTTTTTTTGATCGTTTTCGTTTTATTTATTCGTTTTATAAACTTAAATGATACAAATATGATAACGAATGTTTTTAAAATATTAATGTCGATATTCCTAATTTTAAGCACTATGTTGACAATGTGGAAGATGATAATGAGGATGACCGGGAACCTTCTCCTTATTGTCAAAAGATGAATGGGGCAGTTGGGGCTGCTAATAAAAACATAAAGATTATATAAAAGATAGTGGTCATGTATAAGGATTGACATGAGATGTTTCCTTTTGCTTTGCATGGATATTATATGTCAGTGCATACTTCAACTGGGCAATACCTTTCTCTCTGGTATATAGAATGGAAGCAGTACTCCCCTTTGAGGTGGAAATCCCATCCTTGCGAGTATTAATGGAAACTCAATTAGAAGAAGGAAAGTGGGTTCAAGCCAAATTTGACTCATTTAACCCCATTATGGAAAAAGGATAACCGTGGTATGTCACGAACAATTATACAAAAGAAGGATGAAAAAACGTTTGACAAAAAGTTATGTCCCAAAGAATTTCATGAAGGTGATTTAGTTTTGAAAAAGATTTTACTTATACAAAAGGACCACAAAGGCAAATGGAATCCAAATTATGAAGGTCTGTATATGGGTATATGGTGAAGAAATCATTCTCCGATGGGGCACTAATTCTCATAAGGATGGATGGGAAGGAGTTATCATTGCTAGTCAACTCCAATGCGGTTAAAAATTCTATGCATGATAGAAGATGCAAATAAGGATATCGACATTGTTTTCAAGTTTTTGTATTTCGCTTTATTTGATAAAAAATATATCATTTGGGTTTTCATAATTTTGTTGTAAAAATGTTTTATGCCACACTGAGCTAGTAATTAAAAATAATAAAAATATTGGTAAAATGGTATATTTGTGTCAAAAAAACATCACGGGTATATTCTCTAAATGCATACTAGCTCCTAAAGGGTGTCGTGGAGGCAAAAAAGAATACAATGTAAATATAATAAAAAAAATGAGGAAAAGAAAAGGAAAGGAAGGAAAAGTAAGGGTTTTATTCATCCATGCATTCATGCACCCTCATCATATCATACCATTCATTTTTATCATCAAAACAAATTTTTAAAGGTTCAAAAAGGAAAATAAGGGCCCACAGGGGCAGGTTTTCACTTGGGCTCACTCTACTTCTTTTTCAAAAGGCATTCACGTTGTGTTTATCTACATTTAAATCAATATTCAGGTTCGCCTTTGGATGTAGACCCTCTCCTCAAGATTGGTATACTCTTTTTCAAAAAAAAAATCATTTTTGCTAAAAGTATATGTTTTTGGATCGAGGCCCTCTACATGGTAATGGTCGTCGAATCCTTTGGATGTAGACCCTCTCTTCGGGATTGGTCTAATCTTTTTCAAAAACAAATCATATCTGCAAAAAGTTAATGTTTCTGGATCGGGGCCCTCTACATGGTAATGGTTGCCGAATCCTTTGGATGTAGACCTTCTCCTCGGGATTGGTCTAATCTTTTTCAAAAAGAAATCATATGCAAAAAACTTATGTTTTTGGATTGAGGCCCTCTACATGGTAATCGTCGCTGAATCATTTGGATGTAGACCCTCTCCTCGGGATTGATATAATCTTTTTCAAAAAGAAATCATATTTGCAAAAAGTTTTTTTTTTTTGGATCCAGGCCCTGTACATGGTAATGGTCGTTGAATCCTTTGGATGTAGACCTTCTCCTCGGGATTTGGTCTAATCTTTTTCAAAAAGAATTCATATTTGCAAAATGTATATGTTTTTTTATCGGGGCCCTTTACATGGTAATGGTCGTCGAATCCTTTGAATCTAGACCCTCTCCTTGAGATTGGTCTAATCTTTTTCGAAAAGAAATCAGATTTGCAAAATGTATATGTTTTTGGATCGGGGCCCTTTATGCGGTAATAGTCGTCGGATTCTTTGGATATAGATCCTTTTCTCGGGATTTTTCTAATCTTTCTCAAAAAGATTTAGTTTACAAAAAGTTTATGTTTTTCCAAATCAGGGAACAAAAAGTTTATGGTCATTGAATCCTTTAGAAATGAGGGTGTTGGTTTGTGACCAAGATACCTTTTTAATTACCAAGATAAAAATAAGGGAAAGAGAAAGGTTGAGCACATCAATGACAAACCCAAAATCATACCGAACACATTTAATCATACAACAATCCAAATGATCATATATTTGATGTTATAAGAGAATCATGAGAAGCATTAGGAGCAAAGAAAATTTACCTTAAGGTGACCCCCTTTTGTGTGTGTGCTATGTAATAAATAAAGAGAGGGGTTTTCGAATTTTTTTCTCTTTGTCTTGAATTAGAGAAGTTGTGTGCTTATATAGGCACTTGGGGTACTACTGAAATCCTAGTCTTTAATTATAATAAAATATACGAGGAAGTAATTGCTCCTGATCAAACATATTATAGAAATTAAATGGTCACATAATATCCACGGTATTGATTATAATTATTAACGAAATATTGCCTGTAATTACTAGAATCATATTTTCTGTCACATAAAGATCGTGATCAAATTATAACATATTATTCATATAATTGATCCTAATTATTACCAAAAATATTTTCTTCTAACTATTAAAATCGTACCATTCTCTAAAAAAACATTATTATCGGGAACATTTACTTCTAATAATATCTTACCTGACTGACAAATCAATGAGACACATCACATAAGCGTAAATGCAAGATATTTATTCAAATTATTATAAAAAAAATTGCTCTTAATATTATACCCTTTTCTAAAAGCAAAAATTATGAAACGTCCTTTTCTGACATGTCATGTTAACAGTGTAAATAGAAAACAGTGGGGGTGAAAATATGTACAAAACATTTGGGCTTATGAAAAGGCTGTGATAGTTAAAAACAAATTAGATTCTGCTTCTCTTGGTTTTTTCTTCCTTTTTTTTTCTTTTTTCCCATGGTAGAATTAAAGTTAAAAAAACCTACCATCAATCAAAACATATTTTTTATTTTATTTTATTATTTATTATTATTATGTTATATATTTATTATTATTATTATTATTATTTTTTAACAAAACAAATTCATTTACCCGGACGAAATTAGGTGTTGACAATAATAATAGGATAATAATAATAAAAGATAAATAAATAAAAAGAAAAAAAAGAGACAATTTTAATCTTTTATTTGTTTCTATTTTAGCCCAAAATTTAATTTTCTCACCACCACTCTATGTTTTGTTGTTTCTACTCTAGATTAAGAAGTTAGTCTAATAATTAGAAACATAAACTATTCTAATATTTATAATCATTTACTCTGATTTTGTGCTCTGATTTTATGACACCTCCTTTTCCAGATGAGAAAAATAGTAATATATTTCTCAAGAATATCTTTTTTCTAATTATAATTAATTTGTCCTGATCAAGTTTGATTTTGTGCTATGATTTTTGTGTGATTTGATTCCTATAATGTGATAATATTAAGACCAATTCTTGCCTTTTGAAATTCGTTGTAATTAAGACGAACCTTTTTATGAGATTACTTTAGATTTAAATTATTATGTATATAAACCCATCAAGAAAAAAGAAAAGGATTTTTTTTTCTTGCCTTGAGAGACCTCTTTTAACAAACCCAAAACTCACAGTTCATCTTGCTCTTGAGTATTTTCCATAATCTTAAGCACCAAAAACCCACTCCCTCACTTCCGAAATTACACCTTCAACTACCCAACCTTGCTGCCAGTTTCATCGAGACATTTCTTTTTGTGGCAAATTTTGTGTGGTGCGATTCTTCCAGGGAAGAATATTGGTAAGATTGTATTAATCTTTATCTACGTTGAGAATGATTTGATTTTGTTCTTCGATGTTTTTACAGCAGCTGTTAGTGCACACATGGTTTTCCCGAGCCTATAACCATTTAATCATTTGTTTTATTATTTAAAACCCTTTAAATTTGAAAGCTTGATTGAATTCAAAGTGTAATAACAATTTCGAAAAAGTGGCGCAAGTTTAGTTCTACTTTCTAATTCAATCAAAATGATGATAAATAGGTGGATCTCGTTTTTAAGTATATATTTGTATATCGTCCATATATTTGAAAAAGAATCATACATTGATGTGGGTTTTGGTTATGAATGTTAGCTTCTACATGTTTTTCCTTATCATATTAATAGCTTTTAAAATGTTCCATATTATAATCAATTTCTATAATGACTTTCGTTTCTAAGTAAATAATTAAAATTTGCTTTTAAAAAGAAATACTATAATGATCATCCGCATCAACTTAACATTTTATTTTCCTTTTTTTCATTTTTTTGAATAAATAATAATAATAATAATAATAATAATAAAATATGTTTTTAAAATGATCATCTGCATCGGTCTCGTATTTAAAATATCAACATTTTCACTAAAAAAAACAATCAAGTTGTTTTCAATTTTTTTTTCTTAAAAGGATTTTCAAAAGAACTACATGACATTGATTCTCCATTATGAATGGAGATATGTAGGAGCAAGGAGAAATCCTTATCGGGCCCAAAAAACAAAAAAAAAATAATTGTTTAATTTGATTTTTCTTTGTCATCTTTATTTATTATTGTTGTTATTTTTTTAGTTTTTTATTTTTTTGAAAAATAAACATTTAAAGGAGACCACATCCATTTGTATTTTAATTAAAGGTACCGTCTTAGGACGGACATTGTAGGGTGCTAACACCTTCCTTACGCGTAAGCAACTCCCGTACCCAAAATGTGTTTTCATAGATCTTGTCCTTTTTTTTCTATGGTTTTCCATAGTTTCCTATAATAACTATGGTGGCGACTCCAAATCTCTTATTTTTAATGTTTATTTTTTGGTTCGTCGTCCCGTTGCGATTTTGGTTGCAACAGATTGGAATTCATTTGGTGTACTTGTATGATTTATCTTGTGTAAATATATGTATTTATATATGTTTATTTTATTGTAAGCTCACCCTATCTACCTGTGTTTGGCGGTGATCGTGTATTGCGTTACATTTGAGCATATGATTTTGCAAGTGGATCTGGTAAGCCATAGAGCCAGAGCGAGGTTAGACTGGGAGAAATTTTATCAGAGTTCTTATTATGTTTTTGAATCAGTTGTAAACTTTTACATTATGAGACTTTGGTATTGTAATTAAGTTTAAATTTATGGATTTTGGGATAAATTCGGAGTTATTAAATGTTTTGATTGTCCCGTGTTTTTGGGAAATGATATTTTATTAAATGATGTTTATTTATTATTTCCTTATTTTATTATTTAAATTTGTAAAATTCGGTCAAAATGTTACATTTGATATCAGAGCATTGTTTTCAAAATGATTTTTGGGGTCTGTGGGGGAGTGAGCTTATCGTGTTTCACTTGTGAGACTAATGTGTTATATTTGACTGCTAAGTTTTTGATGTGGAAGTCTTAACTAGAGCTGTTGGTGTGAACAGCTGAAAATGTGGCATGCTCAGGCTATGGCTAATAAGCGGTGTAGGAACAACGCTAGAGCGAATGACAATGGAGGACTTTATGAGGCACAAGCCAGCCAAATTCTCTAGCAAGGCCACTCTTGACGAGGCTGATGCACAAAAGTTGACCTTCATCACCTTTCTGCTAGTCGTAGATGTTGAGTATTGGTGGTAGGGGATGTAACAACTTATGCAGACTCAGGAAGAGCAAGTGACACAAACTACCTTCAAGGCGAGATTCCTGGAGAAATACTTCCCAAACAGCGCCAAACACGGGAGGGAGGCAGAAATCCTCACTTTTCAGTAGGGGGAACCTGACTATGCAGAGGCATACACAGATAAGTTTGAATATTTGGCAAGGTTCTATTCGTCCGCTGTCACCGAGGAGTGGAGGTGCAAGAAATATGAGGGCAGGCTGAAACATGAGTTGTGCCAATTCTTAGTACCACTATGGAACAGGGAGTTCCTAGTCTTGGTGGAGCAGGCCAAGGTCGTTGAACAATTGGAGATGGGGCCTAACAGAGTGGCACAACCACAAAAGACTACTGTCGATACCAAACAGTAGAAGAAGCCCTATAGTCGTCCACAGTCTTCTGCTAGGAAACTACAGTACTTTAATTGTAGTGGGGAGCATTTGAGGAGGGATTGCCAAAACCCTCTAGTAGCTCAGGTGGTGGTACTAGCACTGGCAAGTGCTACATTTATGAGCAAACTAGACACTTTGCTCAACAGTGTCCTAACAAGAAACCAGCTGGTGGCGCTCCAACAAAGAAGCCAGTGGGAGAACAACCTAGATCACCAGGGCGTGTGTTTGCACTAACTAGCACCGAGGCGACTTAGTTAGGTAATCTGGTGCAGAACGGTTGTGGTGTTGTTTGGTTCAGAAGCCACTCACTCATTCATATCCAAAGAGTGTGTGGGAGGGCTCGGACTTGTAATGCGAGATTTGGGGTCCGGGCCGATAGTTACGACACCAGCGTCTGGCGAGGTATCCACCAACTCGGTTTGCATGGGATGCCCTATGGAAGTGGCAGACCGCAGGTTCAAGGTGAATCTCATATGCTTGCCGATGGAGGGTCTGGATGTGATTCTAGGGATGGACTGATTATCCAATAACTACATTGTTATCAATTGCGGACAACGCAGAGTAGTGTTCCAAGATACATAGGGATGGAGATGATATCGTCTAACCAAGCGACAAAGGAGATAGAAGCTAGAGCTACTTACTTCATGATAGTGGCTCAACGAGAAAAGAATAATACAACTAAGTAGATCAGAAGCATACCAGTGGTGGATGAGTATGGTGATGTATTTCCAGACGAAATTCCTCAACTACCTCCAAGTACGGATGTGGATTTCGCTATTGATCTCATCCCTAGAGTTGGCCCCGTCCTGATGGCACCATATAAGATGGCACCGGCAGAATTAGCTGAGTTGAAAAAGCAGATTGAGGACCTGCTTAAGAAGAAGTTCATCCGACCGAGTGCATCACCATGGGGAGCACCGGTGTTGTTAGTGAAGAAGAAGGACGACAACTCCAGACTGTATGTTGACTACCGTCAGTTGAACAAGCTAACTATCATGAACAAGTATCCACTACCGAGGATCAATGACTTGTTGGATCAGTTGAGAGGAGCAACAATATTCTCTTAGATTGATTTGAGGTTTGGATATCATTAGATCTTAGTCAAGCCAGAAGATGTGTAGAAGATAGCTTTCAGGTCACGCTATGGACACTACAAGTGTGTGGTGATGTCGTTCGGGGTGACAAATGCTCCTACCATATTCATGGATTATATGAATAGGATCTTCTGGCCGTACTTGGATCAATTTGTCGTAGTGTTCATTGACGACATATTAATCTATTCAAAGAGTCAGGAAGAACTCGCAGATCACTTGAGAGAAGTACTAACAGTTCTCAAGGAGCATCAATTGTATGGAAAGTTGTCTAAATGTGAGTTCTGGCTGGATGAGGTGCAATTCTTGGGTCATGTAATATCAGTCCAAGGAATAGCAGTGGACGCAGCCAAGATTGAGACGATGGTGAAATGGGAGGGGCCATAGATGGTTACTAAGGTACGAAGTTTCTTGGGATTTGTAGGATACTACCGATGCTTCATCGAGCGGTTTTTCAAGATGGTGAGTCCATTGACACAACTCACTAGAAAGGACCATCATTTCTCTTGGACAGACAAGTGTGAGGCTTGTTTTGAGGATATGAATAGAAGGTTGACCATCGCACCAGTGTTAGCCATTCTAGACACGACCAAGACTTTTGAGGTATATTGTGATGCTTCATACCAAGGGTTGAGTTGTGTACTGATGTAGGAAAAATGACCAGTCACTTATGCATCTCACCAACTAAAGGTGCATGAAAAGAACTACCCTACTCATGACTTGGAATTAGTTGCAGTGGTATTTGCCCTCAAGACTTGGAGGCATTATTTATATGCGTCCCAATTTCAGGTATTCAATGATCACAAGAGCTTGAAGTATTTGTTCGATCAGAAGGAACTAAACATGAGACAACGCAAGTGGATGGAATATTTAAAAGATTACAACTTTTGGCTTTTATACCACCCTACTAAAGCCAATGTCGTTGTAGATGCTATGAGTAGAAAGATAGTTCACATGTCTGCTATGATGATGAAGGAATTGGAACTGATTGAGAAATTACAAGATATGAACTTGGGACTACACATGGGTGCAGGTCATGTACGGTGCAGTATGCTGAGAATTTCCAATGGGTTTCTAGAGGAGATTCGGGTGGAACAAGGTAATGATCAGGATCTATAACAGATCATTGGATGGTTGGACACTATTAAGGGAAAAGACGACATCCTACAATTCTAAGAGAGGGTGTGTGTACCTAGGAAACTGGCACTGAGGAAGATGCTCTTGGAGGAAGGGCATAAGAGTTATCTTAGCATACACCCATGTATGACTAAGATGTACCGAGATCTGAAAGCAACATTCTGGAAGACTGGTATGAAGATTGACGTGGCAGATTATGTAGCATCATGCTTAGTATGCCAAAAGACGAAGATTGAACATCAGAGGCTAGGTGGTACGTTAGAGCCTCTGGATATTCCTCAATGGAAATGGGCCAACATTTCCATGGATTTTGTGACACATCTTCCAAGGTCAGTGAGAGGGAATGACTCGATCTGAGTGATTGTAGACAGGTTGATGAAGTGCGCCCACTTTCTATCGATTAATCAGAAGATGTCGGTGAACAAATTGGCAGATTTGTATGTTAGAGAGGTGGTTAGGTTGCATGGAGTGTCGACGAGTATAGTGTCAAACAGCGATCCAAGGTTCACCTCGAGATTCTGCTAGTCGTTGCAGGTAGCCTTGGGTACTCAGTTGAGATTGAGCTCAGCATATCATCCTCAAATAGATGGTCGGTCTGAGAGAACTATACAGTTCTTGGAGGATCTACTGAGGACATGTGTATTAGATCATTTGGGTTCTTGAAGTGATATGCTACCACTGGTGGAATTCACGTACAATAACAACTACCATTCCAGCATCGGGATGGCACCATACGAGACATTGTATGGCAGAAGATGTCGGACACCATTATGATGGCAATAGGATGGAGATTCAATAGTACTTGGTTCAAAATTTCTGCAGCTAATTGCTGAGAAGGTGAAGATAATACAAGAACGGATGCGTGCAACTTAAAGTCGGCAGAAGTCCTAAGCAGATAAGAGGAGGAGGTCGCTGGAATTTGAGGCAGGTGATCATGTATTCCTTTGGGTTACACCGACACTTGGCATTGGGAGAGCTCTCAAGTCGAGAAAGCTAACTCCTAGATTCATTGGGCCGTACCAGATCACGAAAAGGATTGGACCGACAGCTTACGAGATTGCTTTGCCACCTCACCTGGAAAACCTACACAATGTCTTCCATGTATCACAACTAAGGAAGTCCATTGCAGATCCCACTCATGTGCTAGAGAAGGATGATGTTCAGGTGCACGAGGACCTGACAATTGGAGTTGGACTAATGAGAATCTTGGATTCTCAAGTCAAGCAACTCAAAGGGAAGGAGATCCGGACTGTGAAGATCCTACGAGGCAACACAAGAGATGACATGGGAGATGAAGGATCTCACGAGGAAGTCGTATCCTCACCTATTTCCTGGTAAGTCTAATTTTCGAGGACGAAAATTCTATAAGGTGGAGGGAATGTAAGACCCGCTAAATTTAATTAATTAAATAACTAATTAATTAATAAATACAGGTAGTGGGAGCCTTTATAGCATTAAATGTTTATTGGTATGATGTGGAAAAGTACTAGCTTAAATGGTTGAGAGTTCTTGATTGTGTGATAGGACTTGGGTTCAAGTCCTATGTATGCCATTTATGTGTTATTTAATTTATTATTGTTTTGATATCTTGATGGATCATGATAAGTGATAATAAAATCCTAGAATCTTAGGAATTTATCACGAAACATGAATTGGTTGAATGATTGTGCATTGATTGGACCTTGGCATGGTTATGGGTTCAAACCTTGCTAGATCCAAATTAAGCTTTCTTTTCTGCTAAACTTATTTTTGGAAAGGATGAGAAGGGTTGGGAACCCTAACATCCACGTGAATGGCAATTACACTCATTTTAATGTCATTTTCGTTTTAGGGTCATTAACCTTCATTAACCCATAATTAAGTGACCAATTGAGGAAGAAAGATAGAGTTTTGAGTCTGCCATTATTGAGTGAAGCAAAGGAACTGAATTGGGAGAGAGCCAAAGGGAGGCCATTGATGATCAAGGAGGAACTCTCAAAATTTCCAATTTTAAGCAAAGGAATCCAGGTTAGGGGAGTTGGACTACGTTATCTTTATGTTTTTGAATAACTGCATGAACCATAACATGTTTGGGTATGATTCTTCCCTTCCTTTAATTGAAATTTCGTGTTTCTGGAATTTTTCCAGAAACTGCTTGGCGGACGATGAATTATCGCCAAGCGACTCATGTTGTGTTCTGTATTTTCTGGGTTCTTATGAGGAACCACCTGGCAATGAGCTAGGAGCCGCCACGTGACTCAAGTTGTGCCACCCAGTTTTTGGGTTTTCTTATGAATTGTCTGGCGGTGATGAACACCCGCCAGGCGACACGAGCCATGTGGGTTCGATTTTGGTGTTTTTGGAATCTTGGAGTGTTTCTAATCGGGAAAGAAGGGAAGTGGCCCCAGGGTTAATTGTTAGATATGAAGAATTGATTGAATTACGCCATGAATTGGATGTTAATTGAATGAAATCATATGAACATGGTTAGGGTTTTGGGAAATTTAGGGATTTTCAAGTCAGTGAGGATTGATGCACGAATTACATTGAGCAGTTGTAGTTTAACTTTTAAATTGATATTAAATCGCATTGAATGAACGTTGGTGTAACACCCCCGGATCCTCTTGGGCTTACCAGGCATCCCACCTGCCACCCTCAAACCGGTTGTGTTAGGTCTGCAGCCCAATACACCCCAACCCCTCACCCTTCTCCATCCATTCATACTGGATGGGTTGTTGCCAGTGGGAATCGAACCCCCAACCTGACCTTTAACACCCCTGGCAAACCAGCAGATGCTACCAGTTGTGCTGCAGCGCAACTGGTAGCATCTGCTGGTTTGCCAGGGGTGTTAAAGGTCAGGTTGGGGGTTCGATTCCCACTGGCAACAACCCACCCAGTATGAATGGATGGAGAAGGGTGAGGGGTTGGGGTGTATTGGGCTGCAGACCTAACACAACCGGTTTGAGGGTGGCAGGTGGGATGCCTGGTAAGCCCAAGAGGATCCGGGGGTGTTACAGTTGGCGTGGCGAATTATGGAAGTGGACAAAGGAATGCGTTTTGGAAAGATTTGAGACTTAGAAATTGGATTCACACAGTGTGAGGAGAAGTTCTGGAATTTCCAGAAATTGGTGCATCGCCTGGCGGCAAGCTATATGCCGTTAGGCACCATTGCAAGATAGAGTGACGTTTTGGTGTTGTGAAGTGTAGAGGTGATGTGACCCCAACAAGCCCAAGCTCAAGTGCATCAACAAGCCTAAGCCCATATCAAGGCCCAATCACTAGAAGCATGATGAGAAAGATTCACATGGGCCTCTCACAAGATGATCAAGTCAATCATGGGCTTTTTACATTATTTACATGGGCTAAAGAAATCTCTAAAATATGAGATGATGCATGAAGGAAGTAGTCTAGATTTAAATTGGGCCATTGTTTAGGCTTTGCTTTCAATAAAAGCTAGAACAATTTTTGGGATCATTTGGGTCGAGCCCAATGTGCCACCTTTGGCCAAGAGTTACTAGAGTGGCTCTCCTTTTGGATGCAAGCAAAGCATGAACTAAGCAAGGAGCATGTGATGGAAGCATGGTGTGTGTGACTTGGGCAAGGAGAGTGTGATACGCCACTTGGCACCATCTAGACTCATCTACTACATCACATGGTCTACAATCAAGCTTCTTCTCCAAGCTACATTTGCATTTCATCTTTGTTGCATTTTCTCTTTATTTGGCCGGCCATGTGCCTATAAATAGAGCCACTCAAATATTGTAATGGTTACTCTTGAATTGCTAATAGATGCTAGTGTTTGAGATCACTCCACACTTCTATTAATTTGAGAGCACACATGGCTAACTTTCTCCTTCATCTCCTCTAGCCACCTTCCATATCATAGCTCCACTTCTACTCTTCATCTTCACCAAATTCTCCATTTCCGAGAGCAACCTTTCTCTAATTCTCCAAATTCCGCTGCACTTCATCTTCTCCTCAACATTCTCCATGGATTTCCTCCATCTCCTACTCCAAGGACGTCCATCAATTGGTATCTAGAGCCATCCAAGCCTTTGGTGCATCCATCCTCTTGGTTTGGGTAAGGTTCTTGGTCCATACTTGTCTCTTCTTTCATTTTCCGTTTTGTCTCTCTTCTCCACTATTTTCTTCACTTTTGCTGCTGTTTTTTTCATGTTTTTAATGTTCTCCACCGTTTGACATTGAGGCTACATGAATCTCCATTGATTCACCTTGTAGTACTCCTTGCTTCATTGGTGCAAATCTGTTTTTAGGTTCCATTTTCGTTTTTCCAGCACTTGTTCTTTGGTTCTTGAGTTTTCTGCATTTTTATTTGGTGAATTCAGTCCTTCTTTGCATTTTATCATTTCAGTTATGTTTAAGTCATGTTCTATGCTTTGTTTGTGCTTTAATTCATCTTTTCCACCGTTTAATTGCATTGCTTACTGAATTGATTGAGTTTCCGCGCCACATCTCACAGCCAAAACACTATGATCCTTCAAGGAAGTGTGTGGATGTTTAAGGCCTGAATCCTCACTGTTTTTCATCCATTTCACCGATTGGATTGTGCTTTTGTGTGTCAAAGATGTTCTTCTATGATTCATGCTTGATTTCAGTTCATAATCAAGTTCTTTAGCTATGCTTTCCATAGAACATCTCCTACAATTTCAGAGAGCAAATCTGCTCCAGTTTTCTTCTATTTTCTACCAAATCATTGCACGCACAGTCTCTATTTTTAATTTTTTGTGAGTAACTCAGTGCACCAAAATTCAATCTGATTTTTGCCTCATTTAGTTAACATCCAGACAAAAAATACAAAAAAGGAATCATTCAAAAATGTTGAGTACAAAAAAAATGAAAAATCACACAAGTTGAGGCTTATATTTCCGTTTTCTGGCACTGCAGTTTCCGAAAACTCACTGTTTCATTGCTGTTTTGTGCGTGTTTGTGTGTTTTTAGTGCTCGTTTTCACATGAATTTTGGCTTGAGTTTGTACTCTATATTGCTTCATTATTGATTTGCTTTGGAAGTCAATTCATCACTTCATTTGCTACTGCTTTGCAATGAGTACTTCAGCCATATGATTGAGCACTATTGTCTTGCTGTTTTTGTTGTTTTCATCTATTCTAGTGCATTTCTAGGTTCCTTTTGTGGTGCTTGCTTTTATTTTCCAGCCTTTAATTTCTTGCTTGTCACTTATTGAACCTCCTTCTAGTCATGTTTCATTTCAATTCTCTTTTGGTTTAACATTTCTAATTAGCTTTTCTTGCTTTCTCCTTTGTTTGGGTTTATCTACTTGTCTCTCGGTTTTGGTTGATTAATGATGCTATGGAGTTTAGAATGGTTTATATGATATGGTAGCATCTTAGGTGGTGGATATTGAAGTAGAATTTTAGCTTGTGTGTTTTCTATATGCTTGCCTTCTCCTCACCTTTGAGAGTTTGAGAGTTTTGAGCCTATTCATTTGAGAGAGTGTGTGCTAACTAGTTTGCTTGCCATAGTTTGTTTTGTTTCTTTCTTTCACTCTTTTGCAGATTTGGTTGCTGTTTTTGGATGCTGTAGTAGTGTGGTGCTGCCAAGGACACTTTTCCACATTTTGGTGCTTGAATTTGGTCATATACAAAGGCTCCCAAAGCCTCTTTTGCTCTCGGGATTTTTCAGCAGCTGTGATCTTGGAGAGCTTGTTTTGGTGCTGTTTTGGAGTCTTTGGCTGCACATTTTGGACCTCATTTTAGCAACACCTTTTAGTTCTTTAATTGTGTATAATTTGGAAACCTCTTTTTGGTACAATTGAAGCATTCTAAGGCATTTTATTGGTTCTCCAAAAAGCATTAAAATCTTGTTTTCTAGCATCCAATTTGCTCTCGGTTTGCTTCACTTTGTACCAAAACTTGTGCATCAATTTCTTTTGCTTTGAACATTCCATTGTATCCATGGCCTACTTAGGTATCTTGGGGAACCAAAGGTGTCCAATCCCATCTCCTAAGTAGAACCTTTTTCATATTCTAGTGCAACGTTTTAGTAAGTGAGTGTGTTGAAAGTTCTAAGTGCTTTCTCACCTTGCTTTTAGGCCGCATAGTTAGACGCTTAGTGGTTTAAATTTGTGAGACCAAAGTCTCTAAAATTTTTGCCATTTAGGGGTCCGTTTTTAGTGTTAGTCTTTTCTTTTCTTTGAGTCTTGTTTGTGTTTGTTAGTGCTTAGTGTCTCAAGTGATTTTATTTACTTAGCCTTAAACAATTGTGTGATCTTTGAAACCTTTTGCAAGTACATCTTGGCAAGGATTGGCCTTGGTACTTAAGAAGTCTTTTAGACTCACCTCGCCTAACCTGGAGGTCTACTTGTGCTTGGTTTCTTCTTTCACTATTTTGTTAAAGTTCTAAGTTCTTTCAATCACCATGAGCACTAGAAGGGCTACTCGTGCTAGTACCCAACATCAACAACATGATGAAAACAACCTCCACACAAGTGGTGATGAGGAGGTTGAGGTTGATCCTAGAGTCCTAAATAATCTCTCTCAAGAGGTTAGGGACCTTAAAATTCAAATGGCTTCCATACAAGCCAATCTTCAATTAATTGCCAATCAACTTACCCCTCCCAACCACAATACACGTGCCTCTCCTAGGCCTTCTCGTGCCCCTTCAAGGCATGAGTATGATTTTGAAGAGGAGGAAGATGAGCGCATTAACCTTAGACAATCGCCTCGTGTAAGAAGGCAAAGGCACATACCTCCTCACCCAAAGGAAGTCAAAATTGATTTGCCTCATTTCTATGGGAAGGATAATGTTGAGGTTTTTCTTGATTGGGTTGCCAAAGTAGAACAATTGTTTGAGAGTCATGTTGTGGAGGAAGAGAGGCGTGTGTCTCTAGCTACTCTTAGCTTTCAAGGGCATGCTCTTAATTGGTGGACTTCCTTAGTCCTCCAAAGAAGGCGAAAAGGGCTACATGATATTGAGTATTGGAATGATCTTAAGGAAGCCCTTCATGCCCGCCATGTTCCCTCCTACTACAAAAGAGAGCTCTTGGACAAGATCCAAAGGCTCCATCAAAGATCTATGTCTATAGAAGAGTATAGACAAAAGATGGAGCTCTACATCATGAGAGCCGGAATTGAAGAAGAAGAGGAACTTACCATTGCTAGGTTCTTAAGTGGACTCAATTACAACATAAGAGATAAAGTTGAGTTGCTCCCCTACCGCAATTTTAATGATCTTGTTCAAATGAGCATCAAGGTGGAGCAACAACTTTTGAGACATCCTTCTCGCAAGGATTCTCCCTCTTTTTCTAAAAGTGATTTTCCAAAGAAAGATTTTTCAAAAGAAAAAGAGTCCACTCTTAAGAGCCTTACAAAGGTAAGTGACAAGGGTGAATCCTCCACCAACAAAAGAGGTAGTGACATCAAATGTTTCAAGTGTCTAGGTAGAGGTCATGTGGCCGCTCAATGCCCTACCAAACACACCATTATGCTTAAGGGCAAAGGCCTCTACACTAGCCAAGAGGAGTCATCTTCAAGTGACTCCGACACTTCTCATTCTAGTGATTCTCAAGAACATTCATATCCAAATGAAGGGAAACTTTTGATGATTAGGAGGCTTCTCAATAACCAACCTAGCATTCCTCTCAATGATCAAAGAGAAAATATTTTCCACACAAGATGTGAGGTTTTGAAAAACACTTGTTCTTTGATCATTGATAGTGGATCTTGTTGCAATTGTTGTAGCACAAGATTGGTTGAGAAGTTGAATTTGACTTTGTTACCCCATCCCAAACCTTACAAACTTCATTGGCTTAATGAAGATGGGGATCTCAAAGTTGAACATCAAGTGAAAGTCAAGTTCTCCATTGGGAAATTTAAAGATAAA
The DNA here is from genome assembly GCF_037176805.1 of Vigna unguiculata. Taxonomy (NCBI): domain Eukaryota; kingdom Viridiplantae; phylum Streptophyta; class Magnoliopsida; order Fabales; family Fabaceae; genus Vigna; species Vigna unguiculata. The sequence goes on along the minus strand of NC_140792.1, from coordinate 8,789,516 downwards.
GTTTTATGTGATGTAATTCCAATGGAAGCTTGCCATATTCTCTTGGGGAGGCCTTGGCAATTTGATCATAAAACTTTACACAATGGCCACACCAATGAGATCACCCTCCAACATCATTCAAAAACTTTTGTGTTGCATCCCCTCACTCCTAGCCAAGTTGCTAGTGATCAAGTTCAAATGCGAGCTAGGAGAGAGGAAGAGAGTTCCAAGAACTCTAATGCTTCTAAAGATTCTATGGACAAGACAAAGGTAGAGGAAGTTTCTTCTTCTAAGGATGTTGCTCATGAAGTTCTTTTAACTCATAAAACTCTTTTGCACACTCTTCATAATGAGCAACCTCCCTTCCTCTTACTTTGTCAAGCAATCCTTACTTGTCTTGAACATCCTTCTCTTAAGGATCTACCTCCTTCCATTCGTGCTCTCCTTCATGAATTTCAAGATATTTTTCCAAAGGATGGCCCTCATGGTCTCCCACCTTTTAGAGGGATTGAGCACCAAATTGATTTTGTCCCAGGGGCAAGTCTTCCTAATAGACCTGCCTATAGGACAAACCCAATTAAGACCAAGGAGATAGAAACTCAAGTGAATGAGTTGCTAGACAAGGGATGGGTTCAAAAAAGTTTAAGTCCTTGTGCTGTGCCTGTGTTGTTGGTGCCCAAGAAAGATGGAAAGTGGCGTATGTGCTGTGATTGTAGGGCTATCAACAACATCACCATAAAATATAGGCATCCAATCCCAAGACTAGATGATATGTTGGATGAGTTACATGGAGCACAAATATTTTCAAAAATAGACCTCAAAAGTGGTTATCACCAAATTCGTATTCAAAAAGGTGATGAGTGGAAAACTGCTTTCAAAATAAAATTTGGTCTATATGAATGGTTAGTCATGCCCTTTGGTCTAACCAATGCTCCTAGTACATTCATGCGCTTAATGAATAATGTCTTGTGAGATTGTATAGGCAAGTTTGTTGTTGTCTATTTTGATGATATCTTGGTGTATAGTACAAGCTCTAAACTTCATGTGGGTCATCTTAGAGTTGTGTTATCTCTTCTCCGAGACCACCAACTCTATGCTAACATTGACAAGTGCACTTTCTGTGTAGAGAGTGTCATTTTTTTGGGATTTGTGGTCAATAAGAGTGGGGTGCATGTTGACCCCGCAAAAATCAAGGCCATCCAAGAATGGCCTGTGCCAAAGAATGTTGGGGACATTAGAAGTTTTCATGGATTAGCAAGTTTTTATAGAAGATTTGTCCCTAACTTCTCCACCATTGCTTCACCCCTCAATGAACTTGTTAAGAAAGACATATCTTTTAAGTGGGGTGAAAGACAACAAAAGGCTTTTGATGATATCAAGACTAGGCTCACCCAAGCTCCCATTCTTGCTCTTCCAAATTTTGAGAAAACTTTTAAGCTAGAATGTGATGCTTCTGGGGTGGGAATAGGTGCGGTTTTGTTACAAGAAGGCCATCCAATTGCCTATTTTAGTGAAAAACTAAATGGTCCTTCTCGTAACTATCCCACCTATGACAAAGAGCTATATGCTCTTGTGCGAGCTCTTCATACTTGGGAACATTATCTTGTAACAAAAGAGTTTATTATCCATAGTGATCATGAAACTCTCAAGTATTTGAAGAGCCAACACAAATTGAATAAAAGGCATGCAAAGTGGGTTGAGTACTTGGAACAATTCCCTTATGTTATCAAGTACAAGAAAGGGAAAGCTAATGTTGTGGCTGATGCACTATCAAGGAGATATACTCTCTTAGCCAAGCTTGGATCCCAAATTCTTGGATTTGACAACATATGTGAATTGTATATTCATGATCCCTTCTTTGCTACCATTTATCATGATTGTCTCACTAAGTCCCAAGGCGGCTTTTATCTCTCAAGTGGATATCTTTTCAAAGAAGGCCGCCTATGTATTCCTCTAGGTTCTCATAGAAAACTTTTGATCAAAGAAATGCATGAGGGGGGACTTATGGGTCACTTTGGGGTCGCCAAAACTTTGGCCATGCTTAAAGAGAAATTCTTTTGGCCCCATATGAAAAAGGAAATACAAAACTATTGCGCTAGTTGTTTGAATTGTTTGCATGCTAAGTCTAGCGCAATGCCTGCAGGGATGTATACTCCTTTGCCTGTTGCTTCCACCCCTTGGGAGGATATAAGTATGGATTTTGTCCTAGGGCTTCCAAGGACTTCTAGGGGTGTTGACTCTATATTTGTGGTAGTGGACCGTTTTTCTAAAATGGCACATTTTATACCATGCCACAAAGTAGATGATGCTAGCAACATAGCAAAGTTGTTCTTTAGAGAAGTGGTTCGCCTTCATGGATTACCCAAAACAATTGTGTCTGATAGGGATGCTAAATTCCTAAGCCATTTTTGGAGGACCTTGTGGTCTAGGCTAGGAACAAAACTTTCTTTCTCTACCTCTTGTCACCCACAAACTGATGGGCAAACTGAGGTAGTCAATAGATCCCTTTCCACATTGCTTAGGGTTTTGCTTAAGGGGAATCATAAATCTTGGGATGAGTATCTTCCCCACATTGAATTTGCTTACAATAGAGTGGTCCATAGCACCACCAAACTCTCACCCTTTGAGGTAGTTTATGGTTTTAACCCTCTCACACCATTGGACTTATTACCTCTTCCAACTTCTTTTGATTTTGTTCATAAAGAAGGGGTTTCTAAGTCCAAGTTCATAAAAGAATTTCATGAGAAGGTTAAACACCAAATTCAAGCCCATGTTGAAAAGATTGCTCATTCTAAAAACAAGGGAAAGAGAGTTCGGTCTTTTAATGAAGGAGATTTAGTTTGGTTACACTTAAGGAAGGAAAGATTTCCTAATATAAGAAAATCCAAACTTAGTCCCCGAGGTGATGGTCCATTCCAAATCATCAAGAAGATCAATAATAATGCTTATCAATTGGATCTTCCTCCGGAATATGTTGTGCATCCTACTTTCAACATTACTGATTTGGTTCCTTTTGTAGGTATTTTTGATGAAGAGGGTGATCACCAAGATTTGAGGGCAAATCCTCTTCAAGGGGGAGGGGATGATGTGACCCCAACAAGCCCAAGCTCAAGTGCATCAACAAGCCCAAGCCCATATCAAGGCCCAATCACTAGAAGCATGATGAGAAAGATTCACATGGGCCTCTCACAAGATGATCAAGTTAATCATGGGCTTTTTACATTATTTACATGGGCTAAAGAAATCTCTAAAATATGAGATGATGCATGAAGGAAGTAGTCTAGATTTAAATTGGGCCATTGTTTAGGCTTTGCTTTCAATAAAAGCTAGAACACTTGTTGGGATCATTTGCGCCGAGCCCAATGTGCCACCTTTGGCCAAGAGTTACTAGAGTGGCTTTCCTTTTGGATGCAAGCAAAGCATGAACTAAGCAAGGAGCATGTGATGGAAGCATGGTGTGTGTGACTTGGGCAAGGAGAGTGTGATACGCCACTTGGCACCATCTAGACTCATCTACTACATCACATGGTCGACAATCAAGCTTCTTCTCCAAGCTACATTTGCATTTCATCTTTGTTGCATTTTCTCTTTATTTGGCCGGCCATGTGCCTATAAATAGAGCCACTCAAATATTGTAATGGTTACTCTTGAATTGCTAATAGATGCTAGTGTTTGAGATCACTCCACACTTCTATTAATTTGAGAGCACACATGGCTAACTTTCTCCTTCATCTCCTCTAGCCACCTTCCATATCATAGCTCCACTTCTACTCTTCATCTTCACCAAATTCTCCATTTCCGAGAGCAACCTTTCTCTAATTCTCCAAATTCCGCTGCACTTCATCTTCTCCTCAACATTCTCCATGGATTTCCTCCATCTCCTACTCCAAGGACGTCCATCAAGAGGGGAGCCTGGGATTTTTGTGAATCAGGTTAATGATGAATGAGTGATTGGGAAATCATATGGACAGAGACCTAAGGGATGATATACCTAAATTAGTAGTATGAATTTATGTGAAAGTTAATAGGAATTGGAGAATCATGACAATAATAACCGTGTAGTAAAGAGTCTTATTAAGCCATAAGTAGTGCTGGATTAAGTGGTTTAGTACAAGTAAGAGTAAAGTTCCTAAGTAAAGATGTAATTGTGGATGTGAGATATATGTCATTCAATGAGAAGGTTAGGTTAGTGATGTGATTCTATTATAAGAGAGATGACAATTTGTATTTGTCATAACTAATGATAAGATTGAATGCCTAGGTTGCCTATGTGACAATTTTTAGGGAATAAAGGTACAAGAAAGGAGTCATGCTAAATGGAATTGCTTTAGGCATTGAGTTACTAAGTTTATGGTAATCTGGAAAGTTGGAAATGTAGGTGGTGTGTGAGTCACTATGCTTGAACCAGAACTAAAAACTAATACTGCGCAAGTACTAGTGTAGCGCTTGGCGGTGGTAATTGACCCGCCAGGCGATAGCTACAAAAATAGTAAGGTTCTGGTGCACGTAGCGCCTGTTGGTGAAATTGATCCCGCTAAGCGATATCTGCAAGTCACAGTGTTCTAAGGCGCTTAGCGCTTGGCGATACGTATCCCCCGCTAGGCGGTCTGGAAGTGGGTTTCGCCTAGCAGCTTTGAAGCAGCGCCAAGCGATAATTTAGAGGCCAGACTTGTGTTTTGCATGCTTTGGATGTGTGTGGTCTACAAGGCTTTTGTGATATATCGAAGGTCGGTTTGCTGGTGTTCCTTGAGTTATGGCTCAAAACGTATCCCTTGAGTTATGGCTTGGGATAGGGGTTAAGCACGTGGCATTCCTTGAGTTGTGGCTCGAAATGGCATCTCTTGAGTTATGGCTCGGGATGGCAGATGAACATGAGGAACTTTTGAGTTGTGACTCGGGTTGGCGAGTGTTGCTAGTGTGAGTGTGCGTGTTATGGCGCATACGAATGGGTCCAGTTAGATTGCCCTCCTCATTATTAAGCTGAAGAGTTTGGTGATCTTGGAATGTTACGAATGTTATTCGTATTGGGAACTCCACTTGGCATTACAGAGTGTGGTCCGTAGCATGATTTCCCGCACGTGCTCTAACAGTTGTGGCTGGTAGGTGTGGCAGAAAGACATCTCGAGGTATTCGTCATAAAATGTAGAATACGAGTAACATGGTGATGGCCATGTGATGTGGAACCAAAGGATAGGAATTCCTTTGGTGTACTTGTATGATTTATCTGGTGTAAATATATGTATTTATATATGTTTGTTTTATTGTAAGCTCACCATATCTTCTTGTGTTTGGCGATGATCGTGTATTGCATTATACGTGAGCAGATGATGTTGCAAGTGGATCTAGTGAGGCATAGAGCCGAAGCGGGGTTAGTCTGGGAGAAAGTTTATCAGAGTTTTTATTATGTTTTTGAGTCAGTTGTAAACTTTTACATTATGAGACTTTGGTATTGTAATTAAATTTAAATTTATGGATTTTGGAATAAATTCAGAGTTAATAAATGTTTTGATTTTCCTATGCTTTTGGGAAATAATATTTTGTTAATTGAAGTTTATTTATTATTTCCTGATTTTATTATTTAAATTCATAATATCAGGTCAAGATGTTACAACCGGTCTAGTGCATGGTCGACTTCTCCTTGAAGCCACAATGACATTGCTGGTTCTTACAAATGGGGTTGCTGCCATGGTGAGGTTACGGGCTCGCAATGAGGCCCGACAAGCGTGAATGTGATTTCGAAATGTAAGTGGTGTTTACATATTTTCATGGCTTGTTGATGCAGATGCACGTTTTCCAATAAGCTTTGTGATGGTTGTTCACGGTTGGAACAATTTTTGTTGACGGTGACGCGTAGTGGCTGCTAGTGATGGGCCTGATGGAGGCTTCAATGGACTTGTGCCTAAGGTTTGAGAGGTTAAAGGTGATGAGGTGTCATGTTTTCATTTGTTGAAATGTGTGTAAGGATTATGGACATTTGGCAGCATCTTATGGACAATTTTAATGAGTGGAGGATTGCCACATGGCATGATCTAGTTGAGTTGAGTTTAAGTGATAGGAGGGGTGGAAGTTAGTAATTTAGGGAGGTGCAACATTAAAAGTTTATTGTATGCCCATTGTTGAAAAAAGGATTGTATATGTAATTTAGGGGTGCATGCAACTTCTTGTATATTTCTTTCTAGAATTTACTAACTTTGGCCTTATTTTGTAACTCAAAACAATTCAATTTCACACCTTCAATGAATCAAATTTAACTTCAGCTACATGAAAAAACATTAGTGGCCCAAGCCGCCTACATTAGAAGATAAAACGAGAACCTTTCAACTATTCCAGACTTAAGGTACTACAAGCAAGTCCCCTAGAGCCAATAGTGATCGAACCAAAGGGCCTGGCCCAAGCTCAGGCCCACCTGCAACCCCAAACGCTGGCCCAGCCCATTACGTGGTCAAACATAATTAATGATCTATAAATATGTAAAACCCCAACAATTAAAGGTACGCATTCATTAATCCCTTAATCACGAGATTTGACTTTTTGAGAATCCTTTGCTGACTTGCGCGTCGGTGTCTTCTCCGCAGGTAACCCCTCTTGGGTCCAGGCCGGTCCAAGTCGAGATACCAGCAGATGGAATATGCGAGTCAAGGAGAAGCCAACTAGAGAGATTGCGGATTGAGGTAAGGTGACGTTTGTGTCTAACTTCTCTTATTTGTTCTCCGTAGGAACAAGTCCAATTATAACAAATCCTGATTACATGAATCCTTAAGCACAAAAATGCAACTAAATACCCAAAATTACAAATTAAATGAGGGAAAAAATATGAACTCAAAAGTAAGCTTGTGTCTTGTAACGTCCCATTTAATACATAAATCTAATTTACTAAAACATCGCATAGTTTATAATATCCAAAAGGGCACGAGACTTAAAGTGTAAGGATCTTTTACAGTCATCCAAATATACCCCAGAAAGAAAACTAAGGCACACCATGATGCCATTAAGAAAACAGAATGTGAAAGTTTGACAATTGACCAAATACATAGGCAACAATGCCCACAAAGAATACTTGAAGGAATGGGATCTGACCACAGCCTGACTACACTGTAGAGTTTCCATCACCCAAGTGATCACTAGGGATTTTCACATCTGCTCACATCAATAAATTGATGATCATTATAAAATGGAAAACCACACCCAAAACACACAAGCAAACAGAAATGGTAAGCTAGAGTATAAATCATTTTAACATGTTATGACACCTAAATACTTAAAAACAGATCATAAACATGCAACAAGAGAGGCAAACAATCATGTGATAGCAAACAAGCAGGACTCTAAGACTCAATTATCCAAATACTTATAATCGGTCGGATTCACTAGATGCTTGTACTTGTGGTGACCTCTACTACTCTACAAAGCCATTGCCAATGGGTTTCACCCTACCACGAACAAGGTTAGCCTTCAAACATCTAAGGCCATTATCCTGCCAAAGACTAGGGTCTCCTGCAACTCTCACCACTTGAGTCAGTTCGCTCTACGTGAGACTAACTGAGTCTTTAGAGTTTCAGGATGCAATCCTTACTTGAATCCTTACCTAATTATATACACTAGGCCACCACAACGAAACCTTACTAAGAGGTTCGTGGAATTACGTCCATCACATAAGGGACCACCACGAGGTCTCACCAAGAGGTTCATGGAATTACGTCCATCACATATGGCACCACCATGAGATCTCACCAAGAGGTTCATGGAATTACGTCCAACTCATACTATAGCCATGTCTCACCAACCAACCATAGATTTATCATACATAACAATCTCATGCCAATATCCAACCAACCAACCAACCATGATTCATGTGTTCATTCATATCAAGCTCATCAATTCCAGTCCATACAATAAGATATTACATGCATATTCACATACTTCATACTTTAAATAAGGTACTTCAATCAATTATACAACGTAACACTTAAAACATGGAAGAAAACAACCATAGAGCAAGTTATTGCATCAGTCCCGCTCAAGCCATGGGCCCTCGCTTAGGCGAAAGGGGTCTTTCGCTCAAGCTACAAGCTCTCGCTTAGGCGAGACTGCTCTTCACCCAAAGGTGAGGTCCCTCATCTGAGCTACAATTGAAGCGAAACACGGGCTCCCATGAATTCTCACTTGGGCGAGACCTCCTCGCCTGAGCGAGATCATTCGTCGCTCAAATAGAAGCTTGTCGCCTAAGCGACAATTGCAGTTGAAACCTAAGGTGAACCTTTGCTATTTTTTCCTATGTGAGACTTGCTCGCTTGGGCGAAAACATCGAGGTTCTTCCCTGCTCACACATGCAAACCAGCTAACACAGTCCAAAACAAAACCTCAATCATTCCAAAAGCACACCACACAGATCCAGTACATTTCACACTCAATCTAAATTGAACACCTAACAAACAATTCAAAAATCTTTGGGTTCTAGTTTCCCTTACCTGGACAGATACTAGCGGAAGATGTAGGCACTCAATAGAGGAGTACTACAACTCCATGAACAAATTTATGAGCTGGAAATACTAACACATGAACCAAAAACGACGTTACTAAGAGAACCCTAGTTGGAACCACGAAAAACAAGCTAGAGAATAGAAAGTATGAGTCGAGGACCAACTTACATGGAATAGAAATGGAGTTTACTAGCTCGACGAAGAACAGAAGCCAAACCCTAGCAGAGCTTGTTGCTGCAGTTCTAAGAAGGAGGAGGGGAACAGTTTTCTGAAACATAGAAGAATGAGGGGGGTTAGGGTTGAGATTGGGGTTTTGGGCACCCTATGGGCCGGCCTTAGGCCCAACAGATTAGGGTAGGCCTTTAAACATTAGGGTCAGAAATAAAGTGGGCCTTACATGTCTAGTGGATACTCCCTGACTAATATCACTAATGAAGTTTTCCTTTGATAGTCCTTTTGGTTTAGTCCACTCCTTGGGTAGGTTGTTATTTGTAGTTGTTTAAGTCGACTGTTTTTCCTTTTTAGTTGATTGATTTACTTCACCAGATTGATTTTCCAAGAGCATATCTTCATCATCTACATTCTTAGACCTTTGATCTTGCAGCTTTGTGTTAGTTTCATCAAATACCACGTGCATAGACTCTTCAACAATCATTAACCTTTTATTATATACCATATATGAATGACTATTTGTAGCGTAACCAAGAAATATACCTTCATCTGCTTTAGCATTAAACTTGCCAAGTTGCTCTTTCCATTTTCCTTAAAATGAAGCATTTACAGCCAACCACTTTTAAATGATTTAAAGTAGACCTTCTACCTTTGAAAAGCTCATAAAAGGTTTTCTTTAAAATTGGCCTAATCAATACACGATTTAAAACAACCCAAAAGTACTTTGGCAATGAAGTTTCATTTAACATGGTTTTAACAAGTTTCTCAAGTGATCTATTCTTTCATTCAACTACTCCATTTTGTTGTGGAGTTCTAGGAGCTGAAAAGTTGGGTTTAATACCATGTTTTTCACAAAAGTGTTCAAACTTTTCATTTAGAAACTCTCTACCATGATCACTTCTCAAGCAAACAATTTTAGAACTCTTTTCATTTTTCAAAACCTTGGCAAGCTTCTTAAAAGCATGGAATGTATCATTCTTGGCAGCTAAAAATAGTGCCCATGTGATTCTAGAGTAATCATCAAATATTACCAATGCATAAAATTTCCTCCAAGACTCATGGTTCATGAAAGGCCAAATAGATCCATGTAAAGCAATTCCAAAGCCCTTTCAGTTGAAACACAATTTTTTGGTTTAAAAGAAACATTGGTTTGATTTCCCTTTTTGCATGCTTCACATACTTTATCATTCTCAAAGTTGAGTTTTGGAAAACCTTCAACGAACTGTTTTCTATTCAGTCGATTCAAATGATACATATGAATTTGAAAAAGTCTTTTATGCCATAACCATGTATCATCATATTTTATATAAAAGACATTGTAGGCTATTTGATGCATGATGCAGATTAAGCAAGTAAATGTTATTGACTCTTTTACCAACCAACATTATGCTACCACATGTATCAAAGATTAGACAATGATTAGGTTCAAACACTACTTTATAACCTTTGTCACAAAGTTGGCTTATACTTATAAAGTTATGCTTCAACCCTTCAACTAGAAGCACATTTTTTATGTTGAATGAGGATCCATTTCTTATGACTCCATTTCCAAGGATCGTTCCTTTGTTGTTATCACTATAAGTCACAAAACCTTCATCCCTTAGCTCCAACTTTGCAAACTTGGATTTATCACCTGTCATGTGCCTTGAGCAACCACTTATGTCATGAAACACGTAATGGCTTGTTGGTTATGCATATGCTTGGTAATTATATGGATGAAAGTTTGAACCTTCGCTAGCGTTAAATAGTTTTTTTACACTTTATTATTTTTGCTACGTGGGTGGAGGATCCTGAAACCCTAGCTAGAGGAGTAGGGGTTATGGGAGTTATTCAGTAGAAACCTCCATGTTAATGCCTATTGATGGCACTTAAGTTTATTTTCGTTCTAATTTTTATTAAATTATTTTATGGCTGAAAAATAAGTGAAAGAAAGGGATTAGTGAGGGGGAAGAGGAGATTTTTGTACAACTGAGTGGTGAGACTTTGAGAGCACTAAAACCTGACCTAAGGGGAGCATAGTGGGTTGGTAAGAGTTCTCTTTGGTAGAATCAAGGGTTAAAGCAATTTCGGTGCAAGGAGGAACTCTAGAAGCGCGTTTGAATTCCATGTAAGGGGACTTGTAATTACATGTATATTTTATGAGTTATGTGTTTTTCGTGGTGTCTTGGATCCTGTATGCCTTTTTCCTTCGAATTTCTGTATTGGATCGCGTTTTCTAGGTTTCTGCCCAGAAACTGCTAGGTGGTGTTCATGGTCCGCCAGGTGACACATGAAGTGTGATGCCATTTTCTTCGTTGTGGTTGGTTTTGTGGCACCTTTGGATTTTTCTGCAAATTCTTTTATCCTTGTTGAATTTTTATTGATATAGAATGTTTGGAATGCCACTTATATGATGATAATTGGCTGAATTGTTGCATGATTAGCCATGCGAGTTATCTTGGGCTTGGGAAAAATATTGGAAACTCATTGTATGAACTTAATCAAGCATGTATGAACGTTGAAAGTATAATTGAATGATTTTCTGTGAAAATGGATGAGTGGGTTGTGCACTTGGGATTTTGGGGTTCTCATAGGGGGAGAAATATGGTTTTCTGCACATGAATTATGGTGCACCTCTAAGCAACAGCTAAGCACTGTTAGGCGATGCCTAGTGTGTAGCAGTAAACATATGTTTTATTGTGTGTTAGTGCAAATTGAGTTGTAGTTGGAATACATCCTTTGGGATGCATATTACATTGATATAAAATGGACCTATAGTTTCAGTGGTGAGTCTAATGTATGAACATATGATTATATGAGAATGATAAACTTGAGTTGGTATGAGGGAATTGGACTAAAGGGGCTATTGCAGGGGCAATTTGAGGTAAGTTATGACTTTGCATGAGTTGTATGCAATATTTGATTTCTGGTTTTGAGTTCTTTATGAGCATTTTTTATTCCTTGTCAAATTCAAGTATTGACATGGTCTTAATTGGTGAATACATGTGTGTGAAATTAAGATTGATGTGTATGATATGTGGTGGTGCATTTGAGTCATTGATCCTGAGTCATACCCAACCAAATAAAACATATAAATGTAGTACTCAAGAATTAACCCAAGGTCATCTCACAATGACCATTATTTTCAATCAAAGCTTTCTAGATTACAATGGAAAGAAAATGGATGTTGTATCATACAAAATGAAAACCTCATAGATAGGTGTTGTTTCAAGTCATTAAAAATCAAAAAAAGAAATGCCCAAGCTACCAAATGTGTAGAAAATGTAAAACCCACAATGGGTGTTAAAAGGTGAAAAATGAAGAAGGCCATGGGTCACCAATCAAAGCTAAGAAACGTAAAAATGGAGTATGATGAAGAAAATGTTGGTCGCCACATGAAAAAGAAGACCTAAACTTGTGGTCACATCACCACGGACCCACATACTTACAAAAATGTCATTTTGGTTAGTAGAATTACAAAACTGCCACTATGGGCAGAAAATGCTAGCCCAATGACATGGATAGGCTGATTGACATGACACAAACGTGGCAATTATGTGGAAATGACGTGGTAACTCTCTCTTCACCTTATGATTAGCATCCAAGATCCAAAATTGCTTCAAAAAATACCTAAAAAAACTAGAAACAAAAATTAGACTAATTAATGCCAAATTAATCAAAATTTGGAATAATGGCCCAATAAAGCCCATTAGACGAAAATCCACTAAAGATAGACAATTTTGTGATAAACATCCATAAAGATAAACACAAAAAGGAAATGGAATAGGGGAAAATAATGACTCATCAGTCATAATGAGATATATGGATTTGTGCTTTGTATTTTGGGTGTATGCTTTGGATGATTGTGCTTTGTACATTGCATATATTGCTCCTAGCGATGTTGTTGGACCGCCAAGCGATAGGTGAAATAGGGAGGCCCTGGAGGGTGTGGAGCCAAGCAGTGTTCCTGAACTACTAGGTAGTCTACAACGAAAATCGCCAAGTGACACTACTGCTCTACCAAGCAATGGTCCAGGGGGACTGGTTGCGGGTTTGCTTGTTATGTATGCTTGAGTGTGATTGGTTGGTGTTCTATTTGCATCAATGCGTTGATGACTTGTATGCTAAGTGTAATCGTGTGTGGTAATGTTATACTACACTTAAATGTATGAACGAAGAGGTTCGTAAGTGATGATTATACTCGTGATAATTACAAACGGGAGGTTGATAATGATGGTTCTCTTGTGTGAGAAGTATAAGCGGGGAGGTTCATAGGATGTTGCGCTCACACTTGACTATTTCACAAGCGGGGAGGTTTGTAAAGAGATGTGTTCACACGTGTTGGACTACAAGTGGGTCGGTTCGTAGAGGTTAGACTACCAGCAGGTAGGTTCGTAGATATTAGACTACGAGCAGGCAAGTTCGTAGGAGATAGGTTATAAGACTATAGAAATATAATTTGCCCTAACATGTGGACCAAAAATAAAAGACTATGTTAATGCTTTTACATGAAACCCATCATATTTTGATGTCTTTTTTAGCCCAAGAGACATGTGAAGCCCATGAAGACTATTGGGTTTTTGTTGATCTAGGCCCTCTTGAATCTTTCTCATCATACTTCTAGTTATAGGCCATTTTGATGGGGTTGGGCCTTGAGTTGATAATGGGCCCTATAATGGGCTTCAATTGGATCCATCATCATTTCCATTTAGGCATTTCTAACTGTTGCAACATGCCACCTGGTCTCTAGTGCTCCATTTCGATATTTTGACAAGTTAAGCATGATGCAACATATTGTGCAACATCCTTCTTCATTCCAAACCACCAGAAAGACTCCTTTAGATCCCTTTAATTAGGTTTGCAAAACTAAAGAAATTTTCAAATATTTGTTTTTCCTAAAACCAAACAAAACATGCAAATATGAATTAAGAAAAAAATTAATTGGGCCCCGACAAGGTGTTTGACCTTACTCTAACGTATTCTCATAAAAATGAGAAATTAGGGTTATATAGTTCTCTTTAAAAAAACAAAAAGTTTAACAAAAACTTTGATTTGATTAACATCTTTTTAAAATTTTAAATTTTAATATATATTTTTATATTTATCAAGTGAATTTGAGATGATAAAAAATTACCATCACACGAGCCTACGAGCCTGAGACCAAACATGATGATTAAAATTTATAATATATGAAAAAGTTAATTATCAAATAAACCTGATACTAACACAATAATAAAAATTTATTTAAATCCAATAAAACTATAATTATCAAGTAAATCTGGGATTTAATATGATAATTAAATTTTATTTAAATTGAGATATAATTATCAAGTAGGTCCTAGACTTAACATGATGATTAAATTTTATTTAAATCGAGTAATAACTATAATATATCAAGTAAGTTTTATTAAAATTGAATGAAAAATATGATTATCAAGTAAGTCTAAGACTTAATATGATAACTAAATTTCATTTAAATCGATTGAAAATCATAATTGTCAAATAAATCCGAAATTAAACATAATAACTAATAATCTTCAATATTAAAAGATTTGACATGAAAGAAAAAAATGATTTTATATAAAAGCATTTATCATCAAATAAAAAAATGAGAACAAGGCGTGCAGAACCTAAATCTTTTATTAATATGGTAGGGGTGTGCGTATTAAAACAATAGGTGCAAATTGTAAATGGTAGATGTGCAAAGCATAAACTACAAGGGTGCACAAAGTAATATGAGCATAGTGCAATGTATTAAAAGTAGGTGCGCGAAGTAATAAGTAGGTTGGCCCGGAAAAAGAAATTAAAAAACCTACTAGGGGTGTAGATATTAGCCACTAGGGTGCACACAGTGTATGTTAAGACCTCCATCTAACTTCAGTGATTTATTTTATTATTTTGACTTATTTAGTATTTTTTTGTTTAATAAGACCTCTTTTATTGTGAAAACATTAAAAACTTAGACTTGTCTTTCTCCTGCTCTAACTACATCTTCCTATTTTAATTTTTATTGACAAATCATCTCTTGACTTGAACCGTATTTGGTTTGATTTTGAATTTGGAAGAATTAAGCACGGTAGAGTATTTTTTCTTATTAAAACTTGAAACACGCCATAAGATACAGAGTAATATTAGGAGTAATATGGAATTGGGTTTTCTATCTATGTTACGTCTGTATTGTGAGTATGAATTTGCATTACAAAACAGACTGGTGTAGGAATTAAACAAAGCAAAGAAAATGCCACTTTGTAGTGAAAGTAAGAAACTACCACTTTGTCGTGAAAGCAAGAAAATGACACTTTGCAGTGAAAATAGTGAAATTGAAGAACAGGAACGGAAAGAAGATAATCACGATATTATCAAAGATAAATACAACAAACAAGTTCAACAAGTTCATCCTTTGCCGAAAATTAAGAACAGATGATCCATATAACCCCAAATATTCGTAGATACTTACGGTTTACAAAAAATATTTAGAAAAACAAATATATTTTAACTATAAATTCAAATAAAATAAAATACATAACTTTTATAAATTTCAAATAAATTATACCTATAATTAATCTTGACAAATTAAAATTGTGTCCTTGCTATTAAAATAATAAAATTCATATGTTAGTAGTTTTCGATAGGGATGACAATTAGGGCCTGGCCCGAGGGTCCGGCCCGTAGGCCCGCAGGCCCGCAAAATAAACGTAGGGCGGGCCAGGATAGTGAGCCCGCATAAAATTAAAAAAAAAAAAAAACTTGCACTTGTGTATATTAATTACTTCTTTTATGGACTCTTGCATTAACATTTCAAATTCTTGTATAACTGGAAAAGATAAATATTATGTAATTTTTAATGTGCTAAAATTTAAAGAATACATTGTGTATGTCATAGTATGAATATGATGAAAATGTTGAATTATCAATTTATCATCTAATTCCCCAAAGTCTTTACTTAATTTTGTGAACTTCTTAAAGTTTCCCAATTTTTAAACATTGAAAGTTTTATCATAAAAAAAATAAAAAAAAAAAGCGAGCTAGCCCGCGGGCCCGCAGGCCAACGTATATGCGGGGCGGGTCAGAGTATGCGCCCCGCATAAAATGTGCGGGGCGGGGCGTGCCGCCTCGCAGTGTGCGAGCCTTATGCGGGGCGGGCCTAAACGGGGCGGGCCGGCCCGCATTGCCACCCCTAGTTTTCGATACATATGAAACTCATGAAATAATAAAATTGTTCTTGCAGAGAACAAATAAGATATGTTAAACACAAGTATTACCTTACTCTGGTCCGCCATCTCCTCCCGGTTGATGCATGTTGCTTATGGATATCTCGGTGTAATCGGTTTGGACCCGAGGGGGTTACCTGCAGAAGGGACTCCGAAGCTCAAGTTAGCAAAATCTCTAAGAAAGTCAAATCAGGTGATTAGGGAAGTAATGAATGCGTACCTTTAATTACTGGTGTCCATGCTTATTTATAGGTTTATTAATTATGTCCTGCCACGTCATGGGCTGGGCCCTTGTTTGGGCTATAGGTGGGCATGGGCATTAGCCCAGGCCCCTTAGTTCGATTATTGTGGGCTTGATGAATCTTACAGGAATGTTCTGGTTTTGCCAAGTCCTTGCTTAGTTTCCTAGAGTTAATGGCCT
The DNA here is from genome assembly GCF_037176805.1 of Vigna unguiculata. Lineage (NCBI taxonomy): Eukaryota > Viridiplantae > Streptophyta > Magnoliopsida > Fabales > Fabaceae > Vigna > Vigna unguiculata. The sequence continues at coordinate 8,773,275 of NC_140792.1, read as the reverse complement.
AGGCTGGTTACTCTTTAGCTGCTTAGGCCGTTATTGTTGATTTAGTTTGTTCAATCAATGTTGTTCCTTAGCGGTTTAGGCCGGATACCTTGATTCACCTTAGCATGTGTATGGTGATTGTTATTACTAACATCCTTGGTGGTTATGCGGATGGGTTTTATGGTTATTATTTGGCTAGGCCGGCTAGGTGTGGTACACCAGTCCCCCAGCCTTTGCCGAGATAGTTATGATGGTAAAGGATGACAAGTGTTGTCATTTTTGGCTAGGCCGGCTAGGTGTGGTACACCAGTCCCCCAGTCTTTAAATGTGATGAACAGTGTTAAGGCTCAAAATGTGAAAAGGTTTGTAGCAAGTGAAGGGGTGTCAGAGGTCTAATCAAAAAGGGTTTTTGCGCCATTGTTTCTGGTGCCCACGACCTTTGATGTGCTGCCTTGTGACGATTGGTATGGGTTGTGACTTTTGGCGGGAAGAAGTTGTGGCGTTTGGAATTCATGCTTATAAATGCGGATGTCGCGAACAGTTTTGCTTTTGTTGGCTCTTGTGAGGATTTTGAAATCAGAGACTTGCGTGAATTAGAACTGTCTGACTAGTCCCTTGTTTCTGCCGACATCTTTCAAAAAAGGTATGTCTAGTACTAGTGATACTGTGTCATTGTCATCGTCAAGTAGTGGCAGTATGCAGTCTAAGAGGAGTGTAGGTAGGCGTCTTGAGGAGGAAAGTGCCAGTCCAGTAGCTGTGGTAGGGAGGATCTCGATGGAGACGGTAATCGAAGTGAGGGAAGATCCCCCCGAAGAGATAGCAGAAAGTAGCTGGCCGGCTAAGGCCGGTTATGATTGGGTTGCGGCTGATGTTCGAAACCATTCGTCATTGTTCCTGTGGTCTCGTCTGCTAAATTCGTGGCTGAATTGTACCCCTGTTATCACAAAGGGCGTGGACCGTGGTACCGTGTCATTGGAACGAGTGAGCGCTATTGAGCGCGACTGCCATGGCCAAGAAGGAGCTGTCGAAAGAAAATTTTACATGTATATGTGTCACTTTTCTGAATTACATGTTAGGTTACCACTAAATGATTACACCATGGGGGTGCTCCGCCAGCTAAATGTGGCGCCTACTCAGCTACATCTGAATAGTTGGGCGTACCTATAGACCTTTCGTGTTCTGTGCCAGTCGCTGTACCTACGGCCGTCTCCTCATGCGTTTTTATACTTATATGACATGAGACCTCAACAACCGACTACATGGCTATCCTTGGTGAGCAGGACGAGTATTAGCAGATTAGACGCTTTTTCACAATCGTTCAAGCACTTCAAGGATGGGTATTTCAAGGTAGTGGTGAAGGAGGGAGGAAAGTCGCATTTCCTTAATGCAAATGGGAGTACAAAATTCCCTTTTAGTTGGATGGGTAACCCTTCTCGGTATAAGGATATGAGTACCGATGATGAAGTTTACTAATAAACTGCCCACTAAGGACTTAGTTAGGGTTTATAATTCGGTTTATTCGATTATTGATATTGAAGGTATCTGTTGTGACTTAAACTGCCTCGATGTTTCTAAGTTAAATTAACCAAAATTTGGTGTATTCGTGCAAGACATATGGCTCAAGCTGGAAAGAAGAACTTGACCCTTTTTCAAGCACTAAGGAAGGAGAAGGCCGTGAAGGCGAAGACAGCTAGAAATACTGAGGTCCCAAATTTGTAACAATCGTTGGTGGAGGTGCATGTTCATGGCGACACCAAAAAGAAAGCCGAGTTGCCGGCTAGGCCTAGTAAAGGCAAGTAAAGGCAAGGACGTGAAGAAGGTAAGGGCCGCCTTGTTGGGGCAAGGGTCGTCTAGTGGTGCTAAGGGACCGGAAGCTGGTTTGATAGAGTTGCCAGAGACGACCGTCAAAAAAGATATAGCGATTAACCTGCCAGAGATAGTGATTAATTCCATCGATAATATGGAGCCGGACCACTTGGTGAGGACCATGGTGGAGTTTGGGAGTAAGGCGCTAATATTGAGTCGTCGAGTTTGGTCATTATATCGTAGGGAGGTGAAGGAAGGGAACCGGGAAAAGCTTGAAGATCTTCAAGAGAAGGTTGACAAGTTTGTAGAGGAAAGAGCTACGTGGAAAAAGGAGACAGAAGGGTAGGAAGAAGAAAAGAAGAGGATGGGAACCTGGAAGGTGCATTGTCTGAATTCGGAGACTAAGCTCAATGGGAGGATAGCGGACCTTGAGGTGGACTATGACAAGTTGAAGGAAAAATATGAAGGTGCGGAGGTGGAACTTGAAGATTTGAAGGGCTGCATTATTCAAGAGCATATTAACGAGTTTCAGAAAGGGGTGAGGCAGACGACTTTCTTCTGCCAGAATGTTGATGCAGTTGATCCAAGATTTGACGTGAACAAGGATGTGGTGGACGACTAGCTTATCAATGAAGCCGATAGCAGCCCCGAGGAGGAGGCAGAGAAGACAACAAGGGATGAGGATATGAATGCGGGAGGAGCCGTGGAGGGTGATAACAACAAAGCAGCTTAGGGTGTAGTTTTTATGATATTCTATTCGCAATGAATCCAAAGTTTGTAATAACTCGTACAATATTTTAACTTGCTTTTAATGTGATGCATATTGTGGATATATTTTTTGTGTGGTTGTTGACGATAACATATGTTATAGAAACACGTTTGTTGGATAATGTTTTTATGTATGCGATGTGTTATGTTAAATGCGTATTTACTTGGAGGAGTATTATTGACGTTTGTATGTTAATGAGAGTACTCGACCCGGGCCGCTTACGTGTGGTGAGGGTGATGAGCTAAAGCATTTTCAAGTTAAGTTAAGGGTGTTCGGCCTAAGCCGCCAACTTGTGGTAAGGGTGGGGAATTTAAACGAATTAGCATCAAGTTAAGGGTGTTCGACCCAGGCCGCTTACTTGTGGTAAGCGTGGGGAATTTAAACGAATTAGCATCAAGTTAAGGGTGTTCGACCCAGACCGCTTACTTGTGGTAAGGGTGGGGAATTTAAACGAATTAGCATCAAGTTAAGGGTGTTGGACCCAGGCCGCTTACTTGTGGTAAGGGTGGGGAATTTAAACGAATTAGCATCAAGTTAAGGGTGTTCGACCCAGGCCGCTTACTTGTGGTAAGGGTGGGGAACTTAAACGAATTAGCATCAAGTTAAGGGTGTTCGACCCAGGCCGCTTACTTGTGGTAAGGATAGGGAACTTAAACGAATTAGCATCAAGTTAAGGGTGTTCGACCCAGGCCGCCTACTTGTGTAAGGGTGAGGAACTAAAAGCGTGTTAAAAGTAAGGCGAGGAGTAGTCGTGAAGTGAAAAACCCTTTGTTTTATTCATGTAATTATGGGGTGCCTCGTTAAAACCTCCCTGGCCAAAACCCTCCTTAGGAAAAAAAGACTAGGTGAGGGAAAAGAGTACACCTAGGGTTACAAGTATTCGGTACAATACATGTGTTTTAAGTGAAATAAAATTTGAGATGGGATACGTCCCACGTATTGGGTATCTAGTCCCCGAATAACTGTTCTAGTTTATATGCCCCTCCCCTAGCATCTTCACGTATTCGGTACGGGCCGTCCCAATTGGCGGAGAACTTGCCATCCTTCTTTCTTGCACTGTTGGCCATTCTCCAAACTAAGTCTCCCTTGGCAAACGATCTTCGATGCAGGTTTGCATTATACTTTCTGGTCGCTCTCTGTTTGGCGGCTAGATTGCGGATTTGGGCTTTTTCTCTTAATTCGGGTAGAAGGTCGACGTGGGTGTTCATGTTTTGATGATTTTGAACTACGTCGTACAGTTCTCGACGTAGAGATGGTTCACATATTTCAACTGGTATCATGGCGTCTGCGTCGTATACTAGGCTAAACGGGGATTCGTTTGTTGCTGATTGAGGTGTACATCTGTAGGCCCATAGCACTTCCACTAATTCTTTTGGCCATCGGCCTTTAGCGCTGTCCAACCGTTTACGCAACTCTACCAATATAACCTTGTTTGCTGCTTTGGCCTGTCTGTTGGTCTGTGGGTGCTCAACAGAGCTGGATATGTGTTTGATGCCTAGGCCGGTATAGAATTTAGCAAGCTCTTTCTCTATAAACTATCGGCCATTGTCGGTGATAATTGTATGCAGGACGCCATATCGGCATATGATATCCTTCCAGACAAACTGTTGGACTTGTTGGGCTGTGATGGTGGCTAGTGGTTTGGCCTCTATCCACTTGGTGAAGTAGTCGACGACTACTCTCACGAACTTTACTTGGCCTTTACTGGGGGAGAAAGGGCCAAGGATGTCCATTCCCCACTTTGCGAAGGGCCACGGGGATAGTATAGAGTGAAGCTACTCCTATTTTTGGTGGATGAGGTTGCCATGTTTCTGGCATGGTATGCATTTTTTGATGAAGTTGTGGCAGTCTGCCTCCATGGTCGACCAGAAGTAACCGACGCGAAGGATTCGACTAGTGATGGTGCGTGCGCTGGAATGGTAGCCGTATATGCCTTCGTGTAACTCCTTGATAATGTACTGAGCTTGTTCTGTAGTAACGCATTTAAGGAGTGGTTGACCGTATCCTCGTTTGTATAGGTCGTCGCCTATCATCGTGTACCTGGCGGCTTTAGCCATCCAACTCTTGTCAGCGTCAGGTAGGGGGTGACCGGTTTGGAGGTATTGGATGTAGGGAGTTGTCCAATTGTCTGCTTGGCGTGGGGTTAGGGTATGGCAAGTGTTTGTGATGGAAGGAGCAGATAACGTTTGCTGCAATAGTGATCGGTGGCGGCTTTTTAACTTGGTGCTGACTAGTTTGGACAATATGCCGGCTCTGACGTTTTCGGATCTGGGGATGTGTTGGATGCAGACTTATTCGAAGGCGGATTGGACGACTTTCCGGACCAGGTGATAGTATTGTAAGAGGGTAGGGTCTTTGATCTGGAACTCGTCATTTAAATGGCCTACGGTAAGCTTGGAATTGGTTTTGCACGTCAGTGACTTAACACCAACCTCGCGGGCCAAGGATAAGCTGGCGAGGATGGCTTCGTACACGGCTTGGTTGTTAGACGTCTTGAAGGCAAAATGGAGGGATTTTTTGATGAGGATATCGTTGGGGCCTTCTAGTACGATGTCGGCACCTGCACCTTTGGGTTTGACGAACCATCAACATAAAGTGTCCATTGGTCCTCTTCAGGGGTTCGTTGGAGATCGTTGACAAAGTCTAAAAGGCATTGAGCTTTAATGGGGCCGTGAGGTTCGTAGCTGATGTTGAATTTGGATAACTCAACGGCCCATGACGACATCCGCCCCGCAAGGTCTGGTTTCTCCAATATCGTCTGGATCGGGTAGTCAGTTTTGACGATAATATTATGATTCTGGAAATATATACGTAGACGTCGGGCTACGTGTACCAAGGATAGGGCTAATTTTTCCACCATCTAGTACCTGGTTTCGGGATCTTACAAGGTTTTGTTGACGAAGTAAATAAGATATTGGGTGTCGCTAACATCTTGAACAAGCAGGGCGCTTACGGTGTGATCTGTGGCAGTGATGTAGACCAGTAAAGGTAAAGGCTGATGAGTATCTAGTTTATGGAGGATGGGTGGTGAGGTGAGGGTGGTTTTTAGCTTTTGAAATACTTGTTCACAATCATCATTCCACGTGAACTTGGCGGATTTTTTGAGCAGCTGAATGATGGGTTGGGTTTGTTCGGCTAGCTTGGGAAGGAAGCGGGAGATGGCAGTGAGGCGGCCTATGAGGCGTTGTACTTCTTTGACATTGGTGGGGCTTCGCATTTCAATGATCGCATTTGACTTTTCAGGGTTAGCCTCTATGTCGCGCTGGGTCAGCATGAATCCAAGGAGTTTACCGTGGTTGACGCTGAAAACGCATTTGTCGGGGTTGAGGCAGAGGTTGTATTGTCTTAACGCGGAAAAGACTGTTGATAGGTCCTGAGAGTGCTGGTGAAGGCTTGGGTATTTGACAACCATGTCGTCGACGTATACTTCGACACATTTGCCCATTAAATGGCTGAAGACTTTGTCCATCAGTCGTTGGTAGGTTGCCCCTGCATTTTTGAGAGCAAATGGCATGACCTTGTAGAAGTAGTTGGCACCGTCTGTGATGAAGGTGGTTTTGTTCATGTTGGATGCGGCCATGGGAATTTGTTTATAACCGGAGTATGCATCAAGAAAACTAAGGACCGTGTTATCGGCTACGCCGTCGACAAGTCGGTCAATATTGGGTAAGGGGTAGGCATCCCTAGGATAGGCTTTGGGTAAGTGCCGAGTTTGATAGTGCGGCCATTACAGAGCTCCAGGGGGTGGTTTCTTCGACAGGTTTGAGGCGGACATCCCGACCCACTCTGGGGTCTAGATCATCACTAGATAAGGCTATCTCAGAGCCGGGTGGTCGCTCAATATGATTGGTTTGAAGGATGGGAAACTGTGGGCGTAGGTTGGCCATGTAGCATTCGCGTGCAAGGTGTTGGTCGCCGTGAATGGTGAGGATGTCACCAGATGGGGAGGGGAACTTCATGGCCAGATGGGGTGTGGAGACAACGGCGCCAAGAGTGTTGAGTGAAGGGCGACCGAGGAGGACATTATAAGATGTAGGTGCGTCGACGATAAGGAAGCAGATAGGAATTGTCTTTGTTTGGACACCATAGCGAAAAACGGTATGGAGGTCAATATAGCCGCGGGTGGAAACTTTTTCCCCAGAAAATCCATATATCGGTTCATCGTATGGAACCATGGCGGTGTCGGGGAGTTGGAGTTTCTGGTACGTGCCCCAATAGAGGATGTCGACAGATCTACCTTGGTCGACAAGGACTTTGACTGCGCAGTTTTCTATTTCGACGGTGATGACCATAGGGTCATCTTGCTGGTGATCAAGGCCTTGAAAATCGTCGTCCATGAACGTTATGAGGGGCATGCGATGTCTATGATGAGAATGGGTGATGTGGTTTATGGATTGGATATGGCGGAGGTGTTTCTTTCTGGCGGATGAGGTGGATCCTCCACTAGCAAATCCACCAGAGATGGTGTTAATAGTGCCGCGTAGAGGAGGGTTTGCGGGTTGGTTTGGGTGTTTATCGTGGTGAGAGTTGCGGGGAGGGCGTCGATGGTCGGAACGAGAAGGGTGATTGGATCGGGAGAGGTGGTCATCTCTGTGGACAAAGTGGCGGAAATGGCCAGCACGAACCAGTTCTTCAATTTTATCTTGGAGCGCTTTACATTCCTCTATGGTATTGCCATGGTTTCGGTGATAGCGGCAGTATTTAGTCTGTTCGCGTTGGGGGGAGTGGTCGTCTTGTGTGGTGATGGGATGAGGTCGGCCTGTAAGGCCTCATCAAGGAGGCGGGATCTGTGGACATTTAGGGGGCCATATGTAGTGAAGCGGGGTTGTCAGGGTTGTCGGGGTCTCAAATCAGGAAGGGGAGGTTATGGAGAGGGGGTTGCAGTAAAGGGTGCGTAGTCATTGCAAAACTTTGTATGGAGAGTTTGCATTTCCTCCATGCGGACATAATCGACAGCACGCAGTTTCAATTCATGCATGGAGGTGGGTGGGTGAAGGTAGACGTTATTGGCGAAGGAGCCGGTTTTAAGAGTGAGGGCCATGCACTAAAGTATCATCTCTTGGTTTAGGTGTGGTGTGCGAAGGGCAGCCTTACTGAATCGATCAATGAAGGCCCAGAGTGTCTCGTCTTGTTCCTATCTGATGCCGAGAAGTGAGATTGTTGTAGTTTGATGCGGGCAGCTGCCGGCGAAGTGAGTGGTGAACTTGTGGGAGAGGGTGTCGAAGCAGTCAATGGAGTATGGCGGGAGGGTGGTAAACCATTCGAGGGCAGGGCCTTTCAGGGTGGTGGGAAAGGCTTTGCAGAAAATGGCATCATGGGAATTGTAGAGGGCGACGTGGGTGATGTAGACCTTGAGGTGTTCATCTGGGTCGGTTTCACCAGTGTAACGTTCAAGTGTGAAAGGTTCCCACTGGGTGGGGAAGGGAGTGTTGGCGATGAAATCGGTAAAAGGGTGACGGCGCCTGGGTTGGGCAGATGGTAGCGGGTGAGGAGGGATGGGATGGTGAACGAGGGTGGGAAAAGTGAAGGTGAAGTTGTGAGGAGGGATATGGGTAGTAGGGAGGGTGTGAGGATTGTAGGGTGGGATATGAGTGGTGTGTAGAGTGGTGGGCATGTTGTAGGGCAGGATGTGGGTGGTGGGCAGGGTGGCGGCGGGGGTAGGAGTCGTAGTATTTCTTGGGAGGGTGGAATGGAAGTGAGTATGATGGGTTGAAAGGATGGGGGTTTGTTAGGTGGTGGTGAAGGTGTGTGGGGTAGGATTGTACTCGCTTTCTTCTTCCGTAGGCTGGAAAGCTGGGGACCCTACGACATCAGATGTTTCCTTGGCCTTTCCCTTTTGAGTGGGATCGGCCTCAATCTTTTGCCTTAGGCGAGAGTTCTCCTGTCGTAGTGCCTCCATCTCGTCAGCACTGGGCTTCTTCAAGTCAATCAGCTCCTGTTGCATCTTGGCTTGACCGTCTAGGATGGCGGCCAAATCCGGGGTGATGTCAGCAGGTCCTGAGGGGCCTACTTCAACTTGTTTGTTAACTTCTGCTCTACTACGGGTAGAAACCGTTTTCGGAAAAAGCGGGTTGGTAAGGTATTATCTCGTGCCCCACGGTGGGTGCCAATTGTTCATGCAGAGAACACATAAGATATGTTAGACACAAGTATTACCTTACTCTGGTCCGCCATCTCCTCAATAGGCTTTCTCCCGGTTGATACATGTCACTTATGGAAATCTCGGTGTAATCGGTTTGGATCCGAGGAGGGTTACCTACAAAAGGGACTCTAAAGCTCAAGCCAGCAAAATCTCTAAGAAAGTCAAATCTGGTGATTAGGGAAGTAATGAATGAGTACCTTTAATTACTGGTGTCCATGCTTATTTATAGGTTTATTAATTATGTCCTGCCACGTCATGGGCTGGGCCCTTGTTTGGGCTGTAGGTGGGCCTGGGCACTACCCCAGGCCCCTTAGTTTGATTATTGTGGGCTTGATGAATCTTACAGGAATGTTCTGGTTTTGCCAAGTCCTTGCTTAGTTTCCTAGAGTTAACGGCCTAGGCCGGTTACTCTTTAGCGGCTTAGGCCGCTATTGTTGCTTTAGTTTGTTCAATCAATGTTGTTCCTTAGCGGTTTAGTCTGGACACCTTGATTCACCTTAGCATGTGTATGGTGATTGTTATTACTTACCTCCTTGGTGGTTATGCGGATGGGTTTTATGGTTATTATTCGGCTAGGCCAGCTAGGTGTGGTACAGTTATTATTCGGCTAGGCCGGCTAGGTGTGGTACAAAAATAATAAACCAAAATGTTATTGGAATGATAAAATTCACACGATAATAATTTTAAATTCATACGAAACTCATGAAATATTGAAATAACAAACCAAAATGTTATTAAAATGATAAAAGTCATATGATAGTACTTTTCAATTCATACGAAACTCATGAAATATTAAAATAATAAACCAGAAATTCAGTTAAATAAAAAAACTAAAATTCAATTCTTAGAAGTTAGTAAACTTTAATTGCCATGTGTTCAGTATTCTTATATATGAGGGTATTTTGGTACATTAAAGTTTAACAGGTATGGGTATGCACGGTACGGATACTATGATACCTGTATCTATCCTGTTAAAATGCGGGTATAAAAAATACTCATACCCATTACCTGCAGATATATATTTTTAATATAAATTTCCTATTCGTCATGAATTTTATCCGCATATACCTGGAAATACTAATTTTTTTTACATCCTAGGTGAGTTTTGTGTGGTTTGTTAGTTGCGGGTGACTGGTGACTGGTGTGTGGAGGTATGTTGTGTGGGTTGGTGAGGTGAGGTGTTTTGGTGGGATTAGGTTAGTGATTTAGTTAGTGTAGTGCACGTGTGGGTGTGAGAGAGTGTTTTAGTGTGTGCGTTAGCTTGGTGAGGTGTGTGTGGTGCGCTTATTTGGTGAATGAGTGTGGTGTGTGAGAGAGTTTTAGTGAGTGAGAGAAAAATGGTGATGTGCGTGGTGAAATAGTGTGAGTTTATAGTGTTAGCTGGTGAGTGAGTGTGGGTTAATGTCTCTCAGATGAGAGAATTAGTGAGGTGTGATGGGAGTGCACGTGAAAAAAAAGAGTGATTTTGTGAGGTGAGTACATGGTGAGTGGTGCGGTAGTGTGGTATGAAGATTTGGTATGGGCTTAGGGATGTAAAAAAAAGAATAGGAGGTGTTAAAAAGAGTTACTAAAAAGTGAGTAAAAAAACAATAAAGTGCAATTAAAAAAGAAAGGTTATTATTATTTATTTATTATTATTTTTTGATAAAAGTTAAATTAAGAAGATGACCCAAAAATAATTTTTATTTTTAATTCCCAACTAAACCGACCAATTACTTCATTTACATTTTTTAATTTTTTTCTTTTTATAAACTTTATTTCACTTATTTTTACCTTTTTATTATTATTATTATTATTATTTATTTACTTATTTTTTAAAAATTTTAAAATCATTTTATTTGTTCGTATTGTCGCAACCGAAATCGTGATGAGACAATGAACAAAACATTTGAAAAAAAAGGTTTGGAATTGCCACCATAGTTTATTCTGGAAAACTACGAAAAAACCTAAAAATAACACAAGGTCTACAAAGAAAAAAAAATTGGGTCCGGGAGTCGGTTGTGGAGAAGGTATTAGCACCTCACGGCGTTCGTCCTAAGACGATACCTTCAATTAAACATTCAAAACGATGTGGTTTTTAAATTATTTAATTTTCCCCAAAAATAATAATATACAAAAGAAACAAAAATATTTTTTTGGTTTTTTGTTATAGATGGCGACTCCACTAGGGACGCTAGAGTGTTCGACCATTTATTTAGATGTGCAATATTGATGTGATTTTTCTTAATATTTTTTCTTTTGCCCTTTTTTTTCTGTTTATGTATGTATATTCTTGTCTCTTTTTAATATTTGGAATAACTATATGTGTATGTTCTTTGTTATTTGGAATGATTATATGCTGGGGGTTTGGGTATACATTGTATTCTCCCTTCACACACATATTATGTTCATTACATGAGTGGGACCCTATACTCGTGTCTGAGTTGCTTATAATTAGAGAAGATTGTGTAGTAGTTCCACGGTGGATATACTTCCCAAGTGGTCATTGTGAGAATCCCCACTAGAGTTTGTTTGCTTCATTGGTACTTCCACTTGTTGTTGTTTACCAATGTCATGGGAAATGCCATGAAGTGGGTCATAACTCTAGTGACCTTGATCTTTATAGGTAGTAAGGAACTATCCTTGTGAGCACATATACTTTGCCTTAGAACTTTAAGCGTTGTACCTATGTTAAATTAAGGCACAAAAGAGATACTATTTGCGTCCTTTACCATCACCTTTCCTTGTATATAATAAGAAATTCATAACAATCACACCATTATTAAAAAAAAGGAAAAAAAGCCTTCTAAGGCATAAGCATTCATTTCATGTCATGTGAATAAGTGCCCTGCGATGCACACACATGCATTGCATTTCCACTTTGTGGTCATTCATGGTACCTTGCCCAAAGATTCAAACACATAACATGCATCAACATAAATTTTAGAAAACAAATTGCACTATAATAAGTTCAAATTATTTCCCATTTTCCTTATCAACAAATTCTTGGAATCTTTCTTATGAAAAATAAGAAAATAATAAAACATTCTTTGGTCAATCAGTGGATTGAATAAATAAATAAAATTTTATTTGTTATCATTTTTTTCGAAGCATCAATCTAGTCTTGCATACATGAAAATGCTCAAATCCATCTCCTTTTCCATCTCTCTTCCACCATAAACCTTGTTTTCATTTTCATGGAGGATTATCATAAAGGGGACACATACCTTAAAATGATTACAAAAAACTCTCTAGTCACAACAAAAAAACAAAAAAAAATGAAAAAAAAAATCAACTAGACTGAAAGCTCTGAAGGACGGACAATCTAGGCAAAAATAAGACAAAAAAAGTGAGAAAAAAAGAGAGAACGAAACAAAGAACATCTTGTCATATGAAATAAATTATTTTTGTATCATTTGTCTCACTTGACTGCCAGTTCACCAATACAAAAATATCAAAAAAGAAAAAGAAAGAAATGATTATAAAAGAAAAGTAAAAGTTTGGAGAATAGGAGTAAAAGATCAAAATATAGAAAAAAAGATGAACAAAATGAAGTCAAACAGATATTGAATGAAATATTATTCAAAGATCCTTGTTCGGAAAAACTCCCACATCACTTTTTTGGGCTTTTACTATCATTTACTTCCATACCCCTAGCCTTGACCATAATACACGCCTAATAAAGTCCACACAGATCAAAGATTGGTTGTTACCTTTCAAATGTCTTAATTTAGAGGAAAATTTTGATTTGCTAACAGGTTTGTTCTAAAAAAATGATAAAAAATTTCAAAAAAAGTGTGTTCAGAGATTTGCTTTTAAACATCGATGCAATTTATTTTTTGGTGACATATTTTCAAAGCTTAAATCAAACAATTAAGCTAAATTTGGGTTGTCCCCTTTCAATTCATTCTTCATGAAACACCATCTTTGCTCATGCAGTATCCTCTGCTTCTCTCTTAAAATGTTTAACATTGTCCTCATGTGTTCTTCAAGGGTTTTGGATTAAATAAGAATGTCATCTATGAGTATCACGACAAAGTTATCTAAGAAAGTTTTGAAGATCACAATTATCCAATAAAAGAACTAAGCATATCCCTAAGATAAAAAATGCAACAAAGATTCTCTTTAAGTAGATTTGAGGCCCATGCATGGTCATTACAACCAGTTGTACCTCAAAATGCTAAAATGCCTTTAAAACTACAGCAAAAGTGAGCTTACCTTGTTTCCAATTTTGATAAAACAAATATGAAGAATTTTCTGCAATAACTTCACTGAAGATTCTTGATTGTCAACTAGATGAGCGATTGAGTAAAAAACCTATAGAGAAGTTAGAGGAGATTTCAAAGGAAGTTTTAGAGAGAGAGAATGCTTTTATAAAATGAAACTCAATTATTAGAAAAATATTTATAGTTCTACTTTTTATGTATAAAATAATCGAGTGTCATCTTTTAAAAACTATACCTACTACTCTTTACTCCTTTTTCTAAATCCTTATTATCTTTGTGTTCCAAGAATTCAAAAAATGAGTCATTGGAAGCAATAATTAAGGTTGGATGACCATGGTTTTGTTTGTGCTTGTCTAATTTCAAAACTTACATATTACTTTCAAAACTAATTTTCTGATTTCCTTATTTTAGTTCTCTTTTATAGTTCAATTCCTTGTTATTCAATTTGTGTCAATATGTGTTTTTCACCACGTTTATACACTATAAGAAAATCTATAAATAGTAACCAATCTTACATTTTTTTTCCATTTGATCTCATCAAGTGTGTTTAGGTTGGTTTCTCAGTTTTTTTTCTATCATTTTAACTCTCTTTTTCTTCATTTGAGTATCTCGCATATGAGTTCTTAACTTCGTGACTACGAATTGTGTTCTCTCATTCGATCTGATTGTTTGAACGCCATTGGAGATGATCATCATAGGCTCGCTTGGCCTTGCTCCCCTAGTGTGCGCCTTAGTCCTTCCATTGTCCCGTACCGTTTTGGAAGCACACTCCTAGATCTTTTCTCAAGTGCATTTACACGAGTCTCTCACTTTTTCTTTCATTTTCACTCTCTTTTCTTAATTTGAGTATCTCCTACATGAGTTCACAAGTTCGTCATTACGAGTTGTGTTCTTTCTCATTTTTATTTCATAACTTGAGCATCATTGAAGATTATTGTCACATATTTCAATGATTTAAAACCCTTCATTTTTTACTACGCCTAGATATATTCAAGTTCCTTAACCATAATATGTAATTAAAAAATATTAAAGTCATAGTCATTCGATACACTAGTAATACATGAGATAATATAATTTGTAATATCATATTTTCATAAATTAATATTTATTTAAGTCAACAATTTGTAAATCTACTTGCGTCTGTTTACATAAAGAGATTTCACTCTAAATATAACAATTTTTAAATTTTTTTATCATATCATATTACCTACTATTATTATCTTTGATTTCACTCTAGAATTTGTTGCCACTAAACATATTTATTATCCTTTATTTTAAATTGCTTTAAATTTGAAATCATCTTCTAAAAGTTACGATTTTAAAATTCGTATCAAACTGATTTTTAAGTATACAAATTATTTTGTTTCAAAAAAATATGTTTGAATTTCAATCGATTACTTTAGTTCAATATTTTTTTTGGAAAACGGGAATTCACATTTAGGTCTAATTGAAATTATTTAAATTTATAATAGCTAAGATTAGTTAATTAATAGAGCAGATTAAATTTTTATTGATTTTTTATCACCCCAACCTTTTATTCAAACTTTGCTAGAATTGATATTTTGTATGATTCAATGAACCAGTCTTTAGTCGACATATATTATAAGGTTTTTTCCAGCAGTAAATATTTGGTGATCAACCCAGTATATAATAAAAGCCCCAAAAAGTGCCGGTTACCGTAGTCAGGTCACTCAATGTGGGCTATAAAAACACGTTTTTGGACTAGTGAAACCCTCAATCCATATACCAATAAAGACTACTATTCACACCCCCAAATGGCTATTTCGCCCCCACCTTTTTAGATTTTTTTTTTTTTTATGAAAATATTCCTCATAACACAACCGATATTATAGTGACCTATTTTATTTATTATTCATTTTGGTATATAGTTACATAACTGATTATGCAATAACTTTTTATAACTAGATATGATTGGGTTATAATAATCACTTGTAACATGTAGTTAACTTTTTACCCGTTCCTACTCAACCGACTAGTAATTTTGTTATATATAGTTAACTCTTTACCCGTTTCTACTCAACGGACTAGTAATTTTCTTATATGATAGTTAATTCTTTATAATAATCAACCAAAGTTTAATATGTGGAAGTGGAATTTTGTTTCTTTTTGTGTATGTCCACCACAAACGTAATGGATAGCAATTTTTCATCGTGTATGGATAGCAATTATGCATTGGAAAACAATAATCAAGTGATTAATTATTTATTTTGCTATCAAAGGAGTCCAAAACTTTCTTAAGTCTTCCATAAATATGACGGAGGCAAGAAGATAAAAGAATCAAACTAAAATCATCATATACAACAACATACAAAATACCTAACAAAAAGTATATAATAAAATACAAAACATCGAATTATCAATGAGTTTTACCCTTCGAAACACACATCTTGTTTGCTTATGCATTTGTCCATCCCTTGAACATGGTCGAAATTACCATGACATCCTTCCCGGCTAATAAAATGGTCGGCAAGTAGGAGATAGAGAGGTATGATATCTAGTTTTAATGGTTTTACTTCTTTATGATCCTTTAACAATGTATAGACAACATCATTTAGTTGCAGAGAATCTAGGATCTTATTTTTGGGTATATGATCACAAAATCCCCTTAAAAGCTTTTATATAAAAAAATAAAATATGTTTTTGCATGAATAATATTAGGTTATTATGAGACTCAAATATTATCTTACTACACTCTTCGAACTTTTTGGATGGATACTCTACGGTCTTATTTTTTCGGTCCTTATTACTAGATACCTTATACGAGTTCTGGGAAAAAAAGGGTGCACCTGCAAAAAGGACTGTGACGATCTAGTTAGCAAAAATCTCTAAAAGTCAAAACTCATATAACTATACTAATGAATTGCTTACCTTTTACATGGGTCCACCTTTATTTATAGAGGACTAATTACCCTTGTGATACTTTTACTACTTAATTATGGGCCAAGGCCTTTGGGCTTTGACTAGGCTTAATTGTCTTTGACAGAACTTTATTGGATTTGACTAGGCTTAATTTGACATATTTTGTAAGTCTTGCTCTGTTTTTGCCTAAGTTAGAGTAGGTTTGCTAAATTACCGACTTATCAGATTTTTCTTTTTGCGTACTTGACATCTACGGATGTATTTGGTTAGTTATATGTATCTCTTCTTTAGCTGAGGGTTCCAGATAGTTGATTGATTTTGTTGCTATATAGACGACTATAGGCACGTGAGATATAATTTGCGGCTTGATCTTTTTTTGATCTAGAAAGTATTTTTTTCACCGTCTTATTTTGAGTGCGTATCTGTGTTATCTACAGTTCTTTAGGTTAGCGGTCGATCCGACTTTATGGTACATAATCTATTTAAAAGTATGTCCTAATTGCTTTACATATAATTTCGTGTTTATATATATATATATATATATATATATATATGTATGTATATACATATATATGTATATACATACATATATATATATATAAAACAATTTGTATGTAAAATCAGCATAGGTAATTTTACATACGAAATTTTTTTCATATATAATGTTATATAAGGAACAAATCCATATGTAACTTATGAGGACATTATCCACAAAATAAATTTGTATGAAATTTTGAATACCTTTACATACGAGAATGGATCCGTATGTAGTAAATGTAGATTTTACCCATCAAATAAATTCATATGTAATTGATGAGTGACATTCCCATGGATAGGTCCGTATGTATCATGTTTATAAGAATTGTTTTTTATATTCTTGTAACCCAATTGCAATAGAGTTAAAATGAAATAAACTTTTGTCAGCAATAATTCAAATGAAGTTCAAATTGGTGCACATAATAATCTAATAAAGTTCTAATAGCACATCCAAAATGAGGTCATAACAACATGTAATCCAAAAAAATAACTAAGAACCTATATTTAAAATCAAGGTCCAACAAGGGCATCTGAAAAGTATCAAATATGTGTTATGATCATCTAAACATAATTGTTTTAAACATAAGTTTTTAGATAGCTGGGTCAATCTTACGTAGCCACTATAATCTTCATACTTCGTTTTGAGAACCAAAATTTTATGAATAACTGAGAGTTGATTTGGTCTTTAGTGCTGTAAATGGGAATTTAAAGATGCTAAGCTATCTTAGATTTTTTAGAAGTCTATTTAAATAAATCATTTTATTCCATCTTACTAATATATTTTCTATTATTATTGATATTACTTTAAGTAGTCTATCAAGATGAACTGAATCTATAACTCTTACAAGGTCCAACCATCTTGATAGACTACTTAAAGTAATATCAATAATAATAGAAAATATATTAGTAAGATGGAATAAAATGATTTATTTAAATAGACTTCTAAAAAATCTAAGATAGCTTAGCATCTTTAAATTCCCATTTACAGCACTAAAGACCAAATCAACTCTTAGTTATTCATAAAATTTTGGTTCTCAAAACGAAGTATATATGTATACATCTTAGATTTTTTAGAAGTCTATTGTAATAAATCATTGTATCATTGTACAAGGTCCAACCACACTGTGCCTTCCTTCCATAACCTTTACATGCTTAATTTTCTAAGTGATTCTTCCTACCAAATGTAAAAAAGCAAAAGGCACAAAATTAACAAAAAGGTCTTACTATTTTTCATGAGTCTAAAACAAGAGAATCCAGGGTTACCATCCTGTCCACTAATGGTACCATATAAGTTATCAAAACATAATGAAAGAGGGATGAAAAAAGGTTAAAAGTTGAAGTACCTGATCAAACAAAATTTTGTAAGCATTAAGATCATGATACAATGCCCTTCCTGTACTAGTGCAATATTCCAAAGCTTGAGCTAAATACAAAGCCACCCTCAACTTCATTTCCCATTTCATAGACTGGGTTTCTCCTGCTAGAGCGATTCATTTAAGTCACAAAATGAGGGGATTAAATGGGAACGATAGTAAAACAAGTATAGTTAATTATAAATTTATAGATAGATATTTGGAAAAAATAAATTAAAATAGATGTTATAGAAGTTTGAATAAGATCCTAAAGCATCAACATGTCATAAAACCACGTGAAGCTTGAAATTCTTTTGCAACTCCCTAATTCTATAATACAAGTATATAAGCTTTGGCCAAGCACGAAGTCACTAACAACATAGGCAAATGCTCATCCAAGTTTCATAATGTGTTTAAGCCATTGCACTGTGAGGTTATACAACAATAACTTAACCAAGAAAACACATATCAAAGATCAAACATGTATATTATTGTTTAAAATATAGGTATAAGTGAGTAACATATGTATTTGCAGAGGCATCCGATAACAGAGAGAAAGAGATAAATACCGAGAAAGACAAACATTGATGATTCAGAAGCACAATGACCTCTACCACCACGAACCTTCCCTTAATGAGCATTTCATCAAACAAGTTCTACTTAGGGCTGCCCATTCTGCAGGGAGAGTACAGGGTGATGACAAAGGGCAGTAGGGGAAACACTTATCGCCAACCACATAAGGCCTCATGTTGTGGCCAACACTAATGACCTTGTCTTAGACAATGTCACTAGAGGTGAGGTGGTGGTAGAGGAGGATGTCGCGAAAGTGGGTGGCCTGGTCAGTGCCATCGTGGGCCATGACGCAAACGTCCCAACATATCTTCTTATGCTCGAAGAACACCAAGAGGAGTAAAGAGGGGTAACCGTAGTGATAAAGGTAGGGGTTGAGGTTAGGGTGGTTGTTGGTGGTAGAGTAGAGGTGGATGGGGTGGTGGATGGCGTCGCACATGGGAAGGGATGTGAGTTCCTTGGAGGCCATAGTTAGAGGGTAGGAGATGTCACTAGTGTAGAAATGGCATACTACAACAAGATATTACAGTAGTTACACGAAAATCGATATAGCACAATGTGCGGTGGCATTTTTGAAAATACTGAGAACTTAATTACATCGATTACTTTGATAACTGATGTAACATATATTTTTTAAAGAAAAAAATTGAATAATCCTATTTTTTAAAGAAAAGAAAAGAAATTTAAATCATACTACATTGGTTAAATGATGGAACCGATGTAGTACCTCATTTTATTCCAGCCAACTAGTTTCTCCCTCATTTCTCATCTTCTTCTTTGCGCTCCACTCTTGCGCTTCTTCCTCCACTCTACTCCACTGTTGAACACTACAATCCTCCACATTTAGGTTATTCTAACATCGTCCAAGCAGCCACTAGTGCAAACCCTCGTTTGTGCAACCCATTCGCGTAGAGCCACCATTCGCGCAACTCGCTCTCCGTTCGAACAACGTCGTTTGCGCAAACGTCACCGCTGGTTTGGAACTCTACTTCCACCGCACAACCACATGCCAGTGGTGCTCCGCTCTACTCCGCTCTTCGTTGGAGTTGCTGCTCCGTTCGATGTTGTTGTTGTTTTGTTCGACGCCGCTGCTACTCTTTTGAACGTCATTGCTGCTTTGTTCATTATAAGTGTTAGTTTGCCATAGGGATCGTTGTTCATGTTAAAATATTTGGAGAGAAAGTTGTTGTTGCTCTGTTCATCATAACTGTTAGTCAAAACATTAGTGAAAATTTAAAAATTTGATTGATTATTAAGCTCGAGGACTAGAATTCATGTTGTGAATATTTGGATCAATCTTGGCTTAAGGCTTGTTGGATTGCTATTTTGTGTAATTCTTTTGTTAGCAATGGATATTGCATAAGTTTTCAATTGTTTTCAGAAAAGATTGCCAGCCCGAGGACCAGATTATTTGTATTTTTTTTCTTTCTAATATTGTGTGTTACATCGGTTGTTCTATAACTGATGTAAAGGGTGCCAAATTTATTACATCGTTGATTATTACATTGAGTCTAAAATCAATGTAATAGGCCATAAAAAACCAATGTAGAACATAATTTTGTACTAGTGTGTTGGAAAGGAGAATGGCAACGACTTATTGGGAGCGATTGAAGCGAATACAATAATAGAATGCAAGGAAGGGTTCCCCCAGGAAAGGCAGGCATCTCGACTGCTTCCAAAATCAGGTCATCGACCAGTAATGCGACTTGTAGAAGACTCCCTACCTTAGAGGTTGGAGAGGATGATGAGGGCTAGAAAGTGTCAAACGAACTCTAAATGAGAATATGCACTAAACAACAAAGAAGTTTTTTAAATTAAATTCTTTTAATATTGGCTTAAATAGTAGTTTGGTCCTAGTTTTCGTTCGGTTGTTTCAATGTGATCTTACTGTTAATTTTTTTTTTCAATTTGGTCCTAATATTGGTAAATTTTTTTCAATTTGGTCCTTTTCGCTAACACCGTCAAAATAGTTAACGGATGTGAACAGTAACTGCCACATGTCATTTTGTGATTTTTTTAAATTTTTAAAATTTTTTTTAATTTTAAAAGAAATGTACACATGTCAAGCCTATATCATGCCACATGTCATTTTTGTGATTTTTGAATATTTTTAATTTTTTTAATTAAAAAAAAATCCACGTGTCAAGCTAATATCATGCCACGTTAGATTTTTATATTCAATTTGGTCATAATATTCGTTATTTGTTTTCAATTGGTCCTAGTTTTTTTTTAATTTAGTATTTTTGTTCCTCTCGAAAGAAAAAATATAATTTGTATATAAATGTTATATGGATATTCTTATTAAAATACATATTTTTATTAAATATTTTTAATTTAAAATTAGAGTTGGTTTAAAATTAAATATTTTTAACCTCTTAAAATTTTAAATTAATGGTGTTATTGCTTATTTTCGTTTTAATTTTAAACTAACTCTAATTCTAAATTAAAAATATTTAACAAAAATATGAATTTTAATATATACAAATTAAATTTTGTCTAAATTTAGAGAGGAACAAAAATGTTAAATCTACAAAAAAAATTAGGACCAAATTGAAAATAATTAACAAATATTGGGACCAAATTGAATATAAAAAACTGATTCTAACACGTGGCAGGATATTAGCTTGGCACATGGATTTTTTTTTAAATTAAAAAAATTAAATTTTAAAAAAAATTAAAAAAATTAAAAATCACAAAAATGACACGTGGCATGATATGGGCTTGACATGTGTACATTTTTTTTAAATAAAAAAATTAAAAAAAAAATTAAAAAAAATTAAAAAAATCACAAAATGACACGTGACGGTTACTGTTCACAACCGTTAACTATTTTAACGGTGTTAACGAAAAGGACCAAATTGAAACAAATTTACCAATATTAAGACCAAATTGAAAAAAAAAAATCAACAGTAAGACCACATTGAAAAAATCGAACGAAAACTAGGACCAAAGTACTATGTAAGCCTTTAATATTTTATTTATTTAAAATCTATATGTAAATTTGGTAGGAAATGTATTATATCATTGATGAGTCATTATTTTCCTCCATTTCACTAGCCTTTGTGTATCCATTTGATAGTTGTTCAGTGCTTAATTGTTTGTCTTTAGTGTGTTTTCATCTGTTGGGCTATAGTGAGTCACTGTTCCGAATTTGGGTTAATTTCACATTATTTGGCCTAATTTTCGTTTTTAATTATTTTTAGGTATTTAGGTGAAGCAATTTTGGAGCTTGGACATTAATCTTCAAATGAAGAGAGTTGCCTCATCATTTCCACGTCATTTCCACGCCATTTAAGTGAATGGGCCAACATTGGAGGCCCAATAGTGGCATTTTTGTAATTTTGCATCAATAGTGACATTTTTGTAAATATGAGTGGCAAAATTGATTTGACCACGAGATTTAAGGTCTTTTAGTATGGCCAGCCGCACTTCATCTTCTCCAACATCCATTTTTGCGTTTTGAGAGCTTGAGTGGTGACCATAGAGGTGTTTCTTTCGTTTTTCACATTTTAACACTAGTTTTTACTGTTTTTATGCACATTTGACAGCACCCAATGTGGGTTTTACGTTTTGAACTCGTTTACTAGCTTGGGTATCTCATTTTGTGGATTGTATTGACTTGGAACAACAACCATGTATGGGGTTTTCGGTTTTTATATGATAGTAGTGATTTTCGTTCATTTAAAGCTTTAAAATTCTCTTTTGCTCTTGAATTTGCGTTTGAATAATTTGTAAGTTAGGGTTTGATGCCTTGTTTTTGCGAATCCCATTTTGAAGGGCTTGTATGCTCCATTTCCATGTCTAGCTAAGCTTTTTACATTGATTCCTTGACGAAATTGAAATGAAACCATGAGATTGTTGGTTGTTTTTGGGTTCTATTCGGAACTGCATCTTTAGGTTGCATTTTCATGATAAAATGTGTTTTTGATGCATGTTTAATCTCAAATTCATGTTTTGTGCACATTAATGGCTCGTATTCAGGCTTAATGTTTATGGGTTTTGTCACAACTTGCTTAAATATGTGGGTGTTAGCTTCCTGAAAATTGTTATGCTTAATGACATAATGAATCCATGGTAATTTTCACTTAGTTGATTAACTTAGGGTTCATGAGAGCAAAATCGAATAGAGCAAGTAATTTGGTAATCTATGATTGGTGGATTTTTAGTGGAATCAAGGAATCAATACACTTTGAATTCTGTTCAATTAAGTTTCACTATTAGATTTTAGTAATTTTGTATTGAAGCTGAATCTGCCACCCCTCTTGTGTTATAGTGTTGTGTTTGTCTAGAAACATTGGTCGTTGGGAGACGATTTGGTTCAACTTTCACATACTGCATTTAAGCTGTTTTAATTTGGTGGGGTACAACCTCTATCAATCATTTACATGCAGATCTTACATATGGAAATACAAGAAGTTGTTAGTTTATTGTTACATATGAAAACAAATCCGTATGTAATGCAATCTTACATGCAAATATAAATCCTTATATGAAATTTGTATATAAGACTTAATTTACCTATGGATTTTGTTTTGTATGTAATTATCTATAGATAATTGTAACTTTTTTTTAGTGTATACCTAGTACAAAAATAAAACATTTTTATAGATACTTAGTATATGGTTTGGTACATGAACATTTGTACAGTAAAAGAGAAGAAGAGCAAAGAGAGCTCATTATATATATTAGTTTATTCCAACCTTTAGACTACTTTCAATTGTTTCATAAGAATCCTTTAAAGGATTCCACTATAATCCACTTGGTTACAACCAAATATTCTTTTTGTCACTACCTTATGATAGTAGTATTGTTAGGCCCAATATTAATTAGATTAATAGGCTAAAAGTTGATTAGATCTTTAAGATGAGTGTTAATAAATGTGCTTGGTAAAATACTAACATAATTGATAATGGTGATGTTAGGCTCAAGGTTGACTGGACCCTTAGGAATATTATAACCGATTTGAATAATGTAGACCGACTATTTTAATGATCATAATTTAGGAGATCCAAAGAAGAATTTAGAGGTTTAATCAACAAATGGAAGATATTAAAGACATAGTAAAGAATAAGGAAATAGAGAGAATAGGGAAATAGATAGGTGAGACGAGAATGATAAAAGGGTTCTTTGGAGATAGGAAAAAGGGAGACCACATCTGTGTATTCTCTAAATGATCGGAATTTTACCTTTGGGCTAAAATATTGGCACCCACCATAGGGCCTCCATCAAAGACTTCATGACATCCAAATTTTTTATTTTTCTAAGGCATAATATCGTATAAAATAAGTGATGGTGTCAAACTTTCAAGCCTTTTGCCACTAATCCATTCTCTTTCACTTAGGCATGATCAACACCTGTTAGCACAAATGGTCTTTATGATTTGCTTGAAGATTTGATGAAGATATATGAAGCCATTGCATTGGAACATGATGGAGCCATGATTGAATTGATGAAGATGTGAGATTTCATGATTCTCGTGTCGATCAAGCCTGGTGTGTGCTAAATTTGTTTTCACATGAAGAACACAAAGCTTGAAGATTGGTGCTCATTGTGTTGACCATTTCACATTGTATAGATGTATAGGGTCTTATTGGTGTCTTTTAATCTGTTGAATGGTTTTTTAATAGGTTAAATGGTTTCTTTTAACCTGTTGAATGATTTTTTAACAGGTTAAATGGTTTGTTGTTGTAGTTTTATTTGTTATGTATTCAATTACTTAATTTAATTTTTAATCAATGGATTTCACTTAAGATAAGTGAAATCGACAGATTGAATGAAAAATCAACTTGTTGAATCATTTAACATATTAACTATAAGTTTTGTTTTTCGACAGATAGGTGTAAGAATTACCATTTTGAGCGCGAAATCATTGTGAATTCTATGGAAAACTCTCTCTCTATTGATCATATAGAAGTATACCATTGTAGATTGATCTTGGATCTTTCTTGGAGCAATTTTATGTAGTTTTGGAACTTGGAGAAAGAGGTTTGATTGGCTAGGGAGAGTCTTCCTTCAGGTTTGATCTTTGTCAAGTTTATGGGTGGTTCCTCGTGGTTTTCCAGGTCTGCAAGGGTGGTCTTGTTGTGCTTGTATTGATTCTCTTGGGATTCAAGAGTCTTGGTTTGTATTTTACATATTTTGAAAGTGTAATCTTGTGGATTGTGTAAATCTTTTGACATAGTTCAAGTTAGGCTTGGGTTGCGTTGACAAACTAGATGTAGCTCAGATTTGAGTGCACTAGTATAAAAACCTTGTGTTCTTGTGCTTGCCTCTAACTTTCTCTTTTGATTTGTGCTTTAAAGTTTCAAGAAATTTGAATGGAATAATCTTTTAATTATTCTTGTGTGTTGCAGCACGACCTCAGGCTTGGCTCATATTTGTATTACTCATTTGAATCACTATTGATAAGTCTTTCATGTTGGCTTTGGTTTAAATTGTGTATTCAAATTTCTACAGAATTCCCAGTATTTTAGTCTACTGATTTTGTATTTTGATTTGTTGATTTACTTAGTACTAAAGTTTTTAATTTGGCAATTCAACTGCCCCCCCCCCCCCTTTTTGGCATCTCATCCATTTCAATACTCACAATTGGTATCTAGAGCAAGGTTCTTGAAAATTACTCAAGTTTGATACTAAAATTGTTTTTGAACTATTTGAAATTGTTGAAAACAACCTTACTTATGAAGAGGGTGCCTTTATACATAGGCCACCTATGTTTAGTGGTGTCAACTAGCAGTTTAAGAAAATTGGAATACAAATTTTCATTGAATGAATTGACCAAGGTATTTGGGATGCAATTTTTAATGGACCTTGCACTCCTAAACATGTTATTTATAATAAGCAGGTTGATAAGCCTTGGACTGAATGGACAAAAGAGGAAAGAAGGCGTGCTCAATATGATTGCACCGCAAAGAACATTCTCACATCTCCATTAAACATGGATGAATTCTTTAAAGTCTTTCAATGCAAATGTGCTAAAGACATGTGGGATGTACTTGAAGTCACGCATGAAGGGACAAATGACGTGAAGAGAGCAAGGAAGCATTCCTTGATACAAAAGTATGAGTTGTTCAAGATGCAACAAGGAGAGTCAATTGTTGAAATACAAAAGAGATTCATTCACATTGTCCACTATCTCATAGGTTTGAGTGAAGAATTTGATAAGGAAGAGCTAAAATTCAAAGTGCTAAAGTGTCTTAATGAAGTTGGCAACCTAAGGTGACTACCATCTGAAAATCAAGGGATTTATCCACTATGACCACAATTGCATTGTTTGGCAAGCTAAGGGAGCACAAAATTGAAATGCATAGGCTGAATGAGCAAGAGTCAAGTGAGAAAAAGGTGAAGAATATAGCTTTGAAGACTATCACAACGAAGAGTGATGAACCTAAGGAAGAGGTGGCTAAAAGTGACAATGAGAACTTGAATCTACTAGTTAAAAGGTTTGGGAAGTATCTCAAAAGGAAAGGTAGCAAAGATAATCAAAAGAGGTACAATTCCAAATGAAATGAGTCAAATAACACTCCTAATGTTTCTTGTTATAATTGTGGCAAACAAGGACATATCAAGATTGATTGTCCAAACATTAACAAAGAAAAAGAGAAGAGTGTTGACAAGAAAAAGGAGAGGAAACCCAAGGAAAGACGTGCCTACATAGTTTGGGAAGATAATGATGATTCAACAAATAGCTCATCACACAATTAAAGTGAGGAAGCCAACTTGTGTCTTAGGGCTGGATATGAGTCATCCTTATCAAGCCAAGTAAGTTCCCTGGACAAGAATGACTATAAACAATTGTTGCATGACTTTGAAGGGTTGCATGGTGAAGTTAACAGAATTTCGATCATAAACAATCGATTGAAAGGATAAACAACTGGCTACAAAATAGGGTTACTCAACTGGAATCAGAAATAGCCGATTTAAAAGTTGATTTCAAAAATCTGGACATGATGTACAATAATTCAACCTATTGTAATGAAAATCAGTTGGTTGCAAAACCTTGTGAAAACTTCACTCTTTTGGAAAACAAAGTGAAATATCTTATAAAAACATATGCATGGTTCACAATAGGAAAAACAAACTTAGAAGCTGTTATTGGCTCTCAAAATTGTGCTTTTGGAAAGGCCGAAATTCCTTATAACTCTTTTAATAAAAAGAAATTTGATGAGTCATTATTTCCCTTATTCTAGTGCCTTTTTGTGCCCATCTTGATGGTGTTTTAGTGCTTAATTGTTTATTGTTAGTGTATTTTTATCAATTTGGCTTCAATGGGCCATTATTCTGAATTTTTATTAATTTTTCATTAATTGGTCTAATTTTTGTTTCTAATTATTTTTAAGGTATTTTTGTGAAGCAATTTTGGAGCTTAAAATTTAATCTTAAAATGATGAAGAGAGCTTCCACATCATTTCCACGTCATTCAAGTCATTGGGCTAGCATTTTGGGCCTAAAGTGGCATATTTGTAATTCTACAGCCCTGGGTGGCGTTTTTATAAATATTAAGTGGTAGAATGATGTGACCACGAGTTTTACGTCTCATTTTCGTGTGGTAGCCCTCACCTTCTCCCACATACTCCATTTTTAGGTTTTTTAGCTTTGTATGGTGTCCAATGAAGGTGCCCACCTAGTTTTCACGTTTTAGCACTCTTTTCTCACGTTTTATGCATTATTGACAACACCCATTGTTGAGTTTTATGTTTTCTGCACATTTGAATGCTTGCGCATTTCCTTTTTTTTTTATTTCTAGCCACTTGGAACAATACCCATGTATGGAGTTTACATTTTGTATGTTATAGTAACCATTTTCGTTCCATTGAAGGTTTAGAAATCTCGATTTGCTCTTTAATTTACATTTCCATAGGACCCAACTTAGGGTTTGATGTAATATTTTGGTTATTTGCATTTTTGAGTCTTCTCCCATGAGGTATTTCTGTTTTGAAATGGCTTGCTAATTTTCGAGTATTGACTTCGTGAAGATAATGTAACGAAGCTTTGAGGTTTTCGTTTTGTAATGGTTAATTTCGTTTTTGTTCTATCTTCACCTTTGAATATGTGTGTTGTTGGTAAGCTTGTGTTGTTTATGCTTAACAATAAGATTGAGTGTTTGTGTAAGTATTGAAATGGTTGAAATGCCAAGAAGGGGGAGGGGTTGAATTGGCTAGTTAAAAAATATGTTGACTTTTAAAAGCCTAAAACAATTTTCAATTGAATCAAATCAACCACAAAGTGTGGATGCAAACACTCCTAGATTAGACACTTTCAATGAATCAAAAAGAGAGATAGCCAATTGATTTCATTAAACAGATATAGTACTAATCGAATCAAAAAATTAAATCAACAAAATAGTCGATTAAAAAACTTGAAAATTGGATAAATGTGAATTTGTGATTTAAGCCAAGAATAACATGAAAGATCAAACAAGATTGGTTCCTATGAGTTAGACAAACATGAGCAAAACTTCAGATCATGCTAGAACACACAAGAATATCAAAAAGATAGTTCAATTCAAATTTCTTTAAACTTTAAAGTGTAATACAAAGTGAAAAGGGTTAAAGAGAAGAGCAATGCCCAAGATTTTTATACTAGTTCACTCAAACCTAAGCTACATCCTGTTAGTCAAGGCAACTCGAGCCTGACTTTGCACTATTTCAAAAGATTTACAAAGTTTACAACATTACATTGTCAAAATATGCAAGAACACAAGACAATGACTTTTGAATCACACCAACACAGCAAGACACCTCTTGCAAACCTGAAAAACCACCAAGCACAACCTAAAAGCTTGATAAAGACCAAACCTCAGTGGTAGCACAGACTTGAGAAACACCAAGAAAAATGCTTCAAGAATGGTCCAAGATCAATCTTCAACAACTGCATATTTGTATGATCATGAAAGAGAGAGTTCCATAGATTCCATACAATTTTTGCGCTAATAAATGGTCTTCTTAGCTCTCTTTCGAAAAATACAAACTTTATAGTCAAATTGTTACGAAATTCAACATGTTGATTTCACTTAACTTAAGTGAAATCAGTCGATTCCAAAATTAATCATCTGATTGAATATGTACCAGCTAAGACTATTGTAGCAAACCTTTTAATTTGTTAAAAATCTATTCAATAGATTAAAAGACACCATTTAACCTGTTGAAAACATATCAACAGATTAAAAGACACAACAAGGACCCTATACATCTATATGATGTGGAATGGCCTACAACATGAACTACAATCTTCAAGCTTGTTTTCCCCATGAATAATCCAGATAGAGAGCATGCACACAAGGTTTGATCAACACATGAAACATCAATTATTCACATCTTTATCAATGTAAGCATGGTTCCAACATGTTTCAAGGCAATGACTTCATGTACCTTCATCAAATCTTCAAGTACCACATTTTCCAGGCTATTTGTGACAACAATATGGGTTCTGGTTGTGCTCATGCTTAATGAATGTAGTTGGGCTGTCACAAATTAATTGGTATATGCAATGCTTAATTGCGTATTGAAGCTAGTTGTGATCTTCGCTTAGTTGGTTATATTCAAGTGGATTGAGATTGGAATAGATTGAATTATTTTCGTGACCTATGATAAGTGGATTGTATTTGATTCAAGAAGTCAATGCATTTTTTATATATTGAGTTTCTAAATTTGAACTTTTTTTTCAGAATCTGTCAACCCCCCATTTTGTTGTGTTTGCATTTGGAACGTTTGAATGCAAATATTGGTCATCAGGAGACTACCTTGGGTTGATTCCTAAGTACCTCATTTATACTGTTTAATTTGGTCGGGTACAACCTCGATCAAAAGTCAAGAAGTTTGCAAATTTCTTTTCCAAGAATGCATCAAGTGATATTTCTTTGACAACTTGCAAATATTATATGAGAATGTTTCTAAAAGTTGCAAAGCTAGAAGATATGATTACCCAAGGGATTTATGAAATGAATCCCAAAAGGATCAAGAAAGGTTTAACCATGTTGGACCCAACCTATCAAAGGGTATCATGTAATACACATTTGTTTTGTAGGTCATAAAGAATGAGAAGAAAGATTTATGGTACCTAAATAGTGGATTTTCAAGGCACATGACAGGTGACAAAACCAAATTTACAAAGTTGGAGTTGAAGGATGAAGGATTTGTGACTTATAGAGATAACAACAAAGGGAGAATTCTTGGAAATGGTGTCATGAGCAATGGATCCTCATTCAACATCAAAAACATGCTTCTAGTTAAAGGATTGAAGCACAACTTAAGAAGTATAAGCCAACTTTATGATAAGGGATTTAAAGTTGTGTTTAAACCTAGTCACTATCTCATGTTTGATGCATGTGGTGGAATTGTGTTGATAGGAAAAAGAGTCAATAATATATACTTGATTGATCTTTATCATGCATCATATAACATACATTATGTGCTTACAAAAGATGGTGATACTTGGTTATGACATAGAAGGTTTGTTGCAGTAGTTTTAATTGTTACGTATTCAATTAGTTTATTTATCTTTTTAATCGATTGATTTCACTTAAGTTAAGTGAAATCAATCTATTGATTGGAAAATCAACCTGTTAAATTTCTTAACAGTTTGACTATAAGTTCTGTTTTTCTCGAGGGAGAGGCAAGAATTACCATTTTGAGCGTAAAATCAACTTTCTCTCTCTCTCTCTCTCTCTTGATAATACAGAAGTGTAGTTGTTGAAGATTGATTTTGAAATGGTTGAAATGCCAAGAAGGGGGGTTGAATTGGCTAGTTAAAAAATAGGGTGACTTTTGAAAGCCTAAAACAATTTTTAATTGAATCAATTCGATCACCAAGTATGGATGCGAACAATCATGGACTGGACACTTTCAACCGATCAAAAACAAAGTTAGCCGATTGATTTTACTAAACATATGCATTACTGATATAATCAATCGATTGAACCATAAAAACAGTTGACTAAAATACTGGAAAAAATGTAGAAATGCGAATTTGTGATATAAAGCAAGAACAATATCAAAGATCAGTCAAGATAGGTTCCAATGAGTTATACAAACATGATCAATACTGAAGATAACACCAAATCTCACAAGAATGTCAGAAAGATGGTTTAATTACAATTCTTTAATCTTTAAATTCGAATGCAAGAGAGAAGGGTCAGAGAAAAAAACAATGCACAAAATTTTTATACTAGTTCACTCAAACCTGAGCTACATCTAGTTTGTCAAGGCAACCCGAGCCTGAATTTGCACTTTTTCAAAAGATTTACAAAGTTTACACCCTTACACTTTCAAAATATGCAAAAACACACACAAAAGACTCTTGAATCACACAAGAATCAAACCAACATAGCAAGACACCTCTTGCAGACTTGGAAAACCACCACGCACAACCAAAAAGCTTAAGAAAGATCAAACCTCAGTGGTAGCATAGCCCTACCTACCACAACCACATTCTCCAAGCTTCAAACACCAAGCAAAATGCTCCAATAATTGATCCAAGATCAATCTTCACCAACTACAATCTTTATGATCACGAAAGAGAGAGAATTCCATAGTTTTCAGAATGATTTCGCTCTCAAAAAAGGTCTTGCTACCTCTCTTTCAAAAAATACAGCTCTTATAGTGAAACTGTTACGGAATTCATCAGGTTGACTTTCAAATCAATCGGTTGATTTCACTTAATTTAAGTGAAATCAGTTGATTAAAAAATAAATCAACTGATTGAATAAGTCCCATTTAAAACTACTACAGCTAACCTTTTAATCTGTTAAAAATCCATTCAACAGATTAAAAGACACCATTTAACCTGATGAAAAATATTTCAACAGATTAAAAGACACAACAAAGACCTTATACATCTAATTAATGCAAAATGGTCTACAAAATGAATTACAACCTTAAAACTTGTTTTCCACATGATTGATCCAGATAGAGGGCATGCATAAAAGGCTTAATCAACATGAGTAACATCAAATCTCCATATCTTCATTAATGTAAGTGATGAGTCATTATTTTCTTCCATTCCACTAGCCTTTGTGTACCCATTAGACAGTTGATCAGTGCTTAATTGTTCATCTTTAGAGTGTTTCTCATCTGTTGGGCTTTATTGGGCCACTGTTCCAAATTTGGACTAATTTCACATTATTTGGCCTAATTTTTGTTTTTAATTATTTTTAGGTATTTGGGTGAAGCAATTTTGGAGCTTGGAAGTCAATATTTAGTTGAAGAGAGTCGCCACATCATTTCCACATCATTTCCATGTCATTTCCACGTCAGCAAAGTCAATGGGTCAACATTTGAGGCCTAGAGTGGCATTTTTGTAATTCTGCAACTCATAATGGCAGTTTCGTAATTCTGAGTGGCAGGGGTGATATGACCACGAAATTAGGTCTGCATGGGGGATACCAGCCGCTCCTTCTTCTTCCACACTCTCTCAAACCTCCATTTTTGTTGTTATTAAGCGTTGGAAGGTGACCCATGGTGGCACAAGCAAATTTTTCACGTTTTCCATTGGTTTTTCATGTTTTATGAGCCTTGGACAGCACATTGAAGTTGTATTAACATTTTCTACCGTTTGGGTAACAATTTATATTGAAGTATTCTCATTTTTTGTTGCCCCTTTCTTTCCTTGCTCATTTCCGATTCCTGCACCAATTTAAGTTTTCTGCATCAATTTGCACTCATTTCGATGGTTGAATCAAAATTTATGTTTAAGCCTTATTCGGATTCCATGAGGAACTAAATTTGCGTGTTGATTCTTTGTAGAGAATGGATTGAAACCTTGATATTAGTGTTTTATTCGGTGGAGTTATGTTAATCTCTCAATTTTGAATTTGCGTTGGGTTTAAATGAAGAAATCGTTCTGTTTTTGCTTAATTTGCAGAGTGGAATCATTATGTGTTCATGCTTAGTGAACTGTAGTAGATTCATGGTTGTGTGCTTTGCTTAATTGCACTTGAGTTCGAGTTCATTTGCGCTTAGTAATTAATTCGGGTCTCATTAGAGTTAATATAACAATTTTGAGTTGTAATCCATCATTGGTGGATGTTCATTTGAAGCAAAGAATCAACGCTGTTTTTACATTAATTTTACACGTCTGCATTGAAGTTTTCAATTGTGCGTTGCATCCGTAAATCTGCCAACCCCCCCCCCCTTTGTGTTATTGTTGTGTTCATCTGGAAATTTCGCTTTGAATGAAAATATTGGTCGTTGGAAGACGACTTGGTTCACTTTCATATACTGCATTTAATATGTTTTAAGTTGGTGGGGTACGGCCTCTATCAGTAAGCATGGTTCCAAGGCAATGCCTTCAAGTACATTCATCAAAGCTTCATCAAATCTTCAAGTAACATATCATTCAAGCTACGTATGTCAACATTCTCCCCCTGATTTGATGAAGCCAACCTCTAACCTCCATTGCAAATTTTCTTGCATTTGGTTGGATACCATTGAGTTGATGAAGTGCCATCTAAGCATCATCTTCCAATCTAAGCTTGAACTTGTGAATCTGAAAAATGTTTCAAAAAGCAGTACATACAAGATAACAAGCATACAGAGATGCAAATGCTCCCCCTATCAGTAATATGGGTTCAATTCCATTAAATTCCAATTTTGTCCAATTTTAGTTTGTTCAATTTTTCTACCCCTTTGGATTCATCAAATAGAAGTAATGCATTAGGAACACAAACAGAGGATAACCTTTCATTGATCATAGAACATGATACAATTAACAAGAAATTGAAACAAAGAATAAAAACATAAAACTGGTACATTTAACTGACTAAAATCTAAATCAACCGACTAAAACTGACAGAACTCATACTAAAACATCACAAACATATGAATGCAATGCATGATCCTAAAGGCTAGCACACTTAGTCATCCTGAGGATTTTTTTTTCGTCTAGAATGAAGTCAGCAGATCATGAATTCCATGGATTTGGCCATCCAAATCGTTGAACCTCTCATTACAAAAGTTGTGATGTGCATTTAAAGACACATTGGTTTCATGCAGTTGATTCAGCATCATCCTCTCAAATTGTGAGTACACAATGCCTCTGTCCTCTAGAGGGTTGTAGGGGATAATGTCCATGGGTCAAACAATGGGTTCTTCCTCTTGATTTGCTCAACTTGGATCAGTTTCATGGTCATGTGCACCACCAACTATAACACTACCAACTGTCCACACATTTTCCACCTTGAGAAAGCACATCTTATGCAGATTTTGGTTAGAGGTTTTGTTCAGCAGTCCAGTTGACTCTTCCAACTCATCTTCTACATCAATACCAAAGTATTCTATGAATTTGGACACCAAAACTACACAAGGCAGCCTGGAATCCGTGAGCCTTTTGGCCTTGAGCGTGTGATCACGAAGCACAAAGATCAATTCAACTTGCACATTGTGTTGGATACAAAACATAAGGATCAACTCTCCCCCATTAAATGTAGAGTGGTTGCTCCCACGTGGAACTATGATTTTGGTGATGATTATAGCAAGAAGCCTTTGATCCACCTTGAGACCACCAACATGAAAATGTTTGATCTTAGTAGCAGGGTTCCTCAAGCATTACCCATAGTATTGAATCTTGTTGAACTCTTGCACAACACCGGTTTCACCTTTTCTAACTTGAACACCTCTAGCTTTAAGTCCAACTACATCCTTCCAAGCCTTCCATTTGATCTCCATGCGGACTCCTTTGATGTTGGACAACAACACATCATTTTTAAACTCCAAGTTGGTGAAAAACACCTTCACCAAGTCAGGATATATCTTCCCTGAAAGTTCAAGGAAGGTTTTCAACCTTTTGATGCTTAAGTTGTTGAAATAGGCTCTCAAATCCCTTAGCTCTCAACCACGAGGACCTTAGCACCTTAGGAATGCTAATTTGCTTCCTAGTCATCTCAATGAGGAATACTTGGATGTTGTCCTCATGGCCTTCGAACCAAGCCTTAATCCTCCCATGATGTTCTTGATTTATAGACCTTGGAATAAGAGGAGTGGAGTGTTCTTCATCAGATTGGGCAAATCACTGTTAACGACGAGGCATTATAAGTGTGGATGTAACTCTTTCTAAGAGATGTATGATGCAAATGCAAGATTTCAAGTGCAATATTTATAATTGAACAGGATGATTTTCAAAAGGAATTGGTTAAATGATGCAAATTTATTCCACTAATTCATTTTAGGTTACCAAAGCCAGATTAATGCAACTAATTGCAGTATCTCACGAATTCATGATGTTTCCAATGAGTTTTTATGAGTGAATCAATCAGTTCAGATCATGTAAGATGCATGCACATTGGAATTACACAGTACACATGCTTTTTGGTAAAACAAATCAGAAAAAGCAACACATGGCTGATGAAATCATTGTTGGGGGTAGATAGTACCTGACACAAGATGCTATCTTTGACTGGATCAACTTTTGAATTAAATTCTTTAGGAAATTTGCAGTTTAAGTAAAATTAACAAACCGATTTTATAATTTAGTCGACTAAAAAATCACCAGCTCATAAAAGACTGCAACCAGAATTTGGTTAAGTGAAATAAACAGATTGATTTCAAAAATCAATCGATTAAAAATCGTGAATTTGAACTTTATACTTCCAGATTCAATTTAATGAAATCAACACATTGAATTATGGAAACAACAGATTAAAATTCATGACAGATTAGACTTTCTGCATACAATGGCAACTTAAGTGAAATCAACACATTGATTTATAGAATCTACAAATTGAAATGTTTGGCATATCACATTTTTTGCAAATAGAGGTAGATTTAAGTGAAATCAACAAACTAAACTAAAAAATCAACAGGCTAAATATGACAGTTTTCAGTTTATGCACACATTAGCTTATTTTAATGAAATCAATGCATGAATGCATAAGATTAACATGCCAAAAACACATTAGACCTCATTCATCAAGTCTAATATGCCTAGTTCAATTTTAGCTTGTTCAATCTATCTCTAGCTAATGGTTTTGTAAACAAATCATCCAATTGATTTTCAGTTTTAACAAATTGAATTTCACAATCTCCCTTTTGAACATGATCTCGAATGAAATGATGCCTAATCTCTATATGCTTGGTTTTAGAATGTTGTATTGGATTCTTGGTTAAGTTGATGACACTAGTATTATCACAATACAAGGGTACCTTACTTAGCTTTGCACCATAGTCCAGGAGTTGATGCTTCAACCATATGACTTGTGCACATCCATGTCCAACAATTATATATTCATCTTCAATAATGGAGAGTGCCACACATGCTTGATTTTTGCTATTCCATGAGATTAGACTTGAACCAAGTAGGTGACAAGTGCCACTTGTGTTTTTCCTATCCAATTTGCATCCTACATAGTTAGAATTTGAAAAGTCACTAAGAGCTATGTTAGAATCACATGGATACTATAAACCGACATTGGTTGTTCCTTTCAGATACTTTAGAATCCTTTTTGCAACTTTTAGGTGTGACTCCTTTGATTTGCTTGGAACCTTGCACATAAGCACACACCAAACTGGATATTTGGCTTCCTTATTATAGGATAGAGCAAAGGCTCAATCAACCCTCTATATTTGGTCGAATCCACTGGTTGGTCAGCCTCATCTGCATCCATAAGACAATTTATAGCAATTGGAGTGGCAGCTACCTTGGAATCCTCCATTTTGACCTTTTTCAACAAGTCACAACAATATTTTGATTGCCTTAAAAATGTTCCATGCTTGAGTTGTTTGACTTGCAGCCCTAAAAAGTAGGTAAGCTCATCCATCATGGACATCTCAAATTCTCCCTGCATAGCTGCAACAAACTCTTTACACAAGATGTTATTATTTGAACCAAAGATGATATCATCAACATACACTTGAACAAATATAACATAACTTTCATGTTTTCTAATGCAGAATGTTTTATCCACTACACCTCTAGCATAACCTTTTGATAAAAGAAAGTTACTTAGCCTTTCATACCACTGTCGTGGTGCTTGTTTCAAACCATACAAGGCCTTTTTCAATTTGAAAACATGGTTAGGATAAAGAGGATCCTCAAAGCCAGAAGGTTGTGATACATACAATTCTTCATTTAAGAAACCATTTAAGAATGCAATTTTCACATCCATTTGATGCAATTTAAAGTTACACATGCAAGGATATGCTAAGAGTAATTTCACAGCTTCTAGCCTAGCTACAGGTGAATATGTTTCATCAAAATCAATGCCTTCTTCTTGATTATACCCTTTAACAACTAGTTTGTCTTTGTTTCTTACTATATTACCATCTTCATCTATTTTGTTTCTAAAAAACCCATTTAGTTCCAATTATATTCATGTCATCACTTTTAAGAACTAGAAACTAGACATTATTTCTTGTGAATTGATCGAGTTCATCTTGCATAACAACAATCCAATTACTATCATTTAAAGCATCATTCACATTTTTAGGTTCAATTTGAGATACAAAAGCAACATGTTCACAAAATATAAGTTTGCCTCTACTGAATACTCCTTATCTAATATCACCAATATTTTTTTCCTTTGATAGTCCTATAGGCTTGATCCAATCCTTAGGTAAGTTGTTGTCTACAACATTTTCAGTCGGCTATTTTTCCTTTTCAGTCAATTGATTTTCTGTAGCAGAGTTTTTTTCCTGTAGTAAATCATCTTCATTTGCATTCTTTGACACTTGATCTTGCAACTTTGGGTTAGTTTCATCAAATACAACATGCATGGACTCTTCAACAATCATTAGTCTCTTGTTCTAAACTTTATATGCATGGCTTTGTATAGCCTAACCTAGAAAAACACCTCTTTTGTAAGAAAACAATTTATGCTATATGATGCATGATGCAGATCAAACAAGTATATATTGTTTACTTTTTTTCCTATCAGTACAATACTACCACATGCATCATAGATAAGGCAATGATTTAGTTCAAACACAACTTTAAGACCTTTATCACTAAGTGTGGCAAGGTACCACAAGTGTTTCTTTTCACTTTTGATAACCTGCAAAACAAATATACATTACATGGTACCCTTTGATAGGTTGGGTCCAACATGGTTAAGCCTTTCTAGATCCTTTTGGGTTCCATTTCATAAACCCTTAGGTACATCATATTTTCTAGCTTTGCAACTTTTAGAAATATGCCCTTTTCTCATACAATAATTGCAAGTTGTTAAAGAAATATCACTTGATGCATTCTTGGAAAAGAAATTAGCAAACTTCTTGACTTTATTTTCATTAAAAGAGTTGAAACCAATTTCAGCCCTTCCAAAAACACAATTTTGAGAGCCAAGAACAACTTCCAAGTTTGATTTTCCTTTTGTGAACCTTGCACATGTTTTCACAAGGTATTTGACTTTGTTTTCCAAAAGGGTGCAGTTTTCACAAGGTTTTGCAATCAAATGATTTTCACTGCAACAGGTTGAATTATTGTAAATCATGTCAAGATGTTCAAAATCAACTTTTAAATCTGCTATTTCTGTTTCTAGTTTATTAACTCTGTTTTCCAACCAACTGTTTAAACCTTTCAATCAATTGTTTAATGCAAAAATCTTATTTGCTTCACTATCCAACTCTTCAAAATCATGCAACAATTTATTGTAGTCATTTTTGTCTAGAGAGTTTACTTAACTTGATGAGGATGATTCATAACCAGCCGTGAGGCACAAATTGGCCTCCTCACTCTCCTCTTGTGAAGAGCTACTTCTTGAATCATCATTTTCCACCCATGCTATGTATGCACGTCTCTCCCTTGGTTTCTTCTCCTTTTTCCTATCAACACTCTTCTCTTTCTCTTTGTTAACATTTGGACATTCAATCTTGATATGTCCTTGCTTCCCACAATTATAACAAGTGAAATTAGAAGAATTTGACTCATTTCGTTTGGAAGTGTACCTCTTGAATTACCTTTGTTACCTTTCTTTTTTATATACTTCCCAAACCTTTTGACAAGGAGATTCAAGTTCTCACTATCACTTGATTCAACCACTTCATCCTTGGGGTCATCATTCTTCTTGGTGATAGTCTTCAAGGCTATGTGCCTTACCTTTTTCTTACTTGATTATACCTCATTCAACCTTTGCATCTCAATTTCATGCTCCCTTAGCTTGCCAAACAATGTAGTTGTAGTCAATGTGGATAAGTCTCATGTTTTTGAGATAGTCGTGACCTTTGATTGCCAAGATCTATCAAGACACTTTAACACCTTGATGTTTAACTCCTCTTTGTCAAATTCCTTACCCAAACCTATGAGATGGTTGACTATGTGAGTCAATCTCTTTTGTACTTTCGCTATAGACTCTCCTTTTTACATATATATATATATATATATATATATATATATATATATATGTGTGTGTGTGTGTGTGTGTGTGTGTGTGTGTGTGTGTGTGTGTGTGTATGTGTGTGTGCGTGTGTGTGTGTGTGTGTGTGTGATGATGTTGATTTGTGTGGTGTAAGTGGAAGTGGGTATGTATGTTAAACTTGGGTTGGTATGAGGGACTCTATGAAATGAACTGTTGTAGGTATTATTTTGGTGAGTTTATGAATGGAATGAGTTGTATGAACTTCTTGGTCTCTGATTTTGAGTTACCCTATGAACATGAATGTTCCTTTGATAATTTCATGTGTTGATATGAGCCAAAGTGATGAGTTGAATGCATATATATATATATTACACACATTTTATTTTTCATTTCTTTTAATTTTTTGACTTGTCATGAAATTCATTCTCATCTCCACGACATTTCTTGGCTTATCATAACTTTTATGCAATTATATTCAATTGATGTATGTTAGTTAAATATTTTTATGTCTCACATTAGAATATTTCTACTCTTTTTTAATATTTTTATTTATTGTATATTTTTTTTCATATAAGAATGTTTAAGACTCTCAATTTAAGTGTTCAATTGCATAAACTTTTCATTTACTAGATAATATAAGGTTAAATTATGTCTTTGGTCTACATTTTCGTAGTAAAATATCAATTTGGTCCCTCTATTTTTTTATCTCAATATGGTCCCTACTTTGGGAAATTTGATGCAATCAAGTCTTTTCCGTTAGTGGTGCAGTAACATCGTTAAATGGGGTGCCACGTGTCAGTTCCTAAAATTTTTGAATTTTTTTTAAATTTAAAAAACAAATTGCCACGTGTCAAGCTAACATCCTGCCACGTGGTAGTGATAGTGTGATGTGTTAGTGACAATGCCACATGTCACTATTATGTCAAGTGTCATTTCCTTATTCTCAATTTGGTTGCTGTATTTTAATTTTTGTCTCAATTTAGTCCTAATTTTTGTAAAAATTAAGCAATTTTGTCCCTCTCCAAATTGAAACCAAATTTAATTTCTATATAAATGTACACAAATATTTCTATCAAAATTGATATTTCAAGAATATATTTTTAACAAGATTAAGTTTATCTAAATTTATATTTTACATTGAATTTTATTTAAAATTGTTTTAAAGTTGTTAATAGAAAATTGCTAATAACAAAAAAAAAACATAAATTATATTGATATTTTATTACATCATACTTTAATATTGTTTTTTTATTTGAATTTATATTTCAAATAATTGTATATTTTTAAAATGTGTAAAGTTCAATAATTTATATACAAATGTTTGAGTTAGTGTAAAAATAACAATTATATAAATTTAAAAGAAAAAATTAACTAGTTTATGTAATAATAAAAAACAAATAAATTTAAAATTTAAAGACAATTTTAAGTAAAGTTGAATGTGAAACACAAAATTAAATAAACTTAGTTTTGTTAAAAATATATAATAAAAATACCAACTTGAATAAAAATATTCGTATAACATTTATATAAAAATTAATTTTTGTTTCAATATGGAGAGGGATGAAATTGTAACTTTTAAAAAAATGGGGACTAAATTGGGACAAAAATTAAAATACAGGGACCAAATTAAGAATGAGGAAATGACACCTGGCATAATAGTGATACATGACACTATCACTACCACATCACATTATCATTGCCACGTGACACAATGTCAGCTTGACAATTGGTAAATTTTAATTTCTTAAAACATATTTTAAAAAAATAATAAAATATAATAAAAATTTTCAAAAAATAAATAAATAAATTCAAAAATTAAGGAATGAACACGTGACACCCCATTTAACGTTGTTATTGTACCACTAACGGAAATGACTTGATTGCATCAAAGTTCCCAAAATAGGGACCAAATTGAGTTAAAAAAAATAGAGGGACCAAATTGATATTATGCTACGAAAATAGGAACCAATGACATAATTTAACCATAATGTAAAAAAAATTATATTCTTATTCTATTATTATTAATTTGGCTTAATTATTGATTTAGTCCTCCAATTTGTTGTTTTGTTTCATTATGGTCCTCTGATTATTTTTAGGTTCAATTTAGTCTTCCAATTATTTAAAAAGGTTCAATTTAGTCCTCTTATTATTTTTTATTCAACTTAGTCCTCTTCTTTTAAAAAAAGGATTCAATTTTGTCCTCTCCAATTTGAGACCAAATTAGTAATTAAGCTTAATTACATTTTATATGTACATGTTAAAATAATTTTTTAAAATTTATACATCAAATCATTCCACCTAAATATAAAAAATTTGAGTGTTTAGGTGGCTTGCAAAAAACTAAATAATTTGAGTATTTAGTTGGAGTGATTTGATA
This sequence comes from Vigna unguiculata, assembly GCF_037176805.1. NCBI lineage: Eukaryota > Viridiplantae > Streptophyta > Magnoliopsida > Fabales > Fabaceae > Vigna > Vigna unguiculata. The sequence goes on along the minus strand of NC_140792.1, from coordinate 8,732,374 downwards.
TATATATATATATATATATATATATATATATATATATATATATATAGATAGATAGATAGATAGATAGATAGATAGATAGATAGATAGATAGATAGAGAGTGAGGGAGAGGGAGAGGGAGATAGAGAGAGAGGGAGAGAGGAAGAGAGAGAAGTATAAATTTCCTATCAAAATGAGGACGAGTTCGGACAATACCCACAGAACGTATTTATTTGTCATCCCTACTTTTTTGACAACAAAGAATTCAATTCCAATCATAAAAAGACATTAAAGTATCATTTAGATATTGTCACTTGTCCAAAACTCTACGTTTCATATTCTTGTATCTATGTCATTGTCTATAGAGAATGTCACCTTTGTCTATAGAGAAATTAGATTCCATTTTCCTTTTGTATGTATTCCAATTAGAAATATATTTTAGTAGAGAGAGTAAATGCCACCATAAATCTATCGGTAGGGTTTTCTAGGGTCACACTAAAGCATAAAATGAAATTAAATGAGAAACTTAAGATAAATATAAGAAATCATTATCATATTATTTTGAAGCATTTATTCTGGTAAACATCCATATATTTCGGCCATACACTCATCCCATAGAAGAGCCAAACATTCTAACCATTTGAAAGGTAATTAGGGAATGACTGAGTAATCTTTTTCAAAATATCTAAGAAAATATGAAGAAAATAAAATATTTTTTTAAAGTCAATCTCTGTTAATTACAAACATTAGTTAAGAAAATTTCCCACATTTTAGCGCTTATTTTCAATTTAATGGATTAGTTTATTTTTGTAACATCCCATTTAATTAATATGCGTAATTAAAAGAAACGTCACGCATAAATAGTATAACAATGCAGTCCTGGAGTCCTTAACGCCACCCCCACCAAACTACGCACACCACAATGCCAGCAGAAATAGTTGAAAAGTCTAACAGACGAAGTACAGTAATAAAACATAGAGCAATACATGGGCCATAGCCCTAAGGAAAAACCCATCAAGAAATAAGGTTCAGCCTACGCAGACTATGCAGCAGAACTATCACCTCCTTGTTGTCCACGGGTGTTCCTCGCATCTGCTCACACCAACAAGTTGATGATCATCGCAAAAGAGAGTACCACACAGCAGAACACACAACAATAAAAGTAGGGTAAGCCAGAGTATTAAAGTTTTCATCCATACGATCAAAATACATATTCACCATACCATACACACATACCAACCAAGCATGCTATGACTTCTCAGGCAATACACTAAGACACGACTTGACTCATCCGAATATATATAACCTAGTCGGATTCAGCGAATGCTTGCACTTGTGGTGGATACCTCTGCTCACCCCCGAGCTATGTGTTACAAGTGTTACAATGAATCAATGTCCCTCACCACAAGGTTAGCCCTTAATGAATTTCAAGCCTCCTGCTACTTTCCCCACAAGAGTCAATCCACTCTAGGTGAGACTAACTGGCTCCTTAGAGTGTCAGGATGCAACCTTACCTTGAATCCTTACCCAGTTATACCGATCGGGCACCACCATGGACACCCACTAACAGGGGCCATGGAATTACGTCCCGACCACTAAAGCACGACCTGGAAATCCCACCTAGGGATTTCCAAGGAATTACGCACTGACACGGACCAAGCATACTAGATCAATCGATAAAAATTATAGCACATTTATATATACCTCACCTACCATCTCTTGAAAATTCACCCATTTTCATTTTTCTCAGTGGTTCCATACTCAACCATTTCTCTCCAACCATAGTTATAGGATTTCAGATCATGCCAATACCATGCCACTTTAACACAAACCATCTCATTTAGTTCACATGTCAAGTTCCCACAATACCCATCATTCACCATTCATGAATCATATCACGCATACATAACAATCCATTATATATTTCTCATCATAACAATCATACCCAAACAAATACCAATCATCCAAGAGCAACAAAGCAGCCAAACAGCGTACTGTCTCGCCCAGCCCCTCGCTCAGGTTGAAGGGTCTCGCTCAGGCGAGCCCCCTTCGCCTAGGTGAGGGCTCGAAAAAGGAAATAGGAGCTAGCGCGGGATCTCGCTTAGGCGAGACCCCTCTCGCTTGGGCGAGATACTCGCTCGTTGAAAAACTAAGTTGGTCGCCTGAGCGACCTTTCGCGTAAAGAGGGTTTGGGCGAGTCCCTATCCATCTCGTCTAGGCGAGACTGGCTCGATTGGGTGAGACTAGGAGGTCTCGCCACTGTTTTCCTGCAACAGTCACCCACACCAGTCCAAACCAAGAATATTCATACGTTCATAGCTATCATAGCATCACACCAACCACATAACCTCAAAATAAGAGCTACATGACAGGGAAAAATGAAAAACAAGAATGAGGCAGAGCTTCCCTACTTGGAAAAGTTAGCAAAACTTCGATATGCAGCCGAGAGCACCACAGTTCTACGGCAGACTCACAAACTGGAAACACGATGGAACAAACCAGAGCAAGATTATTACGAAACCCTAACTGGAATATTAGAACCGCAGCTGGGGAAAGATCATCCTTAGCTAAAGGGATACTTACGTGGAATATAGAAACGGAGTTGAGCTTTGTTCGATCGAGAAAGTGTAAACCCTAGCAAAGCTCTTTTGGGCAGCGGAGGGAGACAGCAGAGTCCTAGGTTTTTCTGAAAATGAGTGGAAGTGTGAATTATGGCAACAAGGAATGGTTTTTATCCTTTAGGCTATCCTTTAGGCCCAACTGTTGTAGGGCAGCCCTTAAAGTTGATGAAGGATTATGTTGTTTTCTTTTAGATTTATTGAATATGGTGTGAGTTTATTAAGAAAGCTAAGTGAAATCCCCATTGGACATTAAGATAGCAAGCTATCTAGATGTGAAGGTTCCTTTCACAAAGCTCAAGAGAAGAAGATGATGGATTGATTCAAAACAAAAAGGAAATGGAAAGCACATAAACCATAGAAAACCAAGAACAATTAAAGGAAGAAGAAAACATAAAATGGAAAGGAAAGAAATGGTAAAAATGTGAGAAGCACGCGACTACAAGGCTATGCTAGAAGTCATGGCAACCTTGAAAATGAGTGGATGTGTGCCGCCACTTGCTATGCAAGATAAGGCTTAAAAGTATTCACTCCCAAGGGAGGAAACTCTCACAAATGGTTGAGACACAAGAGTGTTTTTACTTCAAAATGTTCAACCCTTTTACATGTCTAGGAGCACCCCTTATATAGAAGAGTTTAGGGGCCTCTAAGCAAATAAAAGATACCTAAGGATGTCTCTACAAAAACCTAACCCTAGCTTCTAGAAACTAGGTCAAATAAGGTTACAAAAATGAGAGACAAAAGAGCCAACTATGGTGTGTGCAAGGCTAATTTCGTTCTAGCACAAAAGGAGACAAAGAATGTGTCTCATATGTCTCCAAAAAGTGGCCAAAGTGTGCTAAAAGCAAAGGAGACCAAAGGTACATAGGTACACTTGTTTTATGCCTTTTACTTTATGCTTTATGTCTTTGCTTTACTCTCTCATCTACATCATTTTTGCTCCCCAATCACCATGCGCCACCTAGCATTGCTTTCTTACTCCTAATTAACCTACAAAGTAAATAAACATATATTAGCATGTTGGCTTAAGTCAAGTCAACTATAGTCAACAAGTCAAACCTAGTCAAAGGTCAACAAGTTAACTAAAGTTGATTCAAATAAGTCAACTTAGGGAATCAAAAATAACAAACACAAATGAAAGGGATGAATGATTAGTGAACTTCATTTCTAAACATGCTTAGTCTTCTTAAGCATGTGCTTTCATCCTTGGTTGGGGTCAATCCTTCATCAAAAGTAAAGGAGCAGAATAAATGGGCCTTACAATTTTAGCTTTTAAAATAATTATTTTAGTTTTTATTTTTATTTCTTTCATATGAGTTAATTTTAACGTGTATTTTCTTCTATATTCTATTTAAATAAATCCTATATCAAGCTAACGTTAGTTTTTATAAACGTGTAAAGAGTTACAACAACTTTTAAGTATGAAAACTATGAGGAGAAAGGAAATTGATTTCTTTAGAAAATTAGTTGATAGAATATCAATAAAAAATCGATTTTAAGTCCAATTCAATCTTTCAAAAATGGACTTGTAAGTTTGCATCCACTAATGTTTAAATATTCTCGTATGAAACACGAATTGATTTCGATTCATGAAAGTTATAAGTAAGTTATTTTAATTTATAAAGAATCCTTTTTATTTTATCTTTTTTTTTTCTAAAAATTGTCACGGAAAACTCGTCCAAACATATCTGGAAAAGATTATCACAGTGCAAAATATCATAAAGTTTTGATTAAAAATAAATACAATTTTGACTTGTTATCTGCCTAACAAATTAGGATTAAAGGGTGAAAACAACAATGATTATAAGTTACATTGCACCTGGAAAATATTGTGTCAACCAAATGGCATTAGGAGTAACTTTCAGAAAGCAATATTGGTCGGGAGGTGGAAGTTCTAACGACTGTGTCAACATCCATGGAACTTTATCAAGATACCACTTCCAATTTAAAATAACAACGAAGTAACAAATGTCAAGTCGTGAATTAACTTCATTTCTTTTATTAAAAACTGTTTATAATTGGAATATGCCGTGTCTTTCAAACTTCCACAGTGGTTAAGCATGCGGAATGAATGTCTTTGTATGTGGAACGAGTCAAGTTTGGTAGGTAATAAAGCCAAATTAGCAAAAACAAAACAAAACAAAATCACGCGAAAATTCACCACCATAAGAACATGGTTTGGATTTCATTCACGTATCTTTTTCATTGTTCCTGAAACATTAATCTCCCAGAGACCTGAGTTGTCGCTTCGTCAAAAGAGAAAAAGTGGGGTAAGTCACCTTTTGACGGCAGGTCATGTCGGTGACAATGTTGGGGACACGTGGTGCGTGCCCAATGGGTGGTGACAAAGTCGTACCACACGGTTTAACGAGCATAACTATGGTTCCGCAACGTGTCGTGGACTCAACGGTGTTTGACGGTAGTTTTAACTTTTAACTTTGCGAAGCCGTTGGTTTGTTTGCATCAAACGACTGCGTTTGACTCAAAACCCCGTTTTGTCTCTTCGTTGCCGTAATTATAGTTTAGACACATGGACGAGGACATATATTGATGTGCGATTTTCCTATGATGATGCCTTCACATGTCTAATTTACGAGTTCTATTCATCTTTAATTATACCAAACGACACGTAATGACAAAATCCAATTAAGAAAGAAAAAGGTGAAAGGGATTGGTCTTTAACATGTTTCTTCCCTCCTTCTTCGATGGTTCGTGTAGTGGACATTTAACTGTTAAACAGGTCTGTTAGATATGCCAAAAACATTCTTCACTTGGGTTGCGGCAAATTTCTTCTCTTTAACCGAAAGTGAAGTCATTTCTTCTTTTTCCTGCGTGTTTATACATATGCAACATCATGCACGATTTATTTATTTTATTATTAAGATAATATGAATGTATTACCAAAATATAATTTTATTTTTGCCTATGTTATGCAATTTATCGTTATGAGTTAAATTTTCATCAAAGAAACTAAATTAAGGAGAATCAAGTGATCTTTTGTAAGTACAAAAATATCAATGATTTTGATAGATATCTAGATGAATATATCAATTTGAAGCTAAAAAAAATTGAAGTGTTTGTTTGGTATGATTATGAAGGGTTGAAAATAATGATTTTTTGTTTTAACTAAAAGAGATAATAGTCCCAACCAGTTAAAACACTCTCTCGTTTCCTTGCTTCATAGAGTTCTTTTATTCTCATCTCCCCAAACTTTCTGAATTCTTTTAAAACCTCCTATTAAGTTTAATATCATGTCTTAAATATCTCGTTTTTATTGCGCGATTTTTTCTTTCATCTTATTAATTTGATTCGTATTAAATTCATTATCCTAATAAGCATTGAACCTAGAGTTATAATTTTTAAATGAAAAAAATGTTATATGTGTATGACAAAAAAAAAGGTGAAATTATTAAGTTCTATTCCAAATTTTATGAATGATTTGTAATTGAACTACAATTTGTTGTTGAAGATAAGAAAAGAGATCCATTTTCACAATAATTTTTTACAATCAAATTAATAAGAACTATAAATAGAAAATAGTATTGTTACTTCATATAAAAATTACTTTGTATCTGAGATGTGACATGGTGTGAGGACTTCATAGAGGTTTAGTTGAACAATTTTATTTTATTTTTTGCCTATAATTGAAGGAAAAAGTCAATAAAGCAAACAATTTGAAGATTTGCACCTTGGAGAAATTAAAGACGAAATCAAGATGTTGTTCAAAGCCAAATTCTCCCAAATTGGTCGGTATGTTGAATCGATATCTAATGGATGATATATAAATATATTCATTCATGTGTGTATAATTCAAACTCAATATAATATTTTTTTTACATAATATAGAAACTAATATTAATTATTATTTATGGTTGATTTTTTATTTAAGAATGTAGTGCATATCAAGTTAGAACGAAATTAAATGTTTTATGTTAACTTCAAAATAATTGCGTGTAACTTATTAAAATTTCTTAAAATTACAAATTAACTCCTACATATTTTCCAATAATTTTCAAATTGATCCTTAAATAGTTTTTATTACTTAAAATTTTGTTCCCAAAAGTTTTCATAATTGCATAATAATAGTAGTCCTTTTTTTTAATAAATTAAGTCCCTAGTCAATTTATTAAGTTGACTTTTGTAAACACCTACTAAATTCAATGTAAATTAGTCATTTGATTAACAACTATTAAAATGAATGTTGTTTCATATTTTGATTTCCGATATGAATTTAACTAATAAATATATTTAAACTGAAATTCTTACTATTTTTGCAATTTTGTTACAAAATACCATTAATAAGATTTGTAAAAATGTTATTTTAAAATTTTAGAAAAATAAGAATTAAGACAAACAATCAATAATTCAAATAGATGTTAAAATATAAAAAACAAACGATTTGTAATATTTTTAATTTTAAGTACATGATGTTGGGTTTAATTGGAGTTAAAATAGAAAAATATATGTTTACAAATTCATAAAACTCAAGCACATTATCACATTGTTTTAACTAAAAGAGACAATAGTCCCACTTCGAAACAATCAAAACAAGTGGCTAAAACCAATTTCTCCTACAAATTTTGTGCATCCTTAAACAAACAAAGTAAGAATATTATTTTACCCTTATGACATGAAAAGTATAATGCAAAGGATAAACTTGAATAAGTTTTATTTTTCTTCTCTTCAAAATTGCAACCTTTCAAATATAATTGTAAGGATTAAGGACATATTTTGTTTAGAAATTATCTTTTTCCTTTTGTTCAAAGCCTTGCCTTCATATAGAACCACATCTTCTGATAGAAATACAAGGATCTATAAGGGGAAGGGGGTTTAATAGAGCTTGAAGACTCCTTTTCTCATAGTACTGGACTAGATTGTTTATTTTACGAGTATTAAGCACACAAAAGATTTTATACTAGTTCACTTATAAGTGTCTAGAATAACTTAATTTTGACATGAGTTTGAACTTATCATGCAAGAATTTGGAATATTTTTTAAGTAAACAACCTTTTTTAGCTCAAAGTAATAGAATGAGGTTTGGAAAATTAGAATTTCTTGAAATTAATAATAATTTGATATATTTGGAGGAAAATAGCAATGATGTAGCTAAGCCACAACTATTAGCGTTGAGCATTGAAGACAACATTAAAGAACATGAATTTTTGCCTTCTAATTGAACGAAACAAAATGGTGCTAAGCCACACAAGAAAACCTTTTTGTAGAAGAAAACCTAAAGCACCAAAGAAATGGGCAAAGTTGCTAAGGAACCCCTTCAAAGAAGAAAAACTCAATTGTTGATCACTTAAACAAAGGACTGAGCTGAGGAAAAACCTCACATGAGAGGAAACTGATAAACTCTCAGTTTTGTAAGATTTGTAAAAAACTATGTTTTCCCACTAGTAAAGTATAATTGTTAAACACATAATTACTCCAAGGAGATTTCAATGTTTTGAGTGAATGTAATGTGTATGAATCTAATTCTAATGGGGAAAACTTAAAATAAAAATTTAAAATTAACTAAAAACTATCATAAAATGTAATAAGAACTAGTTTATATTCACAAGAACTCAAAATCAGTATAAAAACCCAACTAGGATGCAATAAAATGAATGTAAGAGTATAGACACTGGAATGAAAACTGTGAAAATGTAAAAGTTGAACTATGAATATCAATTGGAGGTTGAAACTAGTCTAAACATGTATTTAGGCTAAATCAGAATTCCAAGATTGGTGTAGTGGTATTTGAATTGTCAAAAGTGTAGGTGTATGGTACACATGAATTGTGAGATATAGTAGCTATGAAGGTGAATTTAGCATGCAAATAAATTATAAATAATGTCAATTGCAGTTTGGGATGTGCAATTGAACATATACACAATCAAAACAAGACAATCCTTTTGATGACTTCATCTCTAAGATCATATCCCTATGAATGGTGTGAAGAGAGGTTAGTGTGGAAGCAAATGAAGAAGAAGAGCTTCGATGATGGTGTTTAATGGTGGTGAGTAGGTGCTCTCAAGAGAGGTTGGGCCAAATCTCAAGGAAGGGTAGCTAAAGGAAACCTAGAAGGGGAGCTCTAGCCTAGATTGATTCACAAAGAAATAAATGTCTAGAGTGATCTCAACAGAGTTTCTCTATTATATTCATGACTGAATATACATGAGGGGTGCTCCTCTATTTATAGGAGCAAAGGAAAGCTAAATTTCTCCAAAATAAGAGGGAAAATTCAAAAGAAAAATTGAATTTTGAAGCTAAAAGAGAGCATGCCTCTAGTATGACTTTCCAGGTGGCAAGCTCGTCATTCCACATGGAGTAGGTGCATAACAAATCCCATGGATACAACTACGTGTGCCAATTAAGGTTACTTGAGTCCCAAGCTTGCCCAAGTAACCCTAATTCTCATGTCTCACATAGAAGCCCTACCATTTCTATACCTAAATTATTTTACTAGGCCAAAATACAAGACCTCCAAAATCCTATACTACTTGGCCTAAATACAAATCCGAAAGAAATACAAACAAAAAGTCCTAGACTAAATCTTCACATCCTCCTTTCCCATGTGAACATCAACTTGGGCCTGCTTAGCTTTAAGGAAGGCTAGTCTTCTTGTATCCTCTTTGTCATTGCTTTTGTTGTAGGCCCATTGGCTAGAGATATGTCATCACTTCCTCCTTCTTAAGAAGGAATTGACCTCAAATATGAAGGATCTACTTCATCATCAGTTCCACCTGCAAAAGGAATAAAAGTCAATGACATTAAATATGGCATTACCAACATACGTCTCAGGAAGCTCTATCATATAAGCATTGTTATTCAATCTCTTAAGGACTCTGAAGGTTGTTGATAATGATGTCGTTGACGCGATCAAATTAATATTACTTATCTATAACAACTTCAGTATTGTTAAGAAAGTAGTCAACAAAATAGAAAGGGTAAAGTAACCCTAAGTCGTCTCCCAACGAACACGGAATTGATTTTTAACAAATTAGTTCTTATAAAATCTATACAAAAGAGTTAGTCAAATAAAATAATAAAAATATGGGAGGATTAAGATAAACAAGAAAGAAATAGGAAAGATAAAAAGATATAAAAACAATAGTAAAGAAAATAGATTAATTCCATTACTTTTTCAAAATAGATTCATCATCGGTTATCTAAAGATTATTGCTCAATTAATTATTGTTGTAGATTTACAAATTAATCAATATAAAGTCTCAATTAATTTGTTGGCGTTCTCACTTTTAACCAAAGTACAGTCTCAATTAAAAATGAGAACTTTTAGATTATCCACAGTAAATTCAACCAAAGTATAGTCTCAATCAAATTTACTATGCCTAATCATGTCTATTCTTTTATCTCCTCACCAAATAAAAAGCTTAATTAATTAAAGTAAAGTCTCAATTAATTTTAGTTAGAGTAAATACCTTTAATCAAAGTAAAGTCTTAATTATTAGTAAAAACTCATTCAATCACATGAAAGTTTCCAAATAAAATCAAAGTAAAGTCTCAATTAAATTTAAAAACACTTGAACTCATATGATCAACATGCATATAGATTTAAAATCATTACTTTTTACATGATTCAAAGGTAAAAGATATAGATAAATGAAAACCTCAACAATAATAAAAAGAACAAAGAAATTATTTAATTCTAACCTCAGAATCCATAATGAAATTATAATGGAATCAACCCAAGAAGTTTAGCAATCCATAGAATGCAAAAGTAAAATAAAAATAGAAAGAATAATAGAGAGAGAAAGGAAATGAAATTAGGCCCCCCTTAAAGGGTTCCTAAACTCCGAAATTCCAAGCTTGTTCTTTCTGCTTCTCCCTTGGTGTCTTTATATAGGAATTGGACTGGACTTTTCTGTTGCTAAAATCTCTCAAATATCTTTTAAAATAAAGATAAAGATAAATATTTAAAAATATTTGGAGAGATATAGACTATTTGACAAATATAATTGGTTGATAATATCAATATCTAATATAATTAAATTAATTAATTAATTAAAGATATATGATATATTATTTAAAAATATCAAATAAAATATCTAAGATATATTTTTCCCAAATTATCTTCTATCATTAAGATAAAGAAAACCGTAAGGTCCAATTTTTTGTTGCTCTCTTCTTGGCTTAGCCAAACTTCTTCACTTTTTCAAGCTTTTCTTACTGTCTTCATGGAATGTTTTGCTTGGATTTTTGTGATTTTGATAATTTCCTATTCTTGGATTTATCTTTAAGGTGTCATGAAGCTTTAAGCAATTTATTTCCACACCTCCATGAGCTCAACTTAGCTGCAGCTGCACTAACACACCTCAAAATATCGAAAGAACATTTATGCAACTAGAAAGCTATTTTTAACATGTTTTTGTATCTGATGCTCAATAAACCCAATTATAGGAAATCCCAATTAAATCAATCTTTAAGCACACAAATTCAATTAAAATACCCAGAATTAAACATTAAATGAGGGCAAAAACACACACTCATCAATTGTTGACATGTGAAGCCAAGGTGGTATGCTTCTTGAAGATTTGATGAAGATTTAATGAAGCCCTTTTGAACTATCTTGAATCCATTACCATTGGAATAAAGCCTACATTGATAAAGGAAAGGAGATTTGATGATATTTATGTTGATCAAGCTTGGAACGTGTGCTCTCCATATAGTTACATCATTAAGAAAGTGTATTTGATGTTTGTAATTCATATTGTAGACCTTATAGCATTAATTAGATGTATTTGGTCTTTGGTGTGTATTTTAATCTATTGAATGGTTTTTCAACAAGTTAAAATGTCTCTTTTAGTCTATTGAATGGTTTTTCAACAAGTTAAAAGGTTGGTTGCAGTAGTCTTAAACTGCAACAAATTCAATCAGTTGATTTATTTTTTAATCGACTGATTTCACTTAAGTCAAGTGAAATCAACCGATTGATTTGGAAATCAACCTGTTGAATTTCGTAATAGTTTGACTATAAGAGCTGTGATTTTCGAAAGAGAGGTATTCTGATCATTTTTAGCGCAAAATTATTTTGGAAACTCGTGGAAACTTTCTCCTTCGTGGTCATTTAGATTGTAGCAGTTGAAGATTGATCTTAGATCAATTCTTAGAGCTGTTGGCTTGGTTTCAAGCTTGGAAAAAGTGGTTTGTGGTAGGCTGGGAAACAACAACTTGCCCAAGGATTGGATCCAGCCTAGAGGTTTATCAAAGGACAACATCATAGGTGATATCAAACAGGGAGTATCTACTAGACGTAGGATTGTATTTTGTGAACATGTTGCTTTTGTATCTCAAATTGAACCTAAAAATGTGAATGATTCTTTGAATGATAGTAATTGCATTGTTGCTATGCAAGATGAACTCAATCAATTCACAAGAAATTATGTGTGGTTTCTAGTGCCTAAAACTGATGATATAAATATAATTGGAACTAAATGGGTTTTTAGAAACAAAATGGATGAAAATGGTAACATTGTAAGGAACAAAGCTAGACTAGTTGCTAAAGGATATAATCGAAAATAAGGCATTGACTTTGATGAAACTTATGCAATTGTAGCTAGACTAGAAGCTGTGAGATTACTCTTAGCATATACTTGCATGTGTAACTTTAAATTGCATCAAATGGATGTGAAAAGTGCATTCTTGAATGGTTTCCTAAATGAAGAAGTGTATGTATCACAACCTCCTGGATTTGAGGATCATCTCTATCCAAACCATGTTTTCAAATTAAAAAAGGCCTTATATGATTTGAAACAAGCACCACGATAGTGGTATGAAAGGCTAAGCAATTTTCTCTTATCAAAAGGTTATGCTAGAGGTGCAGTGGATAAAAAACTCTTCATTAGAAAACATGAAAATGATGTTATACTTGTTCAAGTGTATGTTGATGATATCATCTTTGGTTCAAATAACAACACATTGTGTGAAAAGTTTATTGCAGCTATGCAGGGAGAATTTGAGATGTCCATGATGGGTGAGCTTACCTACTTTCTAGGGCTGCAAGTCAAGCAACTCAAGCATGGAACATTTTTAAACCAATCAAAATATTGTTTTGACCTGTTGAAAAAGTTCAAAATGGAGGATTGCAAGGAAGTTGCCACTCCATTTGCAACAAATTGCCTAATAGATGCAGATGAGGCTAGCCAACAAGTGGATTCAACCAAATATAGATGGTTGATTGGGTCCTTGCTCTATCTTACAACAAGTAAGCCAGATATTCAGTTTGGAGTATGCTTATGTGCTAGGTTTTATGCAAATCGAAAGGAATCACACTTCAAAGCTGCAAAAAGGATTCTAAAGTACCTTAAAGGAACAACCAATGTTGGTTTATGGTATCCATGTGATTCTAACATAACTCTTAGTGGCTTTTCAAATTCGGACTATGCAAGGTGCAAATGGATAGGAAAAGCACAAGTGGCACTTGCCACCTACTTGGATCAAGTCTAATCTCATGGAATAGCAAAAGGCAAGCATGTGTGGCACTCTCCACTACTGAAGTTGAGTATATTGTTGTTGGACATGGTTGTGCACAAATCATATGGTTGAAGCATCAACCTTTAGACTATGGTGTAAAGCTAAGTAAGGTACCTTTGTATTATGATAATTCTAGTGCCATCAACTTAACCAAGAATCCAATACAACATTCTAAAACCAAGCATATAGAGATTAGACATCATTTCATTCGTGATCATGTTCAAAAGGAAGATTGTGATATTCAATTTGTTAAAATTGAAAATCAATTGGCGGATTTGTTTACAAAATCATTGGCTTTAGATAGGTTTAACAAGCTAAGAACTGAACTAGGCATCTTAAACATGAAGAATGTGGTCTGATGTGTTTTTAGCATGTTAATCTTATGTATTCATGCATTGGTTTCATAAAAATCAGTTGTTGTATTCAAAAATTGAATATTGTCATATTTAAGCTATTGATTTTTAATTTCAACGTGTTGATTCACTTAAGTCTGCCTCTGTTTGCAAAAACATGATCTGTCAACCTGTTGATTTTGTTTTTCAACGCGTTTATTTCACTTAAATTGCCACTAAATGATGAAAGTTTGATTTGTTATGATTTTTAATTTGTTGTTTTCACAATTCAGTATGTTGATTTCATTAAAACTGAATCTGGAAAAATGAAGTTCAATTTTACGATTTTCAATCGATTGATTTTAAAAATCAGTCAGCTGATTTCACTTAACCAGATTTTGGTTTTAATCTCTGATGCTCTGATGTTGTTTTAATCGAATGATTATGCTTTTCAACGTGTTGATTTTACTTAAATTGTGCATTTACTAACAAATTGAATTGTAAAGCTGACCCAGTCAAAGAAAGCTTATTTTTGTCAGGTATTATCTGCTCTTAACTACTATTTCATCAACCATGTGTTGCTTTTACTGATTTGTTTGACCAAAAAGCATGTGTAGTGTACAATTCCAATGTGCATGCAGCTCACATGATCTGAACTGATTAATTCACCCATAAAAACACATTGGAAACATCATGAATGTGTGAGATACTATTTTGGACTGCATTAATCTGGTTTGGGTAACCTAAAACGAATTAATTAGGAAAATCTGCACCATTTAATCGACTATTTCTAAAAATCAGCTTGTTCAATTATAAATACTGCACTTGTATTGTTGCATTTGCATCATACTTCTCTTAGAAACAACCATACCCACACTCATCATGCCTCGTCGTCAACAAAGAGCTACCCAATCTGATGATGAGCACTCCATTCCTCCTACCCCAAGGTCTCTAAATCAAGAAAATCATGGGAGAATTGAAGCATGGTTTGAGGATCATGAGAACAACATTCAAGTGTTTCTCATTGAGATGAACAAAAAGCAAATCAGCATTCCAAAGGTGCTGAGATTCTTGTGGCTGAGGGCTGAAGGCTTTGAAAGCCTATTTCAACAATTGAAGCATCAAAGGTTGAAGTCCTTCCTTGAACTTTCAGGGAAAATTTATCCAGACTTGGTGAAGGTGTTTTTCACCAACTTGGAGTTCAAAAATGACATATTGTTGTCAAACATCAAAGGAATCTGCATGGAGATCAACAAAAAGGCTTGGAAACTTGTGGTTGGACTCAAATCAAGGGGTGTGCAAGTGAGAAAGGGAGAAACAAGGGTTGTTCCAGAATTCAACAACGTTCAATACTATGGGCAATGCTTGAGGAATTCAGTTGGTGAGATCAAGAACTTCCATGTTGGTGGTCTCAAGGTGGATCAAAGGTTGCTTGACATGATTGTCACAAGAATCCTTGTTCCACGTGGTAGAAATCATTCAACATTGAACGATGGATATTTGATACTCATGTACTGCATCCAACACAACATTCAAGTGGATTAGATCTATGTGTTTCATGATCACATGCTCAAGGCCAAGAGACTCACGAATTTTAGGCTGCCATATGTGGTTTTGGTGTCAAAATTCATTGAACACTTTGGAATTGATGTAGAGGTTGAGCATGAAGAGACAACTAGACTGTTGAACCATACCTCCAACCAAAATTTTCACAAAATGGGCTTTTTCAAGGTGGGAAATGCATGGATAGCTGCTGGTGCTGTAGTTGGTGGTGCACATGACCATGGAGTTGACCCAAGTGGTGCAAATCAAGAGGAAGAACCAACTACTTGACCCATGGACTTAATTCCCTACAATCCTCCAGAGGATACTACTAGTTGTGAAATGGTTGAAAAGCCAAGAAGGGGGGGTTGAATTGGCTAGTTAAAAATTAGGCTATCCCATACCAAAAATCAAAACCACTTATGTAAAACCACTTATGCAAAACCCTCAACAAAACAAAACCCCTACCCCTACACTATTACTTGGCGTTGCCTAAGCACTGCCAGGTGAAACTGTGCTCCACATCGCCTAGTGGTTGCCACACACTACTAGGCGCCACACGTTCTAGGACCCTCTAGTTTGTGGCTATCTCTTGACGGATCAATCCTTACCATAAGGCGCTACGCGCTCCAAGGACTCCTTGTTTTGTAGCCATCGCTTGGCGGTACCATCCTCACCGCCAGGCGATACACCAGCAAAAATAAATTTTACTAGTTCAAACATTGCATAATGTTTTCTAGCACACTAAATCATTGTAGTCACACATCCAGAATACCAATTAAGTGTTATTCCAGTTCATAATCCACAAATTTCATCATCATACTCCCAAACATTAACCTTCTAAACTTCTAAATCATGCAAGAGGTTTAATGATATCAACAACACATGTTCTAGTCTTTTCCTTTGCATAACTCAAACCCAACTTAGTATTAGTTTATATCCCTAACTCATGCATCAAACACACCCATGTATGAATTTATACACCATGCCATCATTCTATTTTTATGAGCCAAAATAGTCCCCAACAACCCAATTTCATTTTCCCACATAGTCAACCAATTTAGGCTGTTGTCCACCAACCATCGCCGGGTAACCTACATGTACCGCTAGATGGTGAATCTGACATCTGCAAATTCCAGATTTTTTTTGCACATGTTGAAAAAACCCTAAACCCCTATAAACACGATTCAATCATCTTGTTGCAAATAAACCCCATTCAATCACATATCAAATATGAATACTTATTCAATTTAATCCAAACACTTGCAAAATAACCAAATTCGTAATTTGCACTCCACATTTAGCATTCATCCCCCAAACCCTCATGGAACCCTCATGTTTAGAGAAACCCCAAATCATCAAATCATCTTTAGAAGGGAACATTCTCAATTATTACACCAATAACAAGCAAATAAAAGCATAGCAATTTTCAAAACATCCAGAACCATCACAGAACCTACAAAAATGTAGAAAACACACTATTCTAGTGTGCATCGTTTGATAGTTCTTCACTGCCACCATGTAGTTCTTCATAAAACCCTGAAAATTGGGTGAAAACTGGTTGAGTCGCTTGGTAGGCCTTCATATCTGTTAGGCGATTATTGGGTAGAAGCCCAAAAATTATGAAAAATAGCCTGATGAAGGGAATATTGAGGCACCCAGACAACACTATAACACAAACCACATAGTTCAACGTAAAAACCTGTAGGGATAACTGTAACATCCCTAAGGAATATTACTTTGAAAATATCACAAACAATTAAATAAATGAGACTAAATACGATAATATAAAAATTTTCCTCATTTATTTATGCAGATTCCCAAAACGTGGGAAATTTAAAGTCGTAATATCAAAACATTGCAACTGTTCGCAATTAAAAACATTACAACTCATAAAAGCCAAAACGGCTAATGTTCCAAAACATAAATACATCAAAAACTTTAAATCTTCAAAAAGCCCATATCATCCCGCTCTCTGGTCTCAAGCGTCTCCTGGCTCACCTGTCAAGTCATCTACTCCCGGATAACGAATCATCCGATCATTGCTATGCACACACAGATAGGGTGAGCTATGCATATTAAACAAATTAAATATGATACCCATCCCAATAAAAATTTACAGATACATGTTAATTACAAGTTATCCACCCTGATCTCAGATTCCTTCCTGAGTCCCATGCATGAAACTAGGTCCTGGGACTTTCACTGTGCTTCCACGAAACTATCCCTTTCGTGGTCCAACCCTACGAGCCAATCCTGCTCATAGTCTAACCCTACAAACTCCTCGCCTGTAGTAACACATCCAAGCTTACACAACTTGGACCCTAGCACGCATGCAATCACCATACTATGGACTCCTCGCCCGATAGTAGCCGACGGGAACATCACAGTTCCTTGCCCATCGTGCGCACAACGCATGCAATCACCATACTAAGGACTCCTCGCCCAATAGTAGCCGACGGGAACTCATCTAGTTCCATGCCCATCATGCGTTCCACCACTCAAGCACGTCCCAGACCTTTATTGGACTTAGTCCATTGACCCAAGCATAAAAGAAGCGAACTTAGTCCTTTGAGTTCACTAATCAAGCAAAAGAAGATAATTGTACAGCCACACAAACCGCCTGGTACCGCCTAGACACCGCTAGGCGGATACTGGCAGAAAACTGCCCGGCGGTCACACTCCTACCGCCAGGCGCTGCGGCCCAGATTGGACCCGAAATTCTCCGTCACCGCCTGGCGGACACCACCCTGCCGCCAGGCGCCTAGCGCTAACAGTGGCCACTGCCACTTGTCTTTCACTCTACCGCCAGGCGGTTCACCTCGCACCGCCAGGCGCTATACCAGTAGCGCAATGCTACTGGTTTTTGGCACTTTTTACAGGTCTTAATAGACCCACATTTACATAATATTTCCATCACTCATTCATTCATAACTTTACAAGACATAAAATCAAACCAGAATGTAATATGTACAATTAGATAAACCCGAATCTCAATCCTCTCATCTCGATATGTCTCGCATAATACAGTACAAGAACATGCCCTATGGTGTAACTAGTAGGCTCATCACTCACCACAATACAAAGTACAGTTTGCAGTACTCTTCTCTAATTGCACTTACATCTAAGTCATACCACAATTAAATCCTTAGTCCTCCTATGTTAGTATGTTCACTTAATTCATGAAAAAAGATTTACTGACTTTTAACCCAAATCTTCCAGAAATTCCCCCCCCCTGTGACTCTCCATAACACATTTTTCAGCCACATCACCAAACGCTCTCCCCTCTGATGCGTCGCCTGGCGGTCACCCAAGTGCCGCCAGGCGGTTCATACCAGTTTCGCACACTGCCACATTTTCCAGCATTCACAGTGTTCACCACTAACCCAAATTCCTTTTGCATTAATTCTAACATATCTCCACCTCCACACAACAATCAACATTCATATCCTAATCACATTAATGTCTATTTTCAATCAACAAAACTCACCATCGCGATCAACCATGTTTTCCAATTCTAATTCCTCATGAACCCTAAATTCCCAATTCCATTATAATTTATGTATTAATCCACCAATTATAAATTTTACAATCAACAATCCATCAAATCAGTTATATTCAAATCTCCAGATTCTCCCCGAACCTCGCACACCACAAAAATACCAAGAATCAGAAGAAACTGTGTAACCCAATTCGTGTCGCGATGCAGGCGGTGCATATCAAAACCCAGAAAACAAGCGCTGGTGGCATGAGCAGCCTGGCGGTCCTTCAACCTCGCCAGGCGGTTTCTGGAATTTTTCCAGAAAACGCAGAAAAGAACAGTGAATCATCAATTTACACATTCCATTTAGTCCAGAAAAAAAACACGAACGACATATACACACATATATATATATATATATATATATATATATATATATATATATATATATATATATATATATATATATATATATATATATATATATATATATATATACAAGCAAAACAACTCCCCTAACCTGGATTAAAGCTTTCCCCGATATTCTTCTACTTCTTTCCTTGAACTCCAATTGATCTCCCTTGCCTTCTCTCAATTCAGCCCCCACTGATCCACCCACACTCTTAGTTCCTCACTGAATTTCGCATTCTCTGTCTACCTCACAATACCCTCTGCAGAAAACTTTCTTTTCCCTCACAATTAGGCTCTTTAGTGGTGTTTTAATGGTGAGTTAAAACCTTAAACGAAAAACTGCATTAAGAGGGGGAAATGACCTTTCAAGCTCACTAATTGGCTTGCTTTCCAGCTACCCCTAACTGATACTTCTGCTAGGCTTTTCCTTAACCCTTGAACTTCAAATCAAAACCAAAAATGACAAAAATGAAGTTTCCTTTGGGTCTCCCAAGGTTTGAACCCACACCCATGCACATGCCAACTCAATGCCTAACCAATGCAACCAATTCATATTTCATACTACCCAATACAATTCAATAATCATCAAAAACCTCCAACACGTTTTAATATACACAGAAATAATACAAATTTAATAACACACAAAAATAACATACATAGTACTCGAACCCAAGTCCTCTCACACAATCGAAGGACTCTCAACCACATGAGCTAGTACTTTTCCACATTATACACTCCGCATTTATTACTTTAAAGGTTCTCCTTACCCACATTTATCCAATAATTACTTAATTAATTATTTAATTTTTCCTGGGTCTTACAATAACTCCCCTTACCCAGATTCCTTGCTCCAAATGAGACCCTAGTGATTTTTCCTTATCCCCAAAGCCTCAATCCTTGCCTTCATTCCAAGACTCCCTTCTAGCACTTAATTTCTCTCCCTAGGTCAGAATTTCATTATTCTCTCTTACTCTCCTTCCTGTCGTAATCAATGACCTTCTGGTTTCTCATTCAAACTCCCCTCTCCCTCATTTTTCAGCCCAAAATAAATAAAAAATAATAATAAAAGCGAAAATAATTTAAATTAAGGGTTAATGGCCATTTACTTTAGTTTTTACTACACTACAACTGCCACCACTCTACCCTTTTAGTTTCTCAGAGAATTTTTAAAGTTTCTAAGTTTTCCACCAATTGGCAAAAATACTAAACGTGAAAAGGAACTACTCATGGCTAGCCAAGGTTCGAAGTCACATCCTTCCAATCTATCAAGCAAATGCACAACCAACAAATCAACACTTGTTTCATGCCAATTCATGCACACATAAAATGATAATTCACATCCCACAACCAAAACAGACGTGCAAGATAAAGCAACAATTAAAACACCACACTAATGGCATACACAAGACTCAAACCCAAATCCTTCCACACAACCAAGTACTCTCAACCACTTGAGCTAATATTGTTCCTTTCCCATGACTTAACAATATAAATCTCTTAGAGGTACTTCTAACCCACAATTATTGGTAATTAATTAATTATTATTTATTTAAATTTCTCGGGTCTTATATTACTGATCTCTCTAAAAAATTATACTTTATTCTCTGCCTGTTAACATATTCAACAAGTTAATTTATCTGTTCAATTTGTTGATTTCACTTGACTTGTGAAATCAGCTGATTGAATGATAATTCAGTTGATAGAAAGTGTTAATAACAGACTTATAACAGTTAACATATTAACTTGTTAAAAACCCATTTAACATATTAAAAGATTGCAACCAAACACAAGACATATATTTTATCTCAAATTGTCTTCATGTTAAGCTTTAATCTTCAAGCTTCAAGATCCTCATGTATTAGCTAGATTAAGCACACATCAAGCTTAATCAACACACCATATTCTTCAAGTCTTCATTACTTAGTCAAGTCTTCACCAATTGATCATAACCTCATCATGTCTCTATGCAATATCTTCATCAAATCTTCATTAATAAAATCCAGTTGTGTTAACACTATATCTAACACTATGGTGCAGGGTATTACATGAAGTCTCATGACATCTTTAAAGGAAAAGCCTAGCAATATTACTTACATCGTCCACTTTTTGGTAAGGTATGAAATGTTTCGTTTTACTAAAACAATCTACCACAATAAAAAATTGAATCACAACCCCTTTGGATTTTTGGAAGACCAAGAACAAAGTCCATGCTAATATCTTTCCAATGAGTTTAAGCAACAAACAAGGAGGTTTAAAGTCCTTGAGGCATTGTCTTAGACTTAGATTGTAAACATGAGATGTATCTATGAGAATGTATTTGGACATCCTTCCTTATATAGGGCAAAAAGAATTTTTCTTTAAGCAAACTAAGGGTCTTTTGTACCCCAAAATGGCCCAAAAGTCCCACTCATGTGTTTCTTTGACTATGAGCTTTCTATATGTACCTTTGGGTATACAAATTTTTCCTTCTTTAAACAAGTTGCCCTTAGCCACATAAAAACCCCTTATGCTATTTCTAAACATTCAACATAGGTGGAGGAAAACTCATAATCTTAAGCATACATTTCTGGAATGTCATCAAATCTAAGTAATTGGGCTCCTCATTTTGGAAACAAAGTATGCTTCCTTGATAAGGCATTAGCCACAATATTACTTTTACTCTTCATGAACTTAATCTCATAGGGAAATTGTTCTAAGAATTTCATTCACTTAGCATGTCTCTTATTCAACATGTGTTAGCCATTCAAATATTTTAATGACTTATGATCACTATGAATGACAAACTCCTAAGTCTGAAGGGCATACATCAAAGCATCAAACTCCTTATGATAGGGGGGTACTTGAAGGAGGCACCACAAAGTTTTTCACTGAAATAAGAAATTAGGTGACCTCCTTGCAACAACACAACACATATGCCTACACCAAATACATCAAATTCTAGCTATATTTTTTTAGAAAAATTGAACGAGGCTAGAATAGGTACAAGTATGTGAGGATTTGTTTCATCTCTTAAATGTCCTTGTTAGTGCATGATTTAAGTTGAAGGATTATATCAAGTTTTGGATAACAAATTATGATGAATAGGGACAAAAGGAAAAGATATATGTTTTAAAGGGCGATAGGCGCCACTTTCTTTTTGTGTTCCAAGTTGTCTTAGTAAAATTATGATTCTCGCTTCGTTAACCATTGGATCGGGCTAAAATTTTTACAATATTCTTGACATACAATTCTTCACTTTGACCATTGAGATTGGTGATTGGATGTTTATGGTTAGAGAAAAATATTTTGCACAGTTGTTATATTTTACGTTTCACTTTCTTGGTCCTTCAAATTTGAGAGATTATTAATTTGAGATATTGGCTTTTAGGGAGGCACTTATTTCTGCCTTTAGTTTGACTTTGGAATAAAAGAGTGATTATTTAAAATTTGTGGTTGTTGTAATTCAAAAAGGGTGTGATAGATGGAGATTGAGTGTAGTGTTGTAAGGAGTTTTTGAGATTTTTGTGATGGGAAATTTAAGATTTGTGTTGAAGTATGTGTTAGTAATGAAATGGTGGTTTAAGCCAAGAAGGAGATGGGGTTGAATTGGCTATATAAAAATTTTCGAAAGAAAAAGATCCCTATTCTTTGAATCAATTAGACCACAAAATTCGAATACAAAAGGTAAAAGACAATACACTATCAACCGATCAAAAATAAAAACAACACGTTAATCTATTTATATACTAATGAATCATCAGATTAAATTTTCAAAACCATTGGCTAAAATATTGAGAAATCATTCAGAATTTGCGAATCTCACTCAAACATGATGCTTTCTCGCACAAGATTCGTTCTAAACAATATTTCTAACCATATTACACTATCAGATTACACAAAAATGCATGCCAACACAACAAAGATTGATTGCTTGATTTTCTTAAAGTGAGCAAGATGAGGGAAAAAGAATTGGACAACTATTTTTATACTGGTTCACTCAACCTGAGCCTGTTTTCCACTATTATCAAAATTTTACAAGCCATAAACCCATATTATACTTTTGAACATGAAACACCAAGATTTTTTACTCACACAAAAATGTCAATTTTTCGAAGAATTCAAATTGACCAAGGATACTTAAGTGTACTTCTCTTGGATCATACTTTTTAACTGATTGAAATGAACAAACAACCAATTAATATACTGGAAAATAATCTAGATTAGTATTACACAACTAGCCTTTGACAAATACAAGTGATTTTTTATCGGAGATCGATCATGATGTTAGGAATTAATCAAATTTATCAATTGGTCACTTGATTACAACCAAATTTGCTTTCAAAGATTCAAACTATATATTTTGTTGATAAGATGAGATATAAAAAAAATCTACAGAAACAATTAAATCAATGTAGAAAGAAATTTTTATATTGGTTGAATCACAATGAACTAAATCTAGTTAGCCAAAGCAACCTGACCTTAACTTTCCACTACATCAAGAAATTACAAAATCCTTACAAACACATCTTTTGAAAGACAACTACAAAATATAAACTTCTCGACTCACTTATGAAGCACACACAACACAAGAATAATACCTTCTTAGAACAATGAAACCACACCAGAACCCGCAAACAATACAACGAAAAATAGTAGTGACAAAATTTAGATGTCTAATTACAACTCCAAATCCTCACAAACAATCACAGAATACAATATCTTTGGTTCTCTCTAAGGAAGTGCGGTGAATGAATTTTTTTTTAACGTGTTTTTCTTAGCTCTAGAAGAATAACACACCTCAAAGATAACTAGATAACATATAGACTATACTGACTGACATATTAAATCGATTAACAGTAATTGTCAATCGATTAATTTCACTTAAATAA
Source organism: Vigna unguiculata (assembly GCF_037176805.1). Taxonomy (NCBI): domain Eukaryota; kingdom Viridiplantae; phylum Streptophyta; class Magnoliopsida; order Fabales; family Fabaceae; genus Vigna; species Vigna unguiculata. Next base: position 8,708,669 of record NC_140792.1, on the reverse strand, counting down.
GTGAAATGAACTGATTGATTATTATTTTAGTTAATTTGGTATGTTTATCACATATCTATATGTAAAAGAAATTTAACCTATTAAACACTTATTTAACAAACTAAATAACTACAAGAAACACACATTAAACCACTAAACCTTAAGGCTAAGAAAGGATGGAACAAGTATTCAAGCTTCAAGGATTCATCAAATCTTCAAGTCTTTTTAGAACAACATTCTCCCCCTGATTTGATGAAACCAACATCCTCTATAAACTTGAAATATCAATTACAAAACAAAAACACAAGGATAACAAATATGCATAAAAGACCAATTCATTTAACTCTCCCCTCCTATTACATAACATCAACCAGATATAATAACATTAACCAAATATAAGCCAAACTAAATATTTCTTCCCCTTTGGATTCATCAAACAAAAACTAGAGACCATGAGAGAAATATTAAAAACAATCATAGCAGCACATAACAATAAACTGAAACCTAAAAAGAACGGACTTAACAACACTATAAATGAGAAAATAGAGTGTTAGCAGTCCATTTTGTCGCATAAAGGCTAAAAAAATATGTGTTTCCCCCCAATGAATTGTACAATTTTATAGGTAAAGTATGCCCAATTATCACTCAAAAATGAATCAAACAAAGGTGAAAGTAAAAAAATGTACACTATACTTTAGAACCATACAATAAAGTCAAGAAAAAAGATTAAAAACACTAAATCGAAAATACACTACTGGAACAAATTATTTGAAGGATTTTGAAAGGAAAAATAATCAAATGACTATGTGAATGTTGTATGAATTCTCTAATAGGATGAATGAACATGTAAAACTATAAAGAAACATGAATGAAAGATGCTCCAAAATGAAAAATAGAAAAGTGATAACTGTGTAAATGAGTTTGATAAAATGTGTGAATGAGTTAAATTAGATTAATGAAATGTAAATGACCTACACAAGTTTATATATGTATAACTTGGTAAAATTCATGATTAAAGAGAAGTAAAAGCTTCAAATACTCAAAATCATGTGCCAAACCAAACTAAACAACAAATGCACAAAAAGTAGTTTTTGATGACAACTATGATTATGCAAAATCTTAGAACTGATGTAATGCCTAAGTATGCAAATGTAGTGCCTAAACATGATCAAATATGATGGAAACACAATTTTACTAGTTAAAGCAAACTTGACAACAAACTAGTCAAAACAGGATTTGACAACATTTGGTACATGTCCATATTTTGTGTTTTTATTATATGTTATGCATGAAATGTTGTTTTTGAGATTTCAACATGTGTAATATGATGCAAACAAACTTTTAAAACAAAGAACTACATAATGGATGAAATTTTGGAAACTTGCTTAAACTATATTTTATACACTGTAAATGTCGTGAACAAGTTTATATAATAAAATATACATAATAAGTGCTCAGAAATTCCCAACAATCACAAATTCACAAAATCACTAGTTAGAACAAATTTCATAACAAAGAAAACTATACTCGTTTTATGCAGAATTTTGCAAATGTGGTTCTAAATGTGCAACATTACATGGATACATGATCCTAACATCTAAACATGTTTAATATGATTCTAATGAAATGCTGAAATATATAATATATGAAAAGGACTAATGCATAATGAAAAACCTAATGCAATCTAGACTAGAAAACCTAAAATCTACACAATGGGTTAAAATTTATAAAATGCATGGAATGAGGTAATTGATGGTTCTTGCATGATTCAATACACTAAAAAAAGCTTGCTAGAATTCATAACAATGCACTATAATCCCAAAATCACAAAATTAATAATACAACTAAAATGAAAAAACAAATGATGGGAAAATGTAACTATATTACCTAACTTTTGAGACGTTGAGGAATTAAACTACCAAACGTGAAACTAATTATCAAGACACATCAAGAATCATGGAAGCATATTAGAATCAATTAAAATTGGTCAAAACAACATTAAAACTAGAAATCATCATATGGATTGTGAGATAATAAAAATGATTTTTTTAAGGCCAAAACATGGTTCTTGGTCTATATTTCAAATTCATGGATCCACTTTAGTTCATGAGAACCTATTGAATCAAGTGGTTAAATTGCAGTTCTTTAAAATAATCCTATACTTAGAAATTAAATCAAGAAAAAAGAAGAAATATGAATTTATGAACCAAGCATCATTAACTAAATTTTTAACAACAAAAGAAAAATTTTGTAAATTTCTAAAATGCAATTTATCATACATGAAATTGATATCATGGCACGAAAATAGAATGAATAATGCATAGAAAACTAGAAAAACTAAAACATAAAGACATAGGAAAAAATATAGAAAATAGGTTTAATCTCCGAAAAAAAGAACTTGAATGTTGTTTGAATGGGTCTGATCTTTAATTTGATTCCTGGTCTGCAATATAGAATGAATTGGTCACATTCTACTCTTAGAGATCAAATTTAAATCCAAACCTAATCCTATATAAAATAAAAAGATCGAAACCATTCAATCATTAGACCAAAACCTGAAAAATGGGTATATAATAGTGGAGGAAAATGTAAAACAAAAATCTAAAATAAGTATTAAAAATAAAAATTGTTGGTAGTGAAACCAGAAACTGAACAAAAGGCAAGATATGAAATCTGGAATTTTTCATTGAATTTAAATCGAGTACAAAAAAGAGTTCAAGGATTACAATCAGTAGAGTAGGATTGAAGGAACTTTTGCTCACATTGTAGACTTGATTCTCCAATCCTTTTCCAACAATCAACTACTCTTAATCTCTAGGAAAAACTTCATACAAAAACTATGTGAATGGATGATTGTTTCGATGAAATGGTGGTGGTTGATGGTATGTTTTCTATCCTCCTAGATCTATTTAAAGAAAAGAAATTACATGAATGATTATTTTTTCTATTTTCTAGATAAAATGAATTTCCTAATATTTTAAGGCTCCTTTATTCAATGAATCCTTTATTCAATGCCACCTAGGATGAACTTTGACTTTGTTCTTTTTATTCTTTTGACTCATCGACTACTAGGCTCAACCATATCTTCTTCTTTAAGTTCTAAACTTTTGGAAAGACATAATAAAGATGAAGTTAGGAAAGTTAATAGAGGTTAGTTCAAATATAAAGTCAAGGAAACTATATACTAGACTAATCCTCAGGAACCCAAAACACACCATACAAAATTTCACTCTTAAAACACTCTTTTTAATATGTTTTAACTAAAACTAAGAATTTTAGACGAAAATAAGAAAATGCTCTAAAAACATAAAATAAAGAAGAGAAAGCTCCCAAACAAAGTGCTCTAAAACACCAAAAAAGTGCTCTAGAAGGATGATAACCCATGAAAACTCCTAACTTATCCTACATTTTAGGAAGTGGGTCACTCTTGAATGGCTTGAACTTTTGTGGGATCAACATGAACATCATGCTTATTGACTATGAATCCTAGAAAGACAACACTATCTTCACATAATGTGAACTTTTCTTTGTTTGAAAAATGATGGTTGTATCTTAAAGTGGAGAGAACAACCTTCAAATGACCTAAATTCTCATGAAGACTTTTCTTATACACAAGGATGTCATCAAAGTAGACTATCAATAATTTCCCCATATAATCCCTTAGGACATGATTCCTTCATCTCATTTAGATGTTAGGTGCAATAGTGATAACTGTTTCACAACAACCATTTCCCGACAAGTATCAACAAGTGTCGTATCCACAGGGAATTAGTAAGTATATTGGAATTTTAATTTTGGGTTTTTAGTTTGTGATAAAGAGGGCAAGTAAAAAAAGATAATACTAATTACATAGATTAAGTGGAGTAAGGGCTATGAATTGATTTTATCTCATCTTTTTCTACTACACCACTACCATCTTGTTTACTTACTATGCAAATCATTGAATGTCCTGAGAGTACTCTTTCTATGTAAATCTCGGTTCATTCTTGATACACTAGAACCTAAGACTTCAAACCTAGTATGATTCCTCAACTACTAGTAGTATGAATCCTTGCTTTAATGTGCAAGACTCTCTCCTCAAGCATCCCTTCTAGCTACTTAAATAAGCATCAATACAAGTATGATGATTTGATTGGACCATAGTTTGAAACCAGTTTCTCAACTCAATCCAAACCAGTTAAATAGATGAGTGATCCTATAATCATTAAGCATCAATTAAACCACAAGCAATTGAATGAAAGCAAAGATAAATACCCAAGAAGTACAAGTGAATAGAATCAGAATTAATTACCTCAAACCTGGACACGAGGGAGTTCAACTACTCATAAAATATTACAATGAAATTCCAAAAGCATCTACACATAAGATTTACACTAAGAGCACCTCCCATGTGCCTCGCGGACCCCATTCTATCATGTTGCTACATTTTTGGGTCTCCACTCAATGCCTATAATAAAGACCCAAGGTCTTTATTTCAAGAAATTTTTTGGTGGTGCTCAACCACAAGGTTACTTCACAAGTGGATTTCCTTCTCAGTTCAGCCCCTTGCCCTAGTGCTTAGCATGAGACCTTTCCTTCTTAGAAGGGTTTTCTTTGTTGCTCAGCCTCATGGATTTGGGCTCTAGGTTTCCTTGCAAAGAGGGCTTCCTCATGAGGCTCATCTCCATCTGTTGTGCTAAGCCAAAAAGTCAAAATATGTTGTCTTGTCTTTTCGAGTATTGTGGCTCAACTACATACTTAATATTTTCTTTTACATTCACAGTGAAACAACAAAATATCATTATAATTCATAAAACTTCAATTCTAAATACCTTATTATGTATCTTAAGCTAATGAGGTTTATTTTGTACACAAATAGCCCCATTTAATTCATGATAAGTGTGAATTTCAAATGGAAAATTTACTTATTCTTAACACTTATCACAACAGCCCACGTTAGCTCTTTGTTTGTCCTCAAGCAAAGTAGAACAAGACAGAATGACAAAATGATGAGTTTCATAGGTTTTTAAAGGACTAGTTTTAACATGTTGAATGCAAGAGAGGCAACAACAAAAGAATCCATCCATTTTTTAACCAATACCAACTCAAAGTAGTTCATAGTTTGGGAACCAACATAGGTTTTCACTCATGTTTTTCAATCTGGTTTATATGAATGCACTCCCCATCTTAAGTATCTTACGCCCCAAACAAACTTGCAAGCTATCATTTGATTTTGTATCTCATTTCCAAGTATTATCTACACACAATAAGCATGGATCACTATGGTCTTTCTAGAGCTTGTATCTTGGCTAGGTTGTGAAGGAACTTTGTTTTATAAGACAAGCAAGACTCAATGATAAAAAAGAGTCAAAACAGCATGTACATATCATAAGTCATTCAACATCATTCAACTTAGCTTTATTTTACTGCCTCTTTTTATGCATTTCAATTCTGATGAACTTTTCTTTCCTTTTTTTTCTTTTCACTTTTATATTTTGCACCAGATTTTTTTTCTCAACCCTTTGGATTGCATTTTTCTTTTCCTAGGGCAATTTTTCAATTAGCCTTCATCCTTTCCTTTTTATTCCAACACACATGTTATTTTTATCCTCCTTATCAATGAGAAAAGGTGGGATATTTACTTTTGTGGGCTAAGATGTGTATTTGTGAGGCAAAGGTTCAAAAATGATATTGAAATTCAATTCAAGGTAGGTTATTTGGCTCTGGGTATGAATATTCAACAAAGAACATGTCTTAATCATTTCCTTGCTTTTTCTTGTGTTAGACAGTTTTCAGAGAATTGAAACAAAAACTAGTGTCAGTTCGTCAAGGTGTTTTCACTCAGCTCTCAATTTAGTGTTTGGCTAGTCTCTCTCACTACTTAGGTACACTCATCCATGTTGATTTTTCAACTATGATTCTACTAGCTTTGTTGCTCTATCATTTAAGCACTAGTATTCCCAAAGTTTTACCTACTCTTGCATCCAAAATTTGACTTTTCTCCTTAGTTCTTGTTCCAACCAAAAGTTAAGAAAAATTTTGTATGCATTACCAAAAGATGTTAGAAAATTAAAAACTGCAATTGAAAACAAAAAATTAAAAGGTGCAAAAATTTTAAAAAGAACTCTATTTTTTTGTGGTTTCAATCTTCCTTTGCATCTGGATCTTCTGTTTAGCTCCTAGATCGAACCACCTTGTCAAAGAACTTCTCATCTTAAAATTTAGAGGCATCAATATCCCTTTTTATAATGGTTTTAGTTCTTTGACTACTTGGCCAACTTTAGTACTAGCAAGTTGATGGCCAACTTCAATACTGGCAAATTGAGGGAATTGATAACCAGCTTCACTACTAGCAATTTATGCTTATGGTTCAAGTCCTTGACTTGTTTGGATAGCTTAAGTACTGGTTAGTTATGTCTTTCAAGTGCTAGTCAAGGATTCAAAGCCCCCTAGTTCAATTCCCTTTGTTGATCAACATCCATATGTGAGGTCATAAGTCTTCATAATCTTTTCCTATAATAAATATGAAGAACGAAGTTAAGAAATGCAGGTTTAGTTTCTACTCTTCTTGCTACATGTGAAATGAGAAATATGGAAAAAGGTATAGGTCTTAGGTGCAAGGCAAAATCTCCTTAAAGCACAAGGCCCACCCAGCAAAATCTCAAATGATGATTATGTCATCTATATATCTATTTAATCAATCATCTCACTTGTTAAATAAGATGTTTCTTTTTATATTTATTAACCTTGTACTTGCTTATGCTTTTTAAAGTGTTCAAAGATCAAATTTTATGCAAAATAATTCCCAATAAAGTAGAAGTTCAAAATTCCTAGAATTTGTTTGTTTTGCACCAAAATTGGCATTGATATACTCGTGCCTCTATTGATTGCATCAAGGCATAAGGATTGTGTCCAGTTTCCTTCATCTTTTCCTTCAATTTCAACACCAAAATCTGGACTAAAAATCACAGCACCTTATTTCCCAAACTAAAAATTTTGAAAAATACTTGAAATCAGAAATCAGAATTAGCACTTTTGCAACCTGTATGTTATTTTCAAAACTACACCTTCCACAAAGCTTGAAAAAATATGTTCTAGCATTAAAATTAATGATCTTTTAATCAGGAATTTAATGCAAAAATAATCAACCCAATTGGATATCTATGGAGGAAGTTATGATCAAACAAGCAGCAAAGGTAAAGTTGTCCTCTACAGTTCATCTGGAAAATTTAAAAATAAATTGCACATCTTCAACATACCTCCAATTTTTGTTTTTACATTCAAATTAAACATCATTGAATCAAGAATGCATAGAAAAAAGAATCAGCTTAATTGGATCACTTTGGATAAAGTTATGCATCAAACAAGCAACAAAGGTCAATGATGTCCTCTACTGCTCGTCTGGCAAATTCGAAAATTTACTGCACCTTCTACAGACCTCCAAAAAATATGTTATAGCATTCAAATTAAAGATAATTGAATCACGAATGCATAGAAATAGAATTCGCTCAATTGGATGCCTATGGTGAAAGTTATGCATCAGACAAGCAAAGTGGTTAAAGTTGTCAGATTTCAAAATTACACCAAGTAGCACATTTTAAGCAGAAAAAGTTTCCCTTCATTAAGCAGCAATTACAGTAGAATTATTCTACATAATTTCAGAGGATTCATGGATCTATTGTCTCCTCTATGGGATCCCATTCCAGTGGTACAATACACAAATTTCCAAACAAGAAAGTGAAATATATATCTCTTAAGTGAGATCTATGTGAAAGCAAATCAAAAATGAAAATTAAGACTTTACAAAATGAAATACTCAAGCTTGAGAGATCTGATATTTACAAAGTACGTACATATTCACAAAAAGAATTTTGAGATCTACGAAATCCCTGAACCAAATCCCCACCAACGGCGCAAAAAACTTGATGACTGTTTCACAACAACCATTTCCCAGCAAGTGTACTAGTACGTAGTAGTATCAACAAATGTCGTATCCACATGGATTTAGTCAATATATTGGTATTTTTATTTTTGGGTTTTTGGTTTGTGATAAAGAAGGCAAGTAAAAATAGATAATAATAATAATAATAATAATAATTAGATAGATTGAGTGAAGTAGGGGCTATAAATTCATTTCATCTCATCTTCTTCTACTACACCACTACCATCATGTTTATTTACTATGCAAAACATTCAATGTCCTGGGAGTACTCTTTCTATGTAGATTTAGGTTCATTCCTATACACTAGAACCTAAGGACTTCAAACCTAGTGTGATTCCTCAACTACTAGTAGAATGAATCCTTTCTTTAATGTGCAAGACTCTTTTCTCCAGCATCCCCTCTAGCTACTTAAATACGCACCAGTACAAGTATGATGATTTGATTGTACCACAATTTGAGATCAGTTTTCCAACTCAATCCAAACCAGTTAAATAGATGAGTGATCATGTCATCATTAAGCATAAATCCAACCACAAACAATTGAAAGAAAGCAAAGATAAATACTCCATAAGTACAAGTGAATAGAATCAAAATTAATTACATCAAACCTAGACACAAGGAAGTTCAACTACTCATAAAATATTACAATGTAATTCCAGTAGCATCTATACATAAGATTTACAATGGAAGCACCTCCCACGTGCCTCATAGACCCCATTCTATCCTATTGCTACATTTTTGGGTCTCCATTCAATGCCTATAATAAAGACCCAAGGTCTTTATTTATAGAAATTTTGGGGCGGTGCTCAGCCCAACTTTTGGTGCTCAGCCACAAGGGCTACTTCATAAGTGGGTTTCTTTCTCATCTCAGCCCATTGTTTTGGTGCTTAGCATGAGACCTTTCCTTTTTGGAAGGGTTTACTTGGTTGCTCAGCCTCATGGATTTGGGCTCCATGTTTCCTTGCAAAAAGGGTTTCCTCACGAGGCTCAGCTCCATTTGTTGTGTTTAGCCAAAAAGTCAAATAATGTTGTCTTGTCTTTTCTACTTCCATGGCTTAGCTCCAGTATTGTAGCTCAATTGCATACTTGATATTTTCTTTTATATGCACTGCAAAACATCAAATAGAAAGAAAAAACATACTAACCATAAATGAGGTTGAAAGAATTGGTACACACGAAAAACATGAGATTCAATAGATTTAAGGGATGTAATATGCGAAAACCCTAGAAAAAAAGACAATTAGAACAAAATAAAGGAAGAAGAGGTAAAAGAAGTCACAGAGAGATAAAAGAAGAAAATTGAATCAAGATTGATTATAAGTGAATAAAGATAGCTAATATCATTCTCTTTCTTGTAAAAAAATATAATTTACTAAAAAAATGTTTCAACTCATTAATTATCATTTTTACTACCAATAAAAATTAACATACACTAATAATAATTTAATTAAATTTTATTCTCAAACATAAACTTATAATTAATTTAATAGAGTTATATTAGTAATAAAATATTTTTGTGAGACCTTTTTTTATCTTAAACATAATTTTATAATTAGTTTAATAGAGGTATATTAATTAGTACTAAAACAAAATTTGAGGCCTTTTTTTCTTAAACATAATTCTATAATTGATTTAATAGAGAAATATTAATAGTAAATTTTTTTTTTTTGAGGTCTTCTTATCCTTGATGCCTAAAGCAGTGCTTGCTTTACCCTTGAGCCAGCCCTGACTGCGATGATCGTAATTATCATAAGAGCACATAATTGTGTAGGTGTTGAGAAAGATGCACAACACTAGAAAAAGTAGTCAATATCCAAAATATGTTTGAGATAATTTTTTTGTCTTATGTTTTTCTTTTAAATAAAGTTTTATGTGTAAACAGTGATTTTTTTTATTGAAAATTTCAATAAAACAAGAATAAAGTTTTATTTTAACTTATGTAATTTGTATTAATTATAGATTTCATGAAGTGAAAAATTAGGATGTTACAATTTTTTTTCCCTCAACCAAGTATTTTAAGCCCAACACGATAACCTCAAGGGATCAGGCCTATTCAAAGTCTAGCTGAATTAGAAACATATATCCTTAAAATCATCGAGTGAACATGCAAACTCTTATTATCTCATCATCTCTATTAACGCCTTTGGCCTTTATCACTACTAATAGATTTATTCTTTAACAATCATGCATATCCACTAATACTTTCATTAATTAGCTACAAAATCATCACAACTGATGTCAGCTATCAAGCTTATCAACTGATTAATCAAGTTTATCAACCAGAGTCTTCATCATTTAAATACTATAAATCACACTCATATTCCAATAGCATCTTAGGCTTATTTTGTTCAACAACTTTGTTTACCTTATTCAATCTAGCTCATATTGGCTACTTTGGTTCAATAATTGTATAACATCTTATTACTTAATCTAACTTCACATCTTTTAGTATTCAACGTGTTACGTTGCTGACTTTTATTCTTATCACTATGTTATGTCCAATGAAAGTTAAACAGTAAAATAGATATTACTAGATCTACAAAAAAGTATGTTTTTCATATTAAAAGACCATTCAAAGGATAGGAATTTATTATATTTATTATCGATCAATTATTATTATTATTATTCCTAAAAAATAACTTTTATAAAACAGAATAGACTAATGAAAACTTCTTATCTATTTCTACGGTTAAATTATGAAATATTTAGGTGGGCCTAAAAGCTTTTCATGCGGGTATAGGATAATATGATATTATCACATTCTCACACACATTATTTAGTAATGCATGTCTTGTTGTGATGTACAATTTTGTTTGCTTTTGTTTCCTCATACCCTCGAATAATAAAATCAAATTGAAAATCAAGTTTCACGTGCGTGAAGATAATGCATTAGATTGTCGAGCTTCAGAACGTTTGATATAGAAGAAAAAAACATCAATTGTGGGACAATAAAATTATCTTTTGGCGGGGTCCAGCGTAGCATGTTCCTATCATCTTAATTTCACAATAATTAATATTAATAATGCTTCTTTCCCTCGATCTTCTCCGAATTACATGTTCTAAAGTTTTCACAATGAGTCAAACTTCTTTTATTTATACATAAAGTAAGGTTAGGAGAATCACAACCAGATAACGTGATGAGTTTTAGGCAACTATTTTAAGTATGTTAGGCATGGTATTAATTTCTTGATGGAGAAATTGTCGAGAGTTAGGTAAAAAAAACCATAGAGGGTCTATGTCTATGAAGCTATTAATATACACTTTAAAAAGTTATTCGATTGAAGAGATTTGAACCAACATTCTCGTTCTCTAATTTCTTTTAGGTGTAAATGCGAATTTCTTTAGATAAGGTAGGTACTGTGAATATATTAAACACGTTTGATTTGCACTTCTTATGATCTACGTTTTTGTCTAAGATCTTGTATACATGGTAAACAATGATTTTGAGGTTAAGATCATATCAGTAGTACATATATTTTGCCGATTAAAAAATGATTTTGAGGTTAAGATCAATGTAGGGACACCATTGACCAAAACATATTTATCCTCATCCTAAATCGGACTACGATTGATCGAGGATCATAAATGTTCTTTAAGTGCTGTTTGGGAATTTCTTGCAAGTTGGCCATGCTTCTAAACAAGGATTACACCGTAAACGAAAGTGACATGAAGATTATTTACGATTATTGTAATGTACATAACTTGCTAGACCCTTCCTCTTCAATTTTTTGGACACATTGTTAAGGCCAGTGAAGTTTCCAAAATGAAAGGAAATTTGATTAGAGAACACTATGATGTCCACAATATTTATGCCTCCCTTATCTTTTTCTTTCTCTCGTTTAAATTCGACATTGACAAGTTTTTAAGTTTTGTTTTGTTTTTTTGCATGAAGTTAAACAGAGAAAACGACGTTCCAATTCCAAGGAGAAATAACTTTTAAGTCTATATGTTGTATTGTACCCTAGCTAAATCAAACTCCTGGACTAAAAATTTTCTCTAAAAACCTAAATTTGTTTCACCTAAATAACTAAGTGAATGTTCAAACTTATACAGATGCAGTCACTTACCACTTCACTCAATTAATCTCTTGGAGTAAATGCATATATGAGGAGTGACCACCCTAAAGTTACATAATTAATTGAGTATATCTTTCCCCTTAAATAACAATCCGATCCTGTATGAAGATATCCTTCATTACCTTTAAAATTACTAGAGTTGCTTTCTATAACAAAGTTTGTTAAATTTATCCTATGTTCTTTAATTATACAGTTTTTATATTACCTTAAAAATATCTATCTCACATTATTGATATTTTCATTTTATTATTAACATGAAAGAATGTGTTAAAAATTTTACATTCATCAACCGAGATTATTGACTACAACTATTTTAGGATTTACTCGATGGTTATAAATTAGTCCATAGTTTAAAACAAGTCTTTTAGACTATAATTGGAACCATAATTATTATCAACTTTGAGAGTATTGTTCTTCCAATAACACTAGTTTATTATCATTTATAGGTTATGGTTCTTCCAATAATTGTAGTTTATTATCATTTATAGACTACGATCTCCCCATAATCATAATCTATTATCGTTTTAAATTTTTTTAATATTTTTTTCATTTTAATTTCTCTACTTCTAATTAAGCAATTTGGACAAAAATAGAGAATCAAGAAGAATGAGAACCGGTGGATCTTAGAACCAATGAACAATTACATATATCATTGATTATATTAAAGAGGATGATTACAATTGTCAAGAAAGAATGTGTATGTAAATAACAAAAAGAAAGTTACAAAATCATCTAGCCTAATTGTTGTACAAATAGGTTGTCCAAGTATTCCTAATGCAGTTCATTGATTAAAAATTCAATAGTTGAACAAATTTTATATAGTGCAATAAAAAAAAACTTCAATTACTACACAAAATAGACAAAAGTTCCTTTTTAACTTCACTAAAATAGATTAAGAGAGGAATGCAAACTTAGAAACATGTTTGAACAAGAACTTGAGTAACACCAATGTGAGTAGCAACATAATCATGCAAAAGGGTAGCAACAATGTGGTGGTCACTACGCCGCAAATAGCCAAACACGAGCAATAGTTTAGGATTTATAGTTAGGCGAGAAGAGAAAACAAATGGAGGAAGGAAATGAGAAGGAATGAGATGCAAACCAGAACGGATGTCAATGGGAACTATACTAAGCCAAATGAAAATGAAGAAGAAGAAGAAGAAGAAGAAGAAGAAGAAAGAAGAAGAAGAAGAAGAAGAAGAAGAAGAAGAAGAAGAAGAAGAAGAAGAAGAAGAAGAAGAAGAAGAAGAAGAAGAAGAAGAAGAAGAAGAAGAAGAAGAAGAAGAAGAAGAAGAAGAAGAAGAAGAAGAAGAAGAAGAAGAAGAAGAAGAAGAAGAAGAAGAAGAAGAAAAGAAGAAGAAGAAGAAGAAGAAGAAGAAGAAGAAGAAGAAGAAGAAGAAGAAGAAGAAGAAGAAGAAGAAGAAGAAGAAGAAGAAGAAGAAGAAGAAGAAGAAGAAGAAGAAGAAGAAGAAGAAGAAGAAGAAGAAGAAGAAGAAGAAGAAGAAGAAGAAGAAGAAGAAGAAGAAGAAGAAGAAGAAGAAGAAGAAGAAGAAGAAGAAGAAGAAGAAGAAGAAGAAGAAGAAGAAGAAGAAGAAGAAGAAGAAGAAGAAGAAGAAGAAGAAGAAGAAGAAGAAGAAGAAGAAGAAGAAGAAGAAGAAGAAGAAGAAGAAGAAGAAGAAGAAGAAGAAGAAGAAGAAGAAGAAGAAGAAGAAGAAGAAGAAGAAGAAGAAGAAGAAGAAGAAGAAGAAGAAGAAGAAGAAGAAGAAGAAGAAGAAGAAGAAGAAGAAGAAGAAGAAGAAGAGCTCATCTTTTTGTGAGAGGGGAGGAAAAGTCTGTGTTCAATAGAAACGAGAGACAATTAACTTTTGTGGACATAGAAAAAATGAATAAGTTTAAACAACGATTTTAATTGAATAATAGTATATATTTACCAATATAATTTTATAAATATCACCACTTCAATATAAATTACATTTTGGAACAATTGTAATCTATTTAAGTAGTAATTTTTGCACTAGTGATTAAATAAACATATTAAATAAATATATTATTAAATTAAGTGTAAAACTTATTTTATAATTCAGTTATGTAAATTCAACTATAGCTTAAATTGTCATACTTTTTAATGCATAATTAAAAATATTTAATTTTGGATAATGGATAAAAAATAATATTAAGGTCATATAAATGAATTTTGCAATACTTTGATAAATTGAAACATTTTAAAAAGATATTATCTATAAATACATAATAGTCAGTATCTATAATTATATATAAAGAGGATTCCTTTTTTTGTGTTCACAATTCCAACTTTATCCTTTACAATGTAATTATTTGTTAAATTTTGTTAAACTTTTAAAAATTAATGGTTACTTTTACAAGTTTTTATAAAACTATTTACTTATGTTCTTCTTCTAATTGCTCTTATTCATCAACAATTATTTTCTCATATTTTCTCCATACATTTAACTTTATTTTTGATAAATATAATTTTATTTTTTTTATTAACTTAGTAACATTACAAAATCATCAACTACTAATATAATATCATGCATATTCAAAAAATGCATACATATATATGTAACGTCCCATTTAATTATTAAGCGTAATTAAAAGAAACGTCACACACAAACAGTACAACAGCGTAGTCCTAGGGTCTTAAACACAACCCCTACAATCCTAGGCACACCACGATGCCAAAAGAAAACCAGATAAAGTTCTAACAAGAGGAGATAGAGTATTAAGGAGTCAAGCAATACATGGGCCATAACCCTAACAAAAACATGAAGTCCAGCCCAAGTAGACTATGGCAGCGAAATCATCTATCCTTTGTTGACCACGAGTGCCTCTCGCATCTGCTCCCATCAATGAATTGATGATCATCGCAGGAGTAGAAGAATAACATACAAAGCATTCAAACGAGAAAAGGGTAAGCTAGAGTCAAAACTATTTCATCAATGCAATCAGATACACATTCACAGTCCATTATACATACATCACCCAAGCATGTTAAGACCTTCCAAACAATACACTAAGACTCGACTCGACTCATCCGGATACATATAACCTTGTCGGATTCAGCGGATGCTTGCACTTGTGGTGGATACCTCTGCTCACCCCCGAGCTATGTGTTACCAATGTTACAATGAATCAATTTCCTCACACACAAGGTTAGCCCTTAATGTGTTTCAGGTCTCCTGCTACTCTCACCACAGGAGTCAGTCCGCTCTAAGTGAGACTAACTAACTCCTTAGAC
Source organism: Vigna unguiculata (assembly GCF_037176805.1). Lineage (NCBI taxonomy): Eukaryota > Viridiplantae > Streptophyta > Magnoliopsida > Fabales > Fabaceae > Vigna > Vigna unguiculata. The sequence continues at coordinate 8,693,437 of NC_140792.1, read as the reverse complement.
CGTCAGGATGCAATCCTTACCTTGAATCCCTACCAAGTTATACAGATGGGGCACCACCATGGACACCCACTAACAGGGGCCATGAAATTACGTCCCGACCACTGAAGCGCGACCTTGAAAGTCTCACCTAGAGACTCCAAGGAATTACGCACTAACACAGACCAAACATAATCATACGGCCAAGTAATACACATCATGCAAGTATATATTCATTAGGCCAACCTTTAAAGCCAATACCTTTCATGTTCCAGGTCAAACACATTCCAACTCATCATACTCCATCCATGAATATAGAATTTCAACTCATCACTTTACCATGCCACTTTAATACCAACCATTTCAATAATATCCCATGCAAAGCTCATGCCAAACCCATTATCCATAAATCATGAATCACACCACTCATGCATACTCATTTGTCTCATAATTTTAACACAATACTTAAATCCAAGCAAGCATTAACCATTCGAGGTCAAGGAAAACGATCAAACATCACACTGTCTCGCCCAGCTCCTCGCTCAGGCTGAAGGGTCTCGCTCAGGCGAGAGGTTGTCGCTTGGGCGAGATGCTCGCTCGCTCAAGAACAACGTGGGTCGCCTGAGCGACCACTCGCGTGAAGCAGCTTGGGCGAGCCCCTGTTAATCTCGCCTAGGCGAGACATGCTCGCTTGGGCGAGAAAACTAGTGCCCACCATTGTTCTCTCGTGCAACAGTCCAATATTACCACACAACCAACACAATATCATCCCATAAACTCACAGTAGCATGCTATCCAATCAAATCATGCAATATCATCAAACAATCACGAAAAAAACACAGATTCGGCAAAAACCCTAACTTCCCTTAGAATGAGTTTAACAAAGGACTTCGACTCCACAACAATGAGTACAGCCGCTCCAAGGACGATTTAAAGAGCTGAAAACCACGAAACAAACCTTAGAATGAATCTCCTACAAAACCTTAGTTAGGGAACACAAAGATATACTAAGGAAGAAGTGATACTAGGTGAAAGATAACTTACGTTGAGCAAGAAAGGGCTTGAGCGAAGCTTGACGGTGGTGAGGGATCAAACCCTAGCAGAGAAATTGACGGCTACAGCTCAAGATTCTCTGAAAGTGAGTGGCAAGTGAGGATTAGGGCAGACTTAGGATGGGTTTTATCCTTTGGGCCAGTCCTTAGGCCCACACACAAGGGGCATCCCTTTAATTAAAGGCAGAAAGGAAAAGACATTTTAATGGGCCTTACAACATACGCGATAGCGCATGTGTATACGCTAGTAATTAATAAACGTAATTAATTTAAGATCTTTTAAGCACAACATATAGAATTATTTAAATAAACTTAACTATCTTAAATTAAATTTAAATTTAAATTAATTAACATAATTTTTTAGATGCTATATTAATCAATATAACATTACCTAATTATGAGATGCATAAAATATATTTTTAATGATGTGTTTTGGTTCTGCACACTAATATTGTGTTCCTGTGCACAAATTTAATGTGCAAAAGATAAGAAATAGAGATGTCAAAATGGGTTTCAACCAGTGAGCCAACCAGACTCACCACGGGTTCGAGTAGGATTGGATTGAGAAAAATTAAGATTTTTTACAAGTGAGTTGAACTCAACACGGCTCACTTAACCCATGGGTTAAACGGGTTCGAGTCGGGTTGAGGGTGGGTTGACTCGCTTAACCCACCACATTTTTTTACAAATTGTTTTTAATTTTTCTTTAATAATTATTCACTACCCCTAATTATATAGGTTCACAATTTCATAATTTTAAATGCTAAAATGTTGCTTAATAATATTTGAATTGTTTAAATGTTTAATTAATTTAATTGTCAAGTTATATACGTTGATACTTTAATCTTTAACTATAATCTTTATAGTAAATTACTCAATCGAACTGTCTTATAAACAAATTTTTTTAAATTAGCATGACAAAAGTGTGTAATTTTTTATTTATATTTTTGTTGAATAGCATGACAAAAAATATGTAATATTAGTCATGTTTTCTTGGACTATATGGACAATTTCTTGGAAATAATTCATCATATATTGGTGGTGAGCATGATGAAGACATTGATTCTTGATTTTACTATGATTATCATCTCATGGATTGCTTAAAAAATTATTTAAATATATGAATACTTAAAAATAAATACATAAATAATTTTTTATGTGGGTTGGTGAGCCAACCCACTTAACCCATCAACCCGTGGTGGGTTGAGTCGGATTGCAAAATTTCTGGCTCACCATAAAGTGAGTTGGGTTGGATTCACTCATTTTCAACCCTGCTCATGGTGAGCCAACCCGACTCACACGGATTGGCTCACTTTGACATGTCTAATAAGAAAGAGAGGAATAAGAGGTGTTTTACGTGTATACATGGTGAGATTAGAGTATGATGTTGAAAAAATTACTAAATTATCCTCGTTACTATTAGAAAGAAAATAAAATCTTCATGTAAATAAATTATTTTTGTACATAAGCATTCAATATGTAAATATTAAATTTATTTTCATACCAAATATATCGTATTATTCATTTTGTTATAAATATTTTTTTATAATTTCAATCTTTCAATAAAATTTATAAAAATAATTCTAAATCATTTATATATCATTTATATTACTTGACATTTTGGTAATCTAACTTTTTTATCTATTAAAATTTTTCTTTAATATGTCACATCAATCAATTCAGTCACAAACTTTCACAAACTTCACTCCCTACTTTACTCCAAATTCCTTAAGGTTGTGTTCTTTTTAGAGGAAGAATGAGGGGAAGAGGGAAAGAAAGAGATCCGAAGGATTAAATGGTGAAGTTGGTATTGTTTCTTTTAAGGAATTCGGAAGTGATTTTAGAATGAATCATAGAGAAATTTGTAAAAGTTTGTGATTGAATTCATTGATATGACATATTAAAAAAGACTTTTAATAATTTAAAATTATATATAAATAATTTAAAATTATTTTATATATTTTATTGAATGACTGAAAATATAAAAAAAATTATTTATAAAAAAAATGAATAATACAATATATTTTGTATGAAAATAAATTTAATATATAAGGTGGAAAATAATTTATTTACATGGAAACTTTTTTTCTTTTTAATAGTAATTTAGAAGTAATAAAGTTTTATTATAACCATAATAAATTATTATTACAGTTAATATAAAATTAAAAAAGTGAACTGAAACGCTAAACCACATGTAGCGAAAATTAAATAATGAATAGATAATTTTGTAAATCTAGTTGTGTCACCATCTAATCATCTTCGACTATCACTTTCAAAAGAACGCGCTACTCACTCTTTAATCATCGCTTCTCTTGTGAATAGTACATCCACCCAAAAAAACACAATATAAAAGAAACAACACCAACTTCATCATCTAATCCTTCTAATCTCTTCCCCTTCCTCTCTCTCAAATCAATCTATAAAAAAAAACACGGCCTTACTCCTTGCTGTTTGAAATGATGGGAGAAAATTAATGAAACTTGTTTGGTTTCAAGAGTCACAAATAGATTTAAAAGGAAATAAAATATTATCATCCTAGATGAAAAAAATTTTGCGGAAGAGACAACACCTATATTTTTACTTAAATGTCCATAAGTTTTCTTTAAATTCCAACTTAGTAATTATACTTTTACTTAAATGCCCAATATTTTTCTTTAAATTCCATAATACCCCGTATTTTTTACCTATAAAAATAATGCATGTATTTACATTTTTTTGAATAATTAATAATAATAACAATAATAATTAATAATAATAACATTAATTATATTATTGTTAATAATATTAATGACAGTAGTAACATTATTAATAATCATAATGAAAATTATTATTATTACAATAATAATACTAAAACTAGTAATAATAATACTAATTAGTAATATGTATTAATTTTTTAATCTAATAAACTACGTCACACCTACAGCTTAAGCTAATTAGTAATATATATTATTTGAAAATTATTAGTTTAGCTTTCATGATTAATTGACATAAAATTGTTTTAATCTAATTTTCTTTTTTTTATTGAAACTACAATAATAAATTTACTTATTTTTTATTGTTTATTTATTTATTTTATTCAATTTGGTTTATTAACAGATAAATCAATTTGACTTTTTTTATTTTTAGATCAATCTAATTCTAGTGATGCTAACTACCAGTAAAATATTTTAATCATTTGTCATTGATAGATTTAGACTAAAGGTACTTAACATATTACTAGTGCAAAATGAGCACGTTACCTCAACTTTAAATATTGGTTGAAATATAACTTAAAATATATATATATATATATATATATATATATATATATATGCAATTATAATATTTGTAACTTTGCTAAATTGCTCTTCGTAATCGACATAAAATGCATTTGTTTTCTGTGTCAATTAACCTCATAATTAATGTACAATATTGATCTTAATTTATAAAGAGTTCTTAAAATTTTCAATATTTACTCTTCTCTCTCTCTTTTCTAATAATAAACTATCATTAGTAATATATAACTAAAAGTAATTTTTAAAATATTTATATTATATACATTTGACACTTAAAATATTTATATATCGATAACAAAATGTTTAACACTTCCAAAATATGATTTTTGAAGATTCCATCCGTCCAAATCTTGTCGTAAACACGTCTCATGCATTGTCTCACCGCAATGTGTGTCAACGTGAGCCTTCTTGTTTGGCTCTTCGCCACTTCAGACTTGTCTTTCTTGTCCCTACACAGTCCTGCGCCGCTAGACATAACCCTCCGCCTCTTCAGTACCATGTGGTCGCATCTTCTACCTACTATGTATATTAATTTGTCCCCTCCACTTGTTTCATTATGAGTTATTTGTATAATATATTAATTAAATTACTTTGTTGTAAAATATTGATAGTTTAAATGTTTTAACATAATGAAGAACTTTGTTTTTTATAAAATTAATTACTTTTATTTTATTCAAAAATTTGAGATAATTTACAATAATTTGGTAGTTTATGTTTAACTATTCTATTGTGTTCACAAAGCGGAACAATTTAGTTTAAAAAATGTAGAATTTATTTTTTCAGCAAAAAAGAATAAAATATAAAAAACATATAGATGCTTAAACCTTTACACACATAACAGAGCTTACAAAAGGGAAAAGATATATGGGTCAGTCAAACCGATACTCTTACAAATTTTTCTCTCACAAACAACTCAGGTTCAAAAAATATAAAACTTTTAATGCTGGTTATATCAATAATCAATAATTAACATAAAATTTGTTAATCTGGGTTAATTTTTCATCTTAAAGTTGATTTTTTTTACATCAATAAACGATGTAGAGAAAAAAAAACTCTCTCTTTGATATTAATTAAGGAAAAATCAATGTAAAATAAAATTTTACGTCAACTTTTAAATCATCTAAAGATAGTTTTTTTTTTTTTATGTCATCCATTTCTACGTGGGTTTTCAACTTGATGTTAAAATCTAATTTTACATTACCAAAGATAAAAGTTTAAATTGATTTTTAGAAATTATTATTATTACATCAATCTGAAATTAAGATGCACTTACAAGGATTACGGATTTAGAAGGTGCATGGTGGGAATAAAATTTTACATTCTTTTATCGTTACCAAAGACTACAATGCTCAAATTCATCAAATTACTATAACCTGAAATGAATCTAAGGTCATCCGTAAGCATGAATTGATCACAAACCTAATAACCCTTAATATATAAGAATGAGATAAATCGTCAATTATTACATGATAATAATTGATGGAGAGATATCTTATTCTTGAATACCATCACTAATTGATTAACATAACGAAAATATTTTCTTGATACCTTAACTGATGACCAGGCTCTTTAATCTTGAACAAGTATATCAACTACGCAATTGTATACAATAATACGAAAATTGAACAAATAATAAGTAATGGTACTAATTTTTTTCATTTTTCACTAAACATATAGACGTAAATAATAAAAGAAATTAAGAGAGGTGCTAAAGAACTAGTTGATTGAGAGAGAAAGTGAAAGAAAAAAAAGAATAGGGTTAGGGTTAGGGTGAGATAAAAAGAGTTTGTCCCCACAAAGCAGAGGATAGAAAAGAAGGGTGTGTGTGTCTGCACTAAAAGTTGACACTAGAAGACACAAATCACAAGTGTCTGCTTAGCAGGGTCCTTCTGTGTGTTGATTGGATTGGCATCCACAGTATATTCTTCAACATCCACTCAATAATAATATGCTCCTTTTGTATTTCACCTCAAATTCAAACCCCTGTGTGTGGGGTACATAACTTTGTCTCTTTCTCACTTACCTCACCCTTTCGGTTATTAATTGCATTGATTGGACACCCTTTCATACAATTCAAACATGAAATCAAATGATGGAACCAACATACGTACACTCCTCTCTATTTCCTAACCCTTATCCCCCCTCTTCACTCTTATGTTCATAGAATTAAACCCTAGACACTTGAAAATCACTGTCACTTCTCTACCCTTTTATATTTGATCATGACTAACCTACCTAAATAGATAGAGATAAGACTTGGCCTTATTTCTATGGAGCGTTTCTCCTTTTTCCCCCCCTTTTAGGTTCATCCAAAGTAACGGATAAAACAGATAAAAATAAATACAAAATTAAACTATTAATATTAAGTAAAAAAATAAATTATGATAAGTGTTCTTATGTCAAATTCATTAAGTTATATCTTTAATTGAGATAATATTATATTAAGATTAGTTATTGCATTTAAAATATTATGTCATGAGAATGCAACTATAATTTTAGTCTCACTTTGATTAGTACCGATAAAATTTAATTACGTATAAACATGAAGACCTAAAAATTTATTCTCTTTAAAGTTATGGTTTAGAAGTGATCATTTATGTGAGTTAGGTTTAAATTTTATTGGTGCGAGTCTTTTTAGTAATTTCTCTCTTTAAAGATTTATTAATGGTATCAAAGGAGATGGTAAGTGTTTTTGTGAAAACAAATAAGAGATATTAGAGAACACAAATAATGTCTTATCTTAATCCTCGGCCTCTCGAGTTGGTTCTTTCTCGGTTTGCACATGCCATCTGCTAGCGTATACGGTCTGTACCCTTAGGGGTTACCTATGGAGAGGGCTCCGACGATCAAGTCAGCAAAAAAGTCTCTCAAAGTCAAATATTGGATTAGGGAATTAATGAAAGCGTACGCCTTAATTGTTGGGATCCACGTGTATTTATAAGGTTATTAATTATGTCTGTCATCCTTATAGGTTGGGCCAGTGTTTGGGTTCTAGATGGGCCTGGGCTTGGCCCAGGCTTTAGGTTAACGTATGTTGGTATTAAGGGCCTTTTTTTAATGATATTCTAAGTTAGGTGTTATCAGTTTATTACACAGTCCTTTACAGTGGACGGTTTGGGCCGCTATGTTCTACTTGAAGGGTTATCAATTTATTAATTTTATTTGTGGGGTTATGTCTAGGCGGTCTTGGCCGTTTACTTGTCTTAGTCCGCCTAGGTATAGTAGTACACTAAGTCTTGGTGATCTACTCATATTAAGTTTAATATGGTTCTTATGTCGAAAGTTTTTCTGGCAAAGGGTATAGGTAATTATGTTTTGTTAAGATGAAAGAAAGGGATATTGATCATTCTTGAGAATACTTATGCTTGAGAGAAAATGTATCAATGCAAAAGACTCACCTTTGAGGGAGAAATTATTAAGAATGCAAGTGTGAATTTAAGTCTCAAAAGTTGGCTACCTTATAATAAGAAAGACTCACAAATTTATTGTAGTAAGGTTTTGAGTTTAAAGTCGTGACAATTTGTTATGTGGTTTGGATTCAAGTCTCATGGATGTTATATCTTCTCAATAAATTTTCTCTTGGATAAACCCATCATTTTGAAACTTGAAACTCTTATCATAGTTTTAACCTTAACCTTAAGAAACACATATAAAAAAAACTAAATTTAAATTATTCTTTATTTCAACTCATGTAGGATTATTGATTTTACTATAATACTAACTTTATTTGTTATTTAAATTTTTTAGTATTGTTTCCGTAATTATTTATTATTGTCATTATAATAATAAATAATTAAGTGGAGTGCGAAGTTAGTTCAATAGTAAATTTGAAAAGAATGGTGAGAGAGGTTGTAGGTTCAAGTATCACCCCGCTAACACTTGAAAGTTAAGATCGACTTGAAATTTTTTGGAAGAAAAAGTGGAAGATGTTTAGGGTTCAATTCTCCCACTAACAAAATAGTAACACCAACATCTATTGATAAAAAAATAAATAACTAAGTAAAAAATCATAATAATTATGTTAAAATCATAATTAAATTATAGTCTTACCATTAATGTAACGTCCCAATTAAATAGATAATTCTAATTAAAAATAAAATGTTGCATACTTAAAATATCCAAAGAGTACGAAGTTTGTGGTATGAAAGTTTACAGTTATCCAATCATACCCACACTGGAAACAGAGGCACTACATTGCCTAGAACAAAAAAAAGAGTGGCTCAAAAGACTCACCCATGCACAGGGAGATTACAAAAATAAATAAAGCTTCTTCAAACGTAGGCTCAATTGTGAGCCCAATACCCATCCATGATCAAGCTGCAGCATCCCCATTGTCACTGCAATTGCCAGAGGTTCCCACATATGCTCACATCAATAAATTGATGATCATCGCAAAAGGAGAAAAACCACACACAAACACACGAGCAAACAGAAGGGTAAGTTAGAGTAAAAAGATTATTTTATCATACAACTAAACATGCGATTCAAAGTTAAGAATACATATTAGTCATCCAAACATGTGATAGCAAACAATTTAAGACTTTAAGACTCAACTATTCGGATACATATAATGAGGCACCACCACGAAACCTTACCAGGAGGGTCATGGAATTACATCCTAACCATGAGGCACCACCACGAAACCTTCGTGGAATTACGTCCTGGCCGTGAGGCACCACCACGACACCTTCATGGAATTATGTTCTGGTCGTGAGGCACCACCATGAAACCTTCGTGGAATTACGTCCTTACATGAGGTACCATCATGAACTCTCACCACGAGGTTCATGGAATTACATCCATTAGATGAGGCACCACCATGAACTCTCACTAGGAGGGTCATGGAATTACGTCCTACCCGTGCCTTATCCATGTTTTACCAACAATCATAAAGTTCTCATGCATACTAATTTCATGCCAATATTCAACCACCCAACAAACCATGATCCATACATTTTCTCATACCAAGCTCATAAATTCCAGTCCATAAAAAAATCAGTTACTTCATGCATATTCACATATATCATACTTTAAATAAAGTCACTCAATCATACAAATGATCATCAACCAAGAATAGAGGAAAAAAAAACAAATTCCTGAACCAGTCTCGCTTAAGCTATGGACCCTCGCTCAGGCGAAAGAGGCCTTTCGCTCAAGCCACAAGCCCTCGCTTAGGCGAGACTATCACAGAGAGCCCTGTAGGATTCGCGAGTTCTCGCTTGGCCGAGCCCTCATCGCCTAAGCGAGACCACTCCTTGCCCAAAGGGGAGGTCCCTCGCCTGAGCTACAACCAAGCGAAACACAGCCAAGCTCTCACGAATTCTTGCTTAGGCGAACCCCTCTCGCCTAAGCGAGATGACACCTCACTCAAAACAAAAGCTCTCTGCCTGAGCGAGGGCTCAAGTAGGAACTTGGGCCAGCTTCTGCTATTCTCGCCTAGGCGAGACCAGCTCGCTTGCGCGAGAATATCAGTTCTCGCCACTATCTCACGCATACAAGCCAGATTCAATCGCAGGAGCACGCACCATACATTCCTTACACCATCAACAACACCATACAAGCATTTAAGCACACAAAATAGTCCAATGTCAGGGAAAATAGCATAAAAACACGAAACTCTAACTTCTCTTACCTGGAAAGTGTTAGCAGAATATCCCAACACCTAAGCAAATGAGTACGACAGCTCCCGGAGCAAATTCGCGAGCTGAAAATCGTAGAAGAGAACAAGGTTGAACTTGCTTGACACGAAGTAGCGGCAAACCCTAAGCTTCTGTTGAGGGAACAAGGAGAGAGTAAGGGCACTGATCTTTCAAAGTGGACAAAAAATGAGAGGCTTAGACTGATTTAGAGGTTTTGGACACTTTATGAACTAGCCTTAGGCCCAACTGACGGTTAACATAAGGCGGCAGAATTAAAGTGGACCTACGGTTAACATAAATATTAATGAAATATACAATATAAGTATTTGTATTTTGTTTCTTCTAAAATACTTATTTATATATTTTATTTTCGCTTCTGACGTCTATCTTTCTTTCTTTGTTTTATTTTATTTTTCATTTCTCCGCGTATTTTTCTGTTCTAATCTTTCTATCGCGAATTGAAGCGAACATGAAGTTAATTGGGTTGGAACCGTTTTCTTTTTAAGAGGTAAAGCATATGCCATGTTTTGATTTTTCATTGAGGGGACAAACGTGTTGTACCTAAATGTCTCAAACCTCGTGGTACAATGCTTTTTTGCAGTGGAGAATTAACTGCTCTTTTTCTTTTTTTAATTAATTGTGGAATAAAGGGTAACGTGTGCCAATTGTTTTTTGTAACTTATTTGTTCTCAAAAAGTGTTGGGTGTTTGAGTTTAGAGGGAATCTACACTTCGGAGAAGAAGGACAGAGGGAGAGGACGAAAGTAATTTCGGTGGTTAAATTTTCTTAAAGTGAGGGCATGCTACCCACCCACGTGTTATGCGAGTGTGTTAACCATGATAATAAATTAATAAAAAAAATTGAAGCTTTGTTGTGATATGTCCCGAAATTATTACTTATTAGTAATTTGTTAATTTGTGCACATATTAAAAACAATAATAAATGTATTATTTAGTGAAACATTTTTATTAAAATGAAATTATTCTTTATTCCGATACATTTGATAGTCTCCGGATTTAAAAGTCAATGCCAAAGACAAATTCAGCTTTTTATTCCAAAATATTTTAGATACGGTAAATGACTTTAATAAGATTATTTCAACAAATTTAAAGTTGGAACAATACATGTAATTACATATACTATATATATATATATATATATATATATATATATATATATATATATATATATATATATATATATTAATGTAATTTGTTTGAAGACAAATAAAAAATTCTATTACATTGAAAATTAAGAACATAAATGAATTGAAAAAACTAAAACTAGACTCCTTTTGAAATGAGCAATTGTTTTCTAATAAAGTTTTTTTTTAATTACTCCTCTTCTATACACCAAACCTTTCGTCTTTGAAAAATATTCATATTACCCTAATATTTTCATAAAATTATTGGTAAATTTTAGAAAAAAAATGCATCAAGTAATGTTTGATGGCAAAAATTTTAGATATTTATTTATTTATATTAAATTCGTACTTGAAATTTAAATTTTAACTTTTCTTAGATAATATTTGTATTCTCAATTTCTATTATTTTTATTTGATATGTATTGTTCTTACCATCTCTTCAAGGTGGACTGACTTGATGACTAATGTGTGGTCAAACTCTGAATTACCACGAGGGGGAAAGTCACATTCAAGGACTCTTGCGCTCAAGTCAGCAAGATATTTTTTAGTGAGTATTTGAGTAAAAATGATTATATGATGAGAGTATTCTCTATGATAACATATATTTATAACTTTTTTAGGCTTAGAACTAACCATTGAATGAATTTAATTATAATAAATGGACTTTGTCTATATCATATAATATCAAATATATGCTTAAATATTAGGTTTAATTTGTCTTTGTCTCCATTTTTGCATGACAATCTTAAATTAGAACCTGTATTTTTATTTATCTCACTTAGGTCCATATATTTGAAAATATGATATAATTTGGTCATTTATGTTGGTACAATACTAACAACGTTAGAGATGTGTCATGTGTCAATTCATGACTTTTTTTTAATTTTGAAAAAAATTGTCACATGCCAAATCAGCGTTGTGCCACGTTACCGTGACAATGGGATGTGACAGTGATAGTGTCACGTTTTACTATCAGTGCTAAATGTCATTGTTTTAATTTCAATTTAGTCCTTATATTTGTTATTCTAATTCAATTTAGTTCCATTTTTTTTAAATGGAGCAATTTCATCTTCTCTAAATTGTGATTAAATTTAATTTGTATATAAATATTATACTCATATCTTTATTTAAATTTACATTTTTATTAAATATTTGTAGAATTACTTTTAAACCAACTCTAACATTTGTATAGAATAAATGTTATACTGGTAATATTTTTTTATAAATTTATATACAATTATTTTAAATATAAATTCAAATAAAAATTAATATTAAAGTATGATGTAATAAAATATCAATATTGTTCTGGTCAAGGAATGAATGAACCTTAAACCGAAAACAAAAGTAAGGAAGTATCTCAACCTTAGCAAATAACGCTCAGGCCAAAATAGTTGCCCCTCCTTGGTTGCGGGAATAACATTCTTATTTATAAGTAAATCAATTACAATTTTCATATATATATATATATATATATATATATATATATATATATATATATACACACACACACACACACGATCATATCTTCTCAAATAATGAAACTAAAAGATAATGACTAGTAAATAATGATGATATCTCCTAAGCTAGTTTATATTTACCGAATATGGGAGAGATAACATTTTATTGAGATTCTCCTATATTCCCTCGAATATTTATCGAATCTCATTATTTTAGAATGTTCCATGTTCTTCGACCTTCTCGAGATAACTTTCATCACATGACTTCTTATTATAACCTTGGCTCTATGGAGATATCCTTCTATGATTGAACCTCCACCTGGATTCTTGCAATGACCTCAACTCTGTGGAGACATCCTTCTATGATTGAACCTTCAACTAGATTCTTGCAATGAGCTCGACTCTATGGAGAAATCCTTCTATGATTGAACCTTCACCTAGATTCTTGCTATGATCTCAATTCTACGGAGACATCTTTCTATGATTGAACCTTCACTTGGATTCTTGCTATGACCTCGACTTTGTGGAGACATACTTCTATGATTGAACCTTCACTTGGATTCTTGTTATGATTCGGCTCTGTGGGGACATTCTTCTATGATTGAACCTTCACCTAGATTCTTGCAATGACCTCGGATTTGTGGAGACATGTTTTCTTACTTGAATTGTTGCTTGATTCCTTGGCCTACTGAATACCTTGATTTATTGGAGATCTTCTTCATCCGGGAGGGCACAAATACAAACAAATTTAAAATTTTTAAACAAAACTTAAGTAAAGTTCGATGTAAAATATAAATAAAAATAAATTGAACCATGTTAAAAACATTTAATAGAAATATCAATATAACATCTACATTAAAATATTTAGTGAGACACAAAATTAACCCATTTAAAAAAAATAGACTAAATTGATTCAAAATAACAAATACAAGAACTAAATTAAAATTATGACAATGACACTTGGCCTTGAAAGTGACACGTGGCATTGTCACTATCACATCACATTGTCACCGCCACATGACATGACATTGACTTGATCCATGGCAAATTTAAAATAAAAAATAAAAAAACAATTAAAAAAACGAATTCACATGTTATACATATTTAATATTGTTAGTACAATGCTAAAAGAAATGACCAAATTATAACACATTTTAAAAAATAGGGACCTCATAGAGACAAATACAATAGAGGGACCAATTTGAAAATTTCGTACAAAAATGAAGACCAAAGATATAATTAAACCTAAATATTATCTTTCTTTTATTTCAGAGAGGTTAATATATCATATAAATCTCACACTTAGATCTTATACTTATTGAATCATTTTGGACCTAACAATAATATGGGTCGAGTAAGTAGGTTTGTAACTTGTTTCAATTATAAAGTAAATAGAATGGACATGTTGTTGATATTCTTTTTTGGCTTTATATATTTTTTATTTAGGTGATGATTATCTATTTTGTGCTTGATTCAAATTTCATTAATAAATTGAAATTTCATATCAATTAAATAGAATTTATGAAAATTAAATAAAAAATTATTGTCAACTAGGAAAATAAAAAATATTATTCAATACAAATAATAATGATTTTAAATGAAACTAGAACAAAAAATGTATTTGTGACAACTTATAATATAAGTTGGTTTTATCGTTTATCATTTAAGTTTTTGTTTTGTTTCTATAAAGACCTGAGGAATTTAAATAATTGAAAAAGTAATTACTTAATAAATGCGAGAAGTTGGAGTATTTATGGCATTTAATACTGACTTTTATAATGTTGAAAAGTATTAGCTCAAATGGTTGAAAGTACTAGGTTATGTTGAGAGGACTTGGGTTCGAGTTATATGTATGTTAAATTGTATATTATTTTGTTAATGTGATTGATCACGAGGAGTGATAATATAATCCTAGATTTCTAGGAATTACCACGAACATGAATTGGTTGAATTGGTAGTGCACTTGCTTTGTAATTGATTGGTGAATTGGTAGTGCACTTGCTTTGTAATTGATTGGTTGTTTTCAAACCTTGTTAAAAATGAATTAAGCTTTCTTTTTGACAAATAAAAAAATTCTTTCTGCCATGAATGTGAAAGGCCATAGAAACCCTAGTGTTCAAGTGTAGCCAAGGGGGCTGGGAAAATAACCAATAATGGTCATTGAATAACTATTAAGTAATTTTTTTAATTAATTTCGTTTTTGTGGAGTAAAGGGTGATTAAGGGGTAGTAATTTAGAGAGAGAAGGGAATTAGAGGAGAGTGATGGACTGCAATTTTGTGTGGAGTTTGGGCAGAGATTTTCCAGAGGATTCGAGCTGCTTTCAAGAGAGGGTTGAGAGCTGTTGGTTGGAGAGGCCAGCAGAGGCTATTGGAGATCAAGCAAGAAGTGTTAATTGTCATTGGGGCAAGAATTTTCATGTAAGGGGAGCTGCTTTCGTATGATTTTTATTCGATTATATTATATTATGTCTTGTTTTGACCAAAATTGCATGAAGTTCCTTTTGTTTACGCTATTTTTCGTAGGTTTCTGGGTTTCCGCCCAGAAATCGCTTGGCGGTCATGAGTGTGCAGGCGATGCACCAATTTTTCCCAGTTTATTGTAGAGTTGTCAAAATGGGTTGCAACCCGCGAGCCAACCCGACTCACCACGAGTTCGGACCGGATTGGGTTGAAATTTTTTTACAAATTTTAATACGGGTTGATTTTTAACCTGGTTCACTTAGAACCCAATTCACCTAGGTTGGGCTAGCTCACCAACCCGTAAATAAACGGTCACACAAGTGATTTTTATTAAGTTGGGCTTTACTTTGGGTCATGTTAGGTTGTTTTTTTAGCCAATACATAGATAATTTGTATTTTTGTGATTTTGGTTTGTATTTGAATTGTATTAAAGTTTATTTAGATTTTAATTAGAATTAGAATTTAGTTTTAATTGAAAAAAAATAAAAAAAATTGTATTTTTTTAATTAATTGAACCCGTGAACCAAGTCGTTTAACCTACCAACTCGTGGTGGGTCGGGTCATGTTTGAATTTTTTTTGGCTCGCTAATAAGTGAACCGGGTTGGGTTGGCTCACTAAATGATGAACCTGTGGTGGGTCGAGTCAGGTCGGATCGGGTTACCCGTTTTGATAACTCTAGTTTTCTAGGTTCGGCTATGAACTACATGGCGGCTATGAATACCCGCCAAGCGATGTGAGTTTGAATTGTGTGGTTTGGCTATTTTTTCGATGTATTTATGATGTCTTAAAATTTCTTGCGGAGTATTAGGCATGAGTGACTTTGTGATGGTATATAATTGATATTAAACGCAATTGGTTATGTGGTTTTCATGATGAATTATGAATGTAAGATATTGGTTTTGGGAAAAAGTAATGATGATTCTGATTACCAGTGTTAATTGCTATATGAATTGTAAACATGACCTGTGTAATGTGTTCCTCATGTTATCTATGAATTTGGGCTAATTGCATGATTGGAGTGGGTTGGGATAGATTAAAAAGGTTTGCGCCGAAACGAAAAAAACTGGGATTTTACCCAGAAACTAATATGTCGCCTAACGATGCATGATCTGGCGCCAGGCGATAGCGGGAATTTTTCCAGTATAGGATTCTGACTGGGTTGAATGCAAAGGTTAAATCTCATGGCCATTATTGTAGATTTAGGTGACGAGAAAAGTGTACTTAAACTTGGTGATTGAAATGAGTAATGAAGAGAATATGATGTTGATTATTCTAATGTGTAAGTGGAAATTGATATTGAATGGTAATTGCAAAGGATTGTAATGGTGTAGTTGGAATCAATATGAGGGTTAGAGTGAAATGTTGAAATTCTAGATTTTGATTTTGGTGATTTTATTATAAGCATGATTGTGAACTTTAAGAGTCGTTGTTAGTTGTATGAGAAATGAAGCTAAGTGACCTATAAGTAGGAATGAATGTATTACTGGGAAGAGAGTAAACAATGCATTACAATAAGGTGAATTGTGCATTGTGGGATGTGCTGCTATATATAAGTTATGGATGTGAGTTATTCTTGATTGGAATAAAGGGTTGGTATGGTTCAATTTAGGGAATCTATGTTGACCTTGAGTAGTTGAGATATAGGTGGTGTAGTAATGTAAAAGTGGACTGTGGCATTATGATTGGACATATAGATTGCTAAACTGGAATTAAGCATGAATAGTTAAGTTAGGAAAATCTTTTTCTCGAGTGCTAAACCAATAACTGGCACGCTACTGGTATAGCGCCTGGCAACACGGTGAAGGTCACTAGGCGATAGGGTTTCCAGGTGTGAACTGCCAGGCGGTACTCCTTTAGTAGTGAGTTTGGTTTTCATTTGGCGCTTGACAACGGGGTTGTTTCCACCAGGCGATCTGCGCAGGATCTTCGCCTAGCGGCGCTCAGATCGCTCCAGGTGACAGCGCTGTGGGTAGTGGGGCTTCTTGTTTGCGTTTGTGTGTTGTGATGTGAGACTTGGATAAGGAGATGTTGTATCATGAGCGGGTAGGTTCATGGTTAGTGGTGAACACGTGATTATATGAGTGGGGAGGTTCATATCTTGATACTCTTGTGTGGGGATACGAGCGGGGAGTTTCGTATGTTCCGTGCTCACATTTGAGAGATGCTGCAAGCGAGGAGGTTCGTAGCTGATGGATCACGTGTGTTAGACTACGGGTGGGGAGGTCCGTAGATTGTGGAATCCCTTGGATGAAGGTGAAGAAGAGAGCTCCATGGAAGCAAGGTGAATGATGAAGGTTGTTCTCAGAATTTGGAGTGAAAGGTGAGTAATGAACTATATCTTAGAGAAGATAAAGGAAGGTGGCTATAGGAGATGATTCAATCCTCTAGCTCAAGTGACTCTCAAAAGGCAATAGGAGTGGAGTACTCTCAACACTAGGCATCTATTACTTAGAATTCAAGAGTGATTACAATAGCCTAAAATTTAGGCTTTTATATGAAAGCAAATACACATAAGCACTCTTAGCCCTTGGATGAGAAAGGCATTCAATCTTGGCCGTGGAAGATGGCTTGGAGAAGGAGCAATTCTCACGACCATTGGATGATGCCTTGGAAAAGGAGGAAGCATTCCTAGCCCTTGGATCCGTGAGGTGTAGGAAGGAATGTTTATCTCCACTTAGTCCACCTTGGACCTTTGGTAGCTCATGGCCAAATCTCCTATTAGGCTTAGTCAAGCCCAATTTTATCAATTCAACTACACATTGTTTGACTTATTATTCTAAAAAACAAGGCCTAAACAATGAGCCAATCTTATTGTTATTCTACTGCTCGTTGATACACCTCTTCAAATCTTCACATCTTCTTTGGCACATATGAAGAGTGTGAGAAGCCCATGTGGATTTAGGCCATCTTGGATGAAGCCCAATTGGATCTTTTTTAGCATGTCCCTTGTTATTGGGCCTCTTGTTGGGCTTGGACTTGAAGGTGTACCTTGGCTTGATGCTGGGCTTGTTGGGGTCACATCAGTAGAGTTGGACTACGAGCGGGGAGGTTCATAAAGGCAAGACCACGAGCAGGCAGGTTTGTGAAAGCATCATATATCCTGAATCCATGGTCAATTACTTGTGTGACTTGCAGGTTGAAAAGCCTTGGGTATTAAAGTCTTGGCCAAGAACTAAATAGAATAAAATAGTTGGGTGTATCTTGATTTTACTAACTTATATGTTAATTATTTATGAGTTTGCCCTTTCTGTTTGTGTTTGACAATGATCATGTGACTTGTCACACGAGAGCATATGATATTCCAAGAGATGTTGTTGTCGCACAGCAATAGAGAGAGGGCATATGACACTCACATTAATAAGCTATAAATCAATTAAGAATACGACTTCAAATGTCAAGCATTTCATGTTTTGGCTATCCTTTTATGAGAAAGCTCCGATTTTTTTACAACAATGGGTCGTTTTGACTCATTTATTATAAAAGTGGGTTAGTTTACACACTAATTACATCACATGGTCAGATTTTTTACAAAAATGAATCGTTTTGACCCGTTTATTATAAAAATTGGTCAGTTTACAAATTAATTACATTGTAGGATAATTTATTAACCATTTGACCTTTTTTATTATTTTTATATAATTTCTAAACTCTTATATACTTTTTCAAAAAATAAATTTTTAATAATTTGATTAAAAATATTTTAAATAAAATTTTATTATTGTAAATTTTATAATAAAATGTAATAATAAAATTTAAAATATTAAGTTTAATATATCAAAATTTTAATAAAATTTTATTTAAAATATTTTTAATCAAATTATTAAAAATTTATTTTTAAAATAATATATAAAACTTTAGAAATTATATAAAAGTTAGAAAAAGATAGAGAAAAGTCAAATCGTTAGTAAACTGACCCTGCGATGTAATTAATTAGTAAACTAACCCATTTTTGTAATAAATGGGTCAAAACGACCCATTTTTGTAAAAAAACCGAAAGCTCCTTTGAGTTGGGTGCAACCTTCCTTTACCACTCCTTCCACTCATCTTATCGAGTTTCAATTTGCTTTCTCCACACAAGGTTTCATTTTTGAAAAACTCATGTGATATAGAATTGTAATGCTCTTGCTTTTGAGGGAATTTTATTAACACGTGCCTTTTCGCGTACTTTGTGTATAACATCCTCTTCCACAAAGCCCAGCCAACACGTAATTAACTTGTGTTAGGTTCTTCATGGTTCATACCGACTATCCTACATTAAATAATTATCAGTGGAAGTTATCTAATTTGGACCTATGATGTATAGTTTCTAATAATAATTGTCACATTTCAAGATTCTTCTTATTTCTCTGCTAAAAAGTAATTTACTTATATGGTTGATATTAACATGCTGGCTAATTTGAATTTTAAGTGTGGCCTCTTGGTGCTCGGATTAAGTTTTCCTAATTTTAGATCAAGGAACTAGATCATTCTCTTCCGAGCTTGTTAATTCAACTCGGAGGCATTGCTTGTCATCCTTGATTACTAGCGGAAATTGTAAAGCTTCAGGTGTCGTGGTGTTACGAGGAGTCTTGATGAAGTAGGGGCTACCTTCAAGCTTAAAGCATAACACTTATGAGTTTCTTCGGAATTCGCTCTTACAGTAATAATATCTCCATTATTTGTCGAGAACATCATTACCATGTGAGGGGGTAGAAATAACGGTTCCAAGCCAGTGAGTGTTTTCTAACCTATGAGTGCATTGTAAGATGTATCAGCTTCTACAAGAATATATCCTACCTCTATTGTTTAATGTGACTTTGGAGTTCTAAACATCATAAAAAGATCAACAAATCCCCTAGTGTGCACCATTTTTATTGCAAAACATATTAAAGGGTTAGGATAGGACTTCACACGTGAAGGAGGAATGTCAAGTTTCTGAAAGGTAGACCTATATAGGACATTCGCTAAACTCCCTTGATTGATAAGGATCTTGTGGACACTCTAATTTGCGATAATGGTCGTAACAACTATTGGGTCATCCCGGTTAGGATCATGGATGTTGAAATCTTCATTGAAAAATTTACGGTCCACATTGTCCAATGAAGGAATTGGCTAGCCGAGTTTATACTTTGACGATATCTCTTGCTTGTTAAGTTATTGCCTCCTCCTCAACCAAATCCTCCAACAATCGTATTGATACTACCTCGCACATTTGTGGGATTTTGGTAAGGGGTACTTGTTCTCTTTGTTGTGTTACTAGAGGTGGATTCTTTGACTGTGATTGTTGTCGTTCTCCATGGTGTTTCCTCGTCCTCCACAGTTTTGGCCTTGCTTGCTTTGTGCTTTGTATACAAAATGAGCAAGTGCTCTTGATTGGATTGGCCTTTATGAGGTCTTTAACCTTTTTGCACTCTTCAATAGAATGGTTTTTGTCTATGGTGGAGAATGGCCCAAAAGTTGGTGTAGAATGAGAACATATGTCTTTGTTTTGGTGTGTTTGTGGTGGGATGGATGCGGTTGATGGTTCTCTTAGAGAGGGCCAAATCTAGAGAAGGGTGGCTAGAGGGACCTCATGGTATACTCTAGCAATGACTAAGAGACAAGTTTATGACACAAAATAATTTTGGCAACATAACATTACACATCTCAAAGTAAAAATACATGGAGGGGGGCACCTCTATTTATGGAAGAAGGTGTCTTCAAAGTGGACAAAAAATCTAATGTTATCTTGCACCCAACCCTAAAAATCCCATCTTCGTAAAGGAGATCATAACATGTGACACTCTAACTTAAAGTTCCTAGCCACTAAACTAAGTGGTACTAGTCAAACCCATTATTTAAAGTTCCCAACCACTAATCTAAGTGGTATTGGTCGAACCCATTGTTTAAAGTTCCCAGCCACTAATCTAAGTGGTATTGGTCGAACCCATTGTTTAAAGTTCCCAACCACTCATCTAAGTGGTATTGGTTGAACCCACTGTTTAAAATTTTGAACCACTAATCTAAGTGGTACTAGTCAAATCCATTGTTTAAAGTTCTCAGTCGTTAACCTAAGTAACACTGGCCGAATATTTTACATATATTTTTAATTAGATAAATTAAAATAATTATTATATTTACATATAATAATCGAGTCAACCTAATTACCCCAAATAAAGTTAACTCAAGATTACATAGTCCATTATGATTAGAAGGTAATTAAGCTAACTAAACCAAAGCCCAACCAAATAAGATCCATAAACTCTAGTATAAAAGACACATTTTACGATGTACATGCTTATGTTTTTACTCTGACATCTGACTCATATTTCAAACTCCTTTGGTATCGAAATGTCTTTTGCAAGCACACACTAATTTGAGACCAGAGGACAAGATATCCCTGAAATCAAGACTGTGGACCCTTGAAGCATGTTTGAAAGTCTTTACAAAATATATATCATCGTCATCGTCACCGTAATCACCGTAAGAACAAATTATATTTAAAATTCTCATTTTTCACAATAAGAATTTAATTGATATTCTCGTACGCACGATATAATATCACTAGTATCCAGAAAATAAAGTTGGGTGATTAGTGTGTCACATGACATACTAAACCTCATGATTTATTGCATATAGGAGTGGGCTGAAAATTTATTTCACAAAATTAATCACAATTAAAATATTTATTTGAGAACTTGAATTTAGTAACAACGTTTAACAATTGTTTTGCCATTTTTTTTAAATAAGAACAATTAGTCAATTTATTCCTAATTATATGTAGGCCATTGGATTGAAATATCTGACTTGATGTATTACATTTTTATGTACTACTCATCCAGACAATAATATTGTCACCTTTAACCTACTCTCTTATCTTTTTTATCTTTTTTCTCTCTAATATATTATTCTTTCTCTTCATCTTTATTTACGATATGCTTGAACCAATTTGATAAAAGAGTTTCTCAACAGTAGTCTACTACTGCTAGTTACTCTATATTAGACAAGTTGGAAAAAATATAAAATATTTTAATTAATGAAATATGACGAAAACATATAAGTGAACTTGATACTATATGAAAGAAAAAAAAAAGAAATTAAAGAATTGTGTTAATGAATTATTCTTTTTAATTATGTAAAGATATTATATATCTCTTGCTTTTTTTTATATTGATAGAGATATCATATATTTGATTTTTTTTTATTATTATCAAATATTCTTTTTTATTTTGTTTTTTACTTTTCTCTCTATATGATGAGACATTGTACTATATATATTGAACAAAGTTCTAATAAATGAATGAGCAAGCAAACTTTCTTGAATTAATTTTTACCCAAACTTTTCTTGTGCATTTTTTTGGTACGGATCCTTTCTTCTTTCTCTCATGACTTATACATTTCTAACAAATTACTCAACTTTTATTTAATATAGAACTTCTTACTCACATTAATAAGCATGTTTCTTTCAAGAATAAAGCACTATTTTGGTCCATGAAAGTGTAATACGTAGTCACATTAATGCTTGAAATTAAAAACAAAAAAAATCCTAAAATTTCTAATTATTTCGTTCACTATGAATTTAGTCCCTAATCACAAGCATAATTAATGAAGCGATTGTTTCAGTTTAGAAATATTTACGGATTACATATTAAAATGTTTTCTTTTAGTTTTAGAGACCCATAAAATGGTTATGTAGTGTTAGGATTAAAATAGTTATTTATTACTTTTTATTCTTAAGAACTAAGACGAACTAAGACGTGCCTAATTGATGAATCATGCATGAACGAAATACAAGTGTATGTAATATAATTCAAAATATCATTGAAATAAAAGAGGTCCATGCAAATTTTGTTATTATGTTGATATTTCATGAAGCTTTCATTAATTAAATGTTTAAACACTACACAAACACGAGAATTGGTTTGTCAGAAACATTTCCGGTTACAAAACTGTAGGTTCACATGATGTTTTTTCTGCCAGGAGCCAGCACACATGTAGTGTTGTAGATTAAAGGAAACACCCCTCTCCAACAACATACACAAGAACAATAAAGTGGATGAAATGACCCATTAGGTAGGTTTATGCACGACCAACCTAAGAAGATAAACATAATTAAATGTCTATATTCCTGGCCACCCTTACCAGAATGTTTTCTTTTTTGTGAGAAAAAAACAAAGTCTTCTCTCTTTAACATGGAGATAGATAGACAGCATTAATGGAGTGGGCCAATGGAGGCTTTTCCCTTTCAGAAGTTGTTAGACTGCACTCCATTAACTCATGAACAGAACTCAAACATTATTCACTGAAGAATAACTATATAAATTGTAGAGAGAATTGAAATAGGAATCTTGAAGAAAATTGTTGTTGTTAGGTATGGCTGAAATACAGAAGCGAAATTTGTAAAAGTTTGTGGGTTGACAAATTTTTAGATGGTGTTTGACGGATGAATTTTTGTTATAATTTAAAAAATAGTTTATTTTTAATTTGCTAAAATTGTCTGATTTTAGTTTTCTCTTTAATATTTTATGTTTGACCTGTGATTATACTTTGAAGGAGGGATAAGTTCAATGAGAAACCTAACCACAATAATAATAATAATGAGAAACTCTAATAGTTATGATTATGCTACATAATAAACTATAAAACAAAATGAAATCGATTCGTTTATTTTATTTTATATGTTTATTTATAAAAATATTTTCGAAAATTTATTTTCCTAATTTTCAACCAAACAATATTCTTAAGTTCTCTTTTTATTTATTTTTGAATGAAAAAATATTCAAAATGAACCCTCAAATATTATAAGGGGAAAATAGGGTGAAAATTATGCATCAATCAACCTTTTTCAAAAATATTTCTCACTCTTGTTATTAGTCTTCTTCATTAGTTACATAAAGTACTCTAACCTTTTTTTTTTTCCTTTGTCAAAAAAGACATTATTTATTTTGAAATTTATGAAAGTTTTATTTCTTTGAGAAACAAAAAACATAAATTTATCTATCTATCTTTCTCTTTCCCACTTCCATCAATGTTTTCCCTATGAAAAGAAGGGTATGAGGGAAATTGACTGCATTCCAAGTTGGCCACTTGATCCTAAAGTTTGATGTCCACAGCATATACCCTATAAACATTTCCAACCCTACACTTTCTCCTAACCAACCTGAGAGAGAAAAAAGCTAGTTTTGCAGCTTTTTGTTGTGTAGAGTACTTTATGGGAATTATCCAAACACAAAAAAGTCAACTAAACCATGGTCACCCAAAGAGCCAAATTGTTGTCAGGGTAAAAAGAAATGTGGGCCCCTAGACAAAAAGGGGACATGATAATGGGCCCACCCAACCCAAGCTCAAGCCCACTTGAACTTTCATTTCATTGCGTATTAGCGTCAGTGCTTACTCTTCTCCAATATATATACATCAACAAATTGCCCCAATTATGTGGGAGCAAAATCATTGAAATTCCCCTTTACTTTGAACTTGTTTTTAGTTTTTTATTATTGTGCTCCAAATAGGTCAACTTCTCAACTCTGTAAATTTTAATTTAATGTTCTTCTAACCAAGTGTTTTGACTGTATTGGAAATTGCATTTTAATAATAAGCTTCCATTACATAAAGTGCTAAGTATTTTTCACTACTACTTGTACATATTTTTATGTCCTTAATTGGCCAGACATTTGTCTGCATTTGTTATACTTAATTGGGGGCAATTTTTACCGGAGTATATAAAATATCTGCCAAAAAGTGAGCATTAAAATTCAAAAATTAATATCTAATGTTATACGGTTGATAGGATTCTGGAGTAAAAGAAAGGCACGTCATATAATACACTATTCTAGACTAATTACCTTGAGTGAGCTTATTCTATACATGATGATGCACATTATATTTTAGAATTTGTAAATCATTAACATTTTTAAAATATATTCTGTACCGTATTTTAATTTTTTTCTTTTAATTAGTGATAATTACACAATGTTAAGTAATGAGTAAAAATGATGAAGAATATTAATGTTGTTTAAAATTTGAAAATGAAAATAAAATAAAATAAAAATATTTGAAAAATAAGACACTTAAAAAATAACGAAGGATTTGTAAAACAATTATACAAATAAACATGCTATGTCATATATGATAAAAGTAAATATAAAAACATCGAAAAATAAAGAAACGTACATGATACTGTGGGTAGACATTTGTTACCTTGATTATTTAATTGTTTAAAACATCAATTTTTTTTCTCTCTTTTAAAATTTACATGTTCTTTCATTTTGAGTACTTTATGTTAAATGAATCAAACACAAAAACTATTCACTAAATTTTGTTTTGTCTAGTAAACACTGTAAGACCCATTTAATTTCTGCCCTAATGATTAAGGGGTTGTCCTAATCTATTTGGCCTAAGGCTGACCCATGGGGTGTCCAAACCCCCTAAAACAATCCTAACACCCTCATTCTCCTGTTTTCCAGAAGCGAACCAGCTCACTCCTCACCTCTGAACTGCTCTCAGTGCTCTGCTAGGGTTTGACCCTCTTTCTTCTTCGAGCTAGCTTAGCCTCATTTCCCATTTCCATGTAAGTTGTCCTTCAGCTCGTATTCTTTCTTTCCCAACGTGTATTTCGTGATTCCTATAGAGGTTCAACTTGATAACCTCGTTCCTTTTCTATTTCACTATTTTCCAGCTCATTAATTTGTTCCTAGAGCTACTGTGCTCGGCTGTTTGGGTGTACGAGTCTTTTGGCTAGTTTTTTTAGGTAAGGGAAGTTAAGGTTTCTATCTTTTTACATTATTTTTGCCTGATTGGATTTGTTTTGCGCTATGGGTGCCTGGTATGTACTATTGAACGTGTGATAATATGCTATTTGCGCTCTTGATGTTGATGGAACCTGATTTGGCATGCATGAGAGCAGTAGGTTCTGCTGAACTCACCCAGGCGAGCGTGTTGGTCACTCAAAACGAAAGCTCTTGCTTAAGCAAGGAGCTCTCGCCTGAGCGAGAACAACAACAACTTACCCATTCTCTGTTTCGAGGGCTCGCCTAAGCGAAGGCCACTCGCCTGAGCGAGAGTAGTCTCGCCTGAGCGAGAGTAGTCTCGCCTGAGCGAGTTGGGCTAGCTTGAGCGGGACCTCGACGTGCCCTCTGTTTGCAGTCTCGCCCAGGCAAGAGCAGGTAGCTTGAGCAAAGGGTTCCTCTCGCCTGAGCGAGAGCTCTTTAGCTTGAGCGAGATTGACATAGTTGAGTGTATATGCGTATGATTCACATGATTGGGTGGTGTGTGCTTTAAATAGTCCAAGTTATGATACCATATATACTCTATATGATACATTATGTAACGTCCTAGCCGAAAATTACTTATTAAAATAAATAAGAAAATAAATAAATCACAACCTCATTTATTAATCATCAATTTCCCAAAAACGCGGGAAAATTTAAATCTTCAATGTCCAACGCGCCAACATAAATAAAATATGTCGTATCAATACATATTACAAATAAAATTGTCTATATAATTATTACAATAAAACCATAGCTCAACATGAAAACTAGTGATAAAAATCCCTAAGAGATCCCCACTTCGTCTCTATGTATCTATCTGCATACCTGCATCAACATCTGCTCCCATGTAACAAGTTACATGATCATCGCCACACACACACAGATAGGGTGAGCTCATTTAAATAAAATCAAACAATATAATAATAAATACCACATTGACAAATTTAAACTCGGGTTAGTACACTTCCCCCTTTTCTTTTACTACTTCACTTCCAATACTTGCCTTTAGACGTCTAATCCTTTCTATACCCTTTAAGAGAGATCCATGATCGATTTTTGCTGCACGAGTGTCTACTCGCCCCTCCGACTACAGGTCGTCACCTGATAGTCCACACGTGGGAGTTCCCCAAAACAAACATAAATCTAAAGTTGTTCCCAAACTACCAAATCTCTATCAAAATCCTCTAAAGAGGGCAATCATCCGAAACCTTGCCGTACGAACCACAACCCACACACTCCACTGGACTTCCTAAACCACCAGGCTACAACCTAGAGTGGTCACGTGTCACCCCAATACAAGATGCACTCGTAACTTCACATGCACAACCAATTCAACCAAGTCATATTACATGATAATATTCATACATCAAATCTTATATCCTACTTATCACACTCAAGCATCTCTAAAAAAAATACCTGGAATTAAATAACACGAAATTGACAATACTTAGGACTCAAATCCAAGTCCTCTCACACAATCAAAGTACTCTTAACCACTTGAGCTAGTACTTTTCCACGTCAGAAAGGTTAGTATTTAATGCCATAAAGGCTTCTCTTACCCGCATTTATTAAATAATTGTTTATTTAATTATTTAAATTTAGTGGGTCTCACACATTGGGCTGGAATTTGATGTGTTTGGCATGAGCTTGGTATGATATATGTTTGGATGGTTGGTATATATATATATATATATATATATATATATATATATATATATATATATATATATATATATATATATATATATATATATATATATATGTTGACATGAGATTGGTATGCATAGGAACTCTATAATTGGTTGGTGAAACATGGACAAGGTATAGGTAGGATGTAATCCCATGACTCTCATAGCGGGAGCTCATGGTGGTGCCTCATCTAATGAACGTAATCCCATGGACCCTCCTAGTGAGAGTTCATGGTGGTGCCTCATCTAATGGATGTAATTCCATGAACCTCGTGGTGAGAGTTCATGGTGGTGCCTCATCTAATGGATGTAATTCCATGACCCTCGTGGTGAGAGTTCATGGTGGTGCCTCATGTAAGGTGTAAGACCCGAGAAAATTAAATAGTTAATTAAATAATTATTTAATAAATGCGGGTAATGGAAGCCTTTAAGGCATTTAATGTAGAGGGTTATGACGTGGAAAAGTACTAACTCAAGTGGTTGAGAGTACTTTGACTGTGTGAATGGACATGGGTTTGAGTCCTATGTGTGTCAATTTTGTGTGTTATTTTAATATGTGCAATTATTTTATTGATATATTTGAGTATGAGATGTGAGCATGAAATCCTAAAATATTAGGGATTATCACAAACATGACTTGGTTGAATTGGTTGTGCAATTGCCTTGTGATTGAGGGGTTGTGGGTTCAACCGTTGCTGAGAACAAATTAGCCCTTTATTTTTGTTAAAATGCTTGTAGTCTGAATGTCAAGGGTGGGAAAACCCTAAAGCCCTTGGGCAGCCAAGGGAAGGGAAAGACAACAACCCATAATGAGATATGAAAGGCAATTACAAATAATTAAAAGCTTTTTTTCGTTTTTTTTTATATTAACCATAATTGGGACCATATAAAAAGAGGAAATAGAGTAATTGGGAAGGTTTTGGAAGTCTGAAAACCTAAAAAGTGGTAAGGAGCACGAAAATTGAGTGAAAGAGAGGGGCAGAGGAAATTCAAGAGGGCTGTATTGGGAGAGCACTAAGGGGAAACTATTTTGGGGCCAGAAGAACCATCCACCCTCTTTTAATTGAAGTTGAGAAATTCCAGTTTAGGGGAGCTCTTTTGTATGCTTATATGTTTATGAATGTAGGGTATTCTGAAATGCGCATATGAAAGGGTTTGGTTACAAATTTTTGTGCTATACATGTCCTGAATTGGGGGTTGGAGTGCATTGAAAGGGTTTGATTGAATGGCTTAATCATGTGCATGAATTTGATTGGGTTACTGCGTTTTATGGGTTGTTATGGTCTAAACTCGATAAAACTGGAATTGTGTTGGTATGTAATGATCTTGAAAGTGTCGTGCTGGTTTTCAAATTGCAAGTATGGGTTTTGGGATGTGAATTTGGCATGGGATGTGTGCTTGTGTGCGCGTAATAGTGGACCTATCTGATAATCTTGCTCAGGCGAGCCAGGCTCGCCTAGGCGAGAGTTACAGAGTTGAAATTTTGCTTCTGCACGAGCTACTCGTTCAGGCGGACTGCTAGGGTTTTGGGCGACCTAATACCTCGCCAGGCGAGTACCTCTCGCCTAAGCGAGAAATCGAGGGAGTGAGACTTGTTTTGGGGCACCTCGCGCAGGCGGGGAGATTGATGTTTGGGCGACAAGGTTGTTCGCCCAGGCGGGAGGCTCTCGCTCAAGCGAGACCTCGTGATTAACTTTTCGTTTTGCTTAACTCGCTGCCTAGGCGAGAGTTTGGGGTGTTAGGCGAAGAGCGATCTCGCCCAAGCGAGGAGAGACTCGCTTAAGCGAGACCTCGCAGGTAAACCAGTTTAGCACGCTCGCTCAGGCGAGGAACTTAGCCTAAGCGAGACAGACCTGGTCTCTTAAGCTAAGGCTTCTAGCCCAAGCGAGTTTAGTGCAGTTTGTGTGTGTTGTTTGTACACACTGATGAAAATGTGGATCAGGTGATGTTGTGCCATGAGCGGGTAGGTTCATGGATGGTGGTTGACATGTGATGGTATGAGCGGGGAGGTTCATACTCAATTACTCTCCTGTGGGGATACGAGCGAGGTAGGTTCGTATGTCCGTGCTCATAGTTGGGAGATGCTGCGTACGGGGAGGTACGTAGCTGGTGGATCACATGTGTTAGACTACGGGCGGGCAGGTCCGTAGAGTAGGACTACGAGCGGGGAGGTTCGTAGAGGCATGACCACGAGCGGGCAGGTTCATGTGAGCATCATGAATCCTGAGTCCATGGCTAACTTTGTTGAGTAAATTGGAGGTTTTAAGAGCCTTGGGGGTATTAAGGATGTGATTAGCGTCTAATTATGAGAATGTAATTGGGTGTTTATGTTTTATATTATTTATTTGATATATGTTTTATATTCTTTTGAGCTCACCCTTTCTGTTTGTGATTGGCAATGATCGTGTAATTCATTACACGGGAGCAGATGGTGTTACAGGTGATGTCGAGGGTGCTCAGACGACGGAGTGAGGGCTAGCTGGGATAGAGCGAGGAATTTATTAGTGCTTCCATAGTGTTATTTGGAACTTGTAATGACTTTGGATTCAATTACATTTAAAAAATTTGTCGCATTGAATATTAAATTTTGTAGTTTCCGGGTATGAGACTTAATAATATTGCAACGTTTATTTTTTATATATATTTAATATTTAATCAAGTAATATTCACTAGGGATGTTACATAAGGACGTAATTCCACGAAAGATTCGTGGTAATAAAATTTAAAATATATTGTTTTGCATTTTATTTATTAGTAAATTCATACAATCTTTCTTGTTAAAACTGAGAAAAAAAATGATAAGGCAAAACAAAGTTTTCTTTTGTCAAATCATTAGTTTAATAAATGGATAAAATTAGTGTCATACTTTTGAAGTATTCCTCTAGTCTATGTACATGAAATTCTTCAAACTCGCTCCCTTGTCCATCACCTTTCTACCACCAATTTGTCTTTTTGTATTCGATGGAGGATAATCATAAATGGGGCATGTGTCTTGGAATAAATTCAAATTGAATCAAGTATTTAAACAAAAAAAAAGAAAAAAAGGAAGAAAAGTATGGTAGACTGAAAACCTATAGGAAAAAATAAGATAGAAAAAAAGAGAGAAAATAATACCTAAAGCAAGGGGCAATCTAAAATGTGAATGAATTTTTTTCCTTTCAATTAAAGTTTTTGAAAGTAAAACAATCATGATTTGAAATTATATGTGGTCGTGTT
The DNA here is from genome assembly GCF_037176805.1 of Vigna unguiculata. NCBI lineage: Eukaryota > Viridiplantae > Streptophyta > Magnoliopsida > Fabales > Fabaceae > Vigna > Vigna unguiculata. The sequence goes on along the minus strand of NC_140792.1, from coordinate 8,662,801 downwards.
TCATTATCAAAAAAAAAACAAAAGTAAAATAATTTTCCTTTGTTATCCATTTTGAGCCTATGAAAATAAAAATAAAAATTTCTTTCATAATTACCCTAAACAAGGGTCACCTTCAGAATGAGGGTTGACATATTGTTGGCATCTATTTCGTCTGACTTGAAGTTCACCAATACAAAAAATAAAAAAAGTTTGAAAGAAAAAAAAAACAATTGGTTATGTCAAGAAAAGAACAAAAAGAAAAACAAAAGTTTGAAAGTAAAAAAAAAAACCAATATGGGTGAACAAAGAAAACTCCGATAAATTTTGGGTGCAATATTAATCAAATACTCTTATTTTAACTAATCCTTATATCATTTGTTTTGAGCCTTTACTATTCATTATTTTTTATATCCATTAGCCTTAGCCCTAGTACAAGCCTAATAAAGTCTAAACAAATAAGGAGTGATGGTTACCTTTCAAAAACTTTAATTTAAAGGGAAATATTTTGTCATGCTAAGAGGTTTGTCCAAAAGAAAGAAGGATTGAAAAAGTGTGTTCAGAGATTTCCTTTTAAACACCTTTTTTTGACATGTTTCCAAAGCTCTAAGACTAGCACGAACTATCAAGTTAAATCATGGCCATCCCCTTTCATTTTTTTCATTCTTTATGGACTTCATATCGTATTCTCTACTTTAAGCCTAAATCTTGACCTACCTTTTACCATTATCCATTATTCTTGCTCTAAAACCTAAACTGGGCTAGTTGCTCATTTGTTATTCATACATTGTAGTCATTAATCCTAAATTGGAGCAATTATTGACTTTGATTGTCAAGTTTACATTGGGGCAACTTCTGAAGTCTCCCATCATTTTTCAACATTCTTATGTTGTCAATAAGTAAGGCAAGCTCAAACACATTTTGGACACTTCAAAATTTGATAATGAGCGCCCTTGTTTAAAAAGAAAAAGGCCTTGGACTCATGGCCCATAGGCTTCGACAACACCTTGAAATGGAAAGAAGCTTTCCTGACCTTCTAGATATTCAAGGCGTGAAGATGAAGCCTTACAAGGCAAGGGTGACTATTGTTCATATTTACTATGAAAGCCATTTTTTCTTCATTTGTTGGTTTCATCTTTATCTTATTATACTCAAAATATGCATCAATGAAACTTAGTAAAGTATATCCCTAAGATGCTATTAACTAAAGAATAAATGTTGGGCAACGGATATTAGTCCTTTGGATATGCTTTGTTTGAATCAGTAAAATTGACACACATCCACCACTTACCATTGTTCTTCTTAACCATTACAACAATCACCAACCACTTAGGATATTGTATTTTGATAACGTTGTCATTGACACAATCAAATTAATACTACTAAACTATAGCAACTTTAGTATTGCTAAGATAATAGTAAAAAAAAAAAAAGAAAGGGTAAAGTAACCCTAAGTCATCTCCCAACGAATACAGAATTGATTTTTAACAAATTAGTTCTTATAAAAACTATACAAAATGGTTAATCAAATAAAATAAGAAATAAAGAAATAAAATTTTAAAAAGATAAAAAGATAAAAAACAATGATAAAGAAAAATAGATTGATTCCACTGCTTTTTCAAAATAGATCCATCATCGATTATCTAAATATTATTGCTCAATTAATTATTGTTGTAAATTTACAAATTAATCAATGTAAATTCCCAATTAATTTGTTGGCGTTCTCATTATTAACCAAAGTAAATTCTCAATCAAAAGTAAGAACTTTGTAGATTAATCATAGTAATTTTAACCAAAGTACATTCTCAATTAAATATTACTATCCTTAATCATGTCCATTCTTTTACCTCTAAATCAAGAAAAAAGCTAATTAACCAAAGTACATTCTTGATTAATTCTAGTTAAGGTTTTCACCTCTAATCAAAGTACATTCTCAATCATTGACAAAAACTCACTCAATCACATGAAAGTTTCTAAATTTAATCAAAGTAAATCCTCAATTAAAATTAAAAATCCTTGAACTCATATGATTGATATGCATATAGATTAAAACATCTCTCTAATTAGCTATAATGTAAAAACAATTACTTTTCACGTGATTCAAAGATAAAAGACAGATGAATTAAAACCTCAACAATAATAAAAAGAACAAAGAAATTATTTCATTATAACCTCAGAATCCATAATGAAATTACAATGGAATCAACCCAAGAAGTTTAGCACTCCATAGAATGCAAAAGTAAAATAAAAATAGAAAGAAGAATAGAGAGAAAAAGGAAACGAAATTAGGTCCCCTAAGGGTTCCAAAACTCCGAAGTCCCGAACTTTAAGCAATTTATTTCCACACCTACATGAGTTCAACTTAGCTGTAACTGCACTAACACACCTCAAAATATCCAAAGAACATTTATGCAACTAAAAATCTATTTTTAACATGTTTTTCTATCTCATGCTCAATAAACCCAATTATAGGAAATCCCAATTAAATCAATCTTTTAAGAACAAAAATCAATAAAAAAAATCCATAATTAAACATTAAGTGAGGGCAAAAATACGCACTCATCAATTTTCCAAATGTGTTTTGCCTCTATTAACCTTGCTACTTCTTGTAAAATAGCACCACACTTCTCCTCTCCAAACTTTGCCACTTGCCATTATTCTTTTTAACCATTACAACATTCACATCTAGATTATCGTTTCTCTCCTTTATTGCTATATGTGATTTCTTTTGTCCTTTATAACTACCTCTCTTGCGAAACATCTCCCAAAGTCCCTCTTTTTACAACTTCTCAAATATGGTATTTCAAGGTTATTGATGAGTTCATATTTATAGTCTCATTTAATGTTTAATTTTGGATTTTTAATTGAATTTTGTTCTTAAAATATTGATTTAATCGAGTTTTCTTATAATTGAGTTATTGAGCATGAGATACAAAAATATGTTAAAAATAGTTTTTTAGTTGCATAAACGTTTTTTGGATATTTTGAGGTGTGTTCGTTCAGCTACAACTAAATTAAGCTCATGGAGGTGTGGAAATAAATTGATTAAAGTTGCATGACACATTAAATATAAATTCAAAAATAAAAAAATCACTAGCTTTTCCAAGCCAAACAGTTAAACAGTTAAACAGTTTTATGTGCCATGACCATGACCATATGCCCTGTGAAAAAGTCACTAGCTTTTCCATTAGGTCCCATTTGAGCTTTCGTACTATCTAGGTCAACATTTCGCCACATATACATTTTTCATCAATTTCCTACGAGACATATTCAACCCCTCTACCTCCCTTTCTCTTCCCTTTTTTCAATACTCCTATGTTGCATTGGCTTCCGATCACTCCTAATCAACCATGTGGCCTCTATCCCAATTTATGTGACTACCATTTCTACATTCACCTTCTTTCTCTCATTCTCACCTTCGCATGTATTTCAGTCTCCTTTCTATCAAAGATTCTCAAAAAATTCCCTACGCTTAACTCCATGATGAAGGCATCAATAAACATGCCTTCACTTAGATAGGTAATCTGGACAAAAAAAATCACAAAATTGCCTCATAAGCACTTTGCCTTCCTTGGTTTTCACCATCATTTTTTATACCTCCTAGATTTTTAACCCTTCAGGGCATTAAAGACACCCTTCTTAATCTTTACCTCTTGTGCTATACCTAGGCGGTGAGGATCAATATGGCTAACTACCCATTCTGAACCGCCTATGACTAGTCCTATCATAAAAAGAATAGACGGTTAGTTAACTAAACAAGATAACAACACACATAACGACTAAGGCCACCTACTCCAAAGAATAACGCATAAGTAAAAGCCGCCAACCCCAAACTCAGGAAATTACAGCGGGGCTTCTAGCGTTAGATCACAAACATGGAACTTGAGCCTGACCCAGACCCAGTCCAAGCCTGAACATTGGCCCAACGCAATAAAGAGGGGCCCTACCCATAAAGGAGGTAAAACATAGTTAATATCTATATAAGTACATGTGGACCCCAACAAATTAGAGGTATACTTTCATTAATTGACTAATATGTGATTTGACCTTTGAGAGCCTTTGCTGACTTGATCGTCGGAGTCCTTTTCGCAGGTAACCCCCTAAGGGTCCAATCTGCCGATATTAGAAGAAGACGCATCTAAACCGAGGAGTAACCAGTCTGAGAAGTCACTGATTGGGGTGAGATATGATTTATGTTCCCTGACATTCTGTTATTGTTTCTGCAGGAACAATTGGCGCCCACCGTGGGGCACGAGTTAGTATCTTACCACAGCAATTCGAGAACTTGCAAGCACTAACACAAAAAAGCCCTATAACGTCACCCATATAACGTCTGTCTAGAAAAAGTTCCACGTTAAAAATGACCGGTGGCATTTTTGTAAATTATTTAACTTTTTTAACGTATGCCCATTCCAACATAGACGTAATTTAACGTCTAACCCACAGTACCCCGACGTTATGTAAAAATTAACGTCTGAGCTCTCTGCCCCCGACTTAATTTAACGTCTAACCCACTCTGCCCCGACTTAATTTAACGTCTGACCCCCTCTGCACCGACGTTAAGTAACGTTTGACCACGCAGCCCCGACGTCAATTTTTGGGTTTTCTCTACGCGAAACGCATAAACCCTAATTGTTTCGTCGCGCCACCAATTTTTCGCGAAGCTTCTTCGTCGGCAACCACCATTCCGAGCTCCTCCAGGTAATTTTTGAACGTTTTTCACCACCAAACTTGTTGGGATTTGATTATGGATTGATTTTAGGCGTTTTGAACCGAATATTTTCCATTTTCATCCTCATTTGCAGTGTTTCGCGATCCTTCCCGTCGGTGACCATTATTCTGACCTCCTCTAGGTGAGTTTCGAACATTTTTCACCACCAAACTAGTTGGTATTTGATTGTGGATTGATTTTAGGCGTTTTCAACCGAATATTATACGTTTTTATCCCCATTTGCATCGTTTTGAGATTATTTTGCTTGTTATCTCTTTTTCATTGTATGTATGTAATTGTTTGTATTTTTTTTATTTGCAATTATAATTTTTATCTTAGACTATTTTTTTTAGTTCTTTTGGCCTATTTCTTTTTTTAATTGAATTTTTATAATAATATTTGTAAAATTAAGAAATAAAATTATATTTATTGTTATTTGTAAAATTGGACTAATTGTATTTGATTTTTTAATATTATTGTTGCATTAATTTTTATTTTATGTATGTAGATTTATTATAGATTCATTGTGGACCAAGGTCGATCTGCCGTATATGGATTCATTAAACCTCAAACCATTCAACCTTCGGGAAACTCACATGACCACATCAAACTTTATTTGCAAACATGGATGGTTGAGTCAAATAGAGAGATCTACTTTGCGCCATACATTGATGCGTATGTTTTTTTTCTAGTAATATTTTATGAAGTATTATTAATTATTTCTGCTAAGTACTTGTGATTGACGGTAGGTATCATTGGCAACTATATGCCATCATTCCAAGACAATGCACGGTTGTATGGTTTTATTTATGCAATAGGAAGATTCCATCTGCTTTGAAAAACATGTTACAAGAGTAAGTATTAATTTTTTTCAATAACCTATGTATCTACTTAGTTATAAAAACAAACATATGTTTTATGTTTCCAAAATTTCATTAGAATTGTGAGTAAGCCTAGAGGCCAACAACTTAAACTATTATATTCAAAGGTTAGAACTCATTTAGTTTAAAGTTATTAAGTTTTGTATGTCAACTTATGACTTTGATATGTGTTTATTTTATTTGTAATGTTTAGTGTAACAAGCAAGTAGATTAATGGGAATTGTGTATATTAGTTTAGAATATATGTTGAAACTTAAGTATTATTAGATATAACTGTAACTCCATAATTGTGCTGAAATTATTATGAAACTGTTCTGGAAATTTGTTGATTTTTAGGTGTGGGAATGTTGTAAAAACAACCAAATTAAAAAAAAAAAAAAACAGAGTAGATTGACGTCTGGTGGTGCTCTGACAGACGTTATTTAACGTCTGAGCTTACTGTGGCCGACGTTATTTAACGTCTGTCAGAGCCCAACAGAAGTCAAATTGCTCTGCTTTTTGGTTCCATTTAGCGCGAAAATTGACGTCTGTTGCTTTTGGCCCCGACGTTGGATAACGTCGAACCCCTATTGCCCCGACGTTAAGTGACGTCTGTTTTGTTTTCCGACGTTATTTTAACGTCACCCAGTACGACGTCGGTGTTTGGGCAGACATCAAAGGTCAAAAATATCGGACGTTAAAAGACTTTTTTGTGTTAGTGAAGGATTGTTTCCACATGTAGTAGAGTTGGAATCTCGAAGGAACTTGAGGCAAGGCCGAGCATGCTTGCAAGCAACAACTTGAATTTGGTCGCTATTCTGGAAGGGCAGGCCAAGATGCAACAAGAGCTCGCTGACCTTAAGAAGCATAGTGCTGACGAGATAGAAGCACTAAGACAGGAGAACTCCAGGCTAAGAAGGAATATAGAAGTTGATCCCATCCAGAAGAACAAAAATGCTAAAATCCCTACTCCTAAACCTACTGAGGAAGAAAGTGAGTACATCCCTACTCCTCGCACTACCACTACCCACCACTTAACATCCATTCCTACCCACCACACAACCACCATTCTCGCACACCACAACCACACCCTTCCCACCCACAACACCACCAACCCCCCAACCACCCACATCCTACCTCACCACTTCACCTCTACCTTCCCAACCATCAGCCGCCACCCCATACCACCCCATGCACACATGCGTCGTCACCCTTTTTGTCAACGGCATAACTGAAACCCTTCTCCTCAACCAGTGGAAAGCCTTCACATAAGAACGTTATGCCAGGGACACTGACCCCAACGAGCATGCCAAAATCTATGTCACTCACGCTGGCCTGTACACAAGTGAAGATGTCGTTTTGTGCAAGGCCTTTCCCTGGAATGGTTCATATCCTTGCCTCCATACTCCATTGACTGTTTGGACACCCTATCCCACCTATTCATCACCCAGTTTGCCGTAAGTCGCCCCCATTAGGTCACCCCGTTGTCCTTCCTAAGCGTTCGACAAGAAGATGACAAAACGCTTTGCGCCTTCATTGACCGATTCAAAAAAGCTGCTCTCCGAATGAAAAACCTCACGTAGGAAATGATCCTCCAGTGCATGGCACTCGCTCTAAAGCTAGGACCATTCGCAGACAACGTCTGCCTTCGACCACCAACTACCATGCACGAGCTCAAGTTACGCGTCGTCGACTACATCCGCATGGGGGAAATGAAAACTCTACGCACCCGATTCTGTGTTCAGTACCAACCTACAGACTCTAAACATGCGAGACCAGCCATTAAATCCGATTATAAGCCCCATGACCCCAAACCACCCAACCGACCACAATACAGCCCTACTGGCACCCACCAACAACATGATGACCACACAAAAAACACCTAAGCCCATACCGACATCACCTCCGCAGACCCTCCCCGCTTACACGATACTATCAACACCATATCTGGCAAATTCGCTGGTGGGGGCTCCACTACCTCTGCCGGGAAGAAACACCTCTGAAGGGTACAATCAGTCAACTCTGTCAGTCGCTCTCATAGAGGCCGACGAGTGTCGCCAATTACCTTCACTGACGTTGACTTCCAAGGCATGGATCACAAACAGGATGATCCCATGGTCATCACCTTGGAGATTGAAATGTTTGTGGTTAAAAAGGTGTTGATCGACCAAGGCCTCTTAGTTGACATTTTGTACTAGGCAACTTATTAAAAGTTGCAGTTACCCTCAAAGGCTATGATCCCATATGATGAGCCCATTTACGAATTCTCTGGCAAAAGAGTATGCACACGCGGGTACATCGACCTCCATACCCTTTTTCGCGAAAGCCACCAAACCAAAACCATTCCATCTGTTACCTTGTTGTTGATGCCCACACATCATACAACGTCCTTTTGGGATGACCCTCGTTAAACACACTAGGACCCACCGTATCCACACCCCACCTCGCCATGAAATTCCCATCCTCATCTGGAGACATCATCACAATTCACCGCGATCAAAGGCTCGCAGGTGAATGCTATATTGCGCACTTGCGACCCAAAGAACCCGCTCTGGTTACAAACATTGAGGGACATCCCAACGCAAACCTCACCCTTGCCGGTGAAGATTTATACCCCAGAATATGCTATGATTCCCGCATCGAACCGGTCGAAGATACCCAACCTATGACCCTCTCACTAGGTAAAAAGCCTTAAACTTGGTGCCAGTTTAAGTTGTAGCAACCAAGCCTTGATCGAGACTACCCTCAACGACAATACAGACTTATTCGCCTAGTCAACGGTAGACTTACCTGGTGTCGACCCCCAAATAGCCATCCACAAACTCTCAATATACAAAGAAGCCAGGTACGTCTCCCAGAAGAAAAGAAAGTTAGGAGTCGAACGAAGGCTTACAGCAAAAGCAGAAGCAGCAAAACTTCTTGAGGCCGGATTTATCACTAAGGCCCATTACACCAGTTGGTTAGCCAACGTCGTCCTCCTAAAAAAATCAAGCGACAAATGGAGGATGTGTGTTGACTATACTAACCTCAACAAAGCATGTCCAAAGGACGCATATCCCCTTGCCTAACATCGACAAGCTGATAGACGGGGCGACTAGTAATTGTGTACTCAGCTTCTTGGATGCCTACTCCAGTTACAACCAAATACCCATGGCCTATACGACAAGATTAAAACTGCCTTCATCACTGAAGACTCCAACTACTTTTACAAAGTCATGCCTTTCGGCCTCAAGAACGCAGGTGCCACTTACCAAAGGCTAATAGAAAAAGTATTCACTCACTTGTTGGGCAAGTGTGTCGAGATATATGTAGACGACATGGTTGTCAAATCTCCTAGCCACCTACAACACTCAAAGGACTTGCCCAAGGTATTCACAACCCTTCGCAAATACAACCTACGGTTAAACCCCAACAAGTGTGTCTTCGACATCGATAGCAGGAAGTTCTTGGGCTTCATGCTCACACAGCACGGAATTGAAGCGAACCCTGAAAAATGCAAAGCTATCATCGAAATGCCAAGCCCAGTGAACATCAAGGAGGTGCAGCGGTTAGTAGGCTGCCTTACTGCTATATCAAGATTTCTCCCTAAACTAGCCGACAAAACCAAACCCATCATCCACCTCCTCAAGAAATCAGCAAAGTTCGCATGGAACGACGAATGCAATCATATTTTTCAAAAGCTTAAAGCAACCCTGGCATCCCCTCCAATCCTACAAAAGCCAGACACCAACCTCCCATTGATTGTTTACATCACAGCCACAGAAGGAACGGTTAGCGCCGCAATCACCCAAGAATATGCTAGCACCCAATACCTAGTATACTTTGTTAGTCAATCTCTGCAAGACCCCGAAACCAAATATCAAATAGTCGAGAAGCTAGACCTATCTTTAGTAAACGTGGCACGATGACTCAGACCCTACTTTCATAATCACCAAGTCATTGTAAGGACAGACTATCCTATCCAGAAAATACTTCAGAAGCCAGACCTAGCTGGCCAAATGTCATCATGGGTGGTGGAACTATCTGAATTCAATATCCGTTATGAACTGCACGGACCTGTCAAAGCTCAATGCCTCCTGGACTTCGTCAATGACCTACAACACGCACCGCAAGAAGAATAATGGACTTTGTATGTTAATGGATCTTCTAATCAAAGAGGAGCACGCGTCATCATTGTTCTCGAAGGTCTAAACCAGATACTCATCGAAAAATCACTACACTAAACCTTCAAGACCTCCAACAATCAAGTCGAATACGAAGCCCTCTTAGCTAGCCTATTCCTAGCAAAGGAAGTTGGAATACGCGTCCTCACATGCAAGACATATTCCAAGCTAACTGTGGGACACTTAAATGATGAATTCCAAATTAAAGACTCGACGCTCCTCCAATATTACCACCTGGTCCGAAATGTTATACAATCCAAATTTGAAAACGTCAAAATAGAGCATATACTAAGACGACAAAATGCCTGAGTTGATGCCTTATCTAAGCTAGCAAGTACAAAGCATAAAGGAAAGTACAAGTCCTTGCTACAACAAACGTATATCGTGCCAACTAGAATTCTAAGAGTCGGTTACTATTGGCCAACTATGTTGCCTGATTACCACGATTTTTGTCAAGAAGTGTATATCGTGCGAGAAACATGGCAATCTTATTCATTAGAAACAAGAGGAGTTACATTTCATACTATCCTCGTGGCCTTTCGCAAGTTAAATCTTAGAACCATTCACCCCTGGTAAAGGGCAAGTTAAATTCCTCATCGTAGGGGTCGATTACTTCACAAAATGGGTCGAAGTCAAACCACTCGCCACCATCACAGCATAACAAGTCCAACAGTTCGTCTAGAAAGACATAGTATGCAGATACGGGGTGTTGCATACCATCATAACGGACAATGGACGACAATTCATCAATAAAGAGCTCGTGAAATTCTTTACAAGTCTAGGAATCAAACACATAACGAGCTCCGTCGAACATTCACAAACTAACGGACAGGCAGAAGCTGCCAATAAGGTCATCCTAATAGAACTTTGAAAAAGATTAGACGGAGCAAATGGGAAATGGCCAGAAGAATTAACTGAAGTCTTGTGGGCCTACAGATGGACACCTCAGTCAACTACCAATGAATCTCCCTTTAGTCTAATTTACGGGGCAGAAGCGATGATACCAGTTGAGATCGAGGAACCATCCTTAAGAAGACAAATATACGACCACGACAAAAACCAACAAAACCTATGTGCTAGCCTGAAGTTACTAACAAAACTTCAAGAAAAAGCGCATATCAGAAACATGGCAGCGAAGCAAAGAGCGGCGAGAAAATATAACTCAAAGCTCTATTCGCAAACTTTCGTAAAAGGGGACTTGGTATGGAGAATGGCCAGCAGCACAAGAAAGAAAGATATCAAGTTCTCGGCTAATTGGGAAGGACCATACATAATACGAGAGGATTCAGGGGGAGGCACCTACATATTAGAGCAACTGTTAGGAGAAGAGATACCAAACACGTGGAACGTGTCTCACCTCAAATTCTACTTTAGTTAAAGTTGTCAATGTAATCATCACAAACAGATTGTAACCCTGGGTGTACTCTTTTTCCTCACCCAGCATTTTTCCCTAAGGAGGGTTTTGGCCGGGAGTTTTTAACGATGCACCGTAACGTCATGAATAAAAATAAGGGTTCTTCACATTCATTTGTCAGTCCAAATTTTCTTAAATTTCCCCACCACTTACCAAAGTAAGTGGCTTGGGTCGAACACTCTCTCAATGAATAATTTTCTTAAACTTTCCCACCACTTACCAAAGTAAGTTGTAAGACCTGAGAAATTTAAATAATTAAGTAAATAATTATTTAATAATGTGGGTAGTGAGAGCTTTTATGGCATTTAATACTGACATGTATAACATGGAAAAGTACTAGCTCAAATGGTTGAGAGTACTTAGTTGTGTGAATGGACTTAGGTTCAAGTCCCATGTATGCCATTTATGTGTTAATTAATTGATTATTTTTAATAAAATGCTTGACCATGTTGAGTGATAATATAATCTTAGAATTATAAGAATTATCACAAAACATGAATTGGTTGAATGGTTGTGCATTGATTTGACAATGGTTATGGGTTTGAACCTTGGTAGATCCAAATTAAACTTTCTTTTTGCCAAAATTTCTTTTGGCGTGAATGTGAAAGGGCAAGGAAACCCGCCAAGAGGGGCTAGAAAAACAGCCACTAATGAACCTTGAATGGCAATTAAACTCCAAGTTTAATGTCATTTTCGTTTTGGAATTTATGGTGCTTAATCAAATGAATTAAGAGCATTGTGAGATAGGAGAAAGGATTTTCTCAAGCTACCAAAGAGTGACTATTGTGGAGAGTGTGTTGAGTGCGTGCAAGGAGAGAAAAGAGAGAGTGAGAAGGAGTCTTGAAGGAGGAATCACAAGCTAAGGTCAATTAGGATCAAGAACTCAAAGATTTACACACTTTTGGAGCAATGAATCCAAGTTATGGGAGCTCTTTTATGTGTATAAATGTTTTATGATGTTTGTGTAGTATAATGCGTGCATGTGGTGCCTTGGTATGATCAAAACCTTCGTTGTTTTCATGTTTCTGGAATTTTTCCAGAAACCGCCTGGCGGCACTGAAGGTTCGTCAGGCAATGCATGAATTATGTGTTATTTTCTAGGCTTTTATGATGAATTGCTTGGCGGCAAGAGTGATTCCGCCAGGCGACGCGAACACTATGCAAAAATGCTATTTTTCGTACTTTTTGCACAGCAGGAACCGCCGAGCACTGGTTTTATACCGCCAGGCGCTAGGCTCTTGATTTCTGGGTGTTAGGCGCCACAAATTTTTCTAGTTTGTGCAGTTTTCATAAAACTGCATTTCCTGGTTCGTTAATCGTCTGATTTAGGTGAAAATTTGATAGGTGGTCCATAACATGTAGTTCTTCACTTTGAACGGTGGAGATTCGATTTGAAGTTCCGTAGCTAGAGATATATGTTACTCATTATTGCTGGTTTTGAAGTCTTTAAAATGCATGAATAAGCTCTTGATAATTTCAAGTAAGTGCTAATGAACCATGATTGGGTTATGTTGTAAGTCTCTATGAATTTGAATGTTCCTTTGGGCTAGTCACATGTTGAGAATTGGTTTATTGGTGAATTCATGTGTGTCAATATAAATTAACTTGTTGCATAGGAGAGGCGATAGTGCTATATTAATTTGCATTGGTGCATAGGATCATGTGCTTAAGTTTTCAGAGTGATGCTGCTTTATATTTTTTTGAGCATATGTTATTCATAAGTTGGAATTGAATGCTAGCATGGATTAAAGGGTGGAATATATATATATATATGAATATGTGGGGATTGATGCATATGATATATGGTGATACTTGTGTACACTATGATGAAGCCATCTAAATTGAGATTGTGCATGGGAGTCATGTTGATTTCTGGAAGCCTATATTCTTGATTGTGGATATGCATAATTATAAGAGTAGGATTGATTTTACTTTGTTCTGGGTGCTTAAAAACCAATATTGCGCAAATACTAGTGTAGCGCCTAGCAGTGGTGTTTGACCGCCAGGCAATAACTACAAAACTAGTAGAGTATTGAAGCCAGTGGTGCTTGGCGGTAAGGGTTGTCTCGCCAAGCGATACTTGCAAAAATAGTAGCATCAAAGGCGCTTGGCGCCTGGCGGCACATGTCCCCCGCCAGGCGGTTTGGAAGCGAGTTTTGCATGACGACTCTAGAGCAGCGCCAAATGATGATGCAAAGGCATAAGATTTGTTTGCTTTGGATGTGCGTGATCTACAAAGCTTTGGTGATACCTCGAAGGTTGGCTTGTTCGGTTCCTTGAGATTTGGCTCAGAACGTATCCCTTGAGTTGTGGCGCGAGATTGGAGTTAAGCACGTGGCATTCCTTGAGTTGTGGATCAGAATGGCATCTCTTGAGTTATGGCTTGGGATGGCGAATGAACACGAGGAACTCTTGAGTTGTGACTTGGGTTGGCGAGTGTTGCCGGTGTGAGTGTGTGTGTGTGTGTTGTGGCGCGTACGGTGGGTCCAGATAGATTGCTCTCCTTGGTATGAGACCAACAAGTTGGTAGTCTTGAGACTTTATGAATGTTATTCGTATTGGGAACTCAACCTGGAGTTACGGAGTGTGGTTCGTAGCATGGTTTCCCGCACGTGCTCTACCAGTTGTGACTAATAGGTGTGGCAGCAATACATCTTGAGGTACTCATCAGAAGACGTAGAACACGGGTAACATGGTTGTGGCCATGTGATATGGAATCAAAGGATGGAATTCCTTTGGTTTTTTTGTATGTATATATATGTTTTGTATATATATATATATATATATATATATATATATATATATATGATTGTTTAATTGTTAGCTCACCCTATTTGTTTGTGTTTGGTGATGATCGTGTACGCGGTACATGAGAGCAGATGATGTTGCAGGTGGATCTGGTGAGGCATAGAGCTGGAGCAGGGCAAGTATGGGAGAAAAGAGTTTTCTGAGTTTTATGTTTTATGTTTCTAAATAAATTGTAATATTTTATATTACTAGACTTTGATGATTGTAATGAAGCTTATAATTATGGTTTTAAAGTTTATTCTATGATGAATGAAAGTTTTAAATTTCTTACGTTTTGGGGAATTACAGTTATATTAAATGAGGTTTTAATATTATTTTATTCTATTTTATTTAAAATTCGTAATATCCGGACGGGATGTTACATAAGCAGCCTGGGTCAAACACTCACCCAATAAATAATTTTCTTAAAGTTCCCCACCACTTACCAAAGTAAGCGGCCTGGGTCGAGCCTAGGTCGAACACTCACCCAATAAATAATTTTCCTAAGTTCCTCGCCACTTACCAAGGTAAGCGGCCTGGGTCGAATACTTAATCAATAAATAATTTACTTAAGTTCCCCACCACTTACCAAAGTAAGCAGCTTGGGTCGAATACTTAATCAGTGAATAATTACTTAAGTTTCCCACCACTTATCAAAGTAAGTGGCCTAGGTCGAACACTCTCTCAATGAATAATTTTCTTAAAGTTCCCCACCACTTACCAAAGTAAGCGGCCTGGGTCGAACACTCACCCCATAAATAATTTTCTTAAGTACCAAAGTAAGAGGCCTAAGTCGAATACTTACTCAATGAATAATTTTCTTAAGTTCCCCACCACTTATCAAAGTAAACTGCCTGGGTCGAATAATCACTCAATAAATAATTTTCTTAAAATCCCCACCACGCACCGATATAAGCGACCTGGGTCGAACATATTACATAATCATAATTAACGCAACACACAATCATAAGTCGTAAGTGGCACGCCTATAATCAAAGTAAAACAAGAACGAACGACATCACACAACGCGGTAGGCGTGACAAAGCATCCATCAAATTATAATATCGTAAAGGCATAAAATGATTGTTCAACAGAAAAATAATTGTGTAAATTATTACAAACTTGTGCTGAATATGAATCAAAATATAAACATGGTCCTAAACAACCGAATTAGCATCCACCTCCACCATTTCGGCCCTATCATCTACAGCATTTACGTCATTAGTATCGGCCACCTTCTCAACCTCCTCTTCTGGACTTGAGTCCAATTCATTCACCAAACGGTCGTCCACCATGTCCTTATTAACATCATATCTAGAATCGGATACGTCCACTTCCTTGCAGAAAAAGGCCGCTTGTCGCAAACACTTCTGGAACCCGTTTATATGTTCTTAAATGATGTGGCCCTTCAAATCTTCAAGCTCACTCTCAAGCCCATCATTCTATTCTTTTAACTTACCATAATCTGTCTCCATATCAGAAATGTTTTCATTAAGCTTTTTCTCGGAGTCCAGACACCTAACCTTCCACGAGCCCAGCCACTTCCTCTCCACCAGCCACTCTTCCCGCTCCTTTTCCCAGGCCGCTTTCTCCTCAGCATGCTTGGCGGCCTAAACTTTCAACTCCTCCTGGAGCTCCTCCACCTTGGCCCATCCACCTTCCTTGATTTCGCTTTGCAGAAGAGTGCCCACCCTGCAACCCAAAATCAAGGCCTTACTGTTAAATTCCAGCATGGCCTTTATCATCAAATTGGGCTCTATATTGTCTATAGAAGAAATCAAAGATTCAGCCAAGGAGATTTCGATGTCATAGCACACGGTCATCTCCGGCAACTCAATAAGGCAAGCTTCAGGTTTCTTTGCCTCAGAAGTGGATTCTGGCCCCAAAAAGGTGGCCCTAACTCGCTTCAGGTCTTTTCCAACACCTTGTTTCGCAAGCACAGTCGCCTTCCTTTTCGATTCCCCGTGGACGTGAACCTTGACCAATGGTTCTTGAAGATTGGGAACATCAACATTCTCGACATTTTTGGCCTTTTCAGCTTGCTCCTTGTGCAAAGCCTTGAACATGTTTAAGTTCTTCTTGCCAAGCTGAGCCATGAGACCTGCAACGTAAACAATAACGTTATTTCTCTCAAATACAACATGACGGTGAAAATACGAAATGATACCTTCTAAATCAACAAGTGGGTGCATGGATAAATAAACCCTAACTAGACCCTTAGTGGGTATTTTATCGCTAAATCTCATCAAAAGATACTATGCTTCGTCGGGTACCCCTCTCAAGGACAGGTACGCAGTTCAACCATCCATTCAGTATGCGAGACCATCTGAAAAGAGAATATTTGGTTCGCACGTCAGCAGCTACCCATTCATACTTGGCTTTTTTCGGCAAGTTGCTCTCGGATATCTTCTCCGCCGAATCCTCTCTAGTTTCGAAGTAACCTTTATTGGAATCCCCCCTCCTCACCAGCCAATTGGCCACTATCCTCATCCCCTGACCTTCCACTCCCACTACCCGAATCAGATGAAGACATACTATTGTTATCACTAGACATACCTTTTTGATTATTTTAAAGATGACGGCAGAAATAAGGAATATATCGGACAAATAACAAAGGCAAGCGAAGTACTTTTCTCATATCTGAGCAAATGAAGCAGAATAAACAAATCTTATTCTCAACCTTTATTTATAAGAACATATATGCATCAATAATTTTTTTCCAGCCTAAACGTTATGAATGTGAAACGTCACAAATAAAAGTTGACTACGCAAACCCTTCTTATGAGACCCCTGACAACTGGCGTCTCTTCAACTACTCCCATCACTTCTGACAGAGTCTTAACGACGTTTCCACTTCTTAAGACTAGGAAACTACTATACCCCAAGGAATACTAAGAAAGGAGCAATTTTTTCTTACAATAGCCACCATAACAAACACAACAACCTTTAATGTTACCTATCCCGCCAAATGCTATGGGACTGATGTATTGTACCTAGGCTGCGAATACCGATATGGTTAACTACCTAGTTCAAGCTAGCAACATATAACCTTTGACGTGACCTATCCCGCCAAAGATTGAGGGACTGATGTACTATACCTAGGCGGTCAGGATCGATATGGCTAACTACCTGGTCTGAACCACCTACGACTAGTTTTATCATAAAAAGAATAGACGGTTAGTTAACTGAACAAGATAACAACACATAACGGCTAAGGTCGCCCACTCCAAAGAATAACGCATAAGTAAAAGCCACCAACCCTAAACTTAAGAAATTACAGCAGGGCTTCTAGCATCAGATCACAAACATGGGACTTGGGCCTAACCCAGACTCAGTCCAAGCCTAAACATTGGCCCAACACAATAAAGAGGGGCCCAGTCCATAAAGGAGGTAAAACATAGTTAATATCTCTATAAGTACATATGGACCCCAATAAATTAGAGTACGCTTTCATTAATTGACTAATATGTGATTTGACCTTTGAGAGCCTTTGCTGACTTATCATCAGAGTCCTTTCCGCAGGTAACTCCCTAAGGGTCCAGTC
This sequence comes from Vigna unguiculata, assembly GCF_037176805.1. Lineage (NCBI taxonomy): Eukaryota > Viridiplantae > Streptophyta > Magnoliopsida > Fabales > Fabaceae > Vigna > Vigna unguiculata. The sequence goes on along the minus strand of NC_140792.1, from coordinate 8,645,346 downwards.
TGCCAACATTAAAAGAAGACGCATCCAAACTGAGGAGTAACCAGTCCGACAAGTCAGTGATTAGAATAAGATATGATTTGTATTTCCTGACATTCTATTATTGTTTTTGCATGAACACCTCCTATTTTTAATGTTTGTTCTTTATTACATGATCCCTCATTTTTCCTATCGTAAACATTATATAGAGTTATTCAACTTAGAAATGGACTCGCTGGCCTAATCGATCGTGACCTACCACCATAATAATATTTTTCATGTGATAACATATAAATATGATTTGAAGCATTGCAAAGCACATAAACTTTTGATAAAAAATAAAATAAAAAATAAAAAAACAAGATGAAAGAAAAATATGAGTCTAAATTTTATTCTTTCCAATTCACATTCAAAGAAAATTTAGTATATTAACGAACCTGATATGTATGATAGATTGGTAAATAGACAACTAAGTCCCTTAATCATGTAATCAATGGTTTGATTTAAACATTTATGTATAAAATAATATCTAATAAAAGAGATCGATCCCTTACTTTTGGTCCTAAGATATATTAGGTCACAGCAGAATTAGTAATTTAATTTAAGTTAATAAAAGTGTATATAAAAGTATTTAAGTCTTAAAATATCAAGGGTCAAATTTATTTAATGAAAATTAAGTTTTTATTTATTTATTGCCAGCAAAATAGCATGAAGAGAAACAACTACACCTAACTCTTGTACTTGCACCAGCTAATATCCACAAACCATGGGAATTGCAGTGCTTGCCTACTATACATATTTGGCAGACAAAATTAAAAGTCAAAAGACATATAAGGAAATATGCAGAAGAGATAAGTAAGAAGAAGGAAAAAAGGTTTTTTCATGGGTTAAAATTAATTTATATGAAAATTAAAATGCAAACACTGAGAAATTATATGAAATTTACTCTACATCAGCTTATCTATAAATTTCTTTTTAAGAAAATTCAATTGTTTTTGATATTGTTTTTAGATAAGAAGTGATTTTAGAAAGGTTATTTATATTTACTCTTGTTTACATGAAATAATTGAAAATATGATTTATGGTGGTTTAATGTGAAGTGCGTGATAATATTGAAAAAAAGTGATCTGTAAAAATAGAATATAATATCATGATATTATTACGAGAACAAATGTTAGAGAATTGTTGGAAGAAAGCAATTATGACCTAAATCCATGTGTAAAAGCCATATGATGCCATGCGGAGTCTATATATCTAATGTAGTATTGAGGTGGGTTTGGCCCCTAAAAGGAAAAAAAAAAAAGTATGATGGTGAACTTGAATGAATGGTGTTGTCCATTAATTCATAATATGGAAGGAATCTTAAGCATGTGGCAGAAAGGAAGGAAAGAAAGAAAGAAAGAAAGAGAATTGTTGATGAATTTGAGTGGAGAAAACAGGGTTTTCGGTGGCCTCTAAGAAATTGCCACCTGCACCACTCTTTCCACGTTCACCTCTTCTGCTTCATTCCAGATACTGCCCCTCTCCAAACAACGCGTTACGTTAGGTTTCTCCCACAAAACTATTACGTTAGATACCAAATTTTCAAACCTACCTTCTATCTCTTTTAATCATAACTTCAACTCTAATATCTTCATACATATGCTTGTCTCAAGTTAGGTATTATATATATACTTTAACATTTTAATTATATTCACATTTTAAAGTATATTTATTATTTGTTAATTATTGAATAAAGAATCACACCAAACCACCGAAATGCAAAAACAATAAAAGTCTACACTTAACAAAACATTAACAAAGAATACCTATTATGAAAAACTCCAAACTAATAATCATAAATAAGACATTACATTACTATGAAATTAACTGCAATTCAAATTAACTTACTTATCTGCGTAGTGATTTTTTTTACGACAAAATCTTTAAATTGAATATTCATATATATATATATATATATATATTTTGTCATCTCTTCAAACTCCAAAGCATCACCCTTTAGACAAAAAAGCTTGACAAAGTAAAGAGGAGTCACATTCCAACCAAAACATCCTAATACTCACATTCCAAACATGTTCTAGTGTATATATAACTCCCATAAATTTTGCATAAACTAAATTTTTCACTTTAAAAAATACAGAAAAGTTGTCAACATATTCGCCTATACTCCCTCTGCCAGGACGTACTTGTCAGACCAAGATATTCATGAATTCCTCTATTAATGTTCACTTTTATCTTGTTATCTTTTTGAAATTGTCGAACAAATTCTTCCCAACTAAGACATTGCCCTACCTAGTTTTTATGTTCCATCTTCATATTTAAAAGGTAGTGTGATATTTAAATTTAGTTTCATTACCATTTTATCAATATTTAAAACAGCGTTAGAAGAAGGAAAGGAAAAACAATAAAGAAAAAAATTGAGGAGAAACGAGAAAGAAGATAAAAGATAATGAAGATAAAAACGAACACGAAGAAGAAGAATATAGTGGCGCTATGTAAAAGGATCTTTGGTGGATTGTAAAAATTTCTAAAATTTATCCTATGCAAATGAGCAAAGCCTTTGATTTTAGATTAAACTGAAGTCTATACCTGATACAACTGAAGACAATTTTTTAAAAAATATGGTCTATAATTGTACAAATATTTACAAAAATATTACAGGATTGTTATAAGTTTCGTTTTACTTAAAAATAGAAGATATTAGATTACGTCAAAAATCTTATTTTTTCACCATATTTATCTAAGTTTACAAATTCAATTTATAAAAATTTTACACTCCATTCATATTTTACTATATAAGAGATGCCCCATATTTTAATTAGTCACAAAATAATAATATCATTTTAATATTTAACTATAATGTCAAATTTTAAATTTTAAGTATATCCAAATATTACTTTATTTGAGTGTATAGTTGTAAATATGTAATTACCTTTCACCAACTTTATTTAAAACTTTGCCAAGTCAATGTCAGGTTATTTAAAATATATTATTATACTCCACCATATTTGAGTAACTGTTTAGATTTAGTTTAGTCATGAATTGATCTTTATTTTAGTAAATTGAGAGATAGTGGTTTTTGTAAATTACGATTAATTTTAACTTCTAAGTCTTAACTTTTGAAATAGGAGAGATTAAAATTATGTAATCACAATACTTTAAGAAATAAAAGAAAGGGTGAAGTATGTTTCTAGTCCCTGAACTTTGATCCAAAATTGAGTTAAAAGAACTATATTTATTTATTTTTAAAGTTTAGGGACCAAAATTTATCAAAGTTTCGATCAGGAACGAATTCCAATTTTTGACCAAAATTTAGGGACTAAAAACAAACTTAACCCTAAAAGAAAAATACGATTAGGTCATAACCCAATACCATACAAAATATTTATCAGATAAACGGTTCAAGAATTTGGGAAACATAAAACAAATTTAACAAATGACGTCTTTCATCTAAAATTTATTTTTTGAATTTTTTTATACAAAATTATTTATTAAATTATCATAATTAATTTTATTTAAATTTTTTTAATAAATAATAAAATAAAATCTATTTTTTTGTTTGATGCTATTTTATCTGAAACCTGCTCAATTAAATATGAATACAAATATTAATTAATATTTCTTTTATAATTTAATATTATATTAAAAAATTTATTTCAATTTAATTTTGTTATTATTTTATCATCTATATATTATAGTTTGACTTTATTAATTGTAACCGAGATAACATTATCAAATTGCTTCCAAAGTTGAGATTATAATCGGTATTCTTTTAAATATTAAAAAGTTAGTAATACGAAGAACTGCTCAAACAGGATTTTTAACTTATTCATTGGATTCACCTACAACACCCCAATTATGCACTTCTTCTTCGTTATTTCTCCATTCAATTCACATGCGTGTATCGTTTTTCATCTAATTTTCAATATACACCATTCAATATTAAAATACTAATTTTAAACCACATATCTTCCAAGTGACATAAATATCTCTTTCATGCTTCTCCTCACACTTTGGAATGAAATTTAATCTGAAATTGATTATAAGTTTTTGCTGTTTCTTAAATTTTTAGCGTGATAGTTTTTCCTACTTTAAGAAAATACTAAATAAATTACATGAAAAATAAATTGTTTGGGTAATAACTAAAAAGTATATAATGTAATAAATGTTAAATGTATTATAATTTTACTTATTTAAATTTTCTTTCAATTTAATCTTCACTTCTCATTTTTTACTCGGAATCTTTTTCATTTTAATTTAATTTTCAATTATTATTTGAATTTTTTGACATAATTTGAAACTATTTATTTAAATATAAGAAACTTTTTACTATTAAATAATTTTATGCTACATAATAACTTCCTAATTACTTAATTAATTTTATTTTTGAATCATATTAATCAACATATTAGAATTTTTCATCTATTTGCCAACGTCTTTCTCTTAATTAAAATAAATTTTCTTTTTTCATTCCTTTTTTTTTAACTCCTTAAATTCAAAGAAAGCATAAAACTCTTTTCGGATATTTTATAATGTAGAGAAAATAATCAAATAATTGATTGAGTTACATTTTAAACACTCGATAGCGGTCTTCTCGACAAAATAAAATATTAAAAAATATTTTAATTAAATTATATCACTTAAAAAATAGTTAAATTTGCAACAAAAATTACTGATGACATATTTAAAAGAAAAAAAAAGTTGTTGTAATATAATATGAATGGAAATTGGTGAGCAGTGAGTAGCAGAGTGAATTTTGAATGACGTAGTTGAAGTGATTGAATTGGAATTGCTAATCAATCTCTTTTTCACATCACATTCAAATCATGCAGCTTTTGATAAATTATTCAATCTTTCCCTTTAACTGACTCATTCAAACCGGACACGTGGCATACACTTGGGTCCTATGAATTTGCAAACATAGCCATGATGTTCTTGTGCTACAAAACAATACGACCCTACGCCTTCCATTTACACTTTCAATCACAACATAAATTCCTCTCAACTCTACCCATCACCACAAAATGAACCAAAATCTGACCCTTGCAACACTGGTCAATTTTTGACCATTTTTGGCTGCTTTTTCTATCATTAACTAAATCATTTTTAAAATGCTTAAATATACTTTTAGTCTTGCACTTTCTTGCATTAGAGAGTACAAATTAAACAGTTAAAAACAAGAAAAGAGAAAAAATAAAATAGTAAGATTGTCTAAATTAGAGAAAAGAAAAAATAAGTCGGTGAAATTTTTTGTCGCTTATTTAATTGATAAAGTCCAATGAAAAATATATGATAGTTTAATAATTTAAATAATTCCTATATTAAAAATTAAGTATCAATTTAAGAATGAATGAATATTTAAATATTTTGTTAAGTGATCTGAAAAAGTTTGTCTCAAATAGATGACTCTTGTAAAAATAGTTACCGTCAATTATTGTGAGACTCCAAGGAGTCATTACTAATTAGATTCTTTTGGGGACTTTATTTTCCTTAATTGTTTTTAAATTTTAAATAAAATTATTTAAAATTAAAATTTAAAAATTAAATTTAAAAATTAAAAAAAATAAAGTAAAAGTGATCTATCAAAAGTAAGGGTAAAAAGAAGAAAGTACAAGTATCACTAGACTTTCCTTGCATTTTTGTTGTTTTTTTTAATCACAAACTTTTATTATTTTTCATCTAAAATTATCATGTTCAAATTAACATTTTTTTCTCAAACAATCACTTAGTAATAACATTAAACAAGTTGAGATAAACAAAGTGTTACTAAGGGAAGAAAAGGAAGGTTATTCATAGGTTTTCCTAGTTTACTTAAGAAGATTTCTCCCGATGGTAGGTGAGAGAGAAGAAAATATTTATAAACTCATGAGTAAAAATATTCGTTGAAAAACACCTTATTCCTTATGATTCCTAATTAAAGTGGATGATTTATATATCAAGTGTAGCGATATAGCTAATTTGAGATTATAATATTATATTAAAAAGAGTTTAGGTCACACATGTGAAGAAAAGGACCCTCTAGCACTTGATAATTTATACATGTCTTTCTCTTTAATGGCAACAAATATGCTATTTTTTTTTATTATGATGAATGTATCTAATCAGTATGTCTCTTTATTAGATTTAGATATTCCCCAACCAATACCTTTTTGTTTTTCTATATCTCTATATATTGTATATTTTTCTACTCTTTTTTACTAGAGATGATGGAGATATCCAAGTTTTGTTTTTCATTACATGTAATTTTTTAACTGAAATTCCATCACATAGTTAATCGCAATTCCAACTAAATCTGTTGAGCAATATGTATTGAATTATTTAAAACTTATTGATATCTACATTTAATTCACATGAAAAAAAAATCACAAACTAATTATATTCGATTTTCTTTGCAAACGTATATCTTATTATACTTACACTAATTATCTGAGTATTAAACAATCTTTTAATTGTAAAAGATGAATAAATAGTATTTATTTATAAATAAATAAACTAGTAATCTATACTACGTTATATTTTTAATATATCTTTTATCATTAATTAAAAACTATCAAATTGAGTGAAAATAAAGAATACATCTCACAAAATTTTATATAAGTTTCAATCAATAATAAAAGACATTTAAAATAGTGTGTCAAAAAATGTTTTGGTAGCATTTATTTTCTACAAACATAAACAAATAGGTTGTTGGTGATGTCTTTCATGATATGTTAGGTATCGTATTTAATAGTCTGAAAAGTTGTCTAATTTGCAAAAAGGGACCCACACTTATGATTTTAATTCAGCTTATGTGCTCTCCATGTGCCTCAACACTAGCTTCCATAGGGACATATTGGTCATGGATGCAGGGACACTCTTCATCAAAATCTAAGAAACTTGTATGAATGAAGACAATCACTTTTTCTTTCATCATTAATCAAAATTCTATTCCTTGATCGATTACCCATTTCGCAAAAAACCTTAATTAATGGGGGTTGTGTGTCATTTCTTCCCATGTCCTTAACTACCCGCTACATGTTTGTGCAAATGCATGAATGAAATCAAGTAAAAGTGTTTCCTCCGATTTCTTGAAGATTGCAGCCTCCATGTGAATGTAGGATAAGAAACAAACATGATTGGTGGAATTTATAGTAATCTAAGTGGGTGTTACACAAGGATGTTAGTTGGTAAGGACAGTTAAGTAGTTTTTTCTGGTAATCCGTTGCTAGGACCAGGAATCCACCAATTGTTTTCTTTGGATTACTTTTCCATCACAAGAGGAAGCACCAAACTTTCATACTACCCATATACTTTTAAGCTTGTAAATATAAAAAATGGCAAGTTGAAGCAACGTTGTGAGGGTGGTTTTGGTTAGGAATTTTAAAGTATAATTGCATTGCATGGACATGAATTGGGTCATGCATGTGAGTGTAGCATTTGCATCCTTAATATTTTTGTTTAAAAATTTGTAACATGATTGTTGGGCAGCAGTGGATTGAACAAGGTAAGATAGACATAGTATTTAAAATTTGGAGAAAACAAAGTTGGAAGAATATTTCATGATGCGGATCCCAACTGCCATACATTGGTTGGGGGAAGTTGCAGTTACCCATGTTTGGATTAGACTAATCTTGCCATCAAGGGCGCAATGGAATTATTAATTGCAGAGGATTAAGCAGTTGTTACTTTTCAATTAAACTATGCTTAGCCACATCCAATTAAACAATGTTTCTGTTTAACATAATTTGAGGATTATGAGTGCGGGTTGCGTTGTTATATTTTTATTCTAAAAAAAATAAGGGGATCGATAATGATGTGTCTTTTTTCTAGAAAGGTGCAGAGAGAGGTCAGCATGAAATATCTTCAGGAAAAACAAAATAAAATCTGTTTTGAAACAATTATGTCCTTTCAAAATAGTTTATCCAATTTTGCGAAAAAAAAAATAGGAGATTCGTAACTCATTACATAAGATGAGATTAATTTCTCATTAAAATAGTATAATTATAGTTTATACAACAAAAGAATTATGAATATATATGATGAACTCCTGATAATAATAGTTAGGTCATCATCGTTAATTAAAAAAATATATATTTATTCAAATAATAAGACAATGGGATCACTTTTCAATTTATCTTGTTCTATCAATCTCGAACTAAATAATATGAGAAAACGCTTCTAGAGTGCTGTTTTTATTTTTCTTTTAACATTAGTTATTTTTGCAACTTGATGATTTTGGTTAAAAAATAAATTGACGAGTAACATACTTTTTTAAAAAAAAATTAAAACATAAAAATACTGAAAATTGAATTAAACATGATCTTAAAAATTTAAAGGATTTAAGCCTGAGATTTTCCCATTACATTGGCCATTTTGCCAAAGTCAGGGTCTAAAATTAAGATTATACTGAAATTGGAGTTTTAAATTTCCAAATTAAAAATTTGTTGTTAATTTCATGTAATACAAATATCCCATATATTAAAAAAGTATCGCGTGAAATTTATGCTAAGTCTCACTCATCTTTATTCTATATTTTCGGCTATTGACTTAGAAGGAGTAATGACCCCGAAGACTGATTGTGAGACGGGTTGTTGTCATATAAGTCAATAATGCTCCATGCACGTGAATCAAACCTTAACTACTCTTTCACACCATATTTTCATCAATTTTCATTTAAATTCATATATACTTACTTCTCCACTCATATTCAATAACTTGGTACTAATTTCAAACAAATTTCATATATTGGACTACAATCCAAAGTTTCATATAACTTAATCTATATACACCTTTCTTTTTAAATCAACAAATTATATTTTAGAATGATATCAACAAATTTGATTTCTATGACAAATTCTATATATTGAAATTGATCAATAATATTAATGAAATATGAATTCAACCCATATAAAACATTAACACCACATTTAATCTAATACTCTAAGACAACAAATTTATGAATTTTTTTCTTATATATTATTTAACTTTCTTAACCCTTAGATTTCTAACAAAAATTAAAAGTCTCACTTTATATAAAAATAATGAGATGAAAAATATATAAGAAAAAAAAATCTAGGACTATATTATTTTATAAGATTTAATTGGAGATTATCTTAAATCTCTCGTATGAATTGACTCATTACTTAAAACTCGTTAAATTCAAACATTTTCTAACTACATAAAGACTCTACTTAGGATATTTTTGGAAGTCTTATATAGGTAAGAAAGATACATACAAACTCTTTTTGTCTACTAAAAAATCCAACAAAATAAAAATATAAAGTAATAAAGTTGGATATAAATTTAACATTTTTGGCCTATGCACTGAATAAAAATAAATTAAAAGGAATAATATATATATATATATATATATATATATATATATATATATATATATATATATATATATATATATATATATATATAATGCTTTTGTTTATCACTAAATTGAAATAGCATTAGGGTTTAAAGTTGCTTTCCAAATTAATGTGTAAATAAAACATGTCTATTGTTGAATTACCTCAACTGAAATGTCAAGGTCAAACTAAATGTCAAGTTGATCAATTATGATATGTTGTTATTTTGTTCCAATCATTCCTCGTGTTCCCTAAGACTATGATTAAGATGAATGGTAACAAAAACAAAGGAAAAAAAAGATTATTTGTTTATGTATATTATTAATTAGTGTTAAGCATGTTCAAGCATGTGCACACATGGAAGATCGCTGCCATGAAAAATGGTAATTAAGTGGAGATGTTTCATGGTTCATGGTCCCTCCCATGTGTAGGTCAATCCCAGCACAAGGGTTCTCGATCAATTTCTGTGATCTGATTAAGCAATTAAATGTTGAACTCAACTCCACTTCACCCATCTATTAATTGAATCTCGACTTCTCTATACTAAATTAATTGCATTTCAACTTCAATCATTGAGACCATTTCTCTTCCAAACATGGATTTGATTCTTCAACCAAAGCATTTAGTGTATTTGTTGTTCTTACATCAGCTTTATCTTAATTCCCAAGCTATTGTTCAAACCAAAGTTCTTTGAAAGAGGTGTGCAAAAAATATTAAACTTTGTTGAATTTTTTAATTCAACTGAGCTTTTGTGGACTTCATGTAAAAAATGTACAAATTTTCATTGACAAAATTTGTTTATTATAAGTTGGAATGGAAGAGTTTTTATTTAGGTTCTTAATTAAATATATCTAAGATTCATCAAAGTAGTATTAAGAACTTATATGTTGGAGATACTCTTACGATTTTAATTTCCATAAAGAGTGGCTGCGCATTCCATGTGCTGGCTGCAACACCAAATACTAATTGTAATTATAATTATAATTATAGTTCTTTCATCCTTAATTATTATTGCCTTCATGATACACTTGCACTTAGTTAAATGTGTATGTTTATTAATTTGCTTTCAGAGGCATATATAGGTTACAAGCACGTGTATTCCCCTTCTCGTGGGTCTTAAGCTATTTGTTTTCCTCCTAATCAAAGGCCATACATGTGTTCTGTTGTCCCTCATCATCTAACATGCTCAAATTCAACCTTATAATGGATGTGGAATTTTAAAAAGGAATATATTATATATAAGTTTATAAAAAAAAAAGCATAAGAATCTTTTTGATATACATTCCTTATCTTTATATAAATTAAAAGGTTAAATATGTTTTTATCTATTAACTTTCAGTGAAAACTTGCATTAGTTTCTCTTCAAAATTTTTGTCCAATTTAATCCCTCGATTTTAGAAATGTGTGGATCGAGTCCTATTAACAAAAGTTTGTTAAGTTTATTTGACGTTTCAAATGTATTTTATTAGAGCTATCAAAATGGGTTGGAACCCTGAGCCAACCCGGCCCATCACGGGTTCAGGCCGGGTTAGGTCAAAATTTTTTTACAAATTTTAATATGGGTTAATTTTTGACCCGGTCCACCTAGAACCCGACTTATAAACTTGCAAATAAAGGGTCACACAACTATTTTTTATTAAGTTGGGCTTTGCATTTAGATTGTATTAGATTATTTTTTTAGCCAACACATGAGTATTTTTGTGATTTTGATTTGTAGTTGGAGTTTAACATCCTTTTAGATTGCATTTGGATTCTATTGAAGTGTATTTAGATTTTAATCAGAATTATAATTTAGTTTTTTTGAAATTGAAGAGAAAAAAATTGTATTTTTTTTAATTGAGTCAATGAGTCAACCTGTTTAACCCACTAACTCGCGGTGGGCCGACTGAATTCAAATCTTTTTGGTACACTAATAAGTGAGTCAGGTTGGGTTGGCTTACTAAGTGGTCAACCCGTGGTCGGTCGAGCCGTGTTACCTATTTTGAGAACTTTACGTTTTATGATAGCATTTGAGTTGTATATACTGTTTGATACATTTCTGTTTCAATGTTAGTTAAGAAATGTGTTTCAAACATTAAATAAACTTAACAAAATTTGGTTAAAATGAATAAATTTATGATTAAAATTACTAAATTCATGCATATCTAAAGTTGATGGACTAAATTGTGTTACAGTTTCAAAGATGGACTAATTCTATTTTTTAGTAAAAGTTAATGGACCAAAAACTTATTTAACCTTAAATTAAATTCTCTCATTTATATTTTTAAAGTAATTTTTGTCATTTACCCTCTTTAATTAGGTTTTTTCCTCTGAACTTTGTAATATATATATATATATATATATAATTAATTAATGGAACTCATATATCAATATAAAAAGAAAGTTAATATAGTTTTAGTCCATATATTTATATATAAAATTAGAATTCATTTCTCTCTAAAGATCATATAAAATTTATCATTATAGTAACATGTGAAATACATCATCTAAAATTAACGATGTTAACTTTTAGATGACACATGACTAAAACTTTTAAAGAATATGATATAATTACATGAAGAAAGTCTTTACGAGCAGAAGCATAAAATATATCTTAAAAGGTTACAATTTTTTTTTTCAAAAATAAAATCTTATAAGTATGGTATTTTGTTAGTTTGGTATAAATTAATGCGTAGGGTGGAGTGATGAGATTGAAGTAGAAGTGTGAAGTAGTCCTACTATTGTTGTACATAAAAACTAAGTTTTGATATCATATGTCATTATGCACATTAAGATGAGATGTGACTGTGATTATATATGTCTCCCAAATGTATGAACTCCACTTTCTATGTTATCGTTATATCTGAGCCGTTTCTTGTGGAATTCTTATCATAAAATGCATTATATATGTCTATGCATGAATACTCAAATTAAGTGGGTCGGTTGTTTTGTTTTCTGAGTACGTAAGAAGACCATTTCAGAAACTCCCATACGCGTTATAACCGTTAACAATGAATCACTATGTACACATACATACATACATACATACATACATACATACATACATATATATATATATATATATATATATATATATATATATATATATAAATCACAAACTCAATTTATCCACTATTAATTTTTCTAATTATTCCAGTACATTTTTTTTTTCTTTGTATTACAACATTTCAAAGTAGTTCAGTCCCTGTTTAGCTCTCTACCTAGGTTTTATATCCTTTCTTAATATAGTGGAATATTACTATCCTCTATCTCTGGTATAGCAAGGTTTAACGTAAGTTTTTTGTAGTGATAATGAGTTATAAAGAATAAATAGAGATTATGTATAATCAATAATATATGTTAATCGGTATGATATATATATATATATATATATATATATATATATATATATATATATATATATATATATATATATATATATAATAAGAAATGTTTAAGATGTTTTTAATCCTTTCACAAAAATAATTCTAAAAATGTTCAACTCAAAAGGAAATAAGCTAAACACGGAAAACTATATGGTTGCAATAATAAAAACTTTACTCCTCATATTTTATCTAATTAACCCAATATTTCTAATTCTCTTGGAACACATTTAATTTTACATAGTTGATATAATATTCAGCTAGACTAATTTGGATTTCGTTTTTCAATCCGTATCTGAATTAACTAAATAGAGCATACTGTACAATAATAATTACTTGATCTTGAATGTACAGAATTTTGCGACACGTGTCTATGATCAATAGGATACATGATAAACTTTGTTTTAGTATATGAAAATAGGTTAAAATATGACCGAAATAAAATATATTTTCATTCTCGAGTGTGAAATACAAATATACTATAAATAATTAATAGAAGTTAGTTAAAATATATACGGAATCAATATTACAACATGTATAATATGTTAATACATTTATTTTAAAAATAATAAAATATTATATGTGATATATAAATATTAAAAAATATAATATAAAATTGTAAATATAAAATATTAAATTATTGTCATCTTAAAATATTATTATTTTATATATTAAATATTTTATTGATTAGTATCGATAAAGTACCTAAAATATAATATACGAATACGTGATCCAAATCGAAGTATAATCCGGTTAAAATTCATGAAATAATATATAAAAAAAAAATCTTTAGTTTATTAGTAAAAATAATTAAAAAGCAAAGATATTTATTTTAGGTCGTGGTAACAAATGCTTTTATAACATTGGTTAAAGGAATCAACTACAGAGAACTTTTTTTCTAGAAGAGTACACGAAAAAAATCTTAGGTGAGTGTAATGTTACCGTTCCTAATAAAAGGAAAAAATAAAATCACTATTAAATTCCTTAAGTTTGATTAACGTTTTTCTTATTTTAATAATAATAGAAAACGGGTGAAGGGGACACGTGAAAGTTTGTGAATAGATTGGTCGGAGTTAGTGTGTTAATCTTTTGTTCTAAGGAATCCTAAATGTAATTATGAATTTATGACTACTCTTCACTATCTATATTTATGGCTTTATGAATGAATCCAAATCATTAACTCACCTGCCCATTATTTCACAATACTAAGATTCATCTTCACATTATTATATATTTTCAATTATTTTAACTATTTTCACTTTATTTAATAATTTCTTTTCAAAAATATAATAAAAATAACTAAAATTTTGTCTTCTGAATTTTTTATTCTTAACGGAAAAGAACATTAAAAAAAGATTGTTCTTAAATCTCATTAGCAAAGTTACATCAATGAAAAACTTTTTTTTTTATCAACAATAACTAATATATAAGAAAATATTAAAGATATGTTAATTCATGTACAAAAATATTAGATAGATGTATAAGAAATGTAAATATGAAACATTTGAATACTAGATATACTTTTTTTTTTTGAGAAAAACAGATCATACAAATAAAACAATTACACAGGATAGAGACTGAAAAATGATGCATTTTGTGATTTCTGTTAACCTAAATCATTAAAAAAAACCTATTTATACTTATTGTTTACACTGAACTTTACTCCTACCTAAAATTACAATCAAACCTATTTAATTGTACTTATATTTTAGTTTTTTATTTTACAATTACTTCTATTAATTTTGAAGTACAGGTAAAACTATCAGGATTCAGAATATACTAAGAACTTTTATCCAGGAAAATTGTACTTGATCTTTTTTTAAGGTGAGTAAATTATTTTTATGAACTGAAAGTTAGGTAAAGTTTTCTTTAGATACTGAGATTTATTAAAAAAGTTGACTTATTTGCACATATGTTTTTACATACACATAAATAAGTAATTCAACCCTAATCACATGTGTAAGGAGATTAAGTTATATGTATTATTTTAACCACACATCTTAGCTTAGTGGTAGTAATGTTTGACCTGGAATTTGATTACCGCAGGCCAGCAATCATATCTATATGAACAAGAAATGATTTTTTAATCTAATTATGTTTACCATTAACTCAAACATAATATTCTTGTATAAATATATTAAATTGTTGAGAATTGTTATTCACTCTGTCCTAAATTACAAGTTTAAGCTTTTACACAGGTTAAAAAAAATAGTAATACATATATATATATATATATATATATATATATATATATATATATATGTATATATATATATATATGTATATATATATATATATCGTGGACAATTAATATAGACACAATGCTTAAAATTAAGATAATTTGTATGAGAATTTTTTTTTTCGAAAATAGTCAACAATGCATTGTAAACTAAAAAAATATAGGTTATTTTGAAATAAATTATAAATACTAAAAAATTATAGATAATAGTAATTGTGTCTGTTTGATAATTGACAAATTAATTTAATTTATGAGATGTCTCGCTGATAAACTTTATAAGTTCAAAGCTGATTATCTAATTTAAGTAAAACTAATTAATAAACTACTTATTAACTATAGAATAACATAGAAAAGCATTATTACACAAATGTTGTCATATATAAATTTTATGGTTTATAGATAAACTAATGAGAGTATGTAATTATAACATATCTATTATTTTCCCATTTTTAATTTAAATTATTGTGATATTGAGTTTCTCTTTTATATATATTTTTATTTATTGTTCTGTAGTTTTCACACACTATTATGTAATAAAATACTAGTCACTTTAATATATAATGATAAATATTTTTTTAATTTAAATTACGTAAACAATTAAAAAGTAATCTAAAAATAATATAATAGTTAGTACCGTATTCAATATTTTGAAATGAAAAAGAAAAGAAATAGATAATAATAGATAAAATAAATTATAAATAGTAAAAAATATATTAAAGTATGAAGTATAATAATATAAAAAAAAATGAAATAAGTTAAAAGTTACAGTTGAAAGTTGAAGTTAACAATAAAGTAGTTAAATAAATAAAGTAATATATTAGAAAGACATAGTTAATTTAAAATGTAGAGCCCCAATAATGTGGTTAATGATTTGGGAAATGAGGGATTGGATGATGGAGTGCGTAACATGCGGTGCAGCCGACACGTTAATCGCATAAGAATGTTGCATTAGTTTATATGCATCATACAATAATAAGTTATATTTTTAATTAAAGTTTAGATTGAATTTTAGAGTCATCCATGACACTAAAGAAGAAAGTATAATATTAATGTATTAATGTTGAAGGTCTATAGAGAGGATATATGGTTGTTAGCACCCATGATAAGCCGAAAGCCAGTTATTAGTAAACAAACACAGAATCTCTCTCTCTTCACAGCAAAAACAAATTACTAATAATATAATATATTGTAGTTGACAAGAAGAAAATCTTTCTGCTGCAGATACGCTTTCATTAAAAAACAACACAAGGAGACCTAGCCATAGTTTGTCTCCTAAATAAGGTATAAACTATACTTTTTATCGCAGGTATATCGTGCCTATTAATTAATCTTTCACCTGGTCTCAAGTCTCAAGTGAATGTGTATATTCTTCACCAACTTTTCAATCTTCAATCATCTCTATTTTTTAACTCTTTTTCTTTCTTTCTTTTGCAGCCAGTTTTGAACAATGATAAACTTAAATATATATATATATATATATATATATATATATATATATATATATATATATATATATATATATATATATATATATATATATATATATCACCTCCATAATTCGGAAGAAAGAAGCCACGACGGAGGCAAATGAACAATTGAAAACCTACATCTCCAAACTTATATTCACAAAACATTGTTGTTCAACAAGCAGGTATTAAAGTACTACTATTTATACATAGATAATTATCATTCCACTATATTTCAAATAATATCATCAACTCGTTATTCCATAACAAACTTCACCGTATCAAACTCATTTAATCACTATTTTAATATGTTATCAAATTCTATATTTGAGATTTCACATCGACTAGAGATACAACGAGTTCATAGTATATAAATAAGTGCAAACCCCATCTTAATTAATTGTATAGAGTTAAGTTAGATTTAAAGTGTCACCTGCTATTGGATTACCCATTAATGCTCGATAAGTATATGCCTCCATACAAGGAAAGACAAAATGTTGAAGATTCCACGTCAACTAGAAATAAGACGAGTTCATAGTATATAAATAGATACACACTTTACTTTATAAGTCAATTTTATGATATTAAATTATTCTAAATCTACTTCTTATCAACTTAAAATGTCTTTCATATTATCTGATATCGAACATCTCTCATTTTTATCAACCATAATCTCAATAAAACTAATTAACCTTATATAAATGAGACAAATTTTCACGAACCAGTTTAATAAAAATGAATTAGAACGAAATTCACTATCTCAAAAAAAGTCATACTTAATATATACCATATTATACGCTTTCATTTAAAAAAAAAATAATATATACTTAATATATACCATACTATAAATTAAGATGATTTAGGTGTAGTTTTGATACTTTGAAAAATAAGACATGTTGAATAAATATTTATAGCCATTATTTATGAAGCTTCTAAAATTAGAAGACATGTTGAATAATATTGTATAATATTGAAATAAATTAAAACAAATAAATTTTTGTTTAAATTATTAAAAAGTGTTTACGTCAATTAAAATAAAAATAAAATTTTATTTTATAAGTCAATTTTATAATAACAAGTTAGACTTAAATCCATTTTATAATATGATGTTAGAATTTGTCTGAACAAAAATTTATTAAACTTATCATCACCTATCACATTTATCCGGGCACCAACAAAAATCTAATCCTACATTACATTCGTATGCCAATTTTCCAATAAAAAGAAAAAGAAAAAGAAAATTAAGAATACAACCATTGATCGTGAAGAGAAGTTGAATCTAGACTTAACTTAAAGATTTATTATCTCTGAATATTTATTCCCTCATGTTCATCGATGTTTCCATGTTTGATCGAGATGCCTATGATATTTAGAAATTAGTAGGTTAGTTTGTTTGCAAATGGAGTTATGACAACACAAAACGCGCGTCCATGACAACCTGGTCCACTCCGGTAGATGCTACCAGAGTTTGTTTGTGTTGTGATTATGATGTATTTTTACCCATTGGCCATTACACATAAAGAAACAACAAATATCTCTTCTAATATTGTTTAGTTGCATCATGCATTACATCATTTTTCTTTATTCCTTTTATTACCAAAGTTTTCAGGAACAAATTTCTCTGTATTCGTAAAAACATATAATGTATCATTCCTTTATGCCTCTGTGACTCCTTAAACCAAGTCCAACCACTGAGCTAATAAACCATTGAACCAGTCCAGTCCCTTGAATTAAAGCATAGCCCTACACGTAGCAGAGTCAAATTTTGTCAACATTAATCCCGCCAAACCACAGGAATATTTGTTTGCTCAATTGTCACCAAGTCTTTGAAAAAGTTAAGGAGAATGAACGATGGTCATAGTTTTTGTTTTTTCATCTTAGATTGACACCTTTCTCTTGTTTGGTTTATCACCATGTTTGGATAAGCTTTCAGTACAAAAAAAAAAAAAACTATACTGTGCTTTCCAAAACTTTATATATATACATTCGCATTAATTATAAGTGGAAGAGGATAAAGAAGAGGAAAAAGTTAACGCATATGTAATGAAAAATAAATTTTTTGAAAGAATGATAAACATTGTGTTTTTACATGCATAAATAGATAGGGGGCGTATGATGAGAATTTAAAAAAGAATGTAATTTAATTTATGAGAAAACAGTGAGGTTATTATAGATGAATTGTAGGTGATAGAGTTAGTGTGGTATTTGGAGTAATATATATATTTAGTATAAGGGTGATATCTAAAATAGTAAGGAGAGGAAAATGCATTATATTATAATAATAATTACTAGGTTTGAGGAAAAGTAGAGATGGAATTGTTAATCCATAAACGTGAGAGAGGAGGTAGAAGGGAGGGAAGCGTGTGGGGCAATTGGGATGTGACGTGGGGAAGATTTGAAGGGAAAGAAAAGAGAGAGAGCAAGAGAATTGGCCACGTGTATCGTGAAAGAGGGAGGAACGCGGGGTTCGACGTGTGCAAAACAACAAATGGGTTCCCCACTGAGTCACCCAATCCACACTAAAAAGCCCATTACACTACTTCTCCACACTAATGGGCCTTTTATTGGTTCTCTCTCTACCGTTTTTGTTGCCACGAATTCTCATGTGTGATTGCTCTGAATTTAAGGAACTTTCCCCATATTATAATTATGATTAATATTAAAAACATATTATAAGCATAGAGAGAAAGGGAAAGAAGGGGGTGCGTGGCAGTGTATGAGGACCCTATCACGCACCTTGTCCGATTCACTTATTGGGCAATCCTACCTTTTATGAGTCCCCTCCTCCATTTTCTTAATCCTACACGTGGTCTCCTCCTACATGTGTCACTTCAACCTCCATCCTCTCCTTCCATCTATTTACTATATATACCCATATCTCACTCCCCACTCCCCCCCAACTCACTCCCTCACATACACCTCTTCTCATTCCACCAGGACAACACAAAATACTTATTCACGCCAATTCTCACTTCCTTCGACAACCTCAATCAAAACAACAACAACAACACCACCACCAATAAGCATGCCTTCATCAGCTTCAAACACTTGGTTTAACGCCACACTCCCATCTCCCCCCTTCAAAGACCTACCTTCCACATCTTCTCCCACAAACTTACTTCCTTTAAGGAAAACATCCTCTTCCAACACCATCACATGTTCCCTTCAAACACTCCACTTCCCCAAACAGTACCAACCAACATCCACATCCACATCCACAGCCACCACCACAACACCCACCCCAATCAAAACTACCACCATCACCACCACCACACCGCCCAGGGAAACCAACCCTCTCTCTGACACCAACCAACCATTACCTCAAAAATGGAACTTTCTCCAGAAAGCCGCTGCCACGGCCTTGGACCTGGTCGAAACGGCGCTCGTCTCGCACGAGCGCAAACACCCGCTCCCCAAAACGGCGGACCCGAGGGTCCAAATCGCCGGGAACTTCGCGCCGGTGCCGGAGCATGCCGCGGATCAAGGACTCCCGGTGGTCGGAAAAATCCCCAAATGCATTGACGGCGTGTACGTGCGCAACGGTGCCAATCCGCTCTACGAGCCTGTGGCCGGGCACCACTTCTTCGACGGCGACGGCATGGTCCACGCCGTGAAGTTCACGAACGGCGCCGCCAGCTACGCCTGCCGCTTCACCGAGACGCAGCGTCTCTCGCAGGAGAAATCTCTAGGCCGCCCGGTGTTCCCGAAGGCCATCGGGGAGCTCCACGGCCACTCCGGCATCGCGCGGCTCCTCCTCTTCTACGCGCGCGGTCTCTTCGGGCTCGTTGATGGGTCCCAGGGCATGGGCGTGGCGAACGCCGGTCTCGTCTACTTCAACAACCACCTCTTGGCCATGTCCGAAGACGATTTACCCTACCACGTGAGAATCACCCCTAACGGCGACTTAACCACCGTTGGCCGTTACGACTTCAACGGGCAGCTCAACTCAACAATGATCGCCCACCCGAAACTGGACCCCGTCGACGGCGACCTCCACGCGCTCAGCTACGACGTCATTCAGAAGCCTTACCTCAAGTACTTCCGTTTCTCCCCCGACGGCGTCAAGTCCCCCGACGTGGAAATCCCCCTGAAGGAGCCCACCATGATGCACGATTTCGCCATAACGGAGAATTTCGTCGTCGTCCCCGACCAGCAGGTGGTCTTCAAACTAACGGAGATGATCACCGGCGGGTCCCCCGTGGTCTACGACAAGAACAAAACCTCACGGTTTGGGATTCTGCACAAGAATGCGAAGGACGCGAATGCGATGCGGTGGATCGACGCGCCGGATTGTTTCTGCTTCCACCTCTGGAACGCGTGGGAGGAGCCCGAAACCGAGGAGGTTGTGGTGATTGGGTCCTGCATGACCCCTGCGGACTCCATTTTCAACGAATGCGAGGAGAGTTTGAAGAGCGTGCTGTCAGAGATAAGGCTGAACTTGAGGACCGGCAAGTCCACTCGGCGCCCCATTATCTCCGACGCCGAACAAGTGAACCTGGAAGCCGGCATGGTGAACAGAAACAAGCTCGGAAGGAAGACCCAGTTCGCGTATCTGGCTCTGGCGGAGCCCTGGCCCAAAGTCTCGGGCTTTGCGAAAGTTGATTTGCTGAGTGGGGAAGTGAAGAAGTACATGTATGGAGAAGAGAAGTTCGGTGGGGAGCCTCTGTTTCTTCCCAACGGCCAAAAAGAAGACGATGGGTATATTCTGGCATTCGTGCACGACGAGAAAGAATGGAAATCCGAGCTGCAGATTGTGAATGCCCAAAATTTAAAGCTCGAAGCTTCCATCAAACTCCCCTCTCGTGTTCCCTACGGTTTTCATGGAACTTTCATTCATTCCAAGGATTTGAGGAAACAAGCTTGAAAAAGGTTCAACCGAGGAGAGATTTAACTGAGGGATGCTTGCAGATACGCCCCCGGAATCTACTCCTCCTGTAGTTTTCTGTTGCAGATTTTTACTTTTATTTCTTTCTTCATTTTTTTTTCTTTTATAATTTGGGCTTAACTTTGAGTGAGAGGTTTTGGGGACCAGCGTGTAGCTTTTGGGTGTAGTTAGCAGTGAAGCTCAGCTGGTCTCTGCTTTTCTCTCGCTCCGAGTGCATGTAAGTATAAGTAAAAAAAAAAAAAAAAAACAAAAAGAGGGTGCATATATACATAAATATCACAGTACTATATAGAATGTGATATACTGTCATGTGTTACGGTTTACTGTAAACTTCTGTTCACCACTACAGTTTTCTGTTGTAAATATCAGAAATAATTAATCATATTCTTCTTGTTTTGTTCCGCTATTTTTATAATTGTCCCTCTAGTTTCCTTCAAATCCTTGTCTTTCTAATGATTTGGAAGAAAGAGAACAAATAAAAATAAAAAGGTCACCTCTGAATTCATTGACTACCACCTGCCTTTTCGCTTGATTGAGTCTGAGTTAAAGGGAAATAGTATATTATTAATACGCTACAGTTAATTACTTTTTCAAAATTTTTATTATATTATACATGACAAATTTTCCAATGTATACGATGAAAGAAAGAATTGTTTGTTTATTTATTGTTGGTACAGGTCTGTGTCAGTTGATCAATATGTAAAATTGTGCAGTTAAAATGGGAAATTCCTATGGTGTAACAGAGTAAGGTTGGGTAGCACATGTTAAAATGGTGAGAAGTGAGTGTCCAATGAGAAGCAAACAATTGGGCGAGAGTTGAAAGTATGAGTAAGATAGACGTACATGGCAATATAAATAAGTGTCAAATCGTGGCCAGAATATCTATATATCTTCAGGTATATAAGGTAGGAAGTCAACTTGCAAGTTGAAATTTGGAAGGGAGGCACAAGATTTTTAACGAGAATTGTGTTGAAGGAAGGTGTAGCAAGAAGCAATGATATTTATATAGTGATGTTAAATGGTGTTGGATTGGTGAAACGAAAGAGAAAAAGGGGTATAAAAAGTCAAGGGAATTGGGGGGGTTTCTATTGGTAGATTGTGGAGAAAACATATAAGTTGACACAACTATAGACCACAGAGGCCTGACAAACTCACCATATTTATAAATATTCATTAGCTTCAATTATTGTGGAGGGGGCTCTCCACATGTCAAAGTGCTGTGCTTGCTCTCTTTGGAGGGTCCAACCTTTGCAAAATTTTCATCTCCAAAATGAAACTTTTCATCATTTCAAGTATACCCAACTTGGATGGAACATTCACAACAATGTGCCCTTAGTTGTTTTTGCAGCAATGTGATTCGGCATGTGTGTGTTTTATAGTTCCTTCCTTCAGTGCTAGCTTTTGCAATTTGCAATTTGCAATTCCTTCACTCATAGTGCAGCTATTGTCATGGCCATTTTTTGTTTTTATCTTCATAAGGGACTGATCATTGTGCTTCCTACACTCACTCACTCACAATAACTTCACCTTTGAAGTCACACCCTGTCATGTATATATCCATCATCATGCATTAATTCATTCCCCACTCTCCATCATATTTCAAACCAGACAATATGCTACTACTGTTCAAAACATTTCTAAATTATATTAATTTTCTCAATAGGAACATTTTTATATAATTAATTAAATCTCAATCATAGTCACCTCACTAACCCCCCCTTAAAAAAAAAGAGACTAAAGTTGATTTATGGTTTATCGTTGTTGATGAATCTTGGCTGTTGGGTCCATGAAATGGAATATGTGTCTGTGGAAGGAAAAGAACCAACAATTATATCAGTAATAAAGTTGATTTCTTTGTCACCGAAAAAAGAAATTATTCATTAAAGTTGGTTCCTTCTATTTCTTTTCCAACACATGGCAACCACCAATTTGTTTATGTGGAAGTTAGTTATCCGTCAGATTTTTTGTTTTTCAACACAGTAAGTTCTCCTTTTCGTTAGTCAATGTGCTATCACTGTTCACCCTCTTCATTTTGCTTTTACGTTTACGTGGAAAGAATTAACATCATGCCTCTATTATTAACGGGAATAAATGTTAAATTTTCAATAATAAATGACCAGATATTTACTTTACACTTTGTTCCATTTCTGCAATGCTTTTCCTCATAAATGTTGCATATTTGGATTTTGGACATGCATTTTAAAGCACGCAGCGTGTTTCTTTCTGGTCAGTAGTCAGCAAAAATGGCTTGTGATGTGAAGAAAAAAAGAGAGAAAACGTGGCTAATATAATTTACCATCAATCTCTTCTTATTCATAAAAAACTACTGTTACAATTTTTGTCTCGGCTTCAGACATGTTACACGTGATTTCTTGTCTCTATATACTTATTTTAAAAAAAATGTTAATAAGGGTATTGTTGAATTAGGTCATTTCTATTTACATAAAATAGACAAAAGTGAGAATGGAATTAGTGCCTAAACAACCAGAGAGTCCTAACGCAATGAGCTACATGATTATTATAACCTAAACAGAAAGACCAACAACATTGTACAAATGAATGGCTAATCATAGAAGTGCAATAGAATAAAACTCCCCGGTTTACAATTTTACTTTGACCAGTAACGACATTTCGTGTTCTGCGTTAGAAGTTGTCACCAAACAATTATTAAACCCACCGAAAGAATTGTATATTGAATGAAGAGTTTTAAATAAAATTTTCATTGCATTTCGGCCATGCTGTAAAAAGGTGGCAGGTTAAAAGGTGGCAGCAGGTTGCAGAAATGTTGTGGTTCCACATTTTCAATTTCGCAAGCAACCATTTTATATTTTATATTTTTATATATTCTATTTTTTTTAATGTGATTTTCTTCATATTCGGTCAACACATATCATCTTGTATTGTCACATTGTATCTGCCCTACATGCGAAAATAGGAAGTCCCCAATATTCAGCGTGTTCCTAAATTGAAATTTGTTTCACTTTGGTCGTCGTGGTTATGTTATACCAATCTGACACGGTTCCACAATCCGAATCAATTAAATACTCCTATATATGATGATGTGAAAAAGAAAAAGAAAACACTTATAAACTAATGGTTGAAATCAATTCCAATAGTAATCGTAAACAAGTTGCAACTAATTCCGAGTAAGTAAAAGATTGCAACACAAATTCCCATGTTGGTTTTAACACACAGAAGCTGCTACAAATTCTCGTACCAGTACTTTTTTTTGCAATGCCCATATCGTGAAGTTCTATGGTTGTGGTTGAGTTGAAGCTTCATGGAAGAGCTGAGAGGTGTTTGGCCACACAAACACAATGAGTGAGAGATAACAACGACAATTTCATATGGGAAAAATAAACAAGAAGAAGATATTGTGCAGCATTTAATGTTACGATAGCTACGTGTAACGGTGATTCGGTATCGTGCTTTTATTATACGACTATGAAATGTGTATGTCTTGCCAAAATTACGACTAAAACATTTTCCTTTCCCTCTAAAATTGCATGCATATATGCATGTTAAAATAGTTGATGCATAAATTCACTGTTTTTAATTTAAAATGTTATTAATATACTTATTTTGTTAACTATTTTTATCTTAAAAAGCTTGAATAGCACCGGGATAAAAATGGTAGCATCTATACCCTGATACACTACTGGTAGACTAATTTGATTGTATGTTAGTGTAAAGATACATTCAAGTACCTATTTTATAATTAACTAAAATTTTATAAGTTAAAAAATGGAACTCACAAATTTTATGAGTTTTGTAAAATTTAGATAAATACAAAAAATTTATCATTTTTATTTAGTACGTGACTTAGACTTATACTTGTCTATATATATATATATATATATATATATATATATATATATATATATATATATATATATAAATTAATACATCTTTTTAATAAAACTGTCTGTAGATAATTATAGTTGGGATTGTTTTTTAGTTAATTTTAATTTATTATCGTTTTTTTGTTCCTTGATAAAATTTTATGAGTAGAATTTTGTTAAAATAACTATTATAACATTAAATAAAATAATAATTGATGAATTTTGTTAAGGAAACGCGTTTAACAAACTTAATGCTACTTTGAGAAACATATGAAAAATGACTGTAATGAACTTTATATTATGGACACCGATATTTTGACACCACTTTTTTTTTTACTACTATTTGATACTATCCCTTATTATTATTTACTTTTTCTTTTTTTTAAAAGTATAAAAATTAATTTTTGTTAATATTATTTTATCCTTATACAAATTATCAAATCATCGTCAAATAGTGTCAAACAACATTTTTTTCTTATATTATATTCTAATCAAACATATTGTACCCTAATTGAAATAATTTATGAAACATACACTGCGGAACATAAGTATTGTTTGTACAATTATATGAAATGAGAATGTAATCTTAAAACTAATTTTATAATGCCACTCTTTATCTAATAAAACTGTTCATATATGTTTTTTTTTCTTTCACTACAAGCATTTGAAAAAGAATAGGAAATTGGGAAAATTTTATGATTTTCAACTAATTAACAATTAATACAAGATAATATATTCAAAAGAATGTCATAAAACTGGGTCTGCTCTAAATCTAATCATTGAAAAAAAAAAATATAAAAACTAAATTTGGTTCTACTCTGATCTCGTGCACATGACAACTGCAAAATCGAACTAGAAGTGAATTTGAACCACACATAAACAAAATCTATCTTCTGTGAGGATAAGATAAATGCATATATGTATATGCAGCTACGTTTACTTTCAACAATCAATGGCACCCCGAGTAACGTGCAAGTTTTGTGGCCATGGCTTCCCTAAAACTTTAGCTCAATTAACCAAAATGATACTTCAACATTAATTCCAAGACACAATTGTAATATATAAATATAGATATAGATATGAAACTTTTTAAATAAGCTATTAGAAACTACGAAACCCTAAAAATACTGCATTTAATATTGACACGAGTATATGGTACACACTATATATGAAGATGCAAAGGTGAACCTATAATAGTAATAAGAGGATGAAACATTGAGGCTATTAGGGGACACATGTCATGGGTTAGACCTATGAGACATTATTTTCTAAGGGAAAAGTTGATACATATTAGACATTAGTTATTGGTTGACGTCAATGGGATAATTATTTGGAGTCACTTTTAATAGATTTTGACATTCATGGGTATTATTATGAGATAAGATATGTACATGCTTGCTCTTTCAATGATAAGAATAATATCTCTAAACTGTTTCTGTTGGAGTTGAAAAACCAAAGGATATTTTTGGGGATGTTCATGTTACATTCATTCCCCCTCACAATAGGTCCCATCTTCACAAAACATATAATAATCTTCGTTGGGTTAGTTTATGTCAAATTTTAAATTCAGACATTGTTGATTCAATTTTAAATTACTTTAACACTTTGATATACCATAGAGACTCATAGAAGTGTATAGAGAAAAGGGAAAGATATAAGGTAAGTTGTGAATTGTTGAAATGATTTATGTTACATATTAGTGAAACCTAATTTTAAAAGAATAGTATATATAATGATAGTACTTTAAGAGGTGCATTGAACCATATCTTGAATGAATATAAAATGTGGAAGACATGTGAAAGAAGAATATATGAGAGTGAGTTAATAATTGAAGGAGATAAAAAAAATGAGATGGTAAAAAAAGAAAAAAAGAAAATGTGAAATGGAAGCCGCATTTGAGGAAGATATCGTTGTCAGGTGAAGGTGCAGCGAAAAGTGAGATATTAATGGTGAGTTTGTGAAGATGTGAGAACCACAAGTTGGAAGAATGTGGTGTGACCCACGAATGATCCTTTCCTTTCAATCAATGAATTCCAAAGTCCTAAGAGAGAGCCACTGACACAAATTGACTAATATTTCCTATAAACACCGAGAACGCCGCTTTCAACTCTACAAACGTCTCAAACCTTAACTCTCTACCCCCCCCCTTCTCTTTATCACTTAATTCTCCGAACAGTGATTCATTATCAGTGTAAACATTTTACAGTTTTAACTTTTTTTTTCTTCTTGTCATAACAAAACACATTCAAAAACAATCAAATTTAAATCAAATTTATATAATAAACTTTACAATTTTAACTTTTTTCCCCCTTACGATAACAAAATAGATTATACAACAATCAAATTTAAATAAAATACATAAAATTCACGTCACAAGACAAGAAAATTCTTAAAAAATAATCAATTTTAATGACAAAAAACATGTTTAGCTAATGTTAATGATCAATATAGAGATAAATTCATAATAAAAATTATTTTAATTACCAATTTAGAGACTAATTATAATCTTTTGAAACTATTTAAATTGTTATAATTTTTAGTTTATAAATTAGTGTCTAAATTTATCATTATAGTGCTTAATTATTTATTGCATTGTCAATTTTAATCTAAAATATTAATGATTTGTTGGTTTTTTTTTTTTGGTATTGATTAACTTTCTTATTTTTAAGTAATATGAAATTTAGATTCATATTTAAATTTTGTTATTTATTGATTTCTTTGATAACCAATTTTTGTTGACGATTGTCTAACATTACTTGAAAGTGTTGTGAACAAAGTTAAAAGATAAGTTTTGTTTGGACAACTTCGTTTTATGAAAAATTGTAGTATGATGATGTCGTTTTGGTTCCTTTCTTTTTACTACCCGTATGATACATTATCAAACTAATTATCTAATGAATTGGCACCGTATATAAAAGTTTAGAATATGGCGAAGAAATACATTGGGAAAAGAAAAGATAGTGAAGCTATATATAAAAAAAGAAGTTGTTGATAGTAATATTAATATTTAGTTATAAATTTGTTGTTGGTCCATCAAATTCATTACTGGGGTTTACTGTTTAAGAGCTAAATTTAATATTTTAGTTTCTGGAATTAGCATTGAATAGGTTTTATTTTTCAAATTAGAGATTAAAATATCCTTTTGAAATTTGAAAGATAGAGTTCAGGCGAAATTCATAAAGTAATTAAAAGACGATGAAACGAAATATTGTATAACTAAAGTTGTGCAATATTTTTTTGATGACCTTGACACTTTGTTAATGTGATGCATGTGAAGATAGAATTAAAATTTGTAGGTATGTTGAAAACCCGTTGAAAAGGAGTCCCAGGATTGAATAAAGAAATATAAAGAAATATAAAGAAATGCATTAATGGTGATTGAATAGTTTATGAATTTGATATATTAGGGAGCAATTAATGTGATAATTGGTTCAGATAAACGTCAACTTCTTCCATGGGATCAGTGGCCAGTGGATAAAGAGAATGGAAGTGCAACAAAAGGATATAAAATTGAACGTAAATGGGAAACTTTTCATCTTCTTATATCAAATGGAACATGACGACCAACATGATGTATTCGATTACCTAATAAACATTATTTAGCTCTATAAAATTCATTAAACCCTCCCAAAGGGTCCAACATTCCTCAATTAGCATGAATTAACTTGCGTCCTTTTGCTAATCTTGAAGTGCTATTAGGCATTAAAATTATAGCTTCAAGATATATTATTATATAATAAACTCCACAAGTCACATCTCATCACATATCTCATCACGTAACACAAGTTTCTGCCAGTTTTTGACTCTCACATACACACACCACAATCAAAGCTTCAAGTTTTTATTACAATTTAATTGTTAAAGGCACTATTATTATTATTATATATAATGGAAGCTATGTTGTTATCAATATGTCGCGTACGTATGCCAAAAAATTCATCAAACTTTTCTTCCCACATTCAACACCTTCAATAGGTTCCCTTATCTTCAATTTTACCCACAAAAATAATTTACAAAATAAGCACCAAAACACATGATCCTTTCTTTCTCACACACCACTTGTTATGTTACAATTTTCTTTCGGCTTCTTTAATGAATCACTCGGTTAATTAATGCCAAACACTATGCTAAACTTTGTTTCTGTGGTACCAAACGCTATACTAAAACCCTCCTAACATCATGAATAATGTGCTAAATTTTACAAGTGTAGAAAGGTAAATCTATTTTATTGGTCCATTTCAAAATCCACGATTGAAAATGAAGTTTTGTTGAAAAGTAAATTTTAAGTCTTACTCAACTTTACAAAACTAACTTATAAAGTGAGGTTTACAAATATTTATATAAACAAAACTCCATCATGTCAAAGTATATACATTTCAAGCATGAGAATAAACATTAATAAGTAGTTCGATAGTGACCGGATAATGGATGACATGATAGACTCAATAAACAACAATATTATTAGGATAGACTTTAACTTATAATTTTAATACTATATTAAGAAGTGGATGTAAGCTTAATTCAACCTTACAAAATTGATTTGTAAGATAAGGTTTACGATCAATTATATATTATAAAATTGTCTTATTTCTAATCAATGTATAAGATCTCAAAAAAAATTAAAATTTTGATTAATGTAAATTTCGGTGCAAGTTTTAATTAAAATAAAAAGAAAAAAAAATGGAATTTCTAAAAATAATCAAATGTCAAATATAGTCACTTTTTAGATAAGGATTTCGGTCAATAATTACTTTTTCATTTCGAAATATTGTTATTTTTTAAATTATTATATATAAAAATTAAGAAATACTCAATACTACAAATTTGGATAAAGATATTTTAATTTTTCTCAACTATGTTTATCTCTTTATTTAATGCAAGTGGTACTACATTAATTTATCCTCCTTATTATATATAAGAGTATTGTTGAGGAAATCAATTAAAAGAATAATCGTTTTCGAAAGGAAACTGAAAACTATTAGTTGAGATCGGTGGAAGTACTATAATCACATGAAATGAGGTATATATTATAATCTCTCACTGTATACTATTATATGAGGTATATACTATTATTTGACACAATATATGATTGAAAATAAATATAAAAAAAATCTTTATATTTCGTGTTTAGTTGTTAAAATATTACACGTTGTCACAATCAGTGAGTATTAATTTAATGAGTCGAGTCTATATTTATAACTCTTTTTGATAAAGTATTTGCATTTGCAACTATACTTGCATTTTGATTTACATTCTTGCAAATTTAGCTTAAAAAGTTTTTTTTTTCTTACTTTTCAAACACGTGTTTCTTTCTCCATTCATTTTCTTGTATGAAGTTTCTGAATTCATGCATTTACTTTTCCGTGATTTTACATTGCTTTTTTAATTTATGTTTTTCACGTGTTTACATTTCAAGTACTTTTATCTTTTTGACCACTTTACTAAATATCTGACATTTTTCTCTTTCTAATTAGTTCTCTTAGCTTCGACTTAATTTGGATTATCTTTTACATTTTATAATCTTTTCAATCTACTTGCTTTCTTTTAAAATTGTGCATTTACAATCTAAGCTTTTGTTCCATTTCAAGGTTTTTTTTTTCCCTTTGCATTTTGTTAATTTTATAACCTTTATTCTGTACAATTTTGAATTAATAATCTGATTTCATTATTTTTATTCTAAGCAATTGGCTATGCATGATAAGCCTTTTAAATATACAAATTGCTGATATATCAATGTCTCATCATGAAGATTTGAATGAAGTGATTTTGAGATTCGATTTGCATCTTATGTACTTTATGATTGCCATATTAATTGGACTAATAGTTTATAATTAAATTATTTAACCTCATTTTTGGTACGATAAAGTAATCAACCCCTCAATGAGATTGAATTAAACAATAACCATATCGCATTCAATTCAGTTATTTGTTCTTATTTCTTCTAATCATAGTATTCATTTTTTTTTGTCACATTTGTTGTCAAGTTTTTAGGTTTATTCAGGAAGAGATTTCACTGGAGAGATACAACACCAATGAGACATGAGCCTAACCACATAAGATATTGACATCACTCTCAACCCAAAACTTTAAGGCAATAGATTTATGGGTCTTTATCTTTATATAGTGCTCTACTTTCCTATTTCTAGCCAATGTGAGACTTAGACTCATACTTGGATTCCTAACAATCTCCCTCCCAAGGGTGAGTCCCTTCAACCACATTGGTACACTCCCCCTTCAGCGGAAGCATTCCCAACCATGAGTACTCATTTTCTGCCCTTTTATGTACCGCTGTTCTTCTTAACGGGACACGCTTACCTGGAACCCTTGCTAGGAAGACTTTCGATACTAGGACCATACTGCACTCGTCTGAGCCGGTTTTAACGATCGGCTCTGATACCACTTGTTAGGTCTACTAAGGAGGAGGTTTCACTTGGGAGATACAACACCAATGAGACCTGAACCTAACCACATAAGGCATTGACACCACTCTCAACCAATAGGTTTATGGGTCTTTATCTTTATATAGTACTCTAATTTCTCATTTATAACCAATGTGGCAACACTACTTTATCATAATGAGATTGAATCAAACAATAACCACGTCACATTCAATTCAGTTATTTGTTCTTATTTCTTCTAATCAAAGTATTCATTTTTTTTTGTCACATTTGTTATCAAGTGTGCCTATTGTTTATTTTTATTTTTGAAACAAATAACGTGGCTCATTAAACACTTCGTCTCAAATGGTATTCGAGGAAGAACCATTTTGAGAAACAAATTTTAACCATATGAATCAACATATGCTTTAAATTAATTAGATTTCTATTTACTGTATACCTGTTAATTAACCTTTCTACGTTATATTTTAATTTAATTTCTTTGACTTGATAACATTGAAAAACTCAATTGTTTACACTATAATTAAAAATATAATATATCACTAAAAAAAATTATTAAGTAACAACTAATTTAGAGATAAAATATAATTAATCATTATATAGTATATCACTAAAAAAATTATTAAACAACAACTTTCAAATTTGGTCTGACAAATCTTCCTTTTTTCGGAGATTTACCTTCTATCTTAAGCCTATGCTTTTGCACGTTGAGGTTTCCTCTCTATGAGGGTTTCTCTTGGCTCTCTGGCCAATTTAGATCTTCACCAAAGTTTTTGGAGGAGTTAGAAATAAAAATATATTCAAAATTTATATATTTAATTATTGTAACTAATACCATAAAGTACATAATTTAGTATTACTACAAGAAAACTCTTAAATAATAACCAATTGTAGTAACAAAAAATTGTTAGTCACTATAGTGACCCATTTATATATCAATTTACAAAATAAAAAATTATTGATTATTAAAATAGTCACTATTATGAATAAAAATTATAATTAGTCGCTAAATTGGTCACTAATTAATTATAGACTAATTTAGTAACTAATTTCTTTAGTAGCCAAAACTTGGTAGCTAATATTTAGTAACCAAATTATAAACTAATTCCTCTGGTAGCCAAAACCTTGAAATCAATAAGTTAACTCGCATGAGTAATCAAAGATTAAACACCTATTTACACCATCAAAGTGTACTATAAATATTTCAGCATCAAGGTCGTTTGATGCTTAAGTCGTCTAATGTTTTAATATGTTTTGGGTTGTCTAGTACTTGGTCGGTTGACACTTAGGTCGTTTAATGACTTAAGCTATCTTAGGTTGTCAAACCTTTTGTTGTCTAATGTGTTAGTCATTTACTACCTTAGTGATCTAACATAATGACTTAGGTTGTTCAGAGACTTTTATTGTCTAATGCATTCACTTGTTGATTTCTACTGTTAGACTCATCTAACACCTTGACTCATATAATCTCTAGACTCATGTAATGTTAAAATTTGGCATGCTCATTAATGAGACTATTTTTTTTTTGTAATTTACAAATATTAATCATTTAGCATATTCAAGCAACAATATACATCATATATTTTGATCTTCGAATAAAATTGATCAACTTCTCATTCTCAATATCTTCATTATTTCTCTTAGTTGTCTAATCACAACTTGATTTCTAACCAAAGACTTACTCGTCTGGTAGAGTGTTTTGTTATTATCAAAATCTTATTGGTTGCATGAAGCTTGTCTACTTTAACAATCTTCCCCTTTTTTATGGTGACAAAACAAATCATGAAATAATTCACCATATATGTTTCAGAGCACAAAATTGATCAATCATATATAAGAATAAAATAAATCAAAATATGTCATATTATAAATATAGCAATTTATGTCAACATTTATGATTGGTAAGCATAACTAGAACATGCAAAAATATGTTATTAAAGGCACAAGATCATACAAAAAAAATTAAAAGCAATCAAATCGTTATTTAAATGAAATCCCAAGATGTTTCAGTAAAATAAACCAAAGCTTGCATGAAACAAAAGAAAGCCTTAAAACCAAATTTTTTCCAAACTTGAAAAACATTCAAAAGCAATTTCAAAAACCAAAGATTGAAAATTGTTGCCACTTCACTTTGCTTATCCCCCTTTCTTTTCTTCTTCCTTTTTTTGTCAGCATAAAAAAGAGATTGACGTAAAAAAAAAACATCACGACAATGGTGAGGGAGGCTTTAGTGACAAGGGAGTGGGACATATCTCCTTTCTTGTGCTATAGTCATCTCCAAAATCCTTTTCAAAATATCTACCATTTTGGTTGTTTTGGGAGTTTTAGGCACATTGGGTATGTTAGGGGGAATTTAGAAAGTCATGGAAAAGTAACTGGTGTAGGTGGTGATTATGTTTTAGATATGAGTGTCATAAAGCACATTGAAATATTTTCTTTTGAAGGACATGGTCCAGAGGATATTCTCTTGTGAGAAGAAGGAATGTTCTTATTGGAACTCATTATCACAAGAAATTTCTAGGTTAAGAAGGGAGGTGTAATTGTGTATGAACCAATTATTTGAATAAATATACATTGGTTAAATTTTTGGAAAGGATGTAGCTCAAACATTTTAAAAAAGGTTTTATAACTTACAACACTAGACTTTTGAAAACCGAAAATAGTTGAAATTATTTTTGAAAGAAAATCAAAACCTTTCTAAATAAAGAGATTTTTACAATATTTTGAAATTTAGAATATTTTCATGTTTGATTTTGAAAAACTAATCAGTGATTATCAATCAAATGAATATTCAATATCAATGACACTTAAATATGCATCTTAGTTTAGTGTAATGCATGAAGTTACGAGAATGCTATTTCAATGCATGAAGTGAAGTTATATGTTCATGCAATATTCTAATGCAACTTATATGCATTTAGTGCTTAAATACGTCTAATGTATACATATGCATCTATTTGACTAGATGCATATGATAGGCTGCATACATCTAATAGAATAATGCTAAATGTGGCTAATAGGATGCGCCTAATAGGCTAACATGTTGTTTCTGCTTCCTCATTGCTTTAGTTAGTAATTTTATAGAGTCATGTCTAAGAGGGTTCTTAGATGACTAAATCGCTCATCTGTTGATCATTTGTTGGGGATAAATTGTAAATCAAAGATACCCTTCTGAACATAATCTATAATGAAGTGATGCTTAATTTCAATGTGTTTTGTCTTAAAATGCAAGACATGATGCTTAGCTAAATTTTTAACGGTAGTATTATCACATAGTATAGAAATGTTACTCTCATGTATACTATAGTCCTCCAATCGATTTTTTATCCAAAAAATTTGAGAATAATAGTTGACAACTGATATTTATTCTACTCCAATAGTTGATAATGTAATTGTTCCTTACTTTTTTCTACACCAAGAGATTAAATTTCCACCAAGGAAGTGACATCCTCCATTAGTGTTTTTTCATTCTACTTTATCTTTTGCGTAGTCAATATCACAATATCCTTGCAAAGTATAACTTTCCCGCTTTTTGTAGAAGAGACCACGATTAGCAATACCTTTAAGATTTCTAAATATTCTTTTGACAACATTTCGACGTAATTCTCTTGGATCTAAGTGAAAACAAACACATAGATAAACATTAAACATTATGTCAGGTCTATATGCAGTGAGATATAACAATGATCCTATATTGAGTGTTGTCCGCGATTTAAACTCTTTTTCAAATCCTAAGGATGTATTAGGATGAATTGATGTTTTCGTCTCTTTTGCATCTTCCAAGTTAAATTTCATATGAAATTCTTTAGCGTACTTAGTCTGATGGATGTATGCATGATCCTTAGCTTATTTTATTTGCAAGCCTAAGAAAATTTTTAGCTATCCTATCATAGTTATCTCAAACCCACTTTTCATAAGATTTGAAAATTCCTCATAAAGTGTCTCATTGGTAGCATCAAATAGGATATAATCTATAGATCTATACTAATACAAATACATCAGAGCAATATTTCCTAAATAGTGTGGTGTCAACGTGACCTCTTGGAAATCCATTCTCAGCTAGAAATATCCTTATTCTCTCATACCAAGCTTTAGGAGCTTGTTTAACCATATAGGGCTTTATTGAGGTTATAAACATGATTTGGGTGTTTTGAATCTTCAAAAACTAAGGGCCTATTCTACATATACTTCTTCCTCGATAAAACCATTTAGAAATGCACTATAATTTTATATTTCTAAATACAACAAATGAGAGTAATATGTGAATAACTTATAATCTTGCAACAGGAGCATAACTTGCAGTATAGTCAATACCTTCCTATTAGAGTAACTTGTAGCTACTAGTCTAGCTTTGTTTCTTTCAACTTTGCCTTGCTCATCAAGCTTGCTTTTTATATACCATTTTTCTCCAATGATGCTTTCACCCGTGTAAGAAAGGGTTTTGACACCGGTTATTTTAGACATTGTACTTTGGTTTAACAATGAAGCATATCTAGGTTAGGTAAAAAAAGTGGTTGTTTGGCTTCAGTTATGAACCAAAAAATAAATTTCCATATTAGCCTTCTGTTCTTTTCGAACCGAAGCATAAAGCCATAAATAAATAATGCAAAATAAAAAAAAGATTAGTCATCGGTTCTTCTAATAATTGAAGCCTAATCCCTCTCTGATATTAAAAAAGTATATTTAATTTTAAAGGGATATTAGGCTTTGGTTCTCCAAATAACTAAGGCCTAATACCCTTAAAATAAAATAATTCGTTAAATCAGAAAGGGATTAGGCTTCGGTCATTGTCAGAATCGAAGCCTAATACCTTTAAAATTAAATATTTTTTAAATTTGAAAAGTATTAGGCTTCGGTTAGTACCAGAATGGAAGCCTAATACTTGCTTTATGCTTTAGTTTTGGTATTAACTAAAGCTTATTGTAGGCCTTTTTTTTAAATAATTTTGTTTTTGTTTTTGCAAAGATATCAAACCTGGACAGACAAAATCAAAATCAAACATATCCAATACATTATATATTTTCTAAATAGTTCAACTAGAAAGAATCATAATTCACAAGTAAATGTGCAAAATACTATTGTACATTTGTATTAAATATTTTGCAGAAGCTATCCTTATAAACTTTATGGACTTCTCGAGAAATGGTGTACATTTTAATACAATAATTTCAATTAGTATATAAAAAGATAAAGTTGCAAAGTATTTGATTTAATGCAATAATTACCATTTCCTAACTAGTTGAAATACGAGCATAAACAACGGTTGCCATCAATTACATTACATAGTAACCACACTCATATGAGTCGGTTTGTTTATTGCACTACAATATATAAACACAATTTTTAAATAATTGAGGAAGAAAAAGAATCAAACAATTATATATGGAACAAAATAACAAACCTAGAGGTACAACTATTTAAGTTTTTTGCTTTAGTGGTTGATTTCCCTAACAACATGTTGTGTCCAACAATTGAACTATGAAAAAGGGAATGTTTTATGATATACTTATATAACAAAGAAAGTTCATAACATTTAGGTTCTTACTAATCTATTACTTGTAAGAGAAGGTTGGGGGGAGACTTATGCAAGGAGCAAAACCACACAACATTGTTGTCCTTTAGGGCAACCACAAGTAGCTTCTAGTGACACCTAAATTGAAAATCACTTCATCATTATAACATAAAATGACAAATTATAATTACAAGTCAACAAACTACACTTATGTAGAAATTTATGGGACTAAATATATTTGCTTCTCTTGTATAAGGCATTTGGTGATGCGTTCTTGGATTTCATTAAACTTATTGCTTTTATCAGTGAGTTGGGGGTCTATGAACCCATATACATCACTTAACCCTATACTCTTACTGACACTAGACATATACCTGAAGGTAAAACATTTATTTGACATAAGTAACTATATAAATCAATTAGATATAATGAATGGTTAAAGAGCTTACAACATCCATAACCTAATAATGTTAATATTAAGTTCTTTTGTTCCCGATGCAAGCTCTAAGACATCTACCTTACGTAAGTACAGTGGCATGTCAACGGCTTTTCCACAAACGTCAAAATCTCATGAAACCATCATCAACTCATCGCTTAAAATGTTTGAAAGCTGGTGTAATACACCAATAGGACTATCCATAGATAGAGGAATCTTCTTAGGTTTTGATACGATCCTTACTGGAAAGATGATGATCTTTTCTGAATTTGAATATCTTCTATAAAGAACAATTAAAATAAGAGTAAATAATATGGAATAAGATAAAGATGGACTACGCCACAATCTAGCAGATTGATAAGAAAAGGAAGATTCGCCACCAAGAGGTCTCTCTTTAATAAGAACCCAATCAAAAGAGTAAAAGCCACAATCAATGATAGATATGTCAAGACGCCACAATCAAATTTGAGATTGACAAGTCAAGACGTCATGATCGAGTTTGATAAGTTTGACAAAGATTTGCCATAAAAATCCTTGTCTTTGATAAGAACCTAATAATCGTTTATATAAAAAACCTAAGATGCTTGTTGTGCCATGATAAATGGCTCATCTCAATAACCCACCTTTCGAAAATCAACTAGAGTCATATATGATTCATCCATTTTGACACCACTCTTATTGTCAACCCAATTACTTTTGAACATTGGAGTAGTAAACATAATATAATCAACCTCCCATATCTATTCTATTATACCATATTTAGTCATTGATCCAAATACAAGATTTTGATCTTCGAATGTGGAAAATTCTAACGACTCAGCTTCAAGATTGACTCCACTATTTTGTATTGTGCTTTTTTCATCCAAAGACTTCGTATATAATGTGAAATTCTTAATTTCAGAACCTTTGCAACATACGACATCAAATCTCAATCCATTTGCTAACCACATCAAAGTCTCAAAAGATTATAAATCTTTCAAAACCAAGGCATGAATATTTTGTTATGCTCCATCAACTGTCATTTCTCTAATTGTCTCGAATTGTTCTCCTTCACAATGGCTTTGTATGCAGATAAGTTATATATCACCTCATTTGTGTTGTTCAATATGTATAGATGTGCTTCCAACAATTCTTAACGATCTTTAGTTACCACATTTATGTTGGCACAAATAGCCTGAATGATTTGGTGCTTGAAGATGTGATGAAGGTACTTGAAGTCATTTCCTTGGAACATGTTGGAACCGTGCTTACATTCATGAAGATGTGGAGATTTGATGTTCCATGTGTTGATGAAGTCGTGTAGCATGCTCTCTATCTGGATTATTCATGGGGAAAACAAGCTTGAAGATTGTAATTCACGTAGACCATTTTGCATTAATTAGATGTATATGGTATTTTAGTTGTGTCTTTTAATCTGTTGAAATGTTTTTCAACAGGTTAAATGGTGTCTTTTAATCTATTGAATGGATTTTTAACAAATTAAAAGGTTTGCTGCAATAGTCTTAACTAGTGCATATTCAATCAATTGATTTATTTTGTAATTGACTAATTTCACTTAAGTTAAGTGAAATCAACCGATTGATTTGAAAATCAACTTGTTGAATTTCGTAACAGTTTGACTATAAAAGATGTATTTTTCGAAAGAGAGTTGTGAAAACCATTTTTTAGCGCGAAATCTTTCTAAAATCAGTGGAACTCTCTCTTTCGTGATCATATAGTGTGTAGCTGGTGAAGATTGATCTTGGATCATTCTTGGAGAAGTTTGCTTGGTGTTTGAAGCTTAGAGAAGGTGGTTGTGGTAGGCAAGGCTGTGCTACAACTGAGGTTTGGTCTTTCTCAAGCTTTTAGGTTGTGCCTGGTGGTTTTCCAAGTCTACCAGAGGTGTCTTGCTCTGCTGGTTTGATTCTTGTGTGATTCAAGAGTCATTGTGTGGTGTTCTTACATATTTTAAAAGTGTAGTACTATGAACTTTGTAAATCTTTTGCGATAGAACAAAGTCAGGCTTAGGTTACCCTGACTAACTGGATGTAGCTTAGGTTTGAGTGAACCAATATAAAAATCTTGTGCATTTCTCTTTTCTCTAACCCTTCTCTCTTGTATTACACTTTAAAGTTTAAAGAATTTTGATTTGAATCATGTTTTTGACATTCTTGTGTGATCTGGCATTCTCTGCAACATTGCTCATGTTTGTATAACTCATTTGAACCTATCTTGACTGATCTTTCATATTATTCTTGCTTTAAATCACAAATTCACATTTATGCATTTTTCCCAGTTTTTCAGTCGACTATTTTTTTGATTTAACTTATTGATTCTATCATTACTATATCTGTTTAATTAAATTAATCAACTAACTTTGTGTTTGATTGATTGAAAGTGTCCAGTCCATGAGTGTTTGCATCCATACCTGCTGGTTGATTTGATTCAACTGAAAACTGTTTTAGGCTTTTAAAAGTAACCCTATTTTTTAACTAGCCAATTCAACCCTCCCTTCTTGGCATTTCAACCATTTCAATACTTACAATTTACACCTCCTATGTAACATCCCGATCGGATATTATGAATTTAAATAATAAAATAAAAAATTCCTTAATTATAAAACCTTTTTACAAAAATGCGGGAAATTTCAAAACTTTTATTTCCTTAATAACAATCCAAAATCTATAATTACAAATACCATTATAATTATCCAAAAGTCTAGTAATGTAAACGATTACAATTTATTCAAAATCATAAAATAGAAAATCTCTGATGAAAATCTTTACTCAAGACTAGCCCCGCTCCGGCTTTACGCCTCACCAGATCCACCTGCAACATTATCTGCTCACATATATCGCGTATACAATCATCGCCACACACAAGCAAATAGGGTAAGCTAACAGAATAAACATATATACAATACATACATACATACATACACACACACACACACACACACACACACACACACACACATATATATATATATATATATATATATATATATATATATATATATATATATATATATATATATATATATATATATATATATATATATATATATATATATATAACACAATCATACCAAAGGAATTCCATCCTTTGATTTCATAACAGATGGTCACAACCATGTTAACCGTGTTCTACGTCTTCTAGTGAGTACCTCGAGATGTCTTGCTGCCATACCTATCGGCCACAATCGATAGAGCTTGTGCGGGAAACCATGCTACGAATCACACATCGTAACGCCAGGTGGAGTCCCCAACACGAACATAGTTTGTAACGTCCCAAGACTACCAAACTAGTCAGCTAATAATTATTGAGGAGGGTAATCTATCTGGACCCATCCGTACTGCCACAACAAGCACACTCACACCGACAACACTCGCCAACCCGAGCCACAACTCAAGATTTCTGGGTTGGTTTGTCACGCGTCGCCTAGCAGCACAACGCTCACTGCCAGGCGGTTTCTGGAAAATTTCCAGAAACCCAGAATTTGCGAATTGATTAAAAAAGAAAGCATGTAATTGCACATCAGAACCACTAATTCTCTTTGAATATTTCATTCCTCACAATGTTCCACAATGGCAAACTCATAAAACCCTTTCAAATCAATGCATAACCATTTAACCAATTCATGTTTCATGATGATTAATATAATTCTATGATTATATTATCACTTAACGTGATCAAGCATATTATTAAAAACAATAATAATTAAATAGCACACAAATGGCATACATAGGACTCAAACCCAAGTCCTTTTTACACAACCAAGTACTCTCAACCACTTGAGTTAATACTATTTCACGTCACATCAATCAGTATTAAATGCTATAAAGGCTCCACTACCCGCATTTTTTAATTAATTATTTATTTAATTAATTAATTTTCACGGGTCTTACATCCTAGGCTCTTACTTATAGAACACCTGTTCAACCATGATTTGTGAGGAACTCCTAACAAATTTGCTTTTGTCATGTAATTTGAACTAACCTTGACACTTTCTTCAATAATATATGTTCCAAATGAGTTGGCACTTGTGGGAAAAGTTTTAGTACATCAAAATACACTTGTTCTGACTCTAAGATGGCTGAAAAGTGGACCCTAGCTGCACGAGACTTTTAAAAACTCATTTTCACATGTTTAATCCTTTTAGGTTCTTGTGGTTATAGCATGACATTGTTTGGTAGGTTTTAATTCATTTCTTGAGTCCTAAATTGCAGGATGAGATGTGCTAAAGTTGATTTTAGTCAAGGAAGGCTGCTGGATGAGGTGAACTGTGACCAAATAGACCAGAAGTGATGAAGAGCTTAACCCGTGAATGCTTGAAAATGAGAAGCTAAGACTGCTATGAGCCAGTTGGCTTTGGTCACCTATGGCAGCAAGTCAAGAAGCCCAAGCTAGTAATGAATTAAGATGAATGAACCTGGTTTAGCTAGTAGCAGCCGCGGAATAACTGCAACCCAAGTTACTTGTGCATTTAGCAATGT
Source organism: Vigna unguiculata (assembly GCF_037176805.1). Classification (NCBI taxonomy): domain Eukaryota; kingdom Viridiplantae; phylum Streptophyta; class Magnoliopsida; order Fabales; family Fabaceae; genus Vigna; species Vigna unguiculata. Next base: position 8,603,420 of record NC_140792.1, on the reverse strand, counting down.
AATTAGGCAAAAGTGTGTAGTTTATTTAGTTATTTTTGGAACTTGTCATACCAGTTGTAGGTGCTGGCTTTGTATTAGTTTTAGCGCCATTTTTCACACACAAAAAAAGACTCAACTCACTCGTCCCATTGACACCACAAAATTTTCTCCTCTTCCATGAACCACTCACTCATTGCAACAACACTTTTTTTCTTTGATTTTCTGCACTTTCTGCTACTAGTTTGATGAACCTTGGGGTTGTTCGAAGGTGATTCCATCCGAATTCACCGAACAAACTGTTGTAAGAATGCTTCTTCGTTATAAATTCGTTCTTTCTTTGCATTTTCACCGTTTAATTGTGCTGAATTTCTTTCTCTTCTCTGCTGAGTAGGTGTCATGGTTCAAGAGTGTTTGATTGAGTGATATTGGCCAAATTCAGCACTGAACTTAGGATGAGTTTTTCCTAAATCTCAGGTGCCTTGTCACCTCACATTTATAAACTTAGAATTTCAGCATTTTTGAGTTGTAAATTGCTTTCAGTGGTTGAGTCAGGTTTTAATTAGGTGTTAGAAGTGTTCTACATAGTTGGAATGAATTTAGGAATGTTGCATGGCATATTCATGCATTGGCACATATAGGTTAATGTTAGCTTTTCATCAAACACCTTAGGTGCATTAGATTTTATTTAGGAATTTCATCAAACAGTTTTCATTTTTGCATTTTCATAACATTACACACTTGTTTAAGTTTAATTTGAGTAGAAGTTATTAGATTTCCTCTCTTTTCACAAATAAAAGTCAACAAATCTCTCATTTGCCTTTGCCTATCTCTTGGATTGATCCTTGGTTGTCCACTATTGCTACATTAAGTTGTTTTAATTGAGGAAATCGAGTTTGATTAAACTTTTGTGCGACCAGAGGTTTATCGTAAATGTATCATGATGTCAAAAAAGGATGGAAGGAAAATCATCTCTAGTTGACACAAGATGATAACAATATCGCCTTAACGTTCATCTAAATTTACATGCTCAATGGTTTTACTACAAATTGAAGAGAAAATTAAACAAAAACGAATTATAGTTTGTTTACCATTTTTGGGTAAAATTCCACGAATAGCCATAGGTAACAATTGTTGCATTAAAATGTGGCAATTGTGAGACTTCATGCTAACACGCTTCAAGTCCTAAACCGACACTAAACTCTTAATATTTGAAGAGTATCCTTATGGTACATTGACACTATTTAGACAAAGACAAAAGCTTACCTTCTATTGTCTAGACATAGTGTAAGATGCAGAGGGCAAATAAGTACTCTTACCAACCTCTCTTGGTGCCAAGTCTTTTCGGATCTTCATTTCAAGAAAATCCAAATGACCATTTATTTCATCTTTTGTCTTTTCCTAAATGTTCAGTAGTGTACTAATCCAGCTATCACATTCATTATTCTCTACATGCATTACATGTATGCAATATCTAATATCTAACTTCAACCAATTTGAAAGATCAAAGAATATTGATTTTTTCTTCCAAGGGCTCATTGCAAATGGCTTCTTGGATGTTTTCCCAAATACATGATGTACGCTATTAACTTTTTCATGAATTTGAAAGCCACTCAATGGAATTGGTGCATCATCATTCTCTTTATGTCTATTAAATGTTTTTTTTAACCTTTGATAAGGATTATTATGTTGTAAAAATCATCAGTGATGCTTATATGTTGTCTTCCTTTAGTGTTTTAATTGATGAGCTGCAATGTTTTTTTCACATATAGGAAATGCTTTATGACCCTTAACATTGTACTCATTCAAATTACTGTAAGCTTGAAAGTCATTAATGGTGCAAAGTAAAAATGCATTCAGAATGAAAGTTTCATAAGTAAAATCATCAAATATTTCAATCCCATCAACTCACAACAACTTCATGACTTCAACTAGTGGACTTAACTAAACATCTATATTATTTCTAGGTAGAGATGGCAAATAAACCCGTCCCATGGGTATTGTCCGAACCCGTCCCCGTTTTGATAGGGAATCCCGACATTGACTGGGTATGGCTATAGGTATGGGGAATCCTCGACTTTTTCAATTGGGTATGGGAATGGGTGTGGAGATGTACATATCCCCACTATAATACCCGTCCCCGCCATATCTCCGTCTACGTTTAAATTATTAAAATGTTCATAATTAATTAAGTAACCATACACACACACGCGCGCGCGCACACACACACACACACACACACACACACACATATATATATATATATATATATATATACTTTCTATTTTTTTCCTTCTAATTATTTGGTTTGTCATGAAACTCATTCGCATCTCCAATATATTTTTCATCTTATCATAACCTTTATATAATTATGTTAAAATGATGTATGTGAACTAAACAAATTTTATGTGTCACATTTGAATTTTTTTATTTATTGTATATTTTCCTTTCATATGAGAATGTTTAATACTCTCAATTTAAGTGTTTAATAGCATAAATGTTTCGTTTACTAGGTGATAACGTTGTCGTTGACGCGATCAAATTAATACTACTAAACTATAGCAGTTGTAGTATTGCTTAGATAGTAGTCAAGAAAATAGAAAGGGTAAAGTAACCCTAAGCCGTCTCCCAGAGAACACGAAATTGATTTTTAACAAATTAGTTCTTATAAAAACTATACAAAAGAGTTAATCAAATGAAACAAGGAATAAAGAAATAAAATTTGAAAAAAGATAAAAAAATAAAAAGATAAAAAAACAATGATAAGAAAAAATAGATTGATTCCACTACTTTTTCAAAATAGATCCATCATCGGTTATCTAAAGATTGTTGCTCAATTAATTATTGTTGTAGATTTACAAATTATTCAATGTAAATTCTCAATTAATTTGTTGGCGTTCTCACTATTAACCAACGTAAATTCTCAATCAAAAGCAAGAACATTGTAGATTAATCATAGTAAATTTAACCAAAGTACATTCTCAATTAAATATTACTATCCTTAATCATGTCCATTCTTTTACCTCTAAAATCAAGAAAAAAAATCTAATTAACCAAAGTACATTCTTGATTAATTCTAGTTAAAGTTTTCACCTCTAATCAAAGTACATTCTTAATCATTGGTAAAAACCCATTCAATAACATGAAAGTTTCTAAATTTAATCAAAGTAAATTCTCAATTAAAATTAAAAACCTTTGAACTCATATGATTGATATGCATATAGATTAAAACATCTACTAATTAGCTATGATGTAAAAACCATATTTTTTTATGTGATTCAAAGATAAAAGACATAGATGAATTAAAACCTCAACAATGATAAAAAGGACAAAGAAATTATTTCATTCTAACCTCAGAATCCATAATGAAATTACAAAGGAATCAACCCAAGAAGTTCAACACTCCATAGAATGCAAAAGTAAAATAAAAATAGAAAGAAGAATAGAGAGAAATAGGAAACGAAATTAGGTCACCCTAAGGGTTCCAAAACTCCAAAGTCCCGAGCTTGTTTCTACTTCTCCCTTGGTCTCTTTATATAAGACTTGGACTGAGTTTTTCTGTTGCTAAAATCTCTCAAATATCTTTTAAAATAAAGATGAAGATAAATATTTAAAAAGATTTGGAGAGATATAGACTATTTGACAAATATAGTGGGGTGATAATATCAATATCTAATATAATTAAATTAATTAATTATTTAAAGATATACGATAAATTATCACCAATTAATATTTGTATTATTTTTCCAAATCAACTCTTTGCAATCTCCTTAAATTATCTTCTAAATAATCCAATATCTTCAAGATATATTTGTTTGTTTTGGAACTAAAAAGATTCAAGAAGATCTTGTCATATTTAAAAAGATTTGGTAGTTATTATCTTTTAATATTTTATGATATAATTAAATAAGATAATTATTTAAAAATATAAAATAAAATATCTAAAGATATATTTTTCCCAAATTATCTTCTATCATAAAGATAAAGAAAACCGCAAGGTCCAATTTTTTGTTGCTCTCTTCTTGGTTTAGCCAAACTTCTTCACTTTTTCAAGCTTTTCTTGCCGTCTTCATGCAATGCTTGGCTTGGATTTTTGTGATTTTGATAATTTCTTATTTTTGGATTTATCTTTAAGGTGTCATGAATCTTTAAGCAATTTATTTCCACACCTCCATGAGCTCAACTTAGTTGCAGGTGCACTAACACACCTCAAAAATATCTAAAGAGCATTTATGCAACTAAAAAGCTATTTTTAACATGTTTTTGTATCTCATGCTCAATAAACTCAATTATTGGAAATCCCAATTAAATCAATCTTTAAGCACACAAATTCAATTAAATACAGTGGACTCTTGGGCAAAATTGAGCTATTTCAAAACTTGTTCTGAGGTATTTTATTTCACATCTACAGTGGATCAAAGGAATGAACCTTATTTGAGACAAATCAATATTCTATAAATCAAGTTACCATGCATAAACAAATAGAAGGGTTCTATTTTTCACACATGAGTTAATCTTTTGAATTCGCAAGACAATCAATTATGAAAGAAAGCACTCAAGTTAAATGTGTATTTTCTCACCAAAATTATCTCAAGTGTTTTGGCTTGTGTTTTCACTCAAAATACTCATGCAAGTAAACACTCATAATACTTAACAAGACTCTGATATTTACAAACTTTCAGAAAACATGCATTCAAAGATCATGAGAACTTTTTCAGGTTATAATGGGGCCAAGGCAAAGGTAGAAAAATTTAGGGCCTTTGAGGGTTTTTAAAATTAAAATATAGAAAGAATAATGGATCATAATTTCAAAAACAACTCTTTCATTTGTTGCTCTTTTTGACAAAGGAATCATTTTTTAAACATTTTTTTTCTTCCTTCTTGCCATTTTCATTATTTTGTGCTCACCCACACACTTTATTCCTCAACCATTCTTGACAAAACCCATTAGCTCCTTCTCTCTTCATAAGGTAGATTGTGGTTTTTTTCTTTTCAAGGTTATGCAATAGGCTTAAAACAAGAAAAAGAGGTTTAAAAGCTTAAAGGGGCTACCAATGGATTAATATCAAGGTGAGCTTATTTTGCCAAGTAGCTAAAAACAAGAAATGCCTCAGTCATATCAAATCATGCATATTCACCTAAGATACAAAACAAAAGAGTCAAGCTAAAGATTTGAGTATAAACAAACATGAGCAAGTCACTCAAAAAAAAAAGGAATGGCAAATGGCGGTTCATCCTTTGCATTAAGGCTCAGGACTCACAAGATCAAACTCTTTCACAAAAGATTTAATCAAGAAATTCTCAAATAAACTCAATTAGCAAATCATAAAAACAACCAACTCATATCAACATGACTTATTTTTCTAGAATTATGATCATCCCAATTATTGAATCAAATCCTAAAAATCTAATGTCATATTTTTTATTTAAAGAAGGTAAATATTTTTGGTGGATTCTTAAGAGACATAGGTGTTTAAAAGTTTCGCTTAGTAAAAAGTTAATACTTTCACAATTTTCTCAAAAAGAAATCACAACTTTTTTATGAAAAAAAATTGAAAAACAAAAAATGAAAAATCCTACCCATAGTTTGTCTTCCCCACACTTATTTCAAAAATTGTCCTTGATGGACTTATTTTGGGGAGAAGACGAAAAAATTTTGTGACTTCTGGCTTAATCTGGCCATATGTCAAAATTTATTTTCTTTAATTTTACAAAGTACAAATCAGCTTGTACCATTTTTTTAATTTTTACATTTTTATTTTTATAAAAAGTTAAAAAAAATCATATTTTTTTGAAAATTTTTAAAAGCAGAAAATAAATATGCATGCAATTTAAATTTTCTATCAATAATGATTTCAAAAGAATTTGAATCTAAGCTTTTTACCTGTTGCATCAACCTTTCTTCTTTTTCTGCAGCCATGTCAACAAAGATAACCACTAAAAACTTATTTGCATCATTCTCATCAACAAACTTGATATGTGGAGTGTGTGGCCTCAACTCAATTTGAGCATCATCAGGTGCATTCAAATGGTTAACCGGATCATCAATAATCCTTGTAATCTCATCTTGTGAGTAAAAATCTGCTCTTGAAGTAGTTGAATCTGCTGCTTCATTAACCAAGTTAGTTGCAATAGTTGATGCTTCAGCTACATCTTCGAATATCGTTGGCTCTTCAACTGCACTTGGTTCCTTCATTGTATTGTTCTCACAACTTTGCTCCTAAAAAATATCATCTATACTCATATCATCATCAATAGATAAAACTTTATATTGTCATTGAGCATCATCAACATATTCATCAGTAGATATGAATGTGTGAGAATCTTCAATTTCTTCATCAGCAACATCTTTAGCAAAATTGATATGTCAGTAGACAAATTATTATGAGCATCATTATATCTATCAGTAGATATATCAATGTGATGTGATTCTGGTGTTGGTTGATCTAACATTTGAATCATGTACTCATTCACATCAGCGCTCAATTGTTCCATCCTTTGATTCATGCTCCTTAACATTATCATTTCATCCCTTTGCTCAACTATCATCTTCATAAGTTTGTCTTTCATTAGTTGACTTAAATCTTTCGACATTTGTTTAGCTTTCATGGCCAACTTTAGAAGCATATATTCTATTTCATGACGAAGTGCTCTAAATTCCGGGGTTTCAGGAAATCTCGGATGTCATTGGAGGTTAGTATTAACAGTACAAAGTAATTCTACAAAGTTGTTGCTACTTGCATCCTCCATCATGTCGTACAACACTTTATCATTTCCATACCATTTTTGCTCAATACCTTTGCATCGTTGATCAACTCGCAACCTTTCATCTATGGTGTCTAATTTCTCTCTCAGTCCATCCATTAATAACACAACTTCCTTATAGCATGGTCCATTGATTGCTACAACTTGTTGTGATGGTGCATGTTGTTGTTGTTGAGAACCAAATGGAACATATGACGACTGAGGTGGACACTTAGAATATGGTTGTTGCTCATGGTATGATGGTTGCTCATATTCCACAAAAGATGATCTAGGATATAGATCATATAGTTGATATATAGTTAACCTACTTAAATTAGGTGAAGTAGGTGTCACAATTTGTTGCTGATAAGCATATGCATCACGTGGATAATAATCATAGTTCACTTGAAAATCACACTGTTGATTATTTTCATATGAAAAACTATTTTTCATTTCTGAAAGAGGTTTTCTGAAAAGAAATAAGTTGAAAGCTTGTTGAGTAGACTTCCAGGAAAGAGAGGTGCATCTCAATTGACAATGTAAATTCTCAATTAATTTGTTGGCGTTCTCACTATTAATCGAAGTAAATTCTCAATCAAAAGCAAGAACTTTGTAGATTAATCATAGTAAATTTAACCAAAGTACATTCCTAATTAAATATTACTATCCTTAATCATGTCCATTCTTTTACCTCTAAAATCAAGACAAAAAGCTAATTAACCAAAGTACATTCTTGATTAATTCTAGTTAAAGTTTTCACCTCTAATCAAAGTACATTCTTAATCATTGGTAAAAACCCATTCAATCACATGAAAGTTTCTAAATTTAATCAAAGTAAATTCTCAATTAAAATTAAAAACCTTTGAACTCATATGATTGATATGCATATAGATTAAAACATCTCACTAATTAGCTATGATGTAAAAACCATATTTTTTTGACGTGATTCAAAGATAAAAGACATAGATGAATTAAAACCTCAATAATAATAAAAAGAACAAAGAAATTATTTCATTCTAACCTCAGAATCCATAATGAAATTACAATGGAATCAACCCAAGAAGTTCAGCACTCCATAGAATGCAAAAGTAAAATAAAAATAGAAAGAAGAATAAATAGAAAAAGGAAATGAAATTAAGCCACCCTAAGGGTTCCAAAACTCCGAAGTCCCGAGCTTGTTTCTACTTTTCCCTTGGTCTCTTTATATACGGACTGGGTTTTTCTATTGTTAAAATCTTTCAAATATCTTTTAAAATAAAGATAAAGATAAATATTTAAAAATATTTAGAGAGATATAGACTATTTGAAAAATATAGTTGGTTGATAATATCAATATCTAATATAATTAAATTAATTAATTAATTAATTAAAGATATATGATAAATTATCACCAATTAATATTTGTATTAATTTTCCAAATCAACCCTTTGCAATCTCCTTAAATTATCTTTTAAATAATCCAATATCTTCAAGATATATTTGTGTGTTGTGGAACTAAAAAGATTCAAGAAGATCTTGTCATATTTAAAAAGATTTGGTAGTTATTATCTTTTAATATTTTATGATATAATTAAATAAGATAATTTTTTAAAAATATCAAATAAAATATCTAAAGATATATTGTTCCCAAATTATCTTCTATCATAAAGATAAAGAAAACCGCAAGGTCCAATTTTTTGTCGCTCTCTTCTTGGTTTAGCCAAACTTCATATTTTCAAGCTTTTATTGTCGTCTTCATGCAATTGGCTTGAATTTTTGTGATTTTGATAATTTCCTATATTTGGATTTATCTTTAGGGTGTCACGAAGTTTTAAGCAATTTATTTCCACACCTCCATTAGCTCAACTTAACTGCAGCTACACTAACACACCTCAAAATATTCAAAGAACATTTATGTAACTAAAACGCTATTTTTAACATGTTTTTGTATCTCATGCTCAATAAACCCAATTATAGAAAATTCTAATTAAATAAATCTTTAAGCACACAAATTCAATTAAATATTCAAAATTAAACATTAAATGAGGCAAAAATACGCACTCATCACTAGGTAATATAAAAAAATTCTTTACTTATTATTATTAATTTTTCTTTCATTTGAAGAACTTTTGTTTTGTTAAAATAATTTTCGTTATTTCTCAACCATTGAGTATGTATGTTGATATTTGAAAAGTTTTCTTAGATATCTAAGGTATTTTTCATCTCATCATACCTTTAAATATACATTTATTTTTCTTTGTGCGATTTCTTTCAATGTCTCCCAAATTGTTTCTAAGACACACATTTGTTAATTTTTTAATATTTTTATTTTTTGTCTATTTTTATCATGTACAATATTATTTCAATTTATTTTATGAAATTATTTTTTTTTCTAACTCATTATCACTCATACTATAATTTTTTATTATAATTATATAAATAAATTTTATTTACTACAATATAAAAATTTAATGTAATTGCCATGAATATTCTTTTTTAGCATCCAACATACATTGAAGTTCAAAAGATATAAGATGATTGTCAAAATTTTATTATTATGTTTATTATTTGTTCTTTGCATTATTTGATCAAGTGATGTATTATAAATTTTATTAGTGTATAAAAAAAGATTCATTAGAGTTTTAAAAATTGAAGTAAACAAACATTTAAAATATATTTTAATTTGAATATTTGTTTTCCTTTTATATTTTAAAATTTTATCATCTAGGTTTCATTAATGTTTGCAGTTTGCAAATTTTATAAATGTTTTGATTCTCATGAAATTTTATTTGGTATTCTAATATAAAATGTAAACAATTATAATTTATTTTAAAGTATTTGATATCGAAGAAACAACCATCCACTAATATTGAATATTTGATAATATTATGTTTCCTTTACCATAATTTTATAAAAATAATTAAAATTAATATTGGAATAGTAAGAAAATGGGTATGGGTACACAATTATACTCGTTACCCGTCCCCGTCTCGCCCCGTTGCCATCCCTATTTCTAGGTTGTCTTGGACCAAATATCATTATAGACAACATTATATACTTTCTTTTCATGCATAGTTCATAGAAATGTCAAAATGGGTTTCAACCCGTGAGCCAACCCGGCTCACCACGGGTTTGAGCCGGCTTGGATTGAGAAAAATTCAGTTTTTTCAAAAGTATGTTGAACTCAACCCAGTCCACTAAACCCACGAGTTAAACGGGTTCGAGCCGAGTTAAGGATGGGTTGACCCACTTAACCCACCAACATTTTTTTACGATTTTTTTTTAATTTTCTTAATAATTATTTACTATCCCCAATTATATAGGTTCACAATTTCATATTTTTAAATGTTAGAATGTAATTCAATAATATTTGAATAATTTGAATGTTTAATTAATTTGATTGTCAAGTTATATACGTTGATACTTTAGTCTTTAACTATAATCTTTATATAAATTACTTAAGCAACTGTCTTATAAACATTTTTATCTAAATTAGCATGATAAAAATGTGAAGTTTTTTTATTTATATTTTTATTGAATAGAATGACAAAAAATGCGTAATATTAGTCATATTTTTTTGGACTATGTGGACACTTTCTTGGAAACAATTCATCATATATTGGTGGTGAGCATGATGAAAATATTGGTTTTGGATTTTACTTTGATTGTCATGTCATGGGTTGCTTAAAAAATTACTTAAATATTTGAATACTTAAAAATAAATACATAAATAATTTTTTTTATGTGAGTTGGTGAACCAATCCACTTAACCCACCAACTTGTGGTAGGTTGAGTCGGATTGTAAAATTCCTGATTTACCATAAAGTGAGTCGGATTAGATTCACTCATTTTCAACCCGACTCATGGTGAGCCAACACGTGTGAACCGGGTTGACTCACTTTTTATACCCATTTAAATTTACATAACATCCGCATTTTAATTTATATATGTGCATTGCTTACATGGATTTAAGATATTTATTTTTATTGTATTTGCCTAAGCCTCTTTGTGTAGGTTTTATAATTGTTAAAAGTCAATTCCAAATTAGTTGGAAGATATTTTTTGTTGATTAATTGTGCTAATCTTTTAACTAATATCTTAACAACATTGAAGTTTAAGTTATTAAAATAAGATGTTATTAATTTGATTACATAAACAATTTCGATATTATGATGCATTTAATTAATTAAATTACGTTTTTAATAAATTATTCTAACAAAATTATAAAATTAAACATAAGTAATAAATGATTATTACATTTAATCGATTCAACGCGTAATTCACTAATCTTATAAAACAAAATTTAATCGGTTAAAAAAAGTCTTAATCAATTATTATACTAAAAATTTAAACCCATTAACCGATTAATTTAAGGTAAAGAAATCATCAAAAAAATTCCCTGTAAGCATACTGTAACATAAACTCTTTCCCCATGATAAACAGATAACTGTTAATGTCAGAGTACTTGACGCCCCCTCTTTCAAGAAGTTCATGAATCTCACAGCTTCTGAACTTAGTCCACACACACCATGAATCTCACAGCTTCTGCACTTAGTCCACTCACACAAACGTAGCTAAATTTAGGTTCAAACCCTTTTCCCTGACCACAATTTTTGGTCTTCACCCTTGAAGAACTTGGGAGTCAACTCATGGACCTAACACTTCCCAAGATAGCATTTAGAACGACAACGTTTGCAAACATGTTATTATATGGATTATTAATTTTTGCTAAAAATCTTGAACAGACAAAAAATAAGTATTTGTTTTTTAACATGATTTATTTTTGTCTATAAAATAACATAAGCAATGAATGTTGGTTGGATACGTGTGCATGAGGAACCGAGTCGAGTCACATTCTGCATGCAAAAATCAGAGGACACGAATTTTGGCAGTAACAGCTAGCAAAGTTAAATATGAACATCAGAAAAGTTGGCTAAATCCTTATTCAGTGGTCCAATGTATACACCGAGGGTTAACCTGCAATGTCTGTAGCATGCGTAGCGTTACACCTGTCAACAAGTTTCAAATTGTAGCTACCACTTGTGTCGACACTGCAATTGCAAAATTTCAAGATAATTGCAGAAAAACAAAATGACGCAGTGCTTACTATGTAATCATGAACATCTCAGAAAAAGCAAGATCTCTGTCGTAGTTATGGCTATAGAGAACAAATTTTAAATTAAATAAAAAAAATCATTTATTTTCTGGAGCTTGAAAAACATGTTGGATATGTGTGTTAGTCGCAATCGCTCTCATAGCATTCAAAGATTAGGAAAGTGTCAACGCCTAGTTGGGTAAAGATAAGGATATATTTTAGTTAGATCTTAATTTCTGTTCTACCTGAAAACTGGTTTAGTTTTATAAGTAGTGTTAGTTAAACATGTGTTTATGATCATGAAATATTCTTTTGGTACGTTACTTCAAATAGCCATTTTCTAAAACACTATTTTTTAACGTTCTTAATTATATCATCATAATACTTATTAAATTTGTGTTTTTAAGTGAGGTAGATTTCATTATGTTTAACATATTTTAACTATTACTAAAGCAAAATTTATATTTTACAATAATATATTACATCGATTTAGAAATGACTGTTGTCATTTTGTGATAGATATTAATATCAATTAATGAAAACTGATATAAAGACGGAATATATTTTATACCCATTGTCTTAAAGAATTGATATAATATATATTTTAATTGTCATGAAATGACTAGCGAAAGACACATTTTTCATTAATTTTGGGTTTAATCAATATAATAATTTTCATATTTATATGGCTTTAACAGCCGATACTAATTAAGTATGATACATTTATTAACATCTACGTCAAATCTGACAAAAAACCAATATTAGATGTCAATTTCGAAGTAGTGTATTGCACACATCAATATATGAAATTGATTTAATAGTTAATAATCCCTAATCTTTGGTTAATCTATTTTATTTTCTTCCATTTTAAAACTATTTTAGGTTGTTTTTTTTCTAGTTTTGTCAAGCTATGACCTAAGGAAACGAGGGTTTGTGATGTGTTGGATCCATAGTTGTTGGACTTGGCCGAATATATTGGAGAATAGTGATGATAGAAAGAAATAAAAAAATATAGGTTAGATGGTGGAAGATTTTGGTGTGGCATGGGAAAGGTGGTCCTATTACTCATCTAAAATTCCTTGGGGGAAAGCCTCTCTCTACATTATTGTGTTGAAGAAGAACATAAGGGACACACATGGTAATGGTGATGAACCATGTGTCACGCTCTCTAAGAATATGTGCTTCAAGGTACCAAACTAAAACAATATAAAAATCAGCGATTGATGTGAGAGCAAGCCAACACAACAATATTAGATTAATATATCTCCGGTTAAGAAGAAGAAGGTGTCTGATTCGGTTCCAAAACAATGCACAGAAACTTGGAGAAGATGCATGTAACACATCGCAACCTAATTATTAGATTCAACGTTTTTTTTCGCAGACATGCATACATAAGCAATGAGACACGATTTTAAGGTATATACCAGCATGCATCGGTGATGGTCCACCACAATATCACACGTGTCCGAATGATTGACATGTAACGAACTATACACATTTTTTATTTTCTAAATTATATATAATAATTTTATAATGATCCAAGAAATCGTTACAGGGTTGTGATGAAATTCTTGCTGCATAAAAAATGCAGGTTTTAATACAATTGTGTATGTTTTTCTGTGTTTTGTTTTTCCTATAGAATACATTGGAAAAGTTTTATTATTTTGTATGGTGATCATTAAGATAATGAATGAATAATAGTAATGAATATTAATGATATTTGATGTTTAGTATGTAAAATTGGATAATAATAGTAATAATAATAAGACTAATAGTAGAAATGAGAATAGTAATTGTTGGGTATTGGGCTCCCTTCCTATGTGGAGAAAAGGCCCAAAATTTGAGAAGCCCATGTCTCACTTAAACCTAGTGGAGAGGAGGCTATAAAATAAAGAGAGAGGCAGAACAATAGAGTAAGAATACACTGAAAGCCCTAACACATAGAGGGAGAGGTAGAGGGAAAATTCTGTTCACGTTTTTCATAGAGCTGTCGCAGTAAATTCGGCGCTGCGGATTCGTTCACCGTTGGATCGGGCTGAAATTTTTACAGCAGGTTCGGAACTCATTGCTCTTCATTCTGACCGGTCGGATCTTTGATACGAGGTCTGAGTTGGGAGATATTAATTTCGCACTGCAGCAGTGATTTGTAGAGGTTTTCCTCTCTTGTTCTTCTCTATTTGAAAGCTTTGTTGCTTTGTTATTTGGTTGGGTGTTGGCACTAATTTGTGCTATTGATTAAGACTCTTTTGTACTCTTGTTGATCATAGTGAAGCTATTTCTTTGGTCTGGACGACTCGTGGTTTTTACCCTTGATTTGAGGGGTTTTCCACGTTAAAAATCTTGGTGCCTTTATTTGTGCTTTTGGTGGTTTATTATTGCTGCTCTTTGATTATTGCTCCTCATAGATTCTTGCAAGTTAGGGGAAATTATATCCGCTGCATTCTCTGGTATATTGTTTGTTATTGTTTTCCCCATCAGAGTGGCATCAGAGCTCTTGGTTGGGCTATATTTACTTGCTTGAATGATGGAGGCAAATGCAAAGATGATTACTTTGAATGGTACAAATTATCATTTGTGGAAGGGCAAGATGAAAGATTTATTATTTGTCAAGAAATTGCATCTTCCGGTCTTTGCTACATAGAAGCCAGATTCTATGTCTGAAGAAGAATGGGACTTTGAGCACCAACAGGTATGTGGTTTTATTCGGCAATATGTTGAAGATAATGTTTATAATCATATTGCTAATGAGACACATGCCAGAGCTTTGTGGGAGAAGATTGAGTCTTTGTATGCTTCTAAGTCGGGCAATAATAAATTGTATTTGTTAAATTGCTTGATGAATTTGAGGTACATGGAGAATTCTTCTATTTCTGATCACTTAAATGAGTTTCAAGGGCTCCTAGATCAATTGTCAGGAATGAGCATAAAGTTTGATGACGAAGTTATGGGATTATGGTTGCTTAATACTCTACCAGAGTCTTGGGAGGTATTTCGGGTTTCAATTACAAACTCTGCCTCGAATGGTGTTGTTTCTTTTCAGATGGCAAAGAGCGGTGCTCTTAATGAAGAGATGAGAAGGAAGGCACATGGTTCTTCATCTCAGTCTGAGATGCTTGTTACAGAAGCTAGGGGGAGAAGTCAGAAAAAGGAACATAAAGGTGGTAGAGAGAAGAGTAGGAGCAAGTCCAAGTCAAGATACAAGAATTTAGAGTGTCATTTTTGTCATAAAACTGGGCACATTCAGAAATATTGTTTTAAGTGGAAAAAGGAGAACAAAGACAAGAAGGGCAAACAGAGAGAGAATGATCATGATGATGATGATCGTGTCACTACTGCTACAGATGGTGATCTTGTTCTTCTTTGTAACTTTGAGTCTGTTAATCTTGTATCTGATGAGAGCATGTGGATTATTGATAGTGGTGCTACACTGCATGTTACACCTAGGAAGGAGTTCTTCACATCTTACACTTCTGGTGATTTTGGAGTGTTGAAGATGGGTAATGATGGTGAGTCTAAAGTGATTGGTGTTGGTGATGTTTGCCTGCAAACCAACATGGGAGTGCAGTTGTTGCTTAAAGGAGTCAAACATGCTCCGGATGTCCGTTTTAATTTAATCTCTGTGCAGTTGCTTGATGATTGTGGTTATGACAATCACTTTGGTTCTAGTAAATGGAAGCTCACTAAAGGTAACTTGGTTATGGCCAGAGGGGAGAAACAATCTAAATTGTATTGGACTAAAGCTTTGGTTGCTAAAGACAGTGTGAATGCTATGTATATGGAGGCATCTTTGTGGCACCGGAGGCTTGGTCATATAAGTGAGAAAGGGCTTAACTGCTTAGCTAAAAAGGATGTGCTTATGGGATTGAGAAATGCAGAATTGGAGAAATGTTCTCATTGCATGGCTGGTAAACAAACCAGAGTATCTTTTAAGAAGCATCCACCCTCAAGGAAGTCAGAATTACTTGAATTGGTGCATTCTGACGTTTGTGGCCCATTAAAGGTAAAGTCATTTAGTGGTGCAGTTTACTTTGTTACTTTTATTGATGATTGTTCCAGGAAGCTATGGGTCTATGCTCTTCAGCGGAAAGGTCAAGTACTTGAAAAGTTCAAGGAATTTCATGCTATGGTTGAGAGGCAATCAGGCAAGAAGCTGAAATGCATCCGTAGTGATAATGGTGGTGAGTACCGTGGACCTTTTGATGTTTATTGCAGGCAGCATGGTATTAGACACGAGAAGACTCCTCCTAAAACTCCTCAGTTGAATGGTCTAGCGGAGAGGATGAACAGGACCTTGGTTGAAAGGGTTACATGTATGCTTTCAGAAGCAAAGTTGCCTAAGCACTTTTGGGGAGAGGCATTGCTTGCAGCTGTGCATGTTATTAATCTCAGTCCCGCAGTTGCTTTGAATATTGAGGTGCCAGACAAAATTTGGTTTGGTAAGAATGTTAGATATGATCATTTGCGTGTCTTTGGTTGCAGGGCATTTGTTCATGTTCCTAAGGATGAAAGATCCAAGTTAGATAAAAAGACAAGGCAATGTATCTTTATTGGCTATGGTGAGGATGAATTTGGCTACAGGTTTTATGATCCTGTTGAGAAGAAGCTTGTTAGAAGTCGTGATGTACAATTCATGGAAGACCAGACCATTGAAGACATTGATAAGGTGGAGAAGACCACACCCGAGAAAGATAGTAATCTCACTGATGGTAATCCGATGAGGTTGCCCGCTCACAATTTGGAGAATGTTGAAACGGAAGCTCAAGACAATGAGCAACATGGTGATGTTGATGATCAACAGTTTGGAAGTGGAGTAGAGGTTCCAATTGATGATGCTCAAGAGGAACATGATGATGATGACGATCTTGGTGATATACCTGAATCACCTCAAGTCCAACTCAGGAGGTCTAATAGACAAAAACAACCTTCTACAAGGTATTCCTGTGATGAGTACATAACCTTGACTGACGGTGGAGAACCTGAGTGTTTTGAAGAGGCTTTGGATAGTGAAGAGAAGAAACAGTGGCTGGATGCAATGCAAGATGAGATGAAATCTTTGCATGATAATCACACTTACGACTTGGTGAAATTGCCTAAGGGCAAAAGGGCATTGGAAACTAGGTGGATTTTCAGGGTGAAACAAGATTCAAATTCTACGCTTCCAAGGTACAAGGCCAGATTAGTGGTGAAAGGTTTCAGACAGAAAAAGGGTGTTGATTTCAATGAGATTTTCTCACCTGTGGTGAAAATGTCATCCATCAGAACTGTGCTAAGTTTAGCTGCTACTCTTGATTTGGAGGTTGAGCAGATGGATGTGAAGACAGCTTTCCTTCATGGTAATTTGGAGGAAGAGATATACATGAAGCAACCTAATGGTTTTCTTGTTAAAGGCAAGGAAGATTATGTGTGTAGACTAAGAAAGAGTCTATACGGTTTGAAGCAGGCTCCAAGGCAGTGGTATAAGAAGTTTGAGTCTTTTATGTGTGAGCAGGGTTACATGAAGACTACTTCTGATCATTGTGTCTTTGTTAAAAGGTTTTCTAATGATGACTTTATTATCCTGTTATTATATGTTGATGACATGCTTATTGTTGGGAAAGATATTTCCAGAATTGACAGGTTAAAGAAGACACTTGGCGAGTCTTTTGCCATGAAAGACTTGGGAGCTGCTAAAAGGATTCTTGGCATACATATCTCACGTGATAGGAGAGAAAAGAAGATTTATCTATCACAAGAGCAATACATTAGGAAGGTGTTGCAGAGATTCCAGATGGAAAATGCTAAAGCTGTGAGTACTCCTCTTGCTACTCATTTTAAACTGAGTGTTAAACAGAGTCCTTCAAATGAAGTTGAGAAGACCAATATGAGTAGAGTTCCTTATGCATCTGCGGTGGGCAGTTTGATGTATGCGATGGTGTGTACAAGACCAGATATTGCACATGCTGTTGGTACAGTTAGTCGATTTTTGTCAAACCCAGGTAGAGAGCATTGGAATGCTGTGAAATGGATTTTGAGGTATCTTCATGGTACAGTTGATATGAAGCTTTGTTTTGGAGGTGATCAACCTACTTTGATGGGTTACTCAGACTCAGATATGGCTGGGGATATTGATTCCAGAAAGTCCACTTCTGGCTATTTGATAAAGTTTGCAGGAGGAGCTGTGGCTTGGCAATCAAGACTACAAAGGTGTGTAGCGTTGTCTACTACAGAGGCAGAGTTCATTGCTATTACTGAAGCATGCAAGGAGGTGTTATGGTTGAAGAAATTCTTGCAGGAGCTTGGTTTTAGGCAAGATAACTATTCATTGTTTGTTGATAGCCAAAGTGCTATCCATCTTGGTAAGAATCCAACTTTTCATTCTAGATCCAAACATATTGATGTGAGGTATCATTGGATACGTGATGCTTTGGATGCTAAGTTGTTGGAGTTGGAAAAAGTTCATACAGATGATAATGGTGCTGATATGATGACTAAAGCATTGCCAAGAGGAAAGTTTGAAGTTTGTTGTGAGATCGCCGGTTTGGCGGTTATCTCCACATAGTTGTGAGGGGGAGATTTGTTGGGTATTGGGCTCCCTTCCTATGTGGAGAAAAGGCCCAAAATTTGAGAAGCCCATGTCTCACTTAAACCTAGTGGAGAGGAGGCTATAAAATAAAGAGAGAGGCAGAACAATAGAGTAAGAATACACTGAAAGCCCTAACACATAGAGGGAGAGGTAGAGGGAAAATTCTGTTCACGTTTTTCATAGAGCTGTCGCAGTAAATTCGGCGCTGCGGATTCGTTCACCGTTGGATCGGGCTGAAATTTTTACAGCAGGTTCGGAACTCATTGCTCTTCATTCTGACCGGTCGGATCTTTGATACGAGGTCTGAGTTGGGAGATATTAATTTCTCACTGCAGCAGTGATTTGTAGAGGTTTTCCTCTCTTGTTCTTCTCTATTTGAAAGCTTTGTTGCTTTGTTATTTGGTTGGGTGTTGGCACTAATTTGTGCTATTGATTAAGACTCTTTTGTACTCTTGTTGATCATAGTGAAGCTATTTCTTTGGTCTGGACGACTCGTGGTTTTTACCCTTGATTTGAGGGGTTTTCCACGTTAAAAATCTTGGTGCCTTTATTTGTGCTTTTGGTGGTTTATTATTGCTGCTCTTTGATTATTGCTCCTCATAGATTCTTGCAAGTTAGGGGAAATTATATCCGCTGCATTCTCTGGTATATTGTTTGTTATTGTTTTCCCCATCAGTAATAATACTATAACAGTAAATTCTGAGAACTAAAGATTTAATGAATTCTAATTAACTTTTCAATATGAGAAAGAACAAGGAAAAAAAATATCATGCAATTATATATAACAAAAACAATTGTAGTTGGGCCTTTACTTTTTCTTTATCCAATGTCTGTATCTCAAACTAGCCTATTTGACTGGCATGTGCCAATAGTTGGGTCTTAAACTTGCTTCAGAGAAATATGGGCATTAGCGTTTTACACTACTTTGATCGAACCCCCTTTAAAAATTAACACGATTGTAGACAAATTTTTTTTTCAAATTTCTCTAAGTGCGGTAAAAGATTAAATATTGGAATAAAAAAAATTTAAATATAACCTGTTTTTTTATTACGATAATATAAAACCCGTTAAAAAATATGTTTACTAAAATTATTTAATGCAATAAAAAGTTTTTTTTGTTTAATCAAAAGTCTAAAATCAATCGTTATCTTTTGGTTAACTTCATTTATCTATTCATCTCAAACAATTGGTAAAAAAATAAAATCAACTACAACAAACAATTTCGTACATTTTCGTTTGAGAAAAAAATCACATTAATTTGATCTCCGACATTAGTTGTTTTTCTTGATGTTTTCGAAATTAACAAAACTTTCTATACTTTTATCCTGAAATATATATATAAATATATATATATATATATATATATATATATATATATATATATATATATATATATATATATATATATCATCCTATTTAATAAATAAGTTTAATTAAATGAAATATCGTACAGAATAATCGAAGATACTTGGAGAGAAAGTCTAAGGCACACCACGATGCTATTAACAAAATAAGATAAAGGTTGAACAATATCCAAAATACAAGGTAGTACATAGGCCTCAACCTCAAAGAATACTTGGAGATGGACTCCTACCTAAGAATAACTACGTAGAGGAATTTCCATCACCCTATGTATAAGACCGAATCCTTTCTATTTTGAATTTTCAAAAGGATTACTAATCCTTAACTTTTCGAGGAATCCTTCATCAGTGGTTGTGAATGATCTATTTTTCTCAATCTCTATGACTTGTTCCTACGGAACCGAGATCGAAAACATTAAGAATAAGAAATAGAACCATCTAATTTGATTCGTTCTCAATAGCCAAGAGATGATCATCTTAGGGTGATCCTTTTGTTGATGGATGCTCCTATTATACCCGTAGTCTCTGAAGGATGAGAACCAACTATGTAGCATCTACATCGAGAATTCAAGTATTGTATACGTCATTAGTCCGATCCTTTGTAGGAACTACCCGTAATAATGAACTTGCAAAATGAATCTGTTTATCATAAAGGGTATTGATCATGAGGAGTTCTCACATCTACTCACATCAATAAATTGATGATCATCGCAAAAGGAGAAAACGCACATAGAACATACAAACAAATAGAAGGGTAAGCTAAAGTGAAAAAAGTTTTGTCATACAATTGCATACAATTTAAAAGACAAAGATACCAAAAACAACCAAGCATGTGATAACCAACAAGCACGACTCTAAGACTCAATTATCCAGATACATATAATCAGTCGGATTCACTAGATGCTTGCACTTGTGGTGGCCCCTATTGTTCTACAAAGCCATTGCCAATGGGTTTCATCCTACCACGCACAAGGTTAGCCTGCAAACATCTAAGGCCATTATCTTGCTAAAGACTAGGGTCTCCTGCTACTCTCACCACTTGAGTCAGTACGCTCTACGTGAGACTCACTAACTCTTTAGAGTTTCAGGATGCAATCCTTATTTGAATCCTTACTGAATTATATAATGAGGCACCGCCACGAAACCTCCATGGAATTACGTCCTAACCATGAGGCACCACCATGAGCTCCCACAAAAAAAGGTCATGGAATTACATCCTGACCATGAGGCACCACCACGAAACCTTCGTGGAATTACATCCTGACCATGAGACACCACCATGAGATCTCACCTAGAGATTCATGGAATTACGTCCTAAACCATACCAAAATCATGTTTCATCAACCAAACATAAAGTTATCATGCATACCAATCTCATGCCAATATTTATAACCACCATCCAATCATGTTCCATACGAAAGATCATACCAAACTCATCAATTTCAGCCCATACAATAAGATATTCCATGCATAGTCACATACTTCATACTTTAAATAGGGTATCCCAACCAATCACACAACCAACAACCAAAAACATGGAAAAGAACACAAATTCCTGCACCAGTCTCGCTCAAGCTAGGGACCCTCGCTCAGGCGAAAGAGGTCTTTCGCTCAAGCTACAGGTTCTCGCTTAGGTGAGACTGCCAACAAAGAGCATTGTAGTGTTCGCGAGCTCTCGCTTGGGCGAGACCTCTTCGCTTGAGTGAGACTACTATTTGCCCAAATGTAAGGTCTCTAGCTTGAGCTATAACCAAGCGAACCACAACAAGCTCCCATGAGTTCTCGCTTAGGCGAGACCCTCTCGCTTGAGCGAGATGCTTCCTCGCTCAAAACGAGGGCTCTCCGCCTAAGCGAGAGCTCGAGCAGGAACCTGAGTCAGCTTCTACTATTCTCACCTAGGCAAGACAAGTTCGCTTGGGCAAAAACATCATATCTCGCCACTATTCAAGCACGTATAAAGAGAACACTCATACCAAACAACATATAGAGGCATTCCATACATCCACAATAGCACACAAGCCATACAATTATGAAACAAAGCTGAAAATAGGTAGATTTAAGGAAAATATGAAAGAACCTACCTTCCCTTACTTGGAAAAAGCTAGCCAAAAGACTCTGACGCCTACGCCAACGAACACAACAGCTCCAAAAGCAGATTTGAGAGTTGGAGATAGTGGAACAGATTAAAAACGGGTTACCGAGGTGAATCCTAGTTAGAATGACGATAACAAAGTTAGAAACAAAGAATGTACATTTTGAGAACCAACTTACAAGAGTAGGAGATGGAGTCGAGCTCGCTTGAATATGACAGAGGTCCAACCCTAGCAAAGTTCTGTTGAGGGAAAAAAAGTGTTTGAGAAACTAATTTTCTGAAATGTGTAGAATGAGAGGGGTTAGGACTGGTTTAGGGGTTTTGGGCACCCTATGGGCCAGCCCTTAGGCCTAATAGATGAGGCTAGGCCCCTTTAACTTTTAGGGCAGAAAAAAGGAGTCTTACAATATATATATATATATATATATATATATATATATATTGTACTGCACCTAAGCGGACTAATAAAACCACACGGCGAAGCCCGCCAACACATAACCCCGTAGATGAAGTTATCAAGCAAGCAATCGGTCAAGCGAAAGCACATAGCGCCCTAGGCTGCCTACTTTAGAAGACAAGACGTCATCTGTTGACCACTCCAGACTTAGAATATCACAAACAAGGCCCCTGGTACCAACAAACATTAACTAGGAGCCTAGGCTTAGCCCAGGCCCATCTAGAACCCAAACACTAGCCCAGCCCACAAGAAGGACAAACATAATTAATAACTCTATAAATACACGTGGACCCAAGCAATTTAATGTACGATTTCTGAGATTTGACTTTCTGATAACCCTTTAGCTGACTTGATCGTCAGAGCCCTCTCCACAGGTAACCCCTCAAGGGTCCAAATCGTGTGCATCGACAGATGGCATATACAAGCCAAGAAGAGGCCAACTCGAGAGATTGAAGATTGAGGTAAGGTGATATTTGTGTCCTTAACATCTCTTTTTTGTTTCTACAGGAACAATTGGCGCCCACCGTGGGAAACAAAGTAATACCTTACTAACAATTCGCATACTGTCGAGAATGGTTGCTACTCGTAGCAGAGTTGGAGTTATGAAGCAACCTGAGGCAGGCCCTACTGCATCTGCTAATGTCACCCTGGACTTGGCCGCCTTCCTTGAAGGCCAAGCCAAGATGCAACAAGAGCTCGCTGACCTAAGAAAACGCAATGCTGACGAGATGGAAGCGCCCAGGCAAGAAAACTCGACGCTGAGAAGAAAGATCGAGGTTGACCCTACCGAGAAAGGGAAAGCCAAGGAATCGTCAAAAGCCCCGAAGTCCCTGACTTACCTCGCACACCTTTAGCACCACTCAACAAACACCCATCATCTCTACCCACCACACAAACATTCATCATCCAACCATCCCCAGGCACCCCGCAACACCCACCCCTGCTGCCACCCTCCCCACCACCCATATCCCACCTCATCACTTCACCACTACCTTTCCTACCCTCATCCATCATCACATTCCACCACACCCGTTACCACCCCAACCACCCAGACGTCGCCACCCTTTCATTGACGCCATCACCAACACACCTCTCTTTGTCCAGTGGGAACCCTTCACACTGGACCGCTATACGGGAGAAACCGACCCTGACGAGTACCTTAAAATATACATAACCCACGTCGCCCTCTATAAGTCCCACGATGCCGTCTTCTGTAAAGCTTTTCCCACCCTCCTCAAAGGTCCTGCCCTCGAATGGTTCACTACCCTTCCCACATACTCCATCGACTATTTTAACACACTCTCCCACATGTTTACCACCCACTTCACTGGAAGTCGCCCACATCAAACCACAACCCTATCCCTTCTTAGTGTCAAACAAGAACAAGACGAGACGTTGCGTGCTTTCATCGACTGCTTCAGCAAAGCCGCCCTCCGCACACCCAACCTTAATCAAGAAATGATTATGTAGTGTATGGCTCTCACCCTCAAACCCGATCCGTTCGCTAATAACGTCTACCTCCACCCTTTGCCTCCATGCACAAACTCAAGCTTGGGGCCGCAACATACGCATGGAAGAGAGACAAAACCTCCACACCAAATTCTACAATGACTATACCCCCTCAACCATGGGCCCAGACAAACCACCTACACGACCTGATGTTAGGCCTAGAGAGCTTAGACAACCACGATTCACCAGATACGCTTCGTTAAGCATCCCCAGGTCTCGACTTCTCGACGAAGCACTCCATGCTGACCTCATCCTACCACCACGAAAAACCTCCAACCCCCCAATGCTGACATGACCAAGTATTGCCGGTACCACAAGAATAATGCCCACATTATAGATGAATGCAAAGTGCTCCAAGACAAAATTGAAGAATTGGTTCGCGCCGACCACTTTCGCCGTTTTGTTCGCAGAGACGGACCCCTGCATCTATCACGATTCGATAACCGACACCCCCATCGCAATACTCGCCACGATCATCGCACCAATCAACCCAACTGCCAAGAACCACAACCTACCTGTATAGACGTAAACCTAGTTGATCTCCCCTTACGCGGCACAATCAACACCATCTTAGGGGGCTTTGCCAACGTCTGCTCCACCTCCTCAGCCAGAAAGAAACACCTCTGTCACCTCCAATATATCAATCACATAACCCAATCTCACCACAGATGTTGCATGCCGCCCATTACCTTTACTGACGATGACTTCCACGATGTCGACCACCAGTAGGATAATCCCATGGTCATCACTATAGTACTCGAGCACTACGCGGTAGAAAATGTGCTTATCAACCAAGGCAGTTCAGTTGACATCCTCTATTGAACAACTTACGAGAAACTCCAACTTCCACCCACTGCCATGGTTCCTTATGATGAACCTATCTACGGATTCTCCGGAGAGAGGGTTTCCACCCGTGGATATATAGACCTCCACAGTGTCTTTCGGGAAGCATCTCAAACCAAAATAATCCCCATCCATTTCCTTGTCGTAGACGCACCCACCTCATACAATGTCCTCTTTGGCCGACCATCCCTTAACATTCTAGGCGTCGTAGTCTCCATACCCCACTTAGCCATGAAATTCCCCTCCCCATCAGGTGACATCCTTACCATTCATAGTGACCAACGGCTCGCATGAGAATGCTATATGGCAAGCCTGTGCCCTCAACTACCAATCCAAAAACCAACAACATTGAACACCCACCCGACTCTGGCATAACTTTATATGGCAATGACCTAGACCCAAAGTAGGATGCGACGCACGAATCGAGCTAGTTGACAACACTATAAGCTTGGAGCTCCCTAATGGTCGTACTCTCAAATTGGGTACTGGCCTCCAACAAGAACAACGTGATATCTTGACACCCACTCTTATCGCCAACACCGACCTCTTCGCCTGGTCAGCTGCAGACTTACCCGGTGTCGACCCTCAGGTCACAGTCCACAAGCTCTCCATCTACAAAGAAGCCAAACATGTCTCCCAAAAGAAGCGAAAGTTTAGAGAAGAACGTCGGCTGGCAGCAAAAGTAGAAGCCAAAAAGTTACTTAACGCTGACTTCATCGAGGAAGCCCACTACACCACATGGCTATCTAACGTGGTTCTGGTCAAAAAAGCAAAAGGAAAATGGCGAATGTGCGTTGACTATACGGACCTCAATAAAGCATGCCCCAAAGATGCCTATCCCTTACCCAACATTGACCTGCTAGTTGACAGTGCAACCGACAACAAAGTACTCAGCTTCTTGGATGCATACCCCGGGTACAACCAGATCCCAATGGCCACAACCGATATGAACAAGACCGCTTTCATCACTGATGACACCAATTATTTTCACAAGGTCATGCCTTTCGGCCTAAAAAACACAGGTGCAACTTACCAAAGGTTAATGGACAAAGTATTCAGCCACCTGATGGGTAAGTGTGTCGAAGTGTACGTCGACGACATGGTTGCCAAATCACCAAGCCACCAACAACATGCATAAGACCCGTCCATAGTATTTTCCGCACTACGACAATACAACCTCAAACTCAACTTTGAAAAATGCGTTTTCGGCGTTGATCGTGGCAAGTTCTTAGGCTTCATGCTCACACAGCGCGACATTGAAGCAAATCCTGAAACGTGCACTACTATCATCGAAATGTGAAGCCCCAATAATATCAAAGAGGTCCAATGCCTGATAGGCCGCCTAACCGCCAAAACTAGCCAAACAAACCCAACCCATCATTCAATTACTCAAAAAATCTGCGAAGTTATGTTGGAACGACGAATGCAAACAAGTTTTCCAACACAGTGAGCGCCACGCTGGTCCAAGAAATCATTGGCGTCCAACACCCCATATACTTTCGTCAGTTGAACTTCGTAAGATCCGGAGACCAGATACCAAATGGTGGAAAAGCTAGCACTCTCCTTGGTACATGCAGTATGACGCCTATGCCCTTACTTCCAAATCACAACATCATTGTCAAGACCGACTACCCTATCCAAAAAATACTCCAAAAGCCTGACATTGTCGGCCGAATGTCGTCTTGGGTCGTGGAACTCTTTGAATTCAACATTCGCTATGAACCACACACCCCCATCAAAGCCAATGCCTGTTCGACTTCATCAACGACTTTCAACACACCCCTGAGGAGGACCACTGGACACTTTATGTAGACGGTTCCATAAATCCTAAGGGAGCAAGCGCTGACATCGTTCTGGAAGGTCCCAACGATATCCTCATTGAAAAATCTCTCCATTTCCCCTTCAAAACTTCCAATAATCAAGCCGAATACGAAGCTATCCTAGTCAGCTTATCTCTCGCATGTGAAGTCGGCGTCAAAACACTTATATGAAAAACCGATTCCAAGCTCACTATGGGCCATCTCAACGATGAATTCCAAATCAAAGATGCCACTCTCCTGTAATATCACCTAGTTCGCAACATCATCCAATCTGCTTTCTACCGTGTATACGTCCAACAAATCCAGAGAAATGAAAATGTCAGAGCCGATATCCTATCTAAACTAGCCAGCATAAAGCTAAAGAGCGGGCATAGATCCCTCCTACAACAGACACTATCTGCACCCTCTATAACAAACATTTGCCACTCTTTCACCTTGTATTACCATCTTAAACTTTAGCCTTAACACTGTTCATCACACTTAAAGGCTGGGGGACTGGTATACTGCATCCAGACGAATCAAGAAAACTACCCACACACTTCCAATCCATTGCCGCTACACCTCCCTCGACAATGGTTGGAGGACTGGTGTACTGCACCTAAGCGGACTAATAAAAACACACGGCCAAGCCCGCCAACATATAACCACGCAGGTGAAGTTATCAAGCAAGCACATAGCGGCCTATGCTGCCTAGTTTAGAAGACAAGACGTCATCTGTTGACCACTCCAAACTTAGAATATCACAAACAAGGCTCCTGGTACCAATAGACATTAATTAGGGGTCTGGGCTTAGCCCAGACCCTTCTAGAACCCAAACACTGGCCCAACCCACAAGAAGGACATACATAATTAATAACTCTATAAATACACATGTACCCCAGCAATTTAAGGTACGCTTTCATTAATTCCTTAATAAGAGATTTGACTTTTTGAGAACCCTTTAGCTGGATTGATCGTCAGAGCCCTCTCCGCAGGTAACCCCTCAAGGGTCCAAACTGTGTGCATCGACAGATGGCGTATACAAGCCGAGAAGAGGCCAACTCGAGAGATTGAGGATTGAGGTAAGGTGATATTTGTGTCCGTAACATCTCTTATTTGTTTCCACAGGAACACACACACACACACACAGATATATATATATATATATATATATATATATATATATATATATATATATATATATATATATATATATATATATATATATATATATATATATATATATATATATATATATATATATATATATATATATATATATATATATATATATATATATATATATATATATATATATATATATATATATATATATATATATATATATATATATATATATATATATATATATAATGTACGAATAAAATATTACATTATATACTTTTATCCTGATAACGTACCTATCAAAGTCTAGTGCATGTACTGTGTGGGCTTGGTTATGATTTTGAATGGGTAGTATGAACTGTTTGATTACCGTTTGTGGGTTACACTATGAGTATGAAGGACTTCTTGATATTTGTATGTGTTGATATGATTCAAAGTTATGAATGCATGTGTGAAATTAAGATTGAAGCATGTGATGTATGTTCGTGCACTTTGTGTAAGTATTGAAATGGTTGAAATGCCAAAAATGGGGGAGTTGAATTGGCTAATTAAAAGAAAAGGTGACTTTTGAAAGCCTAAAACAATTTTCAATTTAATCAAATCAACCACCAAGTATGGATGCAAACACTCCTGGACTAGACACTTATCGATCAAAAACAAAGTTAGCAGATTGATTTCATTAAATAGATACAATACTAATACAATCAACATGGAAGAATGCAGAAATGCGAATTTGTAATTTAAGTCAGGAGTAATATGAAAGATCAATAAAGATGGGTTCAAATGAGTTAGACAAACATGAGCAATGTTATAGATAATGGCAGATCAAACAAGAATGTAAAAAAGATGAGTCAAATCAAAATTCTTTAAACTTTAAAGTGTAATACAATAGAGAAGGGTTAGAGAAAAGAACAATGCATAAGATTTTATATTGGTTCACTCAAACCTTAGCTACATCCAATTAGTCAAGGCAACCCGAGCCTGACTTTGCACTATTTCAAAAGATTAACAAAGTTCACAACATTACACTTTCAAAATATGCAAAAACACAACACAATGACTCTTGAATCACATAAGAATTAAACCAGCACAATAAGACACCTCTTGCAGACCTAGAAAACCACCAAGCACAACCTTAAAGCTTGAGGAAGACAAAACCTCAATGGTAGCACATCCTTGCCTACCAAAACCACCTTCTCCAAGCTGCAAATAGCAAGCAAAATGCTCAAAGAATGATCCAAGATCAACTTCAACAGTTGCACACTGTATGATCACAAAAGAGAGAGAATTCCACAGTTTCTAGAAAGTTTTCGCGTTAAAAAATTGTCTTCACACCTCTCTTTCGAAAAATACAACTTTTATAGTCAAACTGTTACGAAATTCAACAAGTTGATTTTCAAATCAATCAATTGATTTCACTTAACTTAAGTGAAATTAGTCAATTACAAAATAAATCAATTGATTGAATATGCACCAATTAAGACTATTGCAGCAAACCTTTTAATCTGTTAAAAATTCATACAACAGATTAAAAGACATCATTTAACCTGTTGAAAAACATTTCAATAGATTAAAAGACATAATTAAGACCCTATACATCTAATTAATGCAAAATAGTCTACAACATTAATTACAATCTTCAAGCTTGTTTTCCCCATGAATAATCCAGATAGAGAGCACAAATACAAGGCTTGATCAACATGTGAAACATCAAATTTCCACATCTTTATCATTGTAAGCATGGTTCCAACATGTTCCAAGGCAATGGCTTCAAGTACCAAATCTTCCAAGCTATTTTTGCCAACACTTTGAATCATGTGGAGACATATGAATATGTGTATTGTGATTCTGGCATTCTGCATCAGTGTTTGGTGCATGGGATACTATTTTAGGAACCATAAACCAGTAGTTTCACACTACTGGTATAACACCTAGTAGTGTTGTTGGACCGCCAGGCTATAGGAAGAATAAGGAGGCCCTAGAGGGTGTGGCACTAGGTGGTGTCGCTGAACCATCAGGTGGTCTACAGTGGAAAATCGCCAGACAATAATGCATGGGTAGGTTGTGGGTTTTGTGTGTTTTCCATGCGTAAGTGTGATGGCCTGGTGATCTATTTCGTTGAGAACTTGAGTTTATGATATGCTATGTAAGATTATGTGTGTTGCGATGTTGAGATAAGAATTCTATGTGTTTCCCATATGTTATGCTGGAATGTATTACAAGCGAAGAGGTTCGTAATTGAGTTTGGACGCATGATAAGTATAGACGAGGAGGTTCGTTTTGATGGTACTTTTGTGTGAGAAGTACGAGCAGGGAAGTTCATAGGATGTTGCACTCACACTTTATTATTTTACGAGCAGTGAGGTTCGTAATTGGTTGTGTTCATGCGTGTTAGACTACGAACGGGTAGGTTTGTAAAGGTTGGACTACGAGCGAGCAGGTTCATAGAGGTGTGTGGTATCCTTAAAGGCTATGATTGGATGGTATACTGATGTGTTTGGATGTGCTATGGTTACATAATTAACTTGAGATGTAAGGTTTCGAAAGTATGGTAATCTTGTCAAGTTAAGTTCTTTTAGGGTTATCGCAACCGAAATCGTGGTGGGATGACAAAAATAATTTAAAAAGAAACAAAGGAGTCGCCACCATAGTTTATTATAGAAAACTATAAAAAAACCTTAAAAAAAGAATAGTCTTCGAAACCAAATTTTGGTTCGGGAGTTGGTTATATTTGGGGAAGGTATTAAGACCCTAAAATCAAACAAAAATAAATACATATACATAATAATAAAGACAAAAAATAATTATTTTTTTATTTTTTTGGCCCGACAAGGATTGTACATGCTCCTACGTATTTTCATTTGGAAAAGTAGGGACAACGTAGTTTTTAAAAAAAATATTTGTTGTTTGATATTATTATTTTTTATTTTAGATTTTAATATTTTTTATTATCAAGAGAATACGAGAGTCAATATGATAAAAGACTTAGTTATCAAGCAAATTCGAGACTTGACATGATATTCAATAAAAAAATATAATTTATAATCTTTTATTTTATATATTTTTATTTTATTTTATTTGAACCCCAAACATATTTAGCTATACAGCGGACTAATCAATCATACACTTGATATTATAATAGAGTAACAAAGTCAAGATTTACAATCCATTTACTATTTCTCACCAATACATGAATAACATTTGGAGCAAAAAGAACTTACCTTTCAAGGCAATGAACAAAGCAAATCTCGACTAAGAGGATAGTGAGGTAATCCCCCTTGCGTGTGTCCTCTAGTAAAAAAAAAAGAGAATTATCAATTTTTTTTGTGTGTCTTGCATTGGAGAGGTCTTGTGCTTATATAGACACCTTAGGATACCACTGAAATCGTAGTCTTGAATTATAATGAAATATATGAGGAAAGAATTTGTCCTGATGAAACATGTTATAGGAATTAGATCATAAAATAATATTCAGGGTATTGATTATAATAATTATCAAAAATATTGTCTCTAATTATTAGAATAATATCTTCTCTGATTGAAAAAATATCAATGAGACACGTCACATAAGCACAAAATAAAGATATTTATTCTAATTATTATGAAGAATATTGCTTCTAATAATTAAAATAATATCTTCTTTGACTGAAGAAATCGCAATGAGGCACATCACATAAGCATAAAATAAAAATATTGATTCTAATTATTAAAATCTTACTTTTCTCTGAAAAATATTATTATCGGGAATATTTGCTTCTAATGATTAAAATCCTAGCCTTCTCTAATAATACTATTACCGGGAATATTTGCTTCTACTTATTAAAATCGTACCCTTCTCTAAAACCATAGATTTTAAAATATCCTTTTCTAACGTGTCATGTGAAGAGTGTAAATAGCAAATAGTGGGGGGTGAAGATATGTATACAACATTTGGGCTCATGTAAAAGGTGTGAAAATTAAAAACAAATTGGACTCTTCCTTCTTTGCTCTTTTAATGGTAGAAAGTCTAAAGAAAAATTATTACACTTTTTTTTTTGTTTTTTCTATCATTAACCATATATTTTTTATTTTTTGAGAACAAACTTATTTGCATGGATGAATTGGGTGTTAATAAGGGTGAGGTGTTCATGAGTCAATATGCATGTTTTATGTTGTTAAGCTCACCCTTTCTTTCTGTGATTCTGCAATGATCATGTGCTTTTCACATAAGAGCATGTGGTTTCAGGTGATGCTAGCGAGACATAGGTGCAGAGATACGGGCTAGCTTGGGTTTTAAAGAACCATATTTTGAATATTTTATTTGTTTTAAATTGGTTTTGTATTTTAGACTTGGAATAGATTAATTGCGAATTATGGAATTTTGTTTTAGACATGTTAAAGATTTGCATTTTTTTCCTGTGTTTGGGAATGGTATTAACCTATGTCGTACCCGACCAAATAGAATAGTTAAAATTTAATACTCAGTGGTTAACCAAGGTTCTCTCCTAGTGGCCAAACATTTCATTCAAAGTTTTCCCAGATTGCCATTCAATTCAAAAGGGGGGTGGCAGATTCAAATGCTTACAACAGATTAAATGAAATGCAATAGTGATTAAAACGTAATGACTTCCTTGAATCAAATACAATTTCACTTATCATAGGCCACCAAATTAATACCTTTGCCTACTCTCAATCCATGAGACAATAACCCACTAAGCAAAAGTTACAATCTAGTTTTATTATGCAATTAAGCAATGTATACATCCATGAATTCGTGACAGAGCCAAGTTACATAAATTAAGCATTATCATAACCCAACTGAAACATATGCAATTAATTTTTAAATTAAGCATAAATAGATGAACCACCTACATTCCACGAATTTAAGATAAAAACATGACAGATTTCACAAAACAAGCACAACCTCAAAGCTTCATTGCATTTTTCATCAAGGATTCAATACACGAACTTAGCAAGCCATGCAAATGGAGAAATTAAACACTTCAAAACAGAAATGCATAGAACAAAACATTAAACCCTAACTTAGGTCTTACTGAAATGCAAATTCAAAAGCAAATGAGAATTCGAAAGCTTTAATGGAACAAAAATGGCTGTTGTAATATAAAAACCGAAAACCCCATACATAGGTGAGGTTCCAAGTCAATACAATCAACAAAACGAAATGCTCAAGCTAGCAAATGAGTAAAAACATAAAACCCACATTGGGTGCTGTCAATAAGGCATAAAAACATTAAAAGATGTGAAAAACGAAAGAAACACCTCCATGGGTCACTAACCATGCTGAAAAACGTGAAAAATGAAGAATAGGGAAGAAGAGAGTGGCTGATCTAAAAATGTGGTCACATCACCATAGTTTCTTATATTTACAAAACTGCCATTCTACCAATCAAAATTACAAAAATGCCACTATGGATTGAAAATGATGGCCTAGTGATGTGGACAGGCTAAATGACATGGCACAAACGTGACAATGATGTGGAAACTCTCCCTTCATCTTAAGATTAGTTTCCAAGCTCCAAAATTTGCTCCACAAAATTCCTAAAAATAATTAGAAACAAAGATTAGACCAATTAATGTCAAATTACTAAAAATTCGAAAAGATGGCCTAATGAAGTGCAATTGAGAAAAATGCACTAACAAAAGACAATTAAGCACTAAACAACCCTCAAAATGGGCACAAAAAAGAAATGGAGTAAGGGAAAATAATGACTAATCATCTATCATATGGGATATCTTAATTATATTTACTATACTAAGTAATATTCGTCTAGGGTGTTACATCCTCGAGAACTTTCGCGTTATTTCTCCAAGAATGTTCAATTGGAAAAAAATCGACAGCTTCTCATATAAGACTTTTTTTGTTGCATTTGGTAAACTTAAGAAATATGTATCCTCGTTACAACACGAGCAAGCAAATTTTCCTTTAGTACTCCATCATGATAGATTTCCATATTCAGGAAAATCATTAACAATTCATAAAATTGATGCATGTAATTGAAATGTTTGTTTCATGGACACATCATATGTCTTTACACCTTTTTCCCACGATTCTTTTAATTCATCAATCAAAGGTTGTAAATACACATCAATGTCATTTCTAGGAGCTTTAGGACCTGGAATAAGCGTTGACATTATGAAATAAGACTCTTTCATGCACATCCAAGGTGGAAAATTGTAAGGAATTAAAACAACGAGCTACACACTATATGAAGTACTCATGTTTCCAAATGATTGAAACCACCACTTGCTAGACCAAGTCTAACATTGCATGAATCTTCCGCAAATGATGGATATTCTAAGTCAAAATTTTCCAAGCAATATAATAAGTTGGATGTCTAATTTTCCCATCTTCATCAAAAGGCCTATCCTTCTACCACCTCATTTCTTTTCCAATATTAGGTGATACATATAGTTGTTATGACCTTGGAGCTAAAGGGAATTAATGCCTAACTTTGCGGGGTAACTTGTTATGCGGATCTTTATATCAAAGAAATTTATAGGTTGGACATGATGTTGATTTCAAATAATCACCTCAAAAAAGAATGCAAAACATCGATGATTCATTATTTTCCCTTATTCCATTACCTTTTTGTGCCCATCTTGATTCTTGTTTAGTGCTTAATTGTCTTTTGTTAGTGCATTTTCCTCAATTGAGCTTCATTGAACCATTATTATGAATTTTGAATAATTTGGCATTAATTGTTGTAACACCCCAATTTTGAAATGTCATGGAAAGTTAAAAAACGAACATGTTTGACGGAAAAGGATTATCATTGAAAATGTACTAATAAAAAAACTTTTAATTTGATTTAAATTACATAGTTCGAAACGTCACTTTGTCAAAAAAATTCAAATAAAATTTACGAACAAAAGAAAATTACATAGTTTTTAGTATCTGATTTAAAACAACTAAATAACTTATAAAAACTCCCGAGTCCACCCCAGCCTCTCGTCAATGGCAAAGTTATCTTCAATATTACATGCTCCCGTATAACACACACATTATACGATCATCGCACATACAACAAAGACACAAACAAACAAATAGGGGTAAGCTAACCATAAATAATGATATTGATGAGTTCAAATTTTTTCCCTCATTTAATATTTAAATTTGGGGATTTAATTGAATTTTCTGTGCTTAATGATTGATTTAATTAGGATTTGTGATTATTGGATTTATTGAGTAAGTTTGGTAAAAATGGCGTAAAAATTGATTTTAGTTGCATAAAATATTATCGGATTTTCTAACATTTGTTAATGCAGTTGGAATTTATTTTTGGTCATTAATAGTGTGGATTTGAAATATTCAAAGTTACAAAATAAGTCTAAAATCAGGAAATTCTGGAAAAGAATAAATCAGGAGCTAAATGCACCCCCAGATTTTATTTGCACACTCCTTCTAAAGTGGACCACCAAAAACCTGTTTTGCACCCCCCGTTTTCACTAAGTTGCACCCATGTTACCACTTAAACTCCACTGAACCAGATCAATCCCCACTTTTCAAATCAGACCAACCATATGCTGACATGTATCATTATCCTTGCAAACACATATGCACCAGTTAGGGCATGCCACGTCATCATCTTCTTCCATCTCACACATGAAACCCTAACCCTAATTTCCCTCTTATCCTACCATCACCATGGCAGCCGCCGACCACCATTGATGGACCTCGCGCCATTGTGAGCCACCATCACCGTCTGCAACTACAGTGCCTCCACACATTTTGCAGCCACCATCACGAGTCATCTTCTCCACAAGGAAACCATGACAGCAGCTTCACGCATCTAGCCTCCATTATCTCTGCACCTCGTGCACGCTGCCGTGAGCACCACTGCGAATCCTTCACGCTGCTGCCACCACCATCACTGCAAAAGCACCTTCATCACTTCAGAACAGCAGCGGAAACGCGAACCTCCACCACCGCGAGCTTCACTTAACAACGCCGGCAACCCCCGCGAACCAGAACCTACACGAGCCAGATTCACGTCCCACAATCCAGCAACCGTTCCACGCACCTACAGTGAACGTGCTTCCATCACCACCGTGCCTGAAGCATCCTTGTCACCGGACCTCCATTAACGTGTGTGAACCAGATCCATTGCAGCACCAGATTCATTGCAGCACCAGATCCATTACAGCACCAGATTCAAACTTGCATAACTCTCCTGCATCGAATCAAAATGGAACACCCTTGCCGGAAGTCCCTGCGGCAGAAACCACGGTGGAGGAAAGTGAAAGGAGGAGCAAACCCTAATTCTGGAGAAAGACTTTGCGCCACGTGTCAGGTTGCTATTGGACAGTCAAACTGGTCAACACTGGTCAAATGGTCAAAGCCAGCAGTCAACTTTGGTCAAAATTGCAAAAATAGTTAAATAAGAGGGGCAAAATTGGAAATTGGACATAAATTAAGTTGCTAATTAATTAAATAAAAATAAAAGATTTTAGCAACCGACAGATAAAGCCCAAAGTCGAGTTGAAGCTTATATAAAGAGACTTAAGGGAGCAGAAGCAGAACAACTTACACAACTGAGAACTCTCTGGTTTTGGCAGACACCGTCTCCACCACATCTCTCATTCTCCCTTTTCTTTTATTTTCTTTCCTTCATCATATTATCATGTATTCCATCAAAGCCATGGAGGGCTAAGCTTTAAGGGTTGATTCCACTGTAATTTCTTAACTGGATTCTGAGGTTAGATGAATTTATGTGTTTTGTTATTTTGATTATTGTTGTGGTTTTTGTTTATCTATGTCCTTTGCTTCTTAATCGAATAGAAAATAATGATTTTAAATCTACATGCATGTTAATCATATGAGTTAAAAGGTTTTTAAATTAAATTGAGACTTTACTTTGATTTTGTTTAGAAACTTTCATTTGATTAAATAAGTTTTTGCCAATAATTGAGACTCTACTTTGATTAGAGGTAATTACTTTAACTAAAATTAGTCAAGACTTTACTTTGATTAATTAGGTTTTCTATTTGGTGAAAAAACAAAGGAATATACATGATTAGGCATAGTAAAATTTAATTGAGACTGTACTTTGATTGAATTTACTATGGATAATCTAAAAATTCTCACTTTTAATTGAGACTGTACTTTGATTAAAAGTGAGAATGCCAACAAATGAATTTAGTCTTTACATTGATTGATTTGTAAATCAACAACAATAATTAATTTAACAATAATCTCTAGATAACCAATGAAGAATCTTATTTAGAAAAAGCAGTGGAATTGACATATGTACTATTACTGTGTTTACAATCTTCCGTGTCATTTTCTTTGCATATCAAAACCCCCTATTTTTATAGTTGCTAGTTTTAATTGCATTTTTATAAGAATCAAATATTTGAGATCAATTCTGTATTCGTTGTGAGACGACTCAGGGTTATCTTAACCCTAACTATTTTGTTCACTACTAATTTGGCAATACTGAAGTTGCTAAAGTTAAGTAGCGGTAATTTGATCACTTAACGACAGTGATATCAAATTTGGCGCCGTTGCCGGGGAATACGGTTAGTATTTCTTATATTTTGATTCTGTTTTTATTTATTTATTTTATTTATTTTTATTTATTTATTTATTTATTTTACGCATATACGTTTAATAGAGTTTGTGTTTTTTGTAGTCTTTAGTTTTCTTTTTATATATTTCAAGCAAAATTCTATTTTTGTTTTGATTAAGAATTTCTTTTAAGAAATTTATTTGAGACTAGTTAGGAAAACTCTGTCTAGGAAAGACTTGGTATTTAAGTTGTCCATTGTGACACACCTCTCTTTCTTAGGAGTAGACCCAACGACATCTTAACTTATTTCTTGCTTGAAATCTTTCTCCAAAACAAGAATAGGAAGAAAGAAAAGAACACTTTCAGGTGGACTACGTAGTGCATGACTCGGGCCAACCCGGGTCAATTCTATCAAATCACGCAGGAGACTTGACCTCAAGTGTTCTACTGAAGGAGCACCACCATCATCTGAACCTACCACTGAAAGTGTACCGCTAGAATCACCTCCGATGATTAACATATCTTCTGATCCATCTCCTGAACTAGAAATTCAAGAAGATAGAATGGAAGAAAGAACAATAAGAGAGTTGGCTTCACCGAATGCAGCAATTACACAAAATATGTGCATCCAATATCTAGATGGAGAATGTGAGCTTAAGTCTGGGTTAATCCATCTTCTACCTAAATTCCATGGATTAGCAGGAGAAGACCCGTACCATCACTTGAAGGAATTTCATGTTGTTTGTTCATCCATGAGACTTACAACAGTGACAGAGGAACATATTAAGCTTAAGGCTTTTCCATTCTCATTGCAAGATGCCGCTAATAATTGGTTATGCTGCCTTCCACCAGGATCCATCAATACTTGGGAGACTCTAAAAAGATTATTTCTGGAAAAGTTTTTTCCATCATCTAGAGTTGCTGTTATTCGCAAAGATATTTATGGGATAAGGCAACAAGAAAGAGAAAATCTTCACGAGTATTGGGAAAGATTCAAAAAGTTATGTGCTTCCTGTCCTCATCATCAAATAAACGAGCATCTCCTCATTCAATACTTTTATGAGGGATTGAGTATCATGGATAGACAAATGATAGATGCTACAAGTGGAGGGTCATTGGTGGACAAAACACCAATAAATGCAACACAATTGATTGAAAATATGGCGTCGAACCATCAACAATTTACCACCAGGAGTAATTCTATAACTCTATTGAAGGGAACTCATGGAGTAGAAGCTTCATATGTTGCAGATCACAAGGAAATAGAAAGGAAGTTGGAAGACTTAGCGGCTATGGTAAGGACCTTGGCAGACTTACAGAAAAAGCCTATCCCTTCTACCTTATGTGGAATTTGTGCTTCTACTAATCATCCTACCGAGGCTTGTTCTATGTTAAAAGAGACAGGGACGTTAGACGGTGAACAACCTCAAGCATATGCTGCAAACATTGATGGCAATAATAGACCACCTTAGCAACAATACAACCATGATTTGTCCTCCAACAAGTACAACCCAGATTGGAAGGAATATCCCAGCCAGAAATGGGGAAATCAACAGCCTCAACACCAACGAGTCTATGTTCCACCTTAATAGAGGCAATAACCACAACCAGCTACAACCTCTGGTGATTCAAACATGGAAGCAATGATGAAAATGATGGCTGACATGATGAAGGGACAAATCAATGAGTTGAAACAGACGATGGAAGCAACCAATCAAAATTTGTAGAACCAGATTGGACAAATGGCAAATGAGTTAAATCAGATGAAGTCTCAACAAGGCTCAAGCAATTTGCCTGCATAAACTGTAATTAACCCGCGAAATGTAAGTGCTATTACTTTAAGATCGGGTAAGCAAATACAAGGCCTTGGGGATGCACAAGAAGATGAAGATAAGGAAAATGAAGTTATACCTGATAATGAAAGTGGAAGATCAGATGAAGCAACACAAGTAACATCTGTAAGTCATGCACCTAGTGATAACTCCAGTTGGTATCCCCTAATACTTCCTCTGAAAATTCTTCTCCTTATTCTCCTCCTCCCTATCCAAACTGTTTGAAACCAAAAACTAAAAAGATGGAGGAGTTAGACAAAGAAATCTTGAATACTTTCAAGAAAGTAGAGATAAACATCCCTTTGTTGGATGCTGTGAGACAAATTCCTAAATACACCAAGTTTCTCAAAGAATTATGTACACATAAAAGGCGTATTATAGACAAAGAGGTAGTGAACATGGGAAGAAACGTTTATAGCTTAATTAAGAAGCCTGCAGTCAGAATGCCGCAAAAGTGTAAGGATCCAGGTATGTTTTATGTTCCTTGCATTATAGGAAGTACTAAGTTTGACAATGCTATGTTAGATTTAGGAGCTTCCATTAATGTAATGCCTTTATCAGTTTTTACTTCACTTCATCTTGGACCTCTTAAGTCTACTGGTGTGGTCATTCAATTGGCTAACCGTAGCACAGTTAACCCTGCAAGTGTGCTAGAAGATGTGTTTGTCTGTGTGGACAAGTTAATTTTTCCTGTAGATTTCTACCTCTTGGACATGAAGGATGATGAAGGAATGAGTTCAACCACAATTATCTTGGGAAGACCATTCATGATGACAACACGTACCAAGATAGACGTGCATGTAAGATCCTTAACTATGGAGATAGGAAATGAGAAGGTGCAGTTCAATGTGCTAGAAGCCATGAAGCACCCAATTGAAGACCATTCTTTGTTTTGTATTGATTTATTGAGCAATGTAGTGAACAATTTTGCTTTTGGATTTTTGGACGTTTTTTTTGGTTTTTCTTCTTCTTTGGATACTTCTTTTTCAAATATTTCGTGCTCGATTTTAGACGGAAAGAAAACTATAAAATAGGTAATATTGAGGACGCGGTGCCATTATATGATACCTCTGTGGCGTTCGAGTATGATGCTGAGGTTGCTGAAATTACCTTAGGCAGTAAAATGTTGCCATTTGTGGAAAAGCCACCCATTTTGGAGTTGAAACCTTTACCATCTCATTTGAAATATGCTTATCTTGAGAGGGATAGGAAACTCCATGTTATTATATCTGCCTTGCTTACTAACGAGCAAGAACAAAAGCTATTGCAGGTTATCAAAGATCACAAGCGAGCAATAGGCTGAACTTTGGTAGATATTCCTGGTATTAGTCCTTCTTTCTGCATGCACAAAATACTCTTGGAGGAGGACGCTAAGCCAGTAAGGCAACCTCAGAGGAGACTGAATCCTCAACTAATGGAGGTTGTGAAGAAGGAAGTCACCAAGTTGCTACAAGTAGGTATTATATATCCTATTTTTGACAGTACTTGGGTGAGTCCTGTACATGTGGTCCCCAAGAAATCTCGGATCACTGTGGTTAAGAATGAGAAGAACGAGTTGATTCCTACTCGTATTCAGAATAACTGGAGGGTCTGTATTGATTATAGAAGACTAAACCAGGCCACCAGGAAGGACCACTTTCCTTTACCATTCATGGACCAGATGTTAGACTGATTGGCAGGTAAGTCTCATTACTGTTTTCTTGATGGATTCTCTGGGTATTTTCAGATTTGTATTGCCCTAGAGGATCAACATAAGACCACCTTTACTGTCCATTTGGTACATATGCTTATTGGAAAATGCCATTTGGCCTTTGCAATGCTCCTGGAACATTTCAGCGATGCATGATGAGTATTTTTACAGATTTGTTGGAGCATTGCATTGAGCATTGCTTGTCTAATCTTGCTAGAGTCTTGGAGAGATGTAAAGAAACTAACCTTGTTTTAAATTTTGAAAAATGTCATTTTATGGTGGAACAAGGTATAGTTTTAGGTCACGTTGTTTCCAAGAATGATATATTTGTAGATCTTGCTAAAGTTGATATTATTTCACAATTGCCTTACCCCTCTTCTGTGAAAGAGGTTCGATCTTTTCTTGGACATGCAGGATTTTACAGGAGGTTTATCAAGGACTTCAGCAAGATAGCAAACCCTCTCTCCAACTTGCTGCAAAAGGATGTAGCATTTGACTTTGGAGAGAGGTGCAAAGATGCGTTTGATACATTGAAAAAGGCGCTTACCACCACTTTTATCATCCAGCCACCTGACTGGACATCACCATTCGAGTTGATGTGTGATGCATCAAACTTTGCAGTAGGAGCGGTACTTGCACAAAGAGATGGGAAGCTACCACATGTGATATATTATGCTTCCAAAACATTGGACACAACGCAGGCTAACTACACCACAATTGAGAAGGAATTATTGGCTATTGTGTTTGCCTTGGACAAATTCAGACTGTATATACTTGGTTCCAA
Organism: Vigna unguiculata; assembly: GCF_037176805.1. Taxonomy (NCBI): domain Eukaryota; kingdom Viridiplantae; phylum Streptophyta; class Magnoliopsida; order Fabales; family Fabaceae; genus Vigna; species Vigna unguiculata. The sequence continues at coordinate 8,562,063 of NC_140792.1, read as the reverse complement.
GGTAATTATTTACACTGATCATGCAGCATTAAAATTTCTTCTGAAGAAAGCAGATTCGAAACCAAGGTTGATTAGATGGATACTACTGCTCCAAGAGTTTGACATTGAGATTCTAGACAGAAGTGGGGCGCATAACTTAGTAGCCGACCATCTTAGCAGGATTGAAAATGGAGAAGATAATATTCCTATTCACGATGACTTTCCTGATGAAGTCCTCCTAGCATTGACTGTTGTGAAAGGTATGTTTCCTGAACCTTGGTTTGCTGACATTGTTAACTATTTGGTTGTTTATGCTATTCCACCTTCCTTCTCCAAATATGAAAGAACCAAGCTAAAACGTGAGGCAAAGTACTATATCTGGGAAGACCCAATCTTATGGCGCATTGGTAGTGACCAAGTCATAAGGAGGTGTGTTTCAGATATCGAGATACCTCATGCACTTAAGTTCTGTCATTCGTCTCCTTTTGGTGATCATTATGGCACACAAAGAACAAGTAGGAAAGTGTTGGATTATGGATTATATTGGCCTACTATCTTTAAAGATGCATAGATGGTATATGAAAATTGTGAGCAGTGCCAAAGGGCAGCCAGATCCATTTCAAGAAGGGATGAAATGCCTCAACAACCCATGCTATATTGTGAGGTATTTGATATTTGGGGTATTGATTTTTTGGGTCTTTTTCCTCCTTCTTTTGGGTTTTCTTTATTTTGCTTGCTACAGACTATGTCTCCAAATGGGTGGAAGCCACAGCTACGAGGACTAATGATTCTTGAGTTGTCATGAGTTTTATCAAGTCTAACATTTCTGTAGGTTTGGGATACCACGAGCCATTATCAGTGACCAGGGGACTCATTTTTGTAATAAGCTGCTTGAGAACATGTTGAAGAAGTATGGGGTGACACATCGCATTGCTACACCATATCACCCCCAAACTAATGGGCAAGTAGAGATCTCTAACAGGGAGATTAAAAAGATACTAGAGAAAGTAGTGAAGCCTAGTCGAAAGGATTGGGCCACAAGATTGGATGATGCACTTTGGGCACACAGGACAGCTTACAAAACACCTATAGGTATGTCGCCTTTTAGGGTGGTTTATGGAAAGGCTTGTCATCTACCTGTGGAGATTGAACATCGGGCCTATTGGGCCGTGAAAGCATGCAACTTAGATTTGGAAGAGGCAGGAAATGAGCGAAAACTTTAGTTGCAAGAACTATAGGAGATTAGGCTTGCAGCCTATGAAAACTCAAAGTTCTACAAAGAGAAAACCAAGAAGTTCCATGACCAAAAGCTTGTGGCTAGAAAGGATTTCAAGGTAGGCTAAAAGGTGTTACTATACAAATCCAAGCTTGGTCACATGAGTGGTAAGTTGCGTTCTACTTGGGAATGACCATTCATTGTTACAGAAGTCTTCCCTTATGGAGCAGTAGAGATCAAGGAAGAATCCTCAGAAAGAACTTTTAAATTTAATGGGCATCGTCTTCGGATATTCAATGAAAATCAAGATATGCTAAATATGACGATGGATGAGATGAACTTGACTTCTCCCGCATACCTTCCATCTTGAGGAGGTAAGTACACTTCATACTTTTTCTTTGCATTATATACAAATTGAATACATTGAGGACAATGCATGGATAAAGTGTGGGGGTGTGGGGAGATTTCTCCCCTTTCTGATTTTGTTTTCTATTTGTTTTGTTTCTCTTTTCTAATTTTGTTTTCTGTTTGTTTTCTTTAAAAAAAAGAAACAGAAAAAAAAAGAAATTTAAATTTAAAAAAAAACAAAAAAACAAAAAAAAACAAAAAAACAAAATTTGTTTTGCTTTCAATAAAACATATTGACATTGGATTTTGGGATTTGATTCAATAATTGGAACGATCATTATTATGGGAAAATAAGAGTCATGTGCTATGAATGGATTGTTTCTATGATTTACTAATTGAGTTGATTTGAGAGTTTTTGGAATAAATCTTTTGTGAAAGAGTTTTTGACCTTGTGAGTTTTGAGCTTTATTGTAAGGATGAACTACCATGTGTCATTCCTATTTTTCTTGTGTGACTTGCTCATGTTGTGTTGGTACTCAAATGTTTAGCTTGATTTTGTTGTTTTGCATCTTAAGTGAACATGCATGATTTGATATGACTGAGACATTTCTTGTTTTTAGCTACTTGGCCAAATAAGCTAACCATGGCATTGATCCATTGGCAGCCCCTTGAGCTTAAACCTTAAAAAGAAAAAGACCATGTTTTTCCTTACCTTTGGGAGAAAGAAGGAGCTAGTGGATTATGTTAAGATTGGTTGAGGAATAAAGTGTGGGGGTGAGTATTTCCTCCACAAAGTTATAAAAATGGCAAAAGGAAAATAATTGTTGATGACAGAGTGTTGAAATGAAAAATGATTGTTGTCTGAAAAAGAGCAACAAAGGATAAAAGAGAAAAAAAGGATTGTTTTTGAAACTAAGCTCCATAATTCTTTCTACCCTACTATTTCAAAGACACTAAAATCCTAAAAAATTGTCCTACCTTTGCCTTGGCCCCGTTATAACTTGTGAAAAGTCCTCATGATTTTTGAATGCATGTTTTCTGAAAGCTGTGAATATTAGAGTCTTGCTAAGCATTGAGAGTGCTTACTTGCATGGGTATTTTGAGTGGAAACACAAGCCAAAAACATTTGAGCGAATTTTGGTGAGAAAATATACATTTAACTTGAGTGTTTCTCTTTCATATTTGACTATCTTGTAAACTCAAAAGATTAACTCATGAGTGAAAAACAAAATTTTATCCATTTGTATGTGCATGACAACATGATTTCTAGAAGATTGATTTGTTTCCATTTGTATTCATTCCTTTAATCCAATGAAGATATGAAATAAAAAAAACCTCTGAAAAAAAAAAGTTTTGAAATTGTTCAATTTTGCCCAGGAGTGCAAAAGGATAAGTGTGGGTGTGTGATGAGTTCAAATTTTTGCCCTCATTTAATATTTAAATTTGGGGATTTAATTGAATTTTCTGTGCTTAAAGATTTATTTAATTAGGATTTGTGATTATTGGATTTATTGAGTAAGTTTGGTAAAAATGGCGTAAAAATTGATTTTAGTTGCATAAAATATTATTGGATTTTCTAATGTTTGTTAATGCAGCTGGAATTTATTTTTGGTCATTAATAGTTTGGATTTGATATATTCAAAGTTACAAAATAAGTCCAAAATCAGGAAATTCTGGAAAAGAATAAATCAGGAGCTAAATGCACCCCCATATTTTATTTGCACACTCTTTCTAAAGTGGACCACCAAAAACCTGTTTTGCACCCCCTATTTTCACTAAGTTGCACCCCTCTTACCACTTAAACTCCACTCAACCAGATCATGCCATGTGGCAATCCTCACTTTTCAAATCAGACCAACCATATGCTGACTTGTATCATTATCCTTGCAAACACATATGCACTAATTAGGGCGTGCCACGTCATCATCTTCTTCCATCTCACACATGAAACCCTAACCCTAATTTCCTTCCTCTCCTACCATCACCATGGCAGTCGTCGGCCACCATTCACGGACCTCGCGCCACCGTGAGCCACCATAACCGTCCGCAACTACAGCGTCTCCACACATCTTGCAGCCACCATCGCGAGTCATCTTCTCCGCAAGGAAACCATGGCAGCAGCTTCACGCATCCAGCCTCCATTATCTCTGCACCTCGCGTACTCTATGGCAGCCCCACCATCGTTCTACATCTTCTCTACAACGCGACCCAGAAGCGGTGCAGCCACCACGTTCAACCAACAGTAGAAACAACACCTGCAACTTGAAGCAACATCCATGGCAGAGAGGGGAACGCGAACCATTCGCGCACACTGTCGTGAGCACCACTACGAATCCTTCACGCTGCTGCCACCACCATCACTACAACAACGCCTTCATCACTTCAGAACAACAGCGGAAACCGAACCTCCACCACCGTGAGCTTCACGCAACAGTGCCGGCAGCCCCTGCGAACCAAAACTTACACGAGCCAGATTCACGTCCCACCATCCAGCAACCATTCCACGCACCTATAGTGAACGTGTCTCCATCACCACTGTGCCTGAAGCATCCTTGTCACCGGACCGCTATTAACGCGTGTGAACCAGATCCATTGCATGATGTGACCCCAACAAGCCCAACCTCAAATGCATCAACAAGCCCAAGCCTACATCAAGGCCCAATCACTAGAAGCATGATGAGAAAGATTCACATAGGCCTCTCACAAGATGATCAAGTCAATCATGGGCTTTTTACATTATTCACATGGGCTAAAGAAATATCTAAAATATGAGATGATGCATGAGGGAAGTAGTCTAGATTTAAATTGGGCCATTGTTTAGGCTTTGCTTTCAATAAAAGCTAGAACACTTGTTGGGATCAATTGGGTCGAGCCCAATGTGCTACCTTTGGCCGAGAATTACTTGAGTGACTCTCCATTTGGATGCAAGCAAAGCATGAACTAAGCAAGGAGAATGTGATGGAAGCATGGTGCGTGTGAATTGGGCAAGGAGAGTGTGATATGCCACTTGGCATCATCAAGACTCATATACTACATCACATGGTCTACAATCAAGCTTCTTCTCCAAGCTACATTTGCATTTCATCTTTGTTGCATTTTCTCTTCATTTGGTCGGCCATGTGCCTATAAATAGAGCCACTCAAATATTGTAATGGTTACTCTTGAATTGCTAATAGATGCTAGTGTTTGAGATCACTCCACACTTCTATTAATTTGAGAGCATACATGGCTAACCCTCTCCTTCATCTCCTCTAGCCACCTTCCATACCATAGCTCCACTTATACTCTTCATCTTCACCAAATTCTCCATTTCCGAGAGCTACGTTCCTCTAATTCTCCAAATTCCGCTGCACTCCATCTTCTCCTCATAATTCTCCATGGATCTCCTTCCTCTCCTACTCCAAGGACGTCCATCAATTGGTATCTAGAGCCATCCAAGCCTTTGGTGCATCCATCCTCTTGGTTTGGGTAAGGTTCTTGGTCCATACTTGTCTCCTCTTTCAATTTCCGTTTTGTCTCTCTTCTCCACTGTTTTCTTCACTTTTGCTGCTGTTTTTTTCATGTTTTTGATGTTCTCCACCGTTTGACATTGAGGCTACATGAATCTCCATTGATTCATCTTGTAGTACTCCTTGCTTCATTGGTGCAAATCTGTTTTTAGGTTCCATTTTCGTTTTTCCAGCACTTGTTCTTTGGTTCTTGAGTATTCTGCATTTTTATTCGGTGAATTCAGTCCTTCTTTGCATTTTATCATTCCAGTTATGTTTAAGTCATGTTCTATGCTTTGTTTGTGCTTTAATTCATCTTTTCCACCATTTAATTTCATTACTTACTGATTTGATTAAGTTTCCGAGCCACATCTCACAGCCAAAATAGTATGATCCTTCAAGGAAGTGTGTGGATGTTTAAGGCCTGAATTCTCACTATTTTTCATCCATTTCACCGATTGGATTGTGCTTTTGTGTGTCTAAGATTGTGCTTTCCATATAACATCTCCTCCAATTTCAGAGAGCAAATTTGCTCCAGTTTTCTTCTGTTCTCTACCAAATCACTACACGCACAGTCTCTGTTTTTGATTTTTTGTGAGTAACTCAGTGCACCAAAATTCAATCTGATTTTTGCCTCATTTAGTTAACATCTAGACGAAAAAAAAAGAATCATTCAAAAATGTTGAGTACAAAAAAAAATGAAAAATCACGCAAGTTGAGGCTCATATTTTCGTTTTTTGGCACTACAGTTTCCGAAAATTCACTGTTCCATTGTTGTTTTGTGCGTGGTTGTGTGTTTTTAGTGCTCATTTTCACATGAATTTTGGCCTGAGTTTGTACTCTATATTGCTTCATTATTGATTTGCTTTGGAAGTCAATTCATCACTTCATTTGCTACTGCTTTGCAATGAGTACTTCAGCCATATGATTGAGCACTTTTGTTTTGCTGATTTTGCTGTTTTCATCTATTCTAGTGCCTTTCTAGGTTCCTTTTGTGGTGCTTGTTTTTATTTTCCAGCCTTTAATTTTTTGCTTGTCACTTCTTGAACCTCTTTCTAGTCATGTTTCATTTCAATTCTCTTTTGGTTTAGCATTTCTAATTAGCTTTTCTTGCTTTCTCCTTTGTTTGGGTTCATCTACTTGTCTCTCGGTTTCGGTTGATTAATGATGCTATGGAGTTTAGAATGGTTTGTATGATATGGTAGCATCTTAGGTGGTGGATATTGAAGTAGAATTTTAGCTTGTGTGTTTTCTATATGATTGCCTTCTCCTCACCTTTGAGAGTTTGAGAGTTTTGAGCCTATTCATTTGAGAGAATGTGTGCTAACTAGTTTGCTTGCCATAGTTTGTTTTGTTTCTTTCTTTCACTCTTTTGCAGATTTGGTTGCTCTTTTTGGATGCTGTAGTAGTGTGGTGCTGCAAAGGAAACTTTTACACACTTTGGTGCTTGAATTTGGTCATATACAAAGGCTACCAAAGCCTCTTTTGCTCTCGGGATAGTACATTTTCCAGCAGCTGTGATCTTTGGAGAGCTTGTTTTGGTGCTGTTTTGGAGTCTTTGGCTGCACATTTTGGACCTCATTTTAGCAACACCTTTTAGTTCATTAATTGTGTATAATTTGGACACCTCTTTTTGGTACAATTGAAGCATTCTAAGGCATTTTATTGGTTCTCCAAAAAGCCTTAAAATCTTGTTTTCTAGCATCCAATTTGCTCTCGGTTTGCTTCACTTTGTACCAAAACTTGTGCCTCAATTTCTTTTGCTTTGAACATTCCATTGTATCCATGGCCTACTTAGGTGTCTTGGGGAACCAAAGGTGTTCAATCCCATCTCCTAAGTAGAACCTTTTTCATATTCTAGTGCAACGTTTTAGTAAGTGAGTGTGTTGAAAGTTCTAAGTGCTTTCTCACCTTGCTTTTAGGCCGCATAGTTAGACGCTTAGTGGTTTAAATTTGTGAGACCAAAGTCTCTAAAATTTTTGCCATTTAGGGGTCCATTTTTAGTGTTAGTCTTTTCTTTTCTTTGAGTCTTGTTTATGTTTGTTAGTGCTTAGTGTCTCAAGTGATTCTATTTACTTAGCCTTAAACAATTGTGTGATCTTTGAAACCTTTTGCAAGTACATCTTGGCAAGGATTGGCCTTGGTACTTAAGAAGTCTTTTAGATTCACCTCGCCTAACCTGGAGGTCTACTCGTGCTTGGTTTCTTCTTTCACCATTTTGTTAAAGTTCTAAGTTCTTTCAATCACCATGAGCACTAGAAGGGCTACTCGTGCTACTACCCAACATCAACAACATGATGAAAACAACCTCCACACAAGTGGTGATGAGGAGGTTGAGGTTGATCCTAGAGTCCTAAATAATCTCTCTCAAGAGGTTAGGGACCTTAAAATTCAAATGGCTTCTATACAAGCCAATCTTCAATTAATTGCCAATCAACTTACCCCTCCCAACCAAAATATTCGTGCCTCTCCTAGGCCTTCTCGTGCCCCTTCACGGCATGAGTATGATTTTGAAGAGGAGGAAGATGAGCACATTAACCTTAGACAATCGCCTCATGTAAGAAGGCAAAGGTGCATACCTCCTCACCCAAAGGAAGTCAAAATTGATTTGCCTCATTTCTATGGAAAGGATAATGTTGAGGTTTTTCTTGATTGGGTTGCCAAAGTAGAACAATTTTTTGAGAGTCATGTTGTGGAGGAAGAGAGGCGTGTGTCTCTAGCTACTCTTAGCTTTCAAGGGCATGCTCTTAATTGGTGGACTTCCTTAGTCCTCCAAAGAAGGAGAAAAGGGCTACATGATATTGAGTATTGGAATGATCTTAAGGAAGCCCTTCATGCCCGCCATGTTCCCTCCTACTACAAAAAAGAGCTCTTGGACAAGCTCCAAAGACTCCAACAAAGATCTATGTCCATAGAAGAGTATAGACAAAAGATGGAGCTCTACATCATGCGAGCTAGAATTGAAGAAGAAGAGGAACTTACCATGTCTAGGTTCTTAAGTGGACTCAATTACAACATACGAGATAAAGTTGAGTTGCTCCCTTACCGCAATTTTAATGATCTTGTTCAAATGAGCATCAAGGTGGAGCAACAACTTTTGAGACGTCCTTCTCGTAAGGATTCTCCCTCTTTTTCTAAAAGTGATTTTCCAAAGAAAGATTTTTCAAAAGAAAAAGAGTCCACTCTTAAGAGCCTTACAAAGGTAAGTGACAAGGGTTAATCCTCCACCAACAAAAGAGGTAGTGACATAAAATGTTTCAAGTGTCTAGGTAGAGGTCATGTGGTCGCTCAATGCCCTACCAAACGCACCATTGTGCTTAAGGGCAAAGACCTCTACACTAGCCAAGAGGAGTCATCTTCAAGTGACTCCGACACTTCTCATTCTAGTGATTCTCAAGAACATTCATATCCAAATGAAGGGAAACTTTTGATGATTAGGAGGCTTCTCAATAACCAACCTAACATTCCTCTCAATGATCAAAGAGAAAATATTTTCCACACAAGATGTGAGGTTTTGAAAAACACTTGTTCTTTGATCATTTATAGTGGATCTTGTTGCAATTGTTGTAGCACAAGATTGGTTGAGAAGTTGAATTTGATTTTGTTACCCCATCCCAAACCTTACAAACTTCATTGGCTTAATGAAGATGGGGATCTCAAAGTTGAACATCAAGTGAAAGTCAAGTTCTCCATTGGGAAATTTAAAGATAAAGTTTTATGTGATGTAATCCCAATGGAAGCTTGCCATATTCTCTTGGGGAGGCCTTGGCAATTTGATCATAAAACCTTACAAAATGGCCACACCAATGAGATCACCTTCCAACATCATTCAAAAACTTTTGTGTTACATCCCCTCACTCCTAGCCAAGTTGCTAGTGATCAAGTTCAAATGCGAGCTAGGAGAGAGGAAGAGAGTTCAAATGCTTCTAAAGATTCTAAGGGCAAGACAAAGGTAGAGGAAGTTTCTTCTTCTAAGGATGTTGCTCATGAAGTTCTTTTAACTCATAAAACTCTTTTGCACACTATTCATAATGAGCAACCTCCCTTCCTCTTACTTTTCCAAGCAATCCTTACTTGTCTTGAACATCCTTCTCTTAAGGATCTACCTCCTTCGATTCGTGCTCTCCTTCATGAATTTCAAGATATTTTTCCAAAGGATGGCCCTCATGGTCTCCCACCTTTTAGAGGGATTGAGCACCAAATTGATTTTGTCCCAGGGGCAAGTCTTCCTAATAGACCCGCCTATAGGACAAACCCAAGTGAGACCAAGGAGATAGAAACTCAAGTAAATGAGTTGCTAGACAAGGGATGGGTTTAAAAAAGTTTAAGTCCTTGTGTTGTGCCTGTGTTGTTAGTGCCCAAGAAAGATGGAAAGTGGCATATGTGTTGTGATTGTAGGGTTATCAACAACATCACCATAAAATATAAGCACCCAATCCCAAGACTAGATGATATGTTGGATGAATTACATGGAGCACAAATATTTTAAAAAATAGACCTCAAAAGTGGTTATCACCAAATTCGTATTCAAAAAGGTGATGAGTGAAAAACTGCTTTCAAAACAAATGCCCTTTGGTCTAACCAATGCTCCTAGTACATTCATGCGCCTAATGAATCATGTCTTGCGAGATTGTTTAGGAAAGTTTGTTGTTGTCTATTTTGATGACATCTTGGTGTATAGTACAAGCTCTAAGCTTCATGTGGGTCATCTTAGAGTTGTGTTATCTCTTTTCCGAGACCACCAACTTTATGCTAACATTGACAAGTGCACTTTCTGTGTAGAGAGTGTATATTTTTGGGATTTGTGGTCAATAAGAGTGGGGTGCATGTTGACCCTGCAAAAATCATGGCCATCCAAGAATGGCTTGTGCCAAAGAATGTTGAGGACATTAGAAGTTTTCATGGAATAGCAAGTTTTTATAGAAGATTTGTCCCCAACTTCTCCACCATTGCTTCACCCCTCAATGAACTTGTTAAGAAAGACATATCTTTTGAGTGGGGTGAAAGACAACAAAAGGCTTTTGATGATATCAAGACTAGGCTCACCCAAGCTCCCATTCTTTCTCTTCCAAATTTTGAGAAAACTTTTGAGCTTGAATGTGATGCTTCTGGGGTGGTAATAGGTGTGGTTTTGTTACAAGAAGGCCATCCAATTGCCTATTTTAGTGAAAAACTAAATGGTCCTTCTCGTAACTATCCCACCTATGACAAAGAGCTATATACTCTTGTGCGAGCTCTTCATACTTGGGAACATTATCTTGTGACAAAAGAGTTTATTATCCATAGTGATCATGAAACTCTCAAGTATTTGAAGAGCCAACACAAATTGAATAAAAGGCATGCACAGTGGGTCGAGTACTTGGAACTCCCTTATGTTATCAAGTACAAGAAAGGGAAAGCTAATGTGGTGGCTGATGCACTATCAAGGAGATATACTCTCTTAGCCAAACTTGGGTCCCAAATTCTTGGATTTGACAACATATGTGAATTGTATATTCATGATCCCTTCTTTGCTACCATTTATCATGATTGTCTCACTAAGTCCCAAGGCGGTTTTTATCTCTCAGATGGATATCTTTTCAAAGAAGGTCGCCTATGTATTCCTCTAGGTTCTCATAGAAAACTTTTGATCAAAGAAATGCATGAGAGGGGACTTATGGGTCACTTTGGCGTCGCCAAAACTTTGGCCATGCTTAAAGAGAAATTATTTTGGCCCCATATGAAAAGGGAAATACAAAACCATTGCGCTAGTTGTTTGAATTGTTTGCATGCTAAGTCTAGCGCAATGCCTGCAGGGATGTATACTCCTTTGCCTGTTAATTTCCACCCCTTGGGAGGATATAAGTATGGATTTTGTCCTAGGGCTTCCAAGGACTTCTAGGGGTGTTGACTCTATATTTGTGGTAGTGGACCGTTTTTCTAAAATGGCACATTTTATACCATGCCACAAAGTAGATGATGCTAGCAACATAGCAAGGTTGTTCTTTAGAGAAGTGGTTCGCCTCCATCATGCTAAATTCCTAAGCCATTTTTGAAGGACCTTGTGGTCTAGGCTAGGAACAAAACTTTCTTTTTCTACCTCTTGTCACCCACAAACTGATGGGCAAACCGAGGTAGTCAATAGATCCCTTTCCACATTGCTTAGGGTTTTGCTTAAGGGGAATCATAAATCTTGGGATGAGTATCTTCCCCACATTGAATTTGCTTACAATAGAGTGGTCCATAGCACCACCAAACTCTCACCCTTTGAGGTAGTTTATGGTTTTAACCCTCTCACCCCATTGGACTTATTACCTCTTCCAACTTTTTTTGATTTTGTTCATAAAGAAGGGGTTTCTAAGTCCAAGTTCATAAAAGATTTTCATGAGAAGGTTAAACACCAAATTCAAGCTCATGTTGAAAAGATTGCTCATTCTAAAAACAAGGGCAAGAGAGTTTGGTCTTTTCATGAAGGAGATTTAGTTTGGTTGCACTTAAGGAAGGAAAGATTTCCTAATATAAGAAAATCCAAACTTAGTCCCCGAGGTGATGGTCCATTCCAAATCATCAAGAAGATCAATAATAATGCTTATCAATTGGATCTTCCTCTGGAATATGGTGTGCTTCCTACTTTCAACATTACTAATTTGGTACCTTTTGTAGGTATTTTTGATGATGCGTGTGAATTGGGCAAGGAGAGTGTGATATGCCACTTGGCATCATCAAGACTCATCTACTACATCACATGGTCTACAATCAAGCTTCTTCTCCAAGCTACATTTGCATTTCATCTTTGTTGCATTTTCTCTTCATTTGGCCGGCCATGTGCCTATAAATAGAGCCACTCAAATATTGTAATGGTTACTCTTGAATTGCTAATAGATGCTAGTGTTTGAGATCACTCCACACTTCTATTAATTTGAGAGCATACATGGCTAACCTTCTCCTTCATCTCCTCTAGCCACCTTCCATACCATAACAACACTTTTACTCTTCATCTTCACCAAATTCTCCATTTCCGAGAGCTACTTTCCTCTAATTCTCCAAATTCTGCGGCACTCCATCTTCTCCTCATCATTCTCCATGGATCTCCTTCCTCTCCTACTCCAAGGACGTCCATCATTGCAGCACCAGATTCATTGCGGCACCAGATCCATTACAGCACCCGATTCAAACCTGCGTAACTTTCCTGCATCGAATCAAAATGGAACACCCTTGCCGGAAGTCCCTGCGGCAAAAACCACGGTGGAGGAAGGAGAAAGGAGGAGCAAACCCTAATTCTGGAGAAAGTCTTTGCGCCACGTGTCAGGCTGCTACTGGACAGTCAAATTGGTCAAATGGTCAAAGCCAGCAGTCAACTTTGGTCAAAATTGCAAAAATGGTTAAATAAGAGGGGCAAAATTGGAAATTGGATAGAAATTAAGTTGCTAATTAATTAAATAAAAATAAAAGATTTTAGCAACCGACAAATAAAGCCCAAAGTCGAGTTGAAGCCTATATAAAGAGACTTAAGGGAGCAGAAGCGGAACAACTTACACAACTGAGAACTCTCTGGTTTTGGCAGATACCGTCTTAAACATAGTAATCATAATCAAGCTTCTGTTTTCCGCGACCTTTTACCCCACAACAACATCTAGTTTCCTAGAAATAGATGGTTCGATGTGTCCCACTATCGCAGCCAGACTATCTCCCTTATTCCTCATGAAATTATGAGTAAAAAGTCGATGCATCACACACCGAACATTATACTCGCAACGATCTGAAATAAGGTGAAACATCTTTCCCCTCCCCATTGCTTCACACAAGCGAAAAAGTACAACAGTCGAACCAATCATCTTCCACTGCTTCACATAAGCGAAGAGGACCCATTTCCACTACTTCACACATGCGAAAGAGTCGTCATTAGGTCTTTAGGTACGAAAAACCTCACACAACACTTAATTCTCATAAGATCTTCAAGCAAGGCAAAACACTCCCAGCATGAAACACTTGAAGATTACATATTACCAAAAAAAATACACACCATTAAAGGTGTCAATTTGGCCCAGCCCATAGGGCTTGGCCCTGACCCATGTCGGTGAGGGCCAAAAAAACCCACATTGAAAAAAAAACCCCCATCAAAGAAGCCCACAGGGCCAAAAACCCTACAAAAGCCTTGTGGGGCAGGGCCAACCCATGAGCTTTCATTTTCCATATGAAAAATATATTATTTTTTAAAATATATTATTATCTGTAGGACAGACCCAAAGAACCGGACAAGCCCGACGACTCAAATAGGTCGAACGACCCGAACCTGACCGTTGACCTCGAGAAGAACGACGACTCAAACAAGCCCGATGATCCAAATATGCCCAACGACCCGAACGGGCACGACAACCAGAACCTGTCCGACAACACGTACGAGCTTGACGACCCAGACTGGCCCGACGACCTGGACGAGCCCGAAGACCAGAACGTGCTCGACAACCAAGACGTGTCTCAACAACACGGACCAGCCCGATGACCCAGATGGGCCCAAACCCCTGGATAGGCCAGACGATCCGGACGGGCCCGACGACACAGACGGGCCCGACGACCCGAACAGGCTCAACGACCCGGATGAGCCTGACGATCCGGATGGGCAAGATGACCAGGACACGCCCGACGACTCGGAAGTGCCGAACGACCCGCACGGGCAAGATGACAAGCATGAGCCTGACAACTCGCAAGGGCCCGATGACCAGAACCAACCCTATGACCCGACCGAGCCCGACGACCCGGACAGGCCCTACGACATAGTCGAGCCCGAAGACAGAATCGAGCAAATTCGAGTCCTGGGGCCTGTCCAGGTCATGGGGCCTGTCCAGGTTGTCGGGCTCAATTTTGTCGACGGGCTCGTTCGGTTTGTCCGACTCGTTTTTGTCGAGCCTTTCCGGGTCATCTGGCGCTTCTTGGTCGTCCGGCCCGTCTGATCATTGGGCCCTTTCGGGTCGTCGGGCTCGTCTTGGTGATCAGACCCGTTAGTGTCGTCTATCCCTTTCGGGTCGTCGGACTCGTCCGGGTCGTCGGGCTCGTCCTGGTCATCAGGCTCGTCTGGGTCGTGTAGTCGACGGGCTAGTTAGTGTTGTTGGGCCCGTCCCTATCGTCGGGCCCATCCGTAAGGTTAGGCACGTCCGGGTCATTGGGCATGTTCGTGTCGTCGAGCCCGTTTGTGTCGTCGGGCCCGTCCTGGTCGTTGGGCCCATCCGAGTCTTCAACTCGTCCGGGTCGTCGGGTCCGTTGGGGTCGCTTGACGTGATCTTTGACTCTGCTTTAATGTAGTATTATTTGGGGGGCTAACCCACTTTTGCGATTGCCCTAACCTATTAGAGAAGGGGCTTTGGGAGCTGGGGCTTTTTTTTGGCCTTCTCATTTGGGGGCCCCGTAAAAAGGGGCTTTATGAAGAGTGGGCCAGGGCTGGCCCATGGGCTAGGGGCCAAATTGACACCTCTACACACCATGACATCATGCATGAAAAATAAAGTTCCATAATGAAAACCAAATTCACATTCCACACGTAATTCACATAAGCAACTAACTGAGCAAATGGTCATCAAATCAAACGAAGTCACACTATCACCATTCCATCAACTAGAAAGAACATGAAGATAACTAACTAGAACAAAACAACATTTTTCATCATTCTATACACATGCATATGCTTCCAATCTTCACTCATCATTCAACGAAAGATAAAAGAAACACGAAAACAGAAGAAGTAAGGTCAAACTTCAAACAAAACCAAAAAGCATAATCAGCTTCCCCTACCTGGATTACTTTCTCTGATACAGTTTCTCTCACAGCTTCCTCCATTATTTGAATGTTCTTTCCATCGTTAAACTCTCGTCATGTTCTCACCTCACCTCTTTTTTGTACAATTTAGAAACCCTAAAGTGTTTTATCTCCTTTCCTAAAATCTTATCTTTTAGTCTATAGTTAACATCTCTAATCTTTTCTATTAATATTTTAAAATTAAATTTTTTCAATTAACATTTTAGAAAAACTAAAAATAAAATTAAAAACAAACCAAAATCTTAACCAGTTGACTATTTTTATTTTCTAAATAGTGTGGCAGCAAGTTTCTATTTTTCAAAAGCAAAGGACATTTAAAATAGAAACATTACATAAAAAGGAGAGAGAAATTAAATGATATGTGGGCCCCACGACCAAAAGAGAATAAAGGAGGATACAAAAAGTAAAATTAAACCCCATTTTAAACCATTAAGGATTCTAATCTGTGCACATTGTCACACCACATATATACATCAACCACTATACTAGATGCTTTCTCGTTATATATTCTGCGCGAATAAAATATAAACTCATATTGTTCGTCCACTATAATTGAATAATAATTAAAATAAACAAAACACAATTCTAATTAATTAGTTATATATTCCACATGTCATATAATTAAAATAAATAAATCCATAATATTAATCCAGGCATTAATTTTTCCTATGGTTCTCTCTTTATTCTACATTTTTTCTCGAGTCTTACAATTGTTCTACCTTTTATTTCTAATTATTTATAGGTATTTTGTGGAGCAAATTTTGGAGCTTGGACACTAATCTTAAGATGAAGAGAGAGTTATCACATCATTGTCACGTCTGTGCCATGTCAATGAGCCTGTCTACGTCACTAGGCCAACATTTTCAACCCATAGTGGCATTTTTATAATTCTATTGACCAAAATATCATTTTTGTAAATAGATGGGTCTGTGGTGATGTGACTATGAAAATTTAGGTTTCCTTAGAGTAACAAATGTAACATCCTTATTTTTAATAAACTGTATTATTTATTTTAAATAAAACACTTATAAAATCTTCTAGTTTTACTAATGTTTCGTATTTTATTATGATGTACTTTAAACATTAAAAATATATTTTATCATGATGTAATTTTCACTTATTGAAAATAACAATAAGAAAACAAAACTAATAATATATATATATATATATATTAAAAAAATATTACATAAAAATATATTAATTAAAATATTATTAAATAGGTGTGTGTATTAAAAAAATCTTCTAAAGAGATAAGAAGATAAGAAGAGAAGATAAGAAGAAAAGGAAAAAAAAAAGATAAGATGAAGAGATAAGCATTATCTCTTCATTAATGTATGTAATGATGATTTTTAAAATTAGCACATGCACATGCTTATATATATAGTTAGAGAAGAAGTTGTTACGTAAAAAAAAGTAAGAAAGAAAAGGACAAAGAAAAGGAGAGAGAGAGAAAGAAAGGAGAGATAGGGAAAGAAGAGAGAGAGAAAGAGAAAGAAAGGAGAGATAGGGAAAGAAGAGAGAGAGAAAGAGAAAGAGAAAGAAAGAGCAAAGATTCAAAGAGATCCTAGTCCTCTACAAATATTATCAGTGTGTCCTTCAATCAATAAGGTAAGCGGGAGTGAGGTTAAGCTCTTTTATGTTAATCTTGATAAACTCATGGGTTTTATATTAATCCTTTACTTATTTTTGAATCATATATTATTCTATTTACTTCCATTTAACTTATTCAAATTTATTATCCTCTTATATTTATTTAAATTATCTCTAGTTATGTACATGTCCTGTTTATTTATTTTATTTAATCTCTAGTTATGCATTGGTCCTGTTTATTTATTTTATTTAATTTATCTCCAGTTATGCATTGGTCCTATTTATTTATTTTATTTAATCTTCAGTTATGTATTGGCCCTATTTATTTATTTCATTTAATTTAATCTCTAGTTATACACTGGTCCTGTTTATTTATTTTATTTAATTTATCTCCAGTTATGTATTGGTCCTGCTTATTTACTTTATTTAATGTCCAGTTATGTATTGGTCCTATTTATTTATTTTATTTAATTTATCTCCAGTTATATATTGGTCCTGTTTATTGATTTTATTTAATCTTCAGTTATGTACTGGTCCTGTTTATTCATTTGATGTAATTTATCTCCAGTTATGCATTGGTCCTGTTTATTTATTTCATTTAATATATCTCCAGTTACACATTGGTCCTGTTTAATTTATATTTTTGTTATTATATTTATTTATAATATTCTAATCCTTATCTTGTTATTTATTGAAAGTTCTTGCTTTGATTATTATTTTATTATTATTTTATAATTAATAAATAAATAAATGTAAAATAAAAGTAAATATTATTTTATTCAGTGCGCTTAGATAGAAGAAAATTACATGTACATTTTATTGTTATTTTATATTCTTTGTGTATAGTTTATACAATGACATGATTTGCTAGTCATCACATTTTATGACCTTTTAAAATATCCAAGAGTATGTTAGTTAAGTAAGAGTTAAGTCTGGTTTCAATAACTTGAGATTAAACCACTGTCAGAGTGTTTGTATTTAGGAAGTCATAGTTTGGTACACTACGGGATGAAAGGCAGGGACCATGGTGGGGTCTAAGGAAGTTTTACCAAGTAGGTGAATATCTGGATAGTTCAGAATAGCGCACTAGACTAAGATATTCATAGGCCAAACTCGAGACTATTCGATACATGCTCGGCATCGCCAAGGTTAGGTAGTGAGTATATATCTCTTTTGTGGGCCAATAAATGGCTAATATTCTCGACAGAGAAATAATTATGATTGTACCAATGTTTTATGAGAAATACTCAACTACCTAATCACTTCCCAAAGTAACTTTTGATGTTCATAATGAATCATCTGAAGTGGAATATGGATCCATATATCTGGTAAAACAAGATCAAGTTTTGTGCTTGTAGGTCCAAATCTAGACCCCCAATGTTTGTATTGTTTGTTAAGTTTATTAAGATTGATATTTAAGGCTTATAAAGACCTCACTCCTTTCATAATTTTTCTTTCATATGTACTTGTTGCATGTACAGAAGAGGGACATGCTCAATGAGAGTTGTTCGGGATATTATTGGTGGATCTTCTGAAGATTGACTCATGGATAATTTCTGTTAATATCTTTAGGAGATATTAAAAATATAAATAATCTTCTATTTTGATGTATGACTCTTAATATTATACAAATATATATTTTTGTAATATTTCATGAACAATTACAAAGATGTAAACTATATATATATATATATATATATATATATATATATATATATATATATATATAAGAATATGAAGTCATGTTATTATTAATGTTCTCTCAAGGAAAATCTTATGGTAAAAAAAAATTAATTCCATATATTTTTATCAAATAATAATTATTTAATATAGTAGTCCGGGCGTCACATTTAGTGGTATCAGAGTAGTTCCTTCTGTCAAGACCTTAAGTATGGTGTCTTCCATGTTTGTAGTCTCTACTAGTAAGTAGAGGTGCAAGTTGTTTGTTCTTACATTTTTCTTGTAAAAGAGAAATGCAAGATAAGTAGACTAATAAAAGTAAATAATAACAACAATTAATACTTGTAGTAAGGATAAGTTTTAACAGTAGTTAAAAAAAATTATAAAGAAAACTAAGGAAATTGTTCATTCTTTCAGGAAAAGATGGATAACGGACCAAACATTACTAATGAATTATTGGAAAGAATGACAATTGTCCTGGAAAATATGAGCCGAAAACAAAATGTTGAACCCATGGAAAATCAAGGATTAGAAACCTTCCGCAGGATCAATCCACATAAAGGAGGATTTAATCCTAAAGGTGCTCAATCATGGATAACAGAAATTGAGAAAATTTTCATTGCAATGACGTGTGTGAATGCAAATAGAGTCACATTTGCTACATTTATGCTCGTTGAAGAAGTTGAAAACTGGTGGAGATTTACAAAACAAGAATTGGAGGATGAAAAGAGACAAATTACTTGGGAAGCCTTCAAGCAAAAGTTTCTGGAAAAATATTTTCTAGAGGATCTTCAAAGGAGGAAGGAAGTTGAATTCCTTAATCACCGTCAAGGAGCCATGTGTGTAGGAGAATATGCAGCAAAGTTTGACGAGTTGTCAAAGTTTTGCCATTAGTTTCATGATAGAATTGATGAACGTTCCCGTTGTTCCAAGTTTGAAAGTGGACTAAGACCTAATATTAAACAAGCGATTGGTTATTTAGAGATTTCTTCCTTTCCTACTCTTGTAAACCGTTGCAGGATTTATGAGGATGATACTAAGGCAAGGCAAACTCAATGGAGGCAAGGAGGGCCTTTGAGGCACAAAAGAAATGATTTTAATAATAAGAAACCCTACCAACGTCCATCTCATGCTTCTTGGAATTCTTCAGGACAAAAACATTCCTCTCCTGCCAATAATTCAGGCATAACCAACCATATCAAATGTTTCCACTGTAGAGGACCTCATCTGTCAAGAAACTGCACCATAAGGACTATAACTTCCTTCAATTGTGGGAATTTGGGTCATTATCGTAATCAATGCAAAGAGTTAATTAAGGAGCAAGGAAGTGGGGGAAGCATCAATAGAAGAAAGAATAAATTTGGAAGACCAAAGACAACCAGAAGAGTCTTCACAATGAATGATACTGAAGCTGTTCAATCTGAAGATCTAATCCAAGGTAAATGTATCATAAATGGTCACCTCGTTAATGTACTATATGATTCAGGTTCTACTCATTCTTTCATATCACATGAATATGTCAAACATTTAAAGTTACCTATCTCCTTATTGCCATATGATTTAATTGTGTCTACTCCTACCAATGTTCCAATCACCACTTCATTTGGATGCACAAATTGTCATATTTGTATAGGCAATAGAAACTTTTCTGTAAATCTTATATGTCTACCCTTGCCTCATTTGGATATTATTCTTGGGATGGACTGGTTATATTCCAACCGTGTTCTCCTAAACTGTCACGATAAGACTTTAATTTTTGAATCACACATAGGTGAAGTTTTTGACTCAAAAGAATTAAAAGAGAGTACTACCAACCACAATGAAATCCCAAAAGGATCTCAACTATACATGATCTTAACTTCTTTAAAAGTCAAGGAAATTCCAAACATTAATAAGTTTCCTGTTGTTTGCGAGTATCTTGATGTTTTCCCTGAGGATGTTCTTGGGTTACCCCCACAAAGAGAAATAGAATTCACTATAGACTTGGTACCAGGATCAAGACCTGTGTCTGTAGCCCCTTACAGGATGTCACCTCTAGAGTTAGTAGAGTTGAAAAAACAAATAGAAGAATTGTTGGATAAATAATTCATCAGACCTAGTGTTTCCCCCCTGGGGTGCACCAATATTGTTAGTTAAGAAAAAAGATGGCATTATGATGTTATGTGTGGATTATCTTCAGCTTAACAAAATCATCATTAAGAACAAATACCCTCTACCAAAGATTGATGATTTGATGGATCAATTGAGAGGAGCTTTGGTGTATTCCAAAATTGACTTAAAATCTGGCTATCATCAAATTCGAGTTAAGGCGGAAGATATTCAAAAGACAGCATTTAAGACAAGATACGATCATTATGAGTACTTGGTAATGCCTTTTGGTGTGACCAATGCTCCTGCCATTTTCATGGATTATATGAACCGTATTTTTCATGAACTTTTGGATAAATTTGTGGTTGTTTTCATTGATGACATTTTAATTTATTTCAAAAATCATGAAGAACATGAAAGACATTTGAGGATTGTGTTACGAATTCTGAGAGAGAGACAATTGTATGGAAAGTGGTCAAAGTGTGAATTCTAGTTGAAAGAAGTTCAATTTTTGGGACAAGTGATATCACAAAATGGCATTGCAGTTGACCCCTAAAAGGTTCAAGCAGTATTGCTTTGGGAACAACCAAAGAATATCACAGAAATACGTAGTTTCTTAGGATTGGCAGGCTACTATAGAAAATTCATAGAAGGATTTTCTAAATTAGCATTGCCTTTGACTAAGTTAACACGTAAGGGACAACCTTTCGAATGGAATGAAGCATGTGAGTTAGTTTTCAAGAGTTGAAGAAAAAATTAACATTTGTACCTGTTTTAATCCTTCCTGACCCTACAAAAATTTTTGAGGTATATTGTGATGCATGCAGGCAAGGATTAGGATGTGTGTTGATGCAAGAAAGAAAAGTTGCAGCTTATGCTTCACGACAGCTCAAACAACATGAGCTTAATTATCCTACACATGATTTGGAATTAGCTGTAGTGGTGTTTGCATTGAAAATATGGAAACATTACTTGTATGGAGCAAGGTTTGAAGGTTTTAATGACCATAAAAGTCTGAAGTACCTTTTTGATTAGAAAGAAGTAAACATGAGACAACGTAGATGGATGGAATTTCTTGAGGATTACGACTTTGAGCTGCAATATCACCCTGAGAAAGCAAATGTTGTTGTGGATGCTTTGAGTTAAAAGTCTATACATGCATCCATGATGATGGTGAAGGAATTGGATCTGATAGAATCATTCAGAGACTTGAACTTAGCTGTAAAGCTTAGATCCAATAGCATATGTTTAGGAATGTTAAAAATATCAAGTGAATTCTTAAAAGAAATAAAGAGAGGTCAAGAAAGAGATCAATTTTTACAAAAAAAGTTGATACCAAAAGTTGAAGGAAAGGAATCTGAATTCCACAAGGATTCAAATGGAATCATCAAGTTTAGAGATAGAATTTGCATACCTGCAAAAGAAGAGTTGAGAAAGCTTATAATTGAGGAAGCTCATAAAAGTAGCTTAAGTATTCATCCAGGTGTTACAAAGGTGTATCATGACTTGAAGAAAATGTTTTGGTGGTTTGGGATGAAGAAAGTAGTAGTGGAGTTCGTCGCACGTTGTCTAGTGTCTTAGAAAACAAAAGTTGAACATAGAAAGACTTGTGGGGAACTACAATCCTTAGATGTTCCAGAATGGAAATGGGAAAGCATATCCATGGATTTTGTTACAGGTTTACCAAATATTGTGTCTGGTCATGATGCAATTTGGGTCATTGTAGATAGATTAACAAAATCTGCTCACTTTCTACCTATTAATATTAGATTTTCTTTAAAAAAGTTAGCTCATTTGTACATAACAGAAATTATCAAGCTACATGGAGTACCTTCTAGTATAATTTCTGATAGAGACCCTCGTTTCACATCTAGATTTTAGGATAGCTTACAAAAAGCCATGGGAACAAAAGTTAAGCTCAATTCAGCTTATCACCCTCAAACTGATGGACAATCAGAAAGGACTATCCAATCTTTAGAAGACTTGTTGAGAGCTTGTGTTTTAGAACAAACTGAAGGTTGGGAGAAATTTCTACCACTTATAGAGTTCACTTATAACAATAGTTTCCACTCAAGCATAGGAATGGCTCCATATGAGGCTCTATATGGGAGAAGATGTAGAACCCCATTGTGTTGGTATGAGAATGGAAATTCCTTAGTTTTGGGTCCTGAGATAATTCAACAAGCAACTGAGAGGATTAAAATGATCAGGGAAAATATGAAAACTTCTCAAGATAGGCAAAAGAGTTACTATGACAAACGAAGGAAACCCCTTGAGTTTGAAGAAAGAGATCATGTTTTCTTGAAAGTTACACCTGTAACTGGGGTTGGTAGAGCTCTCAAATCTAGAAAACTTACACCCAAATTCATCGGTCCTTATCAAATCCTTAAAAGAATTGGTTTTGTCGCATACCAAATTGCTTTACCACCAAACCTTTCAAAACTTCACAATGTTTTTTATGTGTCTCAACTTCTTAAATACGAGAAAACCTTACCTATGATGTGCTTCCTTTAAGGATTGAAGATCAAAGGATTAAACAACTTCAGGAAAAGGACATACCTTTGGTAAAGGTAGTGTGGAATCAACAAAATGAAGGTGATGCAACTTGGGAATTAGAAAGTAATATGAGAGAGATGTATCCCCATCTTTTTACAACCACGTGAATTTCGGGGACGAAATTCCTAAAAGGAGGGGAGAAATGTAACATCGCTATTTTTAATAAACTATATTATTTATTTTAAATAAAACACTTATAAAATCTTCTAGTTTTACTAATGTTTCGTATTTTATTATGATGTAGTTTAAACATTAAAAATATATTTTATCATGATGTAATTTTTACTTATTGAAAATAACAATAAGAAAACAAAACTAATATATATATATATATATATATATATTAAAAAAAGTAATAGATAAAAATAAATTAAAATATTATTAAATAGGTGTGTGTATTAAAAAAACTTTCTAAAGAGATAAGGAGATAAGAAGAGAAGATAAGAAGAAAAGATTAAAAAAAGAACAAGATAAGATGAAGAGATAAGCATTATCTCTTCATTAATGTATCTAATGATGATTTTAAAAATTAGCACATGCATAGGCTTATATATAACGTAAGAGAAGAAGTTGTTACGTAAAAAAAGTAAGAAAGAAAGGAGAAACAAAATGAGAGAGAAAAAGAAAGGAAAGAGAGGGAAAGAAGAGAGAGAGAAAGAGAAAGAGAAAGAAGAGAGAGAGAAAGTTTAGAGCAAGGATTCAAAGACATCCTAGTCCTCTACTAATGAATATCACACTATAGGGCTTTACAGCTTGGGCCAATGGCCTGGCCAATTTAGTTTTTTCTTTGTCATTAAATAAATACATATTTTTGAATGATTTAATTTCAGTCTAATAAATGGGCTTATTATGTAGTGTATTTGGGCCTAGACTACAATATCTGCCAGCAGCCTACTAATGTTCTTAGTGTGGATTCATTGTATCTAGCAGCTTGCTTAAGCTAGTTGGACGTGCAAAGAGAGTCAGCCCAATATTTGTGTGGTACAGATGATGAAGCAGAAATTTCAGATTTGAGGACAAATCCTTCTAAAGAGGGAGGGGATGATGAGATGCCTCTAACCAAGGGACGAACAACAAGAGCCATGGCTAGGAGAATACAAGAGGAATGGGGCTTAAATGCGCATGCAAGGCCTAAGATGAACTTCACATGGGCCAAGGAAGATGTGAAGACCTAGCCTAGGACACTTTGCTTGTAAATACTAGATTAGGATTTTATTATGGGCTTTGTATTTTGGGCCCAATAGAATAGGGTTTTCTTTGGGCCATGTATTGGGCCTTAGAGGAAATTGGGCTTTAGAAGTACTTTTGGACCAAAAAGGGGAATTGGGCCAAATGGGCCAAGAGTAGTGTGTCTACTCTAGAAAAGCCTAGAGGCTTCTCAAACTTGCTCTCCAAGGATGAGAGTTAGCTTCCCATGGCAAGACAAGTGTGACTTGCTTAGGTTGCAAGTCACACCTCCCACATGCTCTTTTTTGGCTCCAAAATTCAACTTTCTAGACTCCTTTTTCCCTCCACTTTTTGGAGACTCATTGGTCTCATTTTAGCCTATAAATAGGGAGCTTAAGACCCATGTATTTTCATTCATGAATATAGTAGAGAAATTCTGTTGAGATGACTCCAGACTCCTCTCTTTTTGCGAATCAACTTAGGCTAGAGTTCTCCTCCTTGGTTTCCTCTAGCCCTCTTCCTTGAGTGTTGGCCCAACCTCACTTGAGAGCTTCTCCAAACACCATTGTCGCATCATTTCTCCTCTCATCTTCTAGCTTTCGCACCTTCATCCTTCTCCATGGAAGCCTCATCAATTCCGCATGGCTTCTCTTTGGCTTCCTTACTATTGAAGATGGACTCATCATGTGGTATCCAGAGCCTTGGTTGATCAAGCTTGACATCAAGAGATAAGTTCATCTTCCTTGTGGTTTTTCTTTCAATTTTTGTGTTGTTCATCCATTTTTCTTTGTGTTATTTCATTTTTTGTGTTGTTCTTCCATTTTCTTTGAGTTTTCTTCAAGTTTCCTTCAAATCAACCGAACATCTACGAGTCTACATGAATTCCATGGATTCAAATGGTAGATCTCCATGATTTTTGGTTCTCATTTGTTCTTAAGTTCCATTTATTTTTCCAGCAACATTTTCTTTGCTTCCTAGTATGTGTTCTTCATTTTCATTCGGTGGTTTCCATTTATTTTTAGTTTATCATCTTGTGTTTTGTCTTAAGTCATGTTTAAGTGTTTTGTTTCATCTCCATTTTCGTTTCATTTGCTATTTTCTGCATTTTCTTGATGAGAACCAAGTCCTACATCACACAAAAGAGCAATGAACATCAAAGTGATGCTTGTGGATGTGTAAGGCATGTTCTCACTGTTTTTGATCCATTTCACCGATTGGATTCTTGCTTTTGTGTGTTCTAGATGTTCTTCTATGATTCATGCTTGATTCTAGATCATAATCAAGTTCATTCTACTTGAATTTCATAGAACTTCTTCTCAATTTCAGTGAGCAACTATGCTCCAGTCTCTGTTTTCAGTTTTCACTACACGCACACCTACTGTTTGTGATTTATCCTGAACACATGGTTCGACAAAGGTTTTTTCTAATTTTTGCCTCTCAAAGAAGAGAAATAGACGAAAATAACAAAAAAAAAGAATCACTAAAAAATAATGAGTACAAAAAATATGAAAAATCTGTGAAGTTGAGGCATCAATTAGCGTTTTCTGGACTGCCAGTTTCTGGAAAATTCATTTTCAGTGTTGTTTTGTGTTCGTTTTGCTGTGTTTTAAGTGCTCTTTGTTGATATAATTCTTGGCTTAGGTGTGTGCTCTATATTGCCTTGAGTTGCCTTAATTTTAAGTGGATTCTTCCCTTCATTTGGCACTTTTGCAATGAGAACTATAAGCTTCATGTTTCAGCACTTCTTTTTCAGATTTTCTCTTCAATTCTAGTGTCATTCTTTAGGTAACTCATTTGAGTGCTTAACTTGTTTGTTTGCCTTATTTCTAGTTTGTCTTTCTTTGTTAAATCTTTGAGTATGTTTCAACTATATTCCAATTGAGTTTAGCTCTTCTTTCATTTAAGCTTTTCTTGTTTTTCCTTATTGGCTTCTTTGGTTTGGTGTTACATTCTTGGTGGAAGATTTCTTTGGAGGTAACCAAATACTCAAGGTAGCATCCTAGGAGATGGAAACCAAAGTGGAACTCCAAGCTACAAGTGAAGTTCACAAAGGAGAAAATTCAAAGCAAACACTTGAGGGAGACACACTTTGGAGGCTGGACCGAGAGATTGAGAGACATAGCTTGGCATAGCATAGTTTTATTTTGGTTTTTGCTGTTTTGATGTCACAGATTTTGTGTAATTTTCTTTCTTTCAGTTTTCTCCTTTTATTTGGCTTAGGTGGGAAAATGCTTTAGAGCAATCCCATCCTTAGCATTTAATTGTAATAGTTTAAGGTGTAGTGTAAGGTTCAAGGGGTTCCAAAGGCCACTTGAATTTTCACTTAGGATTTTTGTCTAGTTTATGTTTTCGGTTTTTATGTTTTCTGCCTTTATGTTTTAAATGACCAGGTTTTGTGTAATTTGTACGATTGCTTTTATGTTTTAGGTCACCGTGATATCTAGGTGCAAATCTTTAAACACTTAGTTTACCTTTCTTTGGTCACAAGATTTCACACACTTTGGAAGTTGTTTTTCACAATTAAGATATGTCTTGTTGGAAAATTTTATTGAGAATTTTTGTGAAAGAAATTTAGAGATTTCTGGCTAGGAAAGGTTTGGTTTCTAAGCCTGTCCATGAGACTCACCTCCCTTTCCTGGGAACATCTCTAGAAATCTTTTCCTTTATATTCTCTTTAAAATTCCTAACGTTTCTTTGTGAAAAGTTGTTTAGATAAGTGTTTCAAAAGTGTTTTCCAAAATGAGTTATCGTTTGTATAATAGATTGCATTTAGGTAGTCATAATGAAGATAAAATGCATCATACACATAAGAGTACATTCCCTTTCTTTGGTGAGGACATTAGTGCATTATCACACATATCTTGGGAGAGGGAAATAGATGATTTGGTGCAATCATTCCATCTTAGACATAGTAAATACTACTTTCTTACTTTGTGCATTTTAAGTTTTGTAGGACATGCAAGAGAGTGGTGGGATTATAGGCAGTTTAGAGTGGAAAAAGGAAGAAAATGTCCCATTCAAAATTGGAGTGAGTTGAGAGCATGCATGAAAAGAACATTCATACCACATTCCTTTGATTTTGATCGTGAGATAGAGAAAAAGAAAATTGAGATAGCAAGAAGGAAGGAGGAAAAACTCACAATACTCTTATGAGAGATGAGGGAGTTGGAAGAAAAAGAAAAAATAAGAATTCAGAAAAGAGAGCAAAAAGAAAGAGAGAAATTTGAGCAAGAATTGAGAGAAGAAGAGGAAAAGTTGAGAAAACAAAAGGAGGAAGAAAAGAGAATAGAATATGAAGAGGAAAAGAGAGTAAGACAAGAGGCAAAGTTTAACAGAAAAGAGGAAGAGATTGAGAGGAAAGAAATAATGCTTAGGGAAGTAGAGATACAACATCCTACGACTTCTTGCATAGACTTCAAGGGAGTAATTCCATATTCCTCATAAGATTTGCAAAAGTCAATCTCTGACTTAGAATTACCTTTTTGGACTCAATTAGGTCAAAGTGAAAATCAATGTTTTAGTGAAGTGGGTTTCATTGAAAATATTTCCAAACATACAATCCCATTGTCATGTGTCTTCGGAAAACATAGTCTACATGATGTCAAGAATTTTAATGAAAATTTATTTGATGATTTTTGTAGATGTGTTTTTTATCCTGGAGGAATCAAGCTTTCAAATATATGGGCCTTAAAGAATCCTCTAGATCTGAGGACAGATCCTCTTCAAGAGGGAGGGGATCATGAATATCACCCTACAGGGCTTTTCAGCTTGGGCCAATGGCTTGGCCAATTTAATTTTTTCTTTGTCATTAAATAAATACATATTTTTAAATGATTTAATTTCAGTCTAATAAATGGGCTTATTATGTAGTGTATTTGGGCCTAGACTATAATATCTGCCAGCAGCCTACTAATGTTCTTAGTGTGGATTCATTGTATCCAGCAGCTTGCTTAAGCTAGTTGGACGTGCAAAGAGAGTCAGCCCAATATTTGTGTGGTACAGATGATGAGGCAGAAATTTCAGATTTAAGGACAAATCCTTCTCAAGAGGGAGGGGATGATGAGATGCCTCTAGCCAAGGGACCAACAATAAGAGCCATGGCTAGGAGAATACAAAGAGGAATGGGCCTTAAATGCGCATGCAAGGCCTAAGATGAACTTCACATGGGCCAAGGAAGATGTGAAGACCTAGCCTAGGACACTTTGCTTGTAAATACTAGATTAGGATTTTATTTTGGGCTTTGTATTTTGGGCCCAGTAGAATAGGGTTTTCTTTGGGCCATGTATTGGGCCTTAGAGGAAATTGGGCTTTAGAAGTAATTTTGGACCAAAAAGGGGAATTTGGCCAAATGGGTCAAGAGTAGTGTGTCTACTCTAGAAAAGCCTAGAAGCTTCTCAAACTTGCTCTCCAAGGATGAGAGTTAGCTTCCCATGGCAAGACAAGTGTGACTTGCTTAAGTGGCAAGTCACACCTCCCACATGATCCTTTTTGGCTCCAAAATTCAACTTTCTAGACTCCGTTTTTCCTCCACTTTTTGGAGACTCCTTAGTCTCATTTTAGCCTATAAATAGGGAGCTTATGACCCTTGTGTTTTCATTCATGAATATAGTAGAGAAATTCTGTTGAGATGACTCCAGACTCCTTTCTTTTTGTGAATCAACTTAGGCTAGTGTTCTCCTTCTTGGTTTCCTTTAGCCCCCTTCCTTGAGTGTTGGCCCAACCTCACTTGAGAGCTTCTCCAAACACCATTGTCGCATCATTTCTCCTCTCATCTTCTAGCTTCCGCACCTTCATCCTTCTCCATGGAAGCCTCATCAATTTTGCATGGCTTCTCTTTGGCTTCCTTACTCTTGAAGATGGACTCATCATGTACAAATATTATTAGTGTGTCCTTCAATCAATAAGGTAAGAGGGAGTGAGGTTAAGCTCTTTTATGCTAATCTTGATAAACTCATGGGTATTACATTAATCGTTTACTTATTTTTGAATCATATATTATTCTATTTATTTCCATTTAACTTATTCAAATTTATTATCCTCTTATATTTATTTAATTTATCTCTAGTTATGCACGAGTCCTATTTATTTATTTTATTTAATCTCCAGTTCTACAGTGGTCCTGTTTATTTATTTTATTTATTTTATCTCCAGTTATGTATTGGTCGTATTTACTTATTTTATTTAATCTTCAATGTATTGATCCTGTTTATTTATTTCATTTAATTTAATCTCTAGTTATGCACTAGTCATGTTTATTTATTTTATTTAATTTATCTTCAGTTATACACTCGTCTTGTTTATTTATTTTATTTAATCTCCAGTTATGTACTCGTCCTATTTATTTATTTCATTTAATTTATCTCAAGTTATACATTGGTCCTATTTATTGATTTTATTTAATCTTCAATTATGTATTAGTCCTGTTTATTTATTTGATTTAATTTATCTCTAGTTATGCATTGGTCCTTTTTATTTATTTCATTTAATATATCTCTAGTTACGCACGGGTCTTGTTTAATTTATATCTTGTTATTTATTTAAAGTTCATGATTATTATTTTATCATTATTTTATAATAAATAAATAAATGTAAAATAAAAGTAAATATTATTTTAATCAGTGAGCTTGGATAGAAGAAAATTACATGTACATTTTATTGTTATTTTATATTCTTTGCGTATAATTTATACAATGACATGATTTGATAGTCATCACATTTTATAACCTTTGAAAATATTCAAGAGTATGTCAGTTAAGTAAGAGTTAAGTCTGGTTTCAATAACTTGAGATTAAACTAGTGTTAGAGCGTTTGTATTTAGGAAGTCACAGTTTGGTACACTGTGGGATGAAAGGTAGGGACCATGGTGGGGTCTAAGGAAGTTTTCCCAAGTAGGTGAATATCTGAATAATTCAGAATAGTGCACTGGACTAGGATATTCATATGCAAAACTTAGGACTATCTGATACCTGCTCAGCATCGCCAAGGTTAGGTAGTGAGTATATATCTCTTTTGTTGGTCGATAAATTGCTAATATTCTCGAGAAAGAAATAATTATGATTGTACCAATGTTTTATGAGAAATACTCAACTACCTAATCACTTCCCAAAGTAACTTTTGATGTTCATAACGGATCATCAGAAGTGTAATATGGATCCATATGTTTGGTAAAACAAGATCGAGTTTTGTGGTTGTAGGTCCAAATCTAGGCCCCGAGTGTCTGTATTGTTTGTTGAGTTTATTAAGATTGATATTTAAGGCTTATAAAGACCTCACTCCTTTCATATTTTTTCTTTCATATGTACCTGTTGCATGAGCAGAAGAGGAACATGTTCAGTGAGAGTTGTTCGGGATATTATTGGTGGATCTTTTGAAGATTGACTCGTGGGTAATTTCTATTAATGTCTTTAGAAGATATTAAAAATATAGATAATCTTCTATTTTGATGTACGACTCTTAATATTATACAAATATATATTTTTGGTAATATTTCATGAACAATTACAAAGATGTAAACTATATATATATATATATATATATATATGAATATATGAATACGAAGTCATGTTATTATTAATGTTCTCTCAAGAAAAATCTTATGGTAAAAAAAAATTAATTCCATATATTTTTATCGAATAATAATTCTTTAATATAGTAGTTGGGGCGTCACAACAACCACCTTCTTTTACCCCATTCTCCATTTTCACGTCCTGGAGCTTTGGTTGGTGACCCATGGAGGTGCCTTGTTTTTCACATTTTAGCACTCATTTTTAACATTTTTATGTATTATTGATAGTACCCAATGTGGGTTTTACGTTTTCAGCTCATTTGCTAGCTTGGACATTTTGTTTTGTTGATTGTATTGACTTGGAACAACAACCATGTATGGGGTTTCTGGTTTTTATATCAGAACAACCATTTTTTGTTCCATTAAAGCTTTAGAATTCTCATTTGCTCTTGAATTTGCATTTCAATAAGACCCAAGTTAGGGTTTAATGTTTTGTTTTGTGCATTTCCATTTTGAAGTTTTTAATTGTTCCATTTCCATGGCTTGCTAAATTCGTGTATTCGCTCCTTGATGAAAAATACAATGAAATTTTGAGGTTATGCTTGTTTTGTGAAATATGCCATGTCTTTATCTTGAATTCATGGAATGTATGTGGTTCATCTGCTTGTGCTTAATTTATAGATTAAGTGCATATGTTTGGGTTGGGTTATGTTCATGTTTAATGTATGTAGCTTGACTGTCACAGATTCATGGATGTATGCATTGCTTAATTGCATAATGAAACTAGATTGTAACTTTTTCTTAATGGGTTATTGTCTAGTTGATTAAGAGTAGGCAAATGTGTTAATTCGGTGGCCTATGATACGTGAAATTGTATTTGAATCAAGGAAGTCAATACATTTTAATCACTGTTGCATTTCATTTAATCTGTTGTACGAATTTGAATCTGCCAACCCCTATTTTTGTGTTGAATTGCTATCTGGAAAGCTTTGACTGAAACATATTGGTCACTGGGAGACGACCTTGGGTTAACTCCTGGCCTCGATCACACATGCATCTATTTTTGTGTAATCATGTCCAAGTTCACGAATAACTTTTCAAGCCTCAAAATAAGAGGTAAGAACTTCATTTCCATATGGAAATGCTTTTGCTAATAAAGTAAGTATCGCCTCAATTGCTTTTGCACTAAAACCAAATAAACATTTGACATTTAATATTTGAACAATAAATGATAACTTA
Source organism: Vigna unguiculata (assembly GCF_037176805.1). Taxonomy (NCBI): domain Eukaryota; kingdom Viridiplantae; phylum Streptophyta; class Magnoliopsida; order Fabales; family Fabaceae; genus Vigna; species Vigna unguiculata. Next base: position 8,530,418 of record NC_140792.1, on the reverse strand, counting down.
GAGAAGTTTTGGCAACCAAAATATAGTTTTTGTTCATCATCCTAAAGTACCTTATAAAACTTTCTTGTTTGGTCACTCTATTTATTTTTTGAACTTGTTGTATAATGTGAATCCTTGCTTTCTTTGGCATCTTTCACATTAATAGCACTTTTAAGAACATGTAGCATATTATGCATGTCATCAATACAAGTTAAATTATCACCATCTCCATGACATTCTTTTGCTACTTATTATTGAAGATCCCATATAACATAATCTCTTTTTATCTGAATGATGATCAAGAGTAAGATCCAGAAAAAAATTAGACTAAAGGAAAACATATGGGAAAAATTAATGTTTTAATTAATATTGTTGATTTATTTAATTTAATTAGGTTATTAAATTATGAAATATGAAATAGTTATTATTTGGGTGATTTAAGTTATTTTTGTATTTATAATAATTATTTAAGTAATGTAAGTTACTGTTTATTTATTTTAAATATGTAATATTATATTTAATGTTCCGAATATGTGTTTATAAAGCTGTAGTGTGCATATTATCATTTAGACGCACATAGCGTAGTGGTTTGTGTGTGTGCCAGTAGCATGAAGGTGCTTGAGTTCGAACTCGCTGCAGCCTATATTTTTCGTTCCATGTAGTAATTATATAATTTTTCTTTCTTCTCTTTTGGTGGGGACCACGAAAAATCCTTTAGTTTCTCTCTCCTCAATTTCGAATTCAATTACGTGAGTACAGAATGCAGTTCTTTGTTTTCCAGTTTTTGTTTCTCCTTGCTACCACATAAACCTTAAACACATTTTACGTATATTTTAGATTTAGAAAAAAATTAAAATGGCCAACATATTTATCTTTTGGCTTATTATATTTTCTTTTGAGTAGATAACCTAGGTTTAGGTTTGGGTTGAGGGATAAAAACTCTTAGTTTTGGGTTCTTTAAAGATTAGAAAAGAGGGAGGAGAAAAAGGGCAAAGGAAGACTTGAGAGAAACCGTGAGGATGAGGTGGAGCTGACAGTGAGTTCATGGTTGGTAAAGCTAAGGCAGCGAGATTTGCATCTTGCAAAGGTAGGGGAAGTCAACTTTTTGTTTTTTTTTCTCTCTTTATACTTGTGTATTATGAACTAGCTTGTTGCGTTTTCTGTCATGTTTTTCGGTTTTTCCTTCTTGCTGAGCATGTGTGGCGCGTAAGAGTGATTGGCGACATTTGTGGGCTTTAGTTTCGTTCACGATGAAGGATGATGGATGCATCAAATTGTCTGGTTTCCATTAGGATATAAGATGCTTGTGGTTTATTGGATTTATGTTGACTGACGGTGCAATCACATGTTTATGAAGAGCTTTCCAAACTTTTCTTGTGTCAAGCACATTTTATACTCACATTTGTAATTTTCTATATAAGGTTACGAACCCTTTTGCAGTGGGGTGAGAGTCACAGTTTTCTCTCTTATGGTGTAGCACAGTTTCTTTCTCATTTGCTATATTTCTCTTATTGATTTAGATGCAATTTTATTTTTTTTATGCATGATCCTTGGATGTAGAGAGCAAGGTCGCAGGGTTCTTCTTCTTCAGGTCTAGGGTTCTTTTATTTTTTTTCATGCATGCTGCACTAGTTTTGGTTCACTAAATTGTGGTCATCACGTGAAGGTTTTCACTTTGTAGGGTGTGGGATGTAATGTTATTAATTTTCTTTTCTTCCTTTGTAATTCTCTTTCAAGGGTCAGGTATGTGGTTTCGTTGGTGCATGGATTAACTTTTCTCTTTCTTTCTTTTCCATTTTTTTTACGTAGCAGCATTGGGTCCATGGATGTTAATTTCTCTCTCTTCTTTTGTTTAGTTTTGGTCACATGAATGTGAGTGCTGACGCATTAATTTCTCGGAAATGATATTTCAACAAAAAAATTTGACAAGGTTTTGACAAATTTAATGTGGCATTGCAGTTTTTAAAATTTTATTACAAAAAGGTTTAAGTTATACGTGCGACATGTATGGAAACTGAAAATAAAAAGTTAATTAGAGAGAGAAAGTGAAGAAAGGAGAAAGGGGGAAAGCGAGGGTGCAAGAAAGAAAGTGAGAAACAGAGCATTGAAAGAGAGGAAGCAACTGGTTGTCGCCGGAGGTTTGTGCTTCAGAGACCGTCTCGCCGGCAAGCATTTCGCCGTCCACACTGGAGGACACTTACAATATTCCCATAGACTATCCCTATCATCCAGACCGTGGCATTTAGAGTTGGTAATGGGTTTGTGACTTTGCGACCACCTTCCATCGTCGACGACAAGGATTTCGTTCTCCTTATTGTTGCATTATAAGTTTCTTTTGCTCTCATTCGACATTTTCGTACGGTGTTCGATGATGATGAAATTAATTTCGTTTTCGTCAAGTTTTGAGTTATTGTGTGAAAAACTTGGTTTTGTACATGTTCATTTTTGATGGAAGTGGGGAAAACTTATTTGGTGGTGTTTTCGTGAATGTTTAGTGCATTTTGACAAGCCATTGTTTTCGTTCCCTGTTGTGTCTTATAGAGGTGTGGGTCCTTGAAAATTTTGAAGAAAGCACATGTTTTCTATTTCCGTATCTGTGTCCAGGTGTGTTGTTGTTTGAATTTTAAAATTGTAGTTAGTTACTTGATTGTTATTTAATTTCTAGGGTTTTAGTAGAGAGAGGTTTTCAATGTGTGGTAGTTCAACAATGTCTTGTATTCCGTGTTGTGTAAGAAATATCCTTTGGTTTGTGTTGGTATTTGGATCAATGACATTGATTGCAATTTTTTTGCAGTAGTAGGTCATCATAAAGTTATGGTTGGTGAATTTGGATTCAATGAGAAGGTATTGGCATGTTGTTATTTGTAGATTGTGTTGTGATTATTTTGTTGTATAAATTAAAATGAAGTATTAATTTTTTCAAATATTTTGATTGTTAGGCTCGATTGCGTACTTTTTCTTACACAAAGTGGATTGCCCAAATGAATGGGTTAATCTTGGATAGCCATCGTGCAAGGATTGAGGGTACACCATTCAAATGGTGTTTGCACATGCAAAAACCATTACAAATATGTAACCCTCTTTTGCTTGAGTTGTTGAAGCGTTGGTTACCTGCTCAGGAATCATTTCGTGTCATGCAATGGTCATTCTCGTCTACTTGTGCTGACATTTGCATGTCTTTAGAATTGGCGGTTGTTGGGTTAGATGTAGATTTTGATAAAACTGTTTCTGGGTAGTGGGTGGACTTCTGGAAGACAAAATAGTAATTGTTGAAACTATTATTGAAATCATTCAGAGTTTGGTAGAGAGTGATTTTGATCAAGTTGATAACGTTTGTCGTTTGTACATATTTGTTTGTTTTGTTGTGCTTTACTTTCCTACGAATTCAAAAACTATTAGTAATATACCTTGTAGTGTTTTAGATGATATAGATGGGCTGTCAAATTACAATTGGGGTAAAGCAGTTCATAGTTATTTGGTTAAAATTTTAAGTCGTGACTTTTTGGCACTCGGGCAGACGGAACTTTGCCTAAGTGGTTCAACACCAATTTTGCAAGTACACTGTACTTCATTGAATAATTATTTTTAATTTGTACAATGTTTAAAATGTAATAATGTAGCATGTTGTTTTGTGTAGATTTGGGCTGTAGAAAAACTTTCATTGTGTGGGCCAGATTTGTAGTTATTAACAAACTTTAATTGTAGGGTGGTTTGCAACATCAATGGGCATATATTGGGTACCAATGAGTGTTGGGGTTTTGGTCCTTGAAAGAAGGTGGACAATATGGGAAGAAGCATGTTTAGAAAATTTGAATTGGTGTTCTATTTTTGTACCAAGAATTGTACATAATATTTTTTAGGCTATTCTATTTGGTGGCAACACAATGATGTACTTTGAACGACGTCAATATGGTCATGTGAAGAAAATGCATTTCAATCCTCTATATACGGTAAAAAGAATGTTTGTTTATGAATTATTTTGTTTGACCTTACTTATAATTTGATGAAGGATTATCTTGTTCCTTTTTATGATTATTGAATATGGTGTGAGTTGATTAAGAAAGCTAAGCGAAATCCCCACTGGACATTAAGATAGCAAGCTATCTAGATGTGAAGGTTCCTTTCACAAAGCTCAAGAGAAGAAGATGATGGATTGATTCAAAACAAAAAGGAAATGGAAAGCACATAAATCATAGAAAACCAAGAACAATTAAAGGAAGAAGAAAACATAAAATGGAAAGGAAAGGAATGGTAAAAATGTGAGAAGCACGCCACTACAAGGCTAGGCTAGAAGCCATGGCAACCTTGAAGATGAGTGGATGTGTGCCGCCACTTGCTATGCAAGATAAGGCTTAAAAGTTTCACTCCCAAGGGAGGAAACTCTCACAAATGGTTGAGACACAAGAGTGTTTTTACTTCAAAATGTTCAACCCTTTTACATGTCTAGGAGCACCCTTTATATAGAAGAGTTTAGGGGCCTCTAAGCAAATAAAAGATACCTAAGGATGTCTCTACAAAAACCTAACCCTAGCTTCTAGAAACTAGGTCCAATAAGGTTACAAAAAATGAGAGACACAAGACCTAACTTTGGTGTGTGCAAGGCTAATTTCGTTCTAGCAGAAAAGGAGACAAAGAATGTGTCTCACATGTCTCCAAAAAGTGGCCAAAGTGTGCTAAAAACAAAGGAGACCAAAGGTACATAGGTACACTAGCTTCATGGCTTTTACTTTATGCTTTATGTCTTTGCTTTACTCTCTCCTCCACATCATTTATGCTCCCCAATCATCATGCGCCACCTAGCATTGCTTTCTTACTCCTAATTAACCTACAAAGCAAATAAACATTTATTAGTCTGTTGGCTTAAGTCAAGTCAACTATAGTCAACAAGTCAAACCTAGTCAAAGGTCAACAAGTCAACTAAAGTTGATTCAACTAAGTCAACTTAGGGAACCAAAAATAACAAACACAAATGAAAGGGATGAAGGATTAGTGAACTTCCTTTCTAAACATGCTTAGTCTTCTTAAGCATGTGCCTTCATCCTTGGTTGGGGTCAATCCTTCATCATAATTAACTGTTGTCTGTTATGAATGTAGACCCATGTGTTGACTGACTCACGGAGGATGAAGGTTAAGAGACGACAATGGACATTGAAAGACTATCTTGCCTACTTTCGTTCAAAACCGATATTGTTAGAGGACATTTTGGTTGTTGATTTTATGAGATTATTTATTTATTTGATGGCAATACCATGCCTAATTACACCAATTAAGTTCTAGTAAGTTGATGAAGTATTTTTTTTTATTTTCTGTTTAATTTTGATGTATTTGCATTAACATATTTGTTATTTGTTTGACAGAAACAACTTCAACAGATAAGACAACAATACATTTGGCATTGGATTCTAGATGCTGACAATATCCACAGGCATGAAGTCCTTCAATACTACGACGCGCTTTTAAAAAGTTAGTTGTTGTTGAAGTTCTATAGTGATATGGTAATTTAGTTCCAAGAACAATATTGTGGATTCAAAACGAATGGGTGGTCTAAAAATACTATGACCTTTTTTTATATTTTATTGGGAGCCCATTCAGTTGTTGTTCATATTTGGTTGAAAATTTCTAAAAAACAGAGTCGTAGTTTGTTGATTTATATGTGTACAGTTTTTTGTAAACATTGAGGTGCAGTGGAGAAAATGTGTGTAATTGAATGCATATTGTGTAGTTGAATGCATTATGTACGTGACAATTTATATATGGCAAGATGTAGTTTATATTGTGGGATGACCACAAGCACCCTCGTGAGTCCATTTACATGGTTCAGGTTGTTACAATTGTACAGTGTGGAATGTGTGTATGTCAATTGAATGTGTGATGACAACAGCAGGTTCAAATGTTTATAACAGATTCAACTACAAATAGGAATTCTCATCACTGGTCCCAACATATAAGTGGTTTACTCCCTAGTTAATGTACGTTTTGATTTATTTTCATATGGCCAATGAAGAAAGCAACCACTTAAATCAATGCAGGTTTGATGAGTGAAAGGCCTTTGTCAGTGAGTAAATGAATGATCATTGATCGAAAAAAGAAATTTAAACAAAGTTTTTTACAATCTGCAAGCAGTAATCATAAAGTTGGACTCTACTCCCCACATAGGTTCAAGTAACTCTCCGCTTTTGTTACAATTGTTAATTTTGGCTCTTGTGAGGCTATACTCCCACCAAATTCATTGAATGGGGATTGGATAATGGAAAGGAATTTTTGTGAGTGAATCAATGAGGAATGATCCATTTACTAAATTTAAGTTAAGTTTATTCAGTTTTGCAGGTTGTTTAAAAAAACTTTGCTTTAACTCCCCACATACGTATTCATAACTCCCAATTGTGCGTGACATGCTTTTTAGCCTATTGTGCAGTTAGAAAAAGCAGACAGTTCAGTGAATGCAGTGTTAATTGATGGATTGGACTTCGTGATTGAGTAATAGAATGATGAATGTTCGAAAAAGTAAATTTAGACAAAGTTTTTTACAGTCTCAAAGCAGTAATCATAAAGTTATACTCTACTCCCCACATAAGTTCGAGTAACTCCCCGTTTTTGTTACAATTGTTAATTTTGGCTCTTTTGAGGCTATACTCCCACCAAATTCATTGAATGGGGATTGGATAATGGAAAGGAATTTTTGTTTGAGTGAATTAATGAGGAATGATCCATTTACTAAATTTAAATTAAGTTTATTGACTTCTTCTATAGCTTTTTTAAATAAATTTTGCTTTAACTCCCCACATAGATATGCATTGCTCCTCAGTTGTGCGTGACATGTTTTTTAGCCTATTGTGCAGTTAGAAAAAGCAGACAGTTCAGTGAATGCAGTGTTAATTAATGGAATAGACTTTGTGATTGAGTAATATAATGATGAATGTTCCAAAAAGTAAATTTAGACAAAGTTTTTTACAGTCTCAAAGCAGTAATCATAAAGTTGTACTCTACTCCCCACATAGGTTCGAGTAACTTCCCGCTTTTGTTACAGTTGTTAATTTTGGCTCTTGTGAGGCTATACTCCCACCAAATTCATTGAATGGGGATTGGATAATGGAAAAGAATTTTTTTTAGTGAATTAATGAGGAATGATCCATTTACTAAATTTAAATTAAGTTTATTGACTTCTTCTACAAATTTTCTAAATAAACGTTGCTTTAACTCCCCACATAGATATGCATTGCTCCCAGTGGTGCGTTACATTTTTTTAGCCTATTGTGCAGATAGAAAAAGCAGACAGTTTAGTGAATGCAGTGTTAATTGATGGAATGGACTTCGTGATTGAGTTATAGAATAATGAATGCTCGAAAACGTAAATTTAGACAAAGTTTTTTATAGTCTGAAAGCAGTAATCATAAAGTTGTACTATACTCCCCACATAGGTTTGAGTAACTCTCCGTTTTTGTTACAGTTGTTAATTTTGGCTCTTGTGAGGCTATACTCGCACCAAATTCATTAAATGGGGATTGGATAATGGAAAGAAATATTTGTTTGAGTGAATTAATGAGGAATGATCGATTTACTAAATTTAAATTAAGTTTATTGACTACTTTTGCAGTTTTTTTTAAATAAACTTTGTTTTAACTCCCCACATAGATATGCATTACTCCCTAATTGTGCGTGACATGTTTTTTACCCTATAATGTAGATAGAAAAAGCAGACAGTTTAGTGAATGTAATGTTAATTCATGGAAATAGTCCAACTGCAATACAAACGTATTTAACTGATATCCAAGTTAATATCCAATGACACATTTGACAAGATGCATAAACTTATATTAATAACCCGTAATATAAATTCATTTGCATAAATATAATTATCCAAAGGTAAAAACAAGAAATTAACTTACAATGATAAGAAATTGTTCAAACAACGAAATTCATGCATCTGACATGATGAAATTAGACTAAATTAATGGATTCTGCCACATCACAATTGCATCCATTGATGAAAACCTCAATTATGGGTTGTTTTTCAAGATGATCAACCTCAAACACAAGTCTGTCTCCTTCCTTCAACCGATTCTCTTTGTCCGTGACAGCAACAGTTTAAACTCTACTCCACTTCTTTTTGCCAAAAGATATACCACATTCATTTGTAGGTTTTTGATGATGTCAGCAAAACGAACATTCAGGTCCTGACAACAGTCCAACAACAGAAGTACATTTGGGGTAACTTCATACCATATTCAAATTGCATTTAAATAGTGAAAAGACAAAATTAAAATGATGAATCAGTTACTACCAGATGGCTAGCTTGTGCCTGAGAGTTTGTCAACTTCACAACATATAGGGCTGTCCTAGGGTGCGTAGCAGCACTTAATAAAAATGACTCTTTATTTTGTGGTTCGCATTGGCCAACAAAACATGTTATTTGTATTTGACAGTTTCCGACATAACGACAATTTGTTCGGTGTATATCTTCTCAAGATCTTTCCATCCATCGGTTATTTTTGGATTCAATATATCTATGTTATAGGTCACAACAAAGGTGTTTCCAAAACTATCAACTAAAGTCCATTGGGGGTTGAGTTCCTTTTCGAATGTCGCAGAAAAATGTCTATCTACATAAGCAAAGTTCTACATACACAAGTTGAAGTGGAAAGTTCATTTCTTAAAAATTAAAAAACAATTACAATTTCATGTGAGGGGCCATTTTAAGTGAAAGTCACACCTGGTCATGTATGTTAATGATGGTGAACGTCCACAGCACTGTTGTCCCAGTAGTTGGTACGACTTCGACATTACTGTGCCCAACATTTATGCTCACACTGGCGGCCATGATGTCAATTAGGTGGTGGTTAATTTCTGGTTTTGTTAACACGGATATGGAATTGCAACTTCATTGCAATTAGGGTACGAGTTTGGGAATAAATATGGGTGGTTGTAGGGTTCTCAAAAGTTGTGATAATTTTTTGGAAAGACGTTAGGGGTTGGCAAAGGTTACACATGTTGGTTTGAACAGTCAAATGGGTATGACTCCTTAGGGTTGGAATTTAAGCATTGGGCAAGATTTGGACAACATATATGTTAAATTAAAAGTAAAATGGTGAACGTAGTGGCATTGTCAGCATTTTTCCATTGCACAGAAATTGTGATTAAATTGTAACTAAAAGCAATAATGTCAATTATGAAATGGGATTGAATAACAATTACGCAATCAAACCAATCCTTAACTTCAGAAGCATTTATAAATATGGATTTTAAATATTCATAACAACAAAACCTCAACATTTACGCAAAGTAATTTTGGCCACCAATTACAGACATGTAATACCCAAACACGATCATTAAAGTGACGTTATGTTTGTGTATTCCATGTGCATCACAATGGAAATCAAAAAGACGTACAAAAAAGGGTTTCCACTACAAAGGAACTCATCCACCCACAAACCAAAATGTAGACACCTACGGACATATTGTCAAATGTGTGTTGTTGTTGAAAGTTGATTATTCACAATGTCTGCCTCCATGCAAGTCAATAGGGACATAAAGCCATTGTTGGGCATGTATGCGTCAATCCTAGCTTGGTCTTGCAATTTGGTACATTGTGATTGTGAGGGTACATTAACACCAGACAATTCCTAACAATGATGCAAAACATGTTAATTTAATTAATAACCAGTGAATTAAAAATAAGTTACACCGTACACTAAAATGTATACAAATTAGCAAAGTCCTTTGTGATTTGTTTTTTGCCGTATTGCTTTTCTTTCTCTTTGAATTTTTTTCAACAGTCGATTGCAATCTATTAGATCGAGGTTTTCCCTTCCTCTTCACCTATACTGGGCTGCGAACATCACTGTAGTTTATGACAACTGGCTGTTCAGCATCATTGTTTTCAATGCCACGATGTTCGTTAACTGAAAAGAGATTTAATTTCGTTGGGACACCTAATCCTTTTGCTATAGAATTCAGGTCATTACACAACATACTTGATGTAGTGTCTGAGTCACATGCTATCTCCGCTATATCATAAAACCTCTTGCATAAGATTTTGTATCTTTGCATGCGTGGGTCGTCGTTACTTCTATTGTATCACGCTATTATCAAATTATGTCTCCTCTTTACATTTTTAGACCATCGACGGAAAACATATTTTTGCGGCACGCATTCTATGTCTTTTTATCCTAGGGTCAACAAACTGTGATGACACATGGTGCCCTAAACTCAAACAACAAACAACTACATTGGATATTTGTTGTTAGCATGTCAAGCACAACATCATGTATTCTTTGGCATTTTTTCCCTCCCATAACCACTCTTTCTTAACGGTATACTTCAACACACATCCGTCTTGGGAAACACTTTTCACGAAACAATTAATCTTTCCCCTAAATTCGTTATGCATCTCCGTAAATTTGGTGTGCGTGTACTCCAATTGAAACTGTCTTTCAATAAGAGATTATGATTCACATGCAACAGTGGTATTGGATGATGCAAAGCCAACTTCAAATTCTTTTTCTGCCTTTTGCCTAAATACGTTGTCATATTGCACAACAAATTGTTGCAAGCTAGTTCCCAAATTAATAAAGTCATAAAAAAAAGCATTCATCTCTTCACTCCTTTGGGTGGTCGACATTTGCAGCCCAAAACTGACTTTTTAGATAGCAAGGAACCCAACGATGTCTCTCGTCAAACAATGTAGAAAGTCACTCGTTTGTGTTCAAATCATATTGTTCAATAAATTCCTCCCACCCTAACTCAAAGTCAGCCACTGTGATAGAGTCATACACTAGTCTTTTTAATTCACTCTTAATACATTTGTAGTTTATGTAACCTTGCAATTTCTCTACCACTTTTTTCATTATGTGCCATAGGCACCACCTATGTTTTGTGTTGGGGAAAACTTCTTGAATTGCGTTAAGCATTGCCTTACATTAGTCGGTCACAATTTCTTGAGGTGGTTTGTTAGACATGCATCGAAGCCAGCATTCAAAAATCCAAACAAACAACCTTGTGTCTTTGGCTGATACAAGGCCGCAACCTAATAAAATTGAGTGACCATGGTGATTAACACCCACAAAAGGAGCGAAAGACATGTCATATTTGTTGGTTAAATATGTGGTGTCAAAGGAAACCACATCACCAAAATCCTCTCATGTCGCTCTACTACGAGCATCTGCCCAAACAACATTGCATATACGGTTGTTTTCGTCCATGTCTATTTCGAAGAAAAAGTCGTTGTTCAATTCCCACATTATTGAAAAGTGTCGTAGCAGCGCCTGACCATCCCCATCCTTACACAAAGCTCATCTTTGTTGACCAATGTAGTTGCGAACATCACGTTCTATGAAATTAACGTTTTCATATCCCCCAGCTTCGTACACAAGAGACTGAAAACTTTTGTTGATCTGCACACCGGCTTCGTCGTTAGTCTCAACTGTTTGTCTTGCATACATATCAACTTTACGATTGCCCCGTATTAGCCTTGACTTTTATAGACTAATGTTATGACTGTGTTCAGTTACAATGCTCCTTATGAACCATTGTCCTTCCTTTTTTCCAGCAGTTATTGAAACTTTACATTGTTTTATTTTAGTGGGGACGATCTTCAGTTCTGGAGGAATAGTAGATACATAATTTCCCTCACGTGAACAGACCAACTTGACGTAGTTGATTTCATTGTCTTCGTCTCGTGCTGAAGTTCTTGTTCGAATACCAAAGCTGGATTTCTATAAAACTATTTAACGGCAGCCAAGCTATCAAAACGCATGTGCACTTTCGGTGGAATATCATTTGCGGAGTCATGTTTGGCTAGTTCACTATTCACTTGTTCATGCTGCTCATGTGGTATATGACTTTCAAAATCTTCAGCCGAAAAGATCTTATTTGGTGAGTCAAACAGCCGAAAAGTGCTAACTTAGGTGTCTACAAAGGAAATGACATACATTAAAATGTATTTTATGTGTAGTTACGAATGTGTAGGCTCTGTTTTTTATTTTGAAATCATAATACATGTTCTTTTAATTAAAAAACACTAAAAAAACAGAACCCATGTTGAACTTATTGTGATATTGCATACAATGTGGTTCATTAATGAGGAGATGGAAAAGGTCTGAACGGGAAAAAAATTAATTTATTGACAAAAAAGTCACTCACTTACTTGCCATCAAGATTGCCACCAACCTGCCTTTATGGTGATGTCCGAAGTTGTGCCTGGTGCGTCTATGAGTAGCTGGGTTTACCATTATGAACATCAATGAACTGCATCGTCATTATCTAGAAGTTGGTGCCATAAATGAGGGATAAGTGGTGGTAGGTGGGGGAGTTGGAGAAAACTTTAGCTATGGTCGATGGAACAGGAAAAATAGGACTTTAACTACAAACTTACACTACAAAAATTAAGGGTATTATGGTCATTATGACAAAAAAAATATTAGTATAAGTACTGGACCTGTTGGCCCAACACTTTGCGGACCACGACGACACAAGACTTTATTCCTTGCGGCACTGGTAAAGGATTTAAGAAACACGGTTTTCAATCTTGTTTTCATATTCATGAACTTCCGATTATTGTCATCCTTGTATTAGTGGGTTCAATTAATCATTTCCATGTAGTTATTGATTGTGTGATCATGGAACCGTGGGAGGGACTTGATGTTGAACAACAGGATTTGGAGTCCTTCATCAAAAGATGCAAATCCGCAACAACACTCATTCTAGGGCCTGTAGGGAATGTCCAAGCTGCAATGATTAACCAGGACAAAGAACATGCTCAAAGCACTCAACAATTTGCATGGGATATTGCCTTCGCACCTTACGAACGAGATTTCAAATGAAATCCATGGTTATGGGCTGAGTAGTTCATCAAATTCCATGGTATTCCATCTCAAAAAATTTAATATTTGTCCATCTTTTTAGGTAGGCACTCAGAATTGACTGAAGTAGTTGTTTTATTCAGGGTTTCTTAAGGACGGGAAGATTGAAAAAGCAACCCAGTTAGGAAGTTGCAAGTGCACAAGTATTCTTTCATTTGTGGCCTGCATTGTCAAACAATGTAAGCCCAATGGGCAAGGAGATATGCAAATATCTATAAAGGTAAGACTGTACCACAAACATTTCGTCTTTTGTATAGACATCCTTCAAATAATATTTGGTCTTTACTCAACAACAAGATACCAATGTGACTGTGTGAGCTAGTGTTCATAGGAAGGTGCTACTTCATCCAGATTTTAGAAAAGATCTTACAGTGGGAGCCGTTTTGCTTTTACAGACAGTAAATACATATGTTGCCTACCTTATTCAGGGGTTCAAATTTATCTGTCCACAACGCTTAACACGATTTCGTTCATATGTTAATGTTTGTAATAGGTTGCAGCTTTCAGTCCCCGTTCACGACTTTGCTTTATCAACATAACTGTCTGGAACATTGTCAAGGTGTGATTGAGAACCTTAAATTTTGTCAATGAAATATTGGCCTATATTTTCCACAACATCCATTTATATACATTTTGTCGTTGTTTCAAAGTAGATCTTCAAAGCAGACATATGTGAACCAACGGATGAGCTTGTCCATGCTACTTTGAAGCCTGACATTGTCCTCCACCCATCCATGGATCCGAAGGTTGATGACTTATTACAGAAACTTGTGAAACCGCCCACTATCACCAACAACACTGACCATGGCCAAGGTTCCTCTACCACTCATGGTAGCTCCTCAAGCACTCAAGGTGCACCAACCACGAACCAGGATATAAGATAGACGATTTCCATTACTGTTGTGCTTAGTATTGATGAACTTACTAAATTTCCGTTAGGATGTCGTTTAGGTTGCTGCTTTGACTTTATATTTTATGACTATTATTTTCAAAACAAAGATAAGAACGTTATGTTTGTCGCTATTGTAGGTTGTTTCATAATTTGAAGTGGTTTTTCAATAAGGTTATTAAACATCATTGTGGGGAGTACCGCATACGTATGTGGGGAGTACCGCATACGTATGTGGGGAGCTACAATATACTTTATGTTTATAAGGTTCCAGGTTTCACTAAAGTTAATTCAATTAACACATTTGGAACATTCAACATTCATTCACTCACTCACAATGTAATTTCTATCATCCAATGTCCATTCAATGGAGTAGTAGTCTAACTTCACTCTATGGAAAATAAAGTACTGTAACCAAAGTGGGGACTTACTCATAACTATGTGGAGAGTAACGTCAACATCTTTTATAACAAGTTCACTTATGTATAGTATTTGGATCATTGGTCTTTCATTCACTAACATACAATGTGTTCTGCATCATCTAATCCCCAAGAACTAAAGTGGGTGCTATGTCTAACATGACATAACCCAAAAAATACCAATCAAAACTAAGTGAGGAGTTAGGCATATCTATGTGGAGAGTTACGTGCAAGTTTTTGTTTGTACAGTGCATACTTTAGTTAAAGTCACTTATATATGGTATTTGGATCACTGCTCTTTCATTCACTGACATACAATCTTTTCTCCATCATCCAATCTCCAAGAACTAAAGTGGGAACTATGTCTAACATGACATAACCCAAAAAAAATACCATTCAAATATAAGTGGGGAGTTAGGCATATATATATGTGGGGAGTTACCTGCACGTTTTTGTCTGTATAGTGTACACTTCAGTAAAGGTCACTTATACATGGTATTTGGATCATTGGTCTTTCATTCACTGACTTACAATCTCTTCTTCGTCACCCAATCTCCTCAAGCTAAAGTGGGTGCTATGTCTAACATGACATAACCCAAAAAAAAACCATTCAAAACTATGTGAGGAGTTAGACATAAATATGTAGTGAGTTACCTCTAAGTTTTTGTTTGTACAATGCAGACTTTAATAAAGGTCACTTTTATATTGTATTTGGATCATTGGTCTTTCATTCACCGACTTACAATCTCTTCTCAATCATCCAATCTCCAAGAACTAAAGTGGGTGTTATGTTTAAAATTACATAACCCAAAGAAACAATTCAAAACTAAAAGGGGAGTTACGTGCAAGTTTTGGTTTGTACAATGCAGACTTCAGTTAAGGTCACATATATATGGTATTTGGATCATTACTATTTCATTCACTGACTTACAATCTCTTCCCCATCATTCAATCTCCAAGAACTAAAGTGGGTACAATGTCTAACATGACATAACCCAAAAAAATACCATTCAAAACTAAGTGTGGAGTTAGGCATATCTATGTGGTGAGTTACCAGTAAGTTTTGGTCTGTATAGTGCATACTTTAGTAAATGTCACTTATATAAGGTATTTGGATCATTGGTATTTCATTCACTGACTTACAATCTCTTCTCCGTCATCCAATCTCCCCGAGCTAACGTGGGTGTTGTGTCTAACATTACATAACCTTAAAAAAAACCATTCAAAACTATGTGAGGAGTTAGGCATATCTATGTGCTGAGTTACGTGTAAGTTTTGGTTTGTTCGATGCAGACTTCAGTAAAGGTCACTTATATATGGTAGTTGGATCATTGTTCTTTCATTCACCGACTTACAATCTCTTCTCAATCATCCAATCTCCAAGAACTAAAGTTGGTGCTATGTCTAACATGACATAACAAAAAAAAAAAACAATCAAAACTAAGTGGGGAGTTAGGCATATTTATGTGAGGAGTTACGTGCAAGTTTTTGTCTGTACAGTGCAGACTTCAGTAAAGGTCACTTATATATGGTATTTGGATCACTATCTTTCATTCACCAACTTGCAAAATCTTCTCCGTCATCCAATCTCCAAGAACTAAAGTGGGTGCTATGTCTAACATCACATTACGAAAAAAAAAACCAATCAAAACTAAGTGGGGAGTTAGGCATAACTATATGGGGAGTTACGTGCAAGTTTTTGTCTGTGCAGTTCAGACTTCAGTAAAGGTCACTTATATATGATATTTGGATCATTGGTCTTTCATTCACCGACTTACAAACTCTTCTTCATCATCGAATTTCCAAGAACTAAAGTGGGTGTTATGTCTAACATGACATAACCCAAGAAAAAAACCATTCAAAACTAAGTGGGGAGTTACGTGCAAGTTTTGGTCTGTATAATGCAGACTTTAGTAAAGGTCACTTATATATGGTAGTTGGATCATTGGTCTTTAATTCACCAACTTACAATCTCTTCTCCATCATCCAATCTCCAAGAACTAAAGTTGGTGCTATGTCTAGCATGACATAACCCCAAAAAAAACCAATCAAAACTAAGTGGGGAGTTAGGCATATCTATGTGGGGAGTTATGTGCAAGTTTTTGTCTGTACAGTGTAGACTTTAGTAAAGGTCACTTATATATGGTATTTGGATCATTGATCTTTCATTCACCAATATTTGTGCAGTGCAAGTTTTTGTTTGTACAGTGAAGATTTTAGTAAACCTTATTTATATTTCGTATTTGGATCATTCATTCATCGATTCACTGATTTACAAAGTCCTTTTCTATCATTCATGCACTGACTTACATTCAAACAAATGAAAATTATTACTTTAATATTTCCCCTATATCCTTTTTCTTTTAAGAAATGTCCCAACATAATATTAAATGGGTAGTTGCCATTGTTTTAGTAGGGACTTGTGCTCAATATTTCTGTAGTTCAATCCAAATCTTACATTAATGATTAACTTCAACAAAACCTCAACAAACTAACAATAAAAATGTAAACTAATATTTCCCATAACAAAATCACCTCCATTAAGGATACATCAGACTTAATACAAAAAAAAGTACACATCACACTTGGTATTGCAATAATAACATCCACATGGAAGTCATCACTTAATATAACACAAAAAACATAAATTCATTACTACATTTTTGCAATTAAAAATCCTCAACAACTCATCCCAATGTTGGTCATTTCAATTTCAAATTCTTCTTATTTCCATAAACAGAGAAAGGTGTTCTTGTTACATCACTCTTGAACCGCCTTCGAGGTTGGGCCTTCATACGGTCATACATGTTGCTATGTTATCCACCGTCATCGTTTGCAACAACATCTTCATCCTGATCCGGCTTAACGGGAGGGTCATAAAACATTTCGTCATCACCATCATCGTCATCATCAAGGACATCTTTAGCAAAAGCATCATTTGGGTACTCCTCATTTCCCACCTCACTTGTACATTTTGCAACCATTTCTTCTAATTCAAAAATTGAATGTTCGATATCAACTATCTCACCTTCTTCATACTCGAGAAGACGAAGAACCTCTTCCTTGTCCTTCAAATCTTGTTTTCTATAGCCAATGCCAAATTCTTTAAATGCTTCTTTTACAACATCATGACAAAGTTCTTCATCTGACACTACCACATCAACAACACACTGTACAAAACAACATATAATTATAAACAAAATCACACTATGTAGCTTCAAACTCAAACAAACAAGATATTTTTAAGCATGACCTCACCATATTCTTATAAAATGCACTCCTTATTACTTTGTCACCAACTCTCACATTCATCCAATGCAATAGTCGAGGAAACTTGTTCATCCTACATGTCAACTTTGAGTTGCAAACAACTAAATGATCAAATGACTATAACTGCAAAAAAAGGAAAATAAATTACAACGGCATATTGAGCACAATCAACATCATTACTTCAACACAATAACAAACAATAATGTATTTACCTGAAGCAAATAAACACATCCTACAACATCAAAATGCTTTGCACTTGATTCATTCTTCAAACCCAATGAAGCAATGCAAGCTACTAACCAAGTACTCGTACACTAATGTACCCCAATTATATTTGCCAATGTTGTTCATATCATCAACTATCTTTAAAATTATTGGGAAAACACTACCCTTCTTATTGGGCAACAAGAATTCTAATATCCCTAACTAAATGTAAATCCTGCAAAAGACTTTACACCACCAACATCATCATCATATTTCAAAAGATAATCATATATCAACTTAATAGTAATTGTTTCACCCCCAAAAATATTCAAACTGTCACTATCCAAAACTCTCTCATTTAAATCAATTCTTTTACCCAAAACCCTCAAACCTATCCCTAAACAAACATCTAATAGATTAAATTGTACGACTTAGCCACCAATATAAACACCGCCCCTTCTCTCAACCCATTTGTAACATAAAAGACTCAAAAGTTTCCTACTAATCTTCACCGAATTAGTTAACATGGTCAACCACCAAAAAGGAGTGACTTCAATATACTTCTTCTGTTGCACACTTAATCTATTGTTTAAAGCACCGATAAACTTCGTTTTGCAGCAATGATGAAATAAAATCTGAAAAACATAACAAACAAGTAAACGTCATTCATTATAATTGAAGAAATATCAATACATCACTCGAAATTAACACACCTTCCTCTCCTCGGAGCAATGAACATATCCATCATGTTTGCGGTCCATTTTATAATCCTACAACACCATACATATCACACATACCACCCACATCACAAAATATCACATGTAAAGGCAACAACAAATTTATCCCACATCAATACCCTTTACACAAATCGGACAACCAAACACAAACATAAAATGTTCATTCACCAACCATATCTCTCAAACAACAAAAATCACCAACAACCACATCGATAGCCAACGAAATCAACTTTACACACACACGCAAACAAAATCAAACTCCCCCAATTCAGTCAAACGTTCAAAACTAAATTAAATCATTCTCTACACATGTTGTTGTTTATACGAACGAAATATGTTACCTTTGGGTTAAATAAATGAAATGGGCTCCAACAACAGTTCAATTGTATGGTCGGCAAGACGAAATTATTGTCGTTGACGACTTCCACTACGCCATGTCTCGTGTAACCCACCCAAATGGCTACAATGACTCCAATTTTCCACCACTACTCTGCAATGCTTCACTTCTCTCACTCTCTCGCCGTCTTCAATGGATGTTCCTCTCCTCTTCCTTTGCAACACCCATTTTCTCTCTGTCTATGTCTCCACAACTACTCTAAACGCTTTTTGTATTTCAGGCTCTCGCTGTCTAAGTGAGGATGTTGAGGCATGAAGGTGTGCAAGGCCGTGATTCACGGTGGGAGAGTGACGTGAATAAATGGGTTATGTGATTGGTGGTTCTTCTTGGTTTTCATGGGTTGCATGGTTATGGAGTTAAAGTGGTTGTTTGAGGATAGTTACTTGTGTGTGATGTTATGCATGTGTTTGAATGAATGTCACTCGTTGAGTTCCTTCTTGAATGTGTTGGTTAGTAAGTTGTTGGGTTGTTGATGGAACTTTATTTTCCCATGCGTGATGTGATGGTGAGTACTTTGTTGGCAATATGTAATTCTCATGTGTTGCATGTTGGGAGTGTTTTGCCTTGCTTGAACACTCTTGGTGGAATTAAGTGTTGTGTGAGGTTTTCCGTACCCAGGAACCCAGTGAAGACTCTATCACTAGTGTAAAGTAGTGGAAAGGGGTCCTTTCGCCTGTTTGAAGTAGTGGTAGAGGATTGGTTCGAGTGTTATACTCTCTCACCTTTGTGAGGTAGTGGGGAGGGGAAAATGTTTTCACCTTCTTTCAGCTCGTGCCCAAAGACCTGGACGGGCTTGACGACACGGACGAGCTCAACGACACGAATAAAACCGATGACTCGGACGGGCTCGACGACCTGAACGGTCCTGACGATCCGGACGAGCCCGACGACCTACACAAGCCCGAAGACCAAAATGGGCCCGACGACCCTGACATGCTCGATGACCCAGACAGTCTTGACAACCCAGACGGGCCTTACAAAACATACGACCTTGACGACCCGGACGGGCCCAACGACCCGGACAGGCCCGACTACTTGAACGAGCCCTATGGGTCTGGGTCATCGTGCATGTTTGTGTCGTTGGGCGCGTCTGGTGATCGAATTTGTCTTGGTCGTCGGGTCCGTCTAGGTCGTCAAACCCGTCCGTACTGTCAAGACCGTCCAGGTCATTGAGCCCTTCTGGCTCGTCGGGCTCGTCTGTATCATCGAGCCCGTTCGGTTCAATGGGCCTATTCAGGTCATCAGGCCAGTCTTGGTCGTCAAGCACATCTAGGTCATCAGGCTCGTCCGAATCGTCAATCTCGTCTAGGTCATCGAGCCTGTCTAGATCCGTTCGAGTCATCGGGCATGTCCGGGTCGTCGGGCCTGTTCCGATTGTCGGGCCTGTCTTGGTCTTCGTGCCTGTCTGGATTGTCGGGCTCGTCCGTGTCATCGAACACGTCCGATTCATTTAGCCCCTCTGGATCGTCCTGCCCAACCGTATTGTCGAACCCTTCTGATTCATTGGGCCTGTCCGGATAGTCTTGCTTGTCCGAGTAGTCAAGTCCGTCTTGTTCTTAAGGCTCGTTTGGGTTGTCGGGCTCGTCCAGGTCATCGAGTCCGTAAGGGTCGTCGGGCCTGTTCTAGTCGTCGTGCTTATCAGGGTCGTCGGGCCCGTTTGGGTCGTCGAACCCGTTCGGGTCGTTGGGCCCATTCGGGTCGTTGGACTCGTCTGGGTTGTCGAGCCCGTTAAGGTCTTCGTGCTTGTCGGGGTCGTCGGACAAGTCTGGGTCGTTGAGCCTATTCGGGTTGTCGTGTTTGTCCGGATTGTTGGGCTTGTCCCACGAATAATAATATATTTTAAAAAATCATGCCTTTGGTACCCATTTTGGAGTCAAAATCTCAACTTGGTACCCAAATTTTTAAAAGTCTCAAATTGGTCCCCTTTTCTGTTAAAACGTCTCCAGTTTGCCCTTTCTATTAAGTCTGAGTTGACGCCGTTAAAGGGAGTGCCACGTGTCAGTTCCTGAATTTTTTTACTTTTTTTTCAATTTTTTTTTTGTATTTTTTTAAAAAAATCAAAAAAATTGCCATGTGTCAAGCTGTCATCATGCCACGCGGCTGTGACAGAGTGATGTGGCAGTGACAATGACATGTGTCACTTATGTCATTTCCAATTTCTCAATTTGGTCCCTTTATTTTAATTTTTGTCTCAATTTAGTTCCAATTTGTGTAAAAATTACCAATTTTGTCCCTCTCCAAATTGAAATGAAATTTAATTTCTATATAAATGTACACAAATATTTCTATCAAAATTGATATTTCAAGTAAATATTTGGTTAAAATACCTTTTTGGTCCCAATTTTCGTCAACTTTTTTCATATAGGTCCCAATTTTCGCGGGGTGCTCAAATAGGTCTTAATTTTTGTCAATTTGATTCAAGTAGGTCCTAATTGGGTAATGCCGTTTAAATTGATAACGTTTCACTGTACAGTTTGCTTTTCTTTGCTACGTGTTCCATTACTAATCCTACGTGACAGTGTTTCTTTATAATCAGATGGTTAATTAGAGGGTTAAACATATTACGTTTTAAATTAAATGCAAATAATGAAAATTAAAAAAAAAGTAAAAGAAAGGAAACAAAAAGGACAATGGCATACAATAGTAGACAATGACAACACAAACGCACAATCAAACAAACATAACCGCTATCGAAAATCACATCAACCCAATCGCAAACCAAAAAAAAACCCAATCGCAAAAATGAAAAACGCAAACGCAAACGAAAACGAAAACCTAACCTGCCTTCGATGTCTTCGATGAATTGATGATGATCTTGTATCAATGGCAGAAGAAAAATGAAGCAACTTTCCTTTTCTTTCTTTCCCCCAAATTCGAGCAAACCTAACCTAAATCCCCAATTTTCTCAGCACAAACCTAAATATGTTTTAACCCCTTTTACTTTTAATTTGCGTTGCAATTGTTTTTTAACTTTCCTTTCTTTTACTTTTTTTTTAATTTTCATTATTTGCATTTAATTTAAAACGTAATATGTTTAACCCTCTAATTAACCATCTGATTATAAAGAAACATTGTAGGATTAGTAATGGAACACGTAGAAAAGAAAAGCCAATTGTACAGTGAAACATTACCAATTTAAATGGTGTTACCCAATTAAGATCTAATTGAATCAAATTGACAAAAATTAGGACCTATTTGAGCACCCCGCCAAAATTGGACCTATTTGGAAAAAGTTGACGAAAATTGCAATCAAAAAGGTATTTTAACCTAAATATTTTAAACCAAATTAAGTTCATTTAATTAATATTTTACATTGAACTTTATTTAAAATTGTTTTAAAGTTGTTAATAGAAAATAATGTTAATAGAAAAAAATTCATAAATTAACTAGTTCATGTAACAATAAAAAACATATAAATTTGTAATTTTAAATTTTTTTTTAAATAAAGTTGAATGTGAAACACAATTTTAAATAAACTTAGCTATGTCAAATATATATAATAAAAATATCAATTTGAATAAAAATATCAAATTTAGTAAAACTATTTGTATAACATTTATATAAAAATTAATTTTTGTTTTACTTTGGAGAGGGACGAAATTAGATTATTTTTACAAAAATAGGGGTTAAATTGAGACAAAAATTAAAATATAGGGACCAAATTGAGACTAAGGAAATGACACCTGTCATAATACTGACACCTGGCATTATCACTGCTACATCACTTTGTCTCTACCACGTGGCAAAATTTTTATTTTTAAAAGAAATTAAAAAAAAATCAAAAAATCGAGGAACTAACACGTGGCACTCCCTCTAACAACATCAACCCAAACTTAACAGAAAGGGCAAACTTTAGACGTTTTAACAAAAAAATGGGACCAATTTGAGATTTTGACTCCAAAATGGGGACCAAAGGCATGATTAAACCTAAAAAATAATATGTTTTTCATGTTGAAGATGAAAGCCCATGGGTTGTGACCCACATGGCTTTTGTAGGATTTTTTGCCTTGTAGGCTTTTTTGATGGGGGCTTTTTTTAATGTGGGCTTTTTTGCCCTAGCCCACATGGGCCAGGGTCAAGCCTTATGGGCTGGGCCAAATTGAAACCTCTACCAAGTGATATGTTATAATCAAATTAATACGATGAAAACAAAATGTTGTAAAATCAATGAAGCCACAACCAAAGTACTAAGACATAATTAATAGTTAGTGTAATTTTATCCACTTGATAAAACCTACATATTTACCTACGACATCTTTGCCTATTGTTATAAGTTATAGGGCACATGGCTAATATCAGTTTGTATGATAATAGTTAAATTTTAAATATTTTTTTAGTTTTATTTAAGTGACAGGAAAATATGTCTAAGTATGAAGAACACAAACTACAAAGAATTGCATAAAATAGAGCAAGATTATAGGCTTTAGGATTACCATGTTCAGCTTATCCTTGGAAATATTTAATCCAAAATACCGAAAAGAAGAAGGTAAAAGAAAGAGGTGAAGAGGATGATGAAGAGTATAAACCTGAAGAATTGAAAGAGTATCAATCTTCAAGTGAACAAGATGAAGTTTATAATAAAAAGAAGGTACCTAATGATATTCTTACAGTAATGTAGTAATGTATATGTTTTTGGTTTATTTTATCACAAATGTAGCATTTATATTAAATTCATATTAAAAGTGTAAAAACATAGCATTTTGTTGATTGTTTCTTTTTGAAAAACTAATTTATATTTTTCTTTAATTATTGTTTATTCTTATATATGATATTTTTCTTTAATTATTGGTTAATGCCTCCAAGTCCATTAATGTTGGACAACTTGAAGCATGTACATGTACATATATAACATGTTTTTTCTAAAATTAAATCATCATTATGAACATTGTTAACGATTGACTTCTACTGTTTTTTTTAGTTGAACATGTTAAGAAAAGATGTGGATATACTATTATTTCTAAATTTACAAAGAAAAGGGAAAAGTTAATGGTATTGGGGAAATGTTTTGACATCCAATTTCCTCCCCCATACTTTAAGTTTTACGGAAAATATGAAAATTATTTTAAAGCTGAAGCAATTGTATATTTATGTTAGAAAGCTCCATTATAAATTATCACTTGAAAAGATATATTTGAAGATAATTTAAGTGCAATGTGGAAGCATATGAAGGTTAGTATAGTTTCATTAATTTAAGTGTAAATTTTAATTTATATATTTACATATTTGTAAATTGTTCTAAAACTTATTTACCACTTACTATTTAATTAATTTATGACTTTTAGGAAGCATTTGGTTTGAGGGAAGAAAAATAGAGAGTATGCAATGAAACAATAGCAAAAGCAATTTAGAAATAAACATAATCATCTTTATCAAGCATACCTTCAAAACAAAGGTAGACCAAGTGATGTACCTCCTAAAGATTGGAATTGGTTGATACATAACAAATGGAATGATTGTAAATTTAAGGTAAAGTTATTTTTTATTATATATCTTAAAATTTTATTTTATTTTATTTTTTACTTTTATAGCAGAACATTAAAACCAAAGCTAGTTCGAGTAAGCTGAAAATTAAGTCGGTTATTGAAACAAAATCAATTATTCAAAAGGCATTTGAAATGGTAATGATACTAACTTATATGTTTTTATTTTATTTTATCAACTTAGTTTCTTCATTATTTAATCTAACTTTATGTCATTTTATTTTATTTACTTTTAATAGAAAGAAGAATTAAGAAGTGATGAATGACCAAGTGCAATAGAGGTGTGGAAGGCTACCCGAATGAGAGTTGATGGAACTTGGTGCATTCCAAATGGAAAAGAAATCATGGTATTTAAAAAAATACTTGTAGTTTTTATGTCAATTTATTTTTATTAGGGGTTAAAAAGTTCCTTTTATGGTGGAAATATTACATATATTATGCGAACTAGTATTTGGATTGATTATTTATTTGTGTTATGTGGTTTCCCATAAGATTTGTCCTTTTAGTATTATTCCATCTCATTACTTTTTGTTCTTGCAGAGAACAGTTAAGATAAGTTAGGCACAAGCGTCACCTTATCCATGTAGTCCGCTATCTCCTCAGTTGGCCTCTTCCCGGTTGGTACATGTCTGCTTGGACCTATGAGGGGTTACCTGCAGAAGGGACTCCGAAGTTCAAGTGAGTCAAAGCTCTCAAAAGGTCAAATCAGGTGATTAATGGAGTAATGAATGTGTACCTTTAATTACTGGGTCCACATGTATTTATAGAGTATTAATTATGTTTGGCCTCATCATGGGCTGGGCCCTAGTTTGGGTTGTAGGTGGGCCTAGACCTTGGCCCAGGCCCTCAGTTGGGTTATTGTGGGTTTAATGGATATTAGGGGGTTTTGATTTCACTAAGTCTTTTGGAATGGTCCGATATGGTTACTTCTCTAGTTGGCTTATGGCATCTTTATCCGTGTACTGTCCTAGGTTGGCCTATGGCGTCTTTGTCCGTGCATTGTTCTATGTTGGTCGCTCCATTAGCAGCCTTTGTTATGAGTTTAGGCTAGCTTAGGTCTATGCCGGCCTGAGGCATGTACTTTAGTTGTTTCCGACATATATGTTGTTATTTATATGGTTGAGTTGGCCAGGTATGGTACACTAGTCCCCCAGCCTTTGCCGATATAGTATGTTGGTGAAGGATGATATGTGCTGATGTACTAGTCGTGACCGGCTAGGTGTGATACACTAGTCCCCCAACCTTTAAATGTGATGAACAGTGTTAAGGCTAAAAGATATGAAGGAAATTCGAGTAGGTGAAGGGGTTTGTGGTACGTGAAAGGGTGTCAGAAGTCTGATTTAGGGAGGTTTGGCGCCGCCATTTTGATACTCTATGATGATTAAAATGAGTTTTTTGGTGGGAAAGGGTTATGACGTTTGAGATTCGTGTGTATAAATGAGGATAATGTTGGCAGTGCATTCACTTTGTCTCATTTGCAAAAAAATTGTTCGCGTGCGTTTTAGAGCTGTCTGATATCTTCCTCTCCTCCTTTGTCATCTTTTCTAAAAGAATTAGGTATGTCTAGTAGTAGCGATAGGGTTTCGTTGTCAGATTCGGGTAGTGAGCGGTCTAGGGATAATGGAAGTAGTCGAGATGATACCAGTGATAGGGAAGAGATGGGTAGTATAGGTAGATTTCCAATGGAGAGGGTGATTGAGGTTAGGGAAGATCCACCCGAGGAGTTGGCGGAGAGCAATTGGTCGGTGAACACCGGGTACGAATGGATGGCGACATACGTGCGGACACAGCGATCGTTGTTCCGGTGGTCGCGTTTGTTAAGGTCGTGGTTGAATTGCACACCTATTTTTGAGAAGGGGTGTAGAGGGATATAGTTGCTTCGTAGCGGGTGACCGCTGTGGAATGTGTGTGCCATGGTCGAGAAGGAGCAACCGAAGAATTCTTTTATATGTATATGTGCCATTTCTCGCAGTTGCACATCCGGCTACCGTTCGATGAATTCACCATGGGAGTGTTGCGATTATTGAACGTCGCCCCTACTCAGCTTCATCCGAACAACTGGGCGTACTTACAAGCTTTCCGATTATTGTGCATGGCGCTGTATTTGGAACCGTCTCCACGAGCGTTCCTATACTTTTTTGTGACGAGGCCGAAAAGTCCGATAACATGGTTGTCGCTAATCAGCAGGCCTGGTCTCAACAGATTGGACGCTTTCACTCAATCGTTCAAGCATTTTAAAGATGGATTATTCAAGGTTGTAGTGAAACCGGCTGGTCAGCCACACTTCTACACAGCTGATGGTAATAACAAATTTCTGTTCTTCTGGACCGACAACCCTTGGAGATATAAGGTGATATCGAGGGAAGATTTGTCGGTGGTGGAGAAGGATGTGGTGGATACTTTGATGCAATTTAGCGATAAGATGCCCACTAAGGGCTTAGTTAGGGTGTATAATTCAGTTCACCCAATTATAAATATTGAAGGTACTTTTTTTGTAACTTTGAGCATTGTTATACGTTCGAGTATTTTGACGATTTGTGTGTTGTGTACTTCAGGGCATATGACGCAGCTGGGCAAGAAAAACTTGACACTTTTCCAAGCCTTGCGCAAGGAAAAGGCCGTGAAGGCTAGAGCTGTAGGGAACATTGAGGTCCCTAATCTGCAAGATTCATTGGTAGACATCCACGTGCATGGTGGTACAAAAAGAAAGGCGGAGTTGCCGACTAGGCCAGGCAAAGGTAAAGACGTGAAAAAAGTACGAGCTGTTGTGATGGGAGCAGGCTCGGAAAGTGGGGTAAAGGGGCCGGAAGCTGGGTTGATTGAGCTTCCGGAGACTACCGTTCGGAAGGATATCGAGATTAACATGCCAGAGCCGAAAGTTTTGGTGAAGGCTTTGGTGGAGTTTAGCAGTAAGACCTTGCTACTTAGTCGACGTGTGGGATCTCTATATGAGAGGGAATTGAAGGAAGGAAACCGGACTAAGGTGGAAGAGTTGTAGGATAAGGTGGACAAGCACGCTGAAGAAAAAGAGGCTTGGAAGAAGGAAAAGGAGGAATGGGAAGAGAGAGGAAGATACTTGCTACTTGGAAAGTGCGCTGTCTTGATTCTGAGGAAAAGCTGAAGGGTCAAATTGCAGATCTCGAGGCCGACTATGATGATATCAAGGAAAAACATGATAGGCTGGAGGGTCAACTAGAGGACTTGAAGACCTGCATAATACAAGAACATATCAATGGCTTTCAGAAGGGTGTTAGGAAATCGTCATCTTTTTATGAGAATGTTGATGTTAGTGACGTTAGGTTTGATGTGAACAAGGATGTTTGCGATGGTGTGCTTATAGATGAGGCGGAATCTAGCCCAAAAGGGGAAGAGGAGAAGAAGGTGGCTGACGCTGACGCTGGTGGTAACGAGGTGGTGGCGGAGGACATCGAGCAGAAGACAACTTAAGATGTTTAATTTATTATTTCCAATTTGGTTTAATGATTCTAAGTCTGTAATAACTCGTACATTGCTCTATTTTGATGTTTGCTATGAATGCCGGTTACTTGTGGGTTAATTGCTCTTTATATTTGTGTATGTATGAAATGTTTGTGTAAGCTTATTTTATGTTTAAGTGTGTTTGACCTAGGCCGTTTACTTGTGGTAACAGTGGGGAACTTACACGAGTTAACCAACAAGTTAAGGGTGTTCGACCCAGGCCGCTTACTTCTGGTAAGGGTGGGGAACTTAAACGAGTTAACCAACAAGTTAAGGGTGTTCGACCCAGGCTGCTTACTTGTGGTAAGGGTGGGGAGCTTAAACGAGTTAACCAACGAGTTAAGGGTGTTCGACCCAGGCTGCTTACTTGTGGTAAGGGTGGGGAACTTAAACAAGTTAACCAAAAAGTTAAGGGTGTTCGACCTAGGCCGCTTACTTGTGGTAAAGGTGGGGAACTTAAACGAGTTAACCAACAATTTAAGGGTGTTGGACTCAGGCCGCTTACTTGTGGTAAGGGTGGGGAACTTAAACGAGTTAACCAACAAGTTAAGGGTGTTCGACCCAAGCCGCTTACTTGTGGTCAGGGTGAGGAACTTAAACGAGTTAACCAACGAGTTAAGGGTGTTCAACCAAAGCCGCTTACTTGTGGTAAGGGTGGGGAACTTAAACGAGTTAACCAACAAGTTAAGGGTGTTTGACCCAGGCCGCTTACTTGTGGTAAGGGTGGGGAACTTAAACGAGTTAACCAACAAGTTAAGGGTGTTCGACCCAAGCCGCTTACTTGTGGTAAGGGTGGGGAACTTAAACAAGTTAAGGGTGTTCGACCCAGGCCGCTTACTTGTGGTAAGGGTGGGAAACTTAAACGAGTTAACCAACAAGTTAAGGGTGTTCAACCCAGGCCACTTACTTGTGGTAAGGGTGGGGAACTTAAACGAGTTAACCAACAAGTTAAGGGTGTTCGACCCAGGCCGCTTACTTGAGGTAAGGGTGGGGAACTTAAACGAGTTAACCAACAAGTTAAGGGTGTTCGACCCAAGCCACTTACTTGTGGTAAGGGTGGGGAACTTAAACGAGTTAACCAACAAGTTAAGGGTGTTCGACCCAGGCCGCTTACTTGTGGTAAGGATGGGAAACTTAAACGAGTTAACCAACAAGTTAAGGGTGTTCGACCCAGGCCGCTTACTTGTGGTAAGGGTGGGGAACTTAAACGAGTTAACCAACAAGTTAAGGGTGTTCGACCCAGGCCGCTTACTTGAGGTAAGGGTGGGGAACTTAAACGAGTAATGAGAAGTTAAATAAAGAGTAGTCGTAAAGTTGGGAACCCTTTGTATTATTCATTGAATCTGGGGTGCCTCGTTAAAACCTCCTTGGCCAAAACCCTCCTTAGGGAAAAAAGACCATGTGAGGAAAAAGAGTACACCCGGGGTTATAAGTGTTTTTATGTAATACAATACATGTTTAACTAAAGTAAAACTTATGGTGGGACACATTCCACGTATTGGGTATTTCCTCCCCAGATAAATGCTTCAGGCGATATGCTCCTCCTCCTACGTCTTCACGTATACGGTATGGGCCGACCCAATTGGCGGAGAACTTGCCATCCTTCTTTCTTGCACTGCTGGCCAGTCTCCGCTTACGAATGATTGTGGACTTAGGTTTACATTATATTTTTTGGCAGCTCTTTGTTTGGCGACTAAGTTGCGTATCTGTGCTTTTTCTCTGAGTTCGGGTAGGAGGTCTAGATGTGTGGTCATGTTTTGATGGTTACGGGTCGGGTCGTATAGTTCTCGGCGCAGGTATGGTTCGCCAATTTCGACTGGTATCATGGCGTCTGCACCGTAAACTAGGGTGAATGGAGATTCGTTTGTTGATGACTGGGGGGTGCACCGGTAAGCCCATAGCACTTCTACCAGTTCTTCGGGCCATCGGCCTTTCGCACTATCTAATCTTTTGCGGAGTTCCACTAGGATCACTTTGTTGGACGTCTCTGCCTGTCCATTTTTTTGTGGGTGCTCTACGAAACTTGTTATGTGTTTGATGCCCAGACCGATGTAGAACTTGGCTAGCTCCTTATCTATAAATTGTCGGTCATTATCGGTGATGATGGTATGTGGAACACCATATCTTCATATGATATCTTTCCATACAAACTATTGTACTTGCTGGGCTGTGATAGTGGTTATTGGTTTGGCTTCTATCCATTTGGTGAAATGATCAACGGCTACTATCAGGAATTTCACCTGCCCCTTGCCGGGGGAGAAGGGGCCGAGGATATCCATTCCCCATTTAGCAAAGGGCCTTGGGGATTGTATGGAATTGAGTTGTTCTTGTTTTTGGTGGATGAGGTTGCCATGTTTCTGGCATGGTTTGCACTTTCTGACGTAGTCCTGGCAGTCTACTTCTATTGTCAGTCAAAAGTAACCGGCTCGAAGGATTCTAGTGGCCATAGTGCGTGCACCGGAATGGTAGCCGCAAATGCCTTCGTGTAGCTCTTTAATGATATACTGCACTTATTCTGCAATGACACATTTACGGAGCAGTTGGCCGTATCCGCGTTTGTAGAGGGCATCGCCTATCATGGTATACCTGACGGCCTTAGCCAGCCAAGTTTTGTCAACATCTTGGGGGGTTGCTGGTTTGGAGGTATTGGATATAGGGGGTGTTCTAGTTGTGAGTTTTGGGAGGGGTGGTATTGTCGGCTGGGGAGTGGGTTAGGTTGTGGCAGGTATTTGTGATGGAAGGTGTAGATAATGTTTCCTGTAATAGGGATCAGTGGCGGCTTTTTGATTTGGTGTTGGCTAATTTGGAGAGGATGTCGGCTTTGATGTTGTCGGTCCTGGGGATGTGTTCGATGCGGACTCGTTCAGAGACAGATTGAATGACTGCGCGGACCAGATGGTAATATTGTAGAAAGATGGGGTCTTTAATCTAGAATTCGTCATTTAGGTGTCTTACAGTAAGCTTGGAGTCGGTTTTGCACGTTAACGTTTTGACACCAACTTCGCAGGCAAGGGAAAGGCCAGCGAGGATGGCTTCGTATTCGGCTTGGTTGTTGGATGTTTTGAAGGCAAAATGGAGGGATTTCTCAATGAGGATATCGTTAGGCCCTTCTAACACAATTCCAGCACCAACACCTTTCGGATTTGAGGAGCCATCTACATGAAGCGTCCACTGGTCCTCCGTGGGTGTTTGCTGGAGGTCATTAACAAAATCTAGGAGGCATTGGGCTTTGATGGGGCCATGGGGTTCGTAACGAATGTTGAATTCCGACAGCTCGACGGCCCAGGATGACATCCGTCCTACTAGGTCTGGTTTTTGCAATATTTTTTGGATTGTGTAGTCGGTTTTGACGGTGATGTTATGGTTTTGGAAGTATGGACGTAGGCGGCGAGCTGCGTGGACCAAGGACAGGGCTAACTTCTCCACCATTTGATACTTGGTTTCAGGATGTTGCAGCGTCCTGCTAACGAAGTAGACAGGATGCTGCGTGCCCTCTATATCTTGGACAAGCGCGGCGCTGACGGTATGGTCGGTGGCAGTGATGTACACTAGCAGGGGTTGGCGAGTGTCCGACTTGTGGAAGATAGGTGGTGAGGTGAGAATGGTTTTTAGTTTCTGAAATATTTGTTCACAGTCGTCAGTCCACTTGAACTGGGTAGATTTCTTGAGGAGTTGGACTATGGGTTGGGTTTTTTCATCCAATTTGGGTAGGAAGCGGGAAATGGCTGTAAGGCGGCCTATGAGGCGCTGGACCTCTTTGATGGTAGTGGGACTGCGCATTTTGATAATTGCCTTGCACTTTTTGGGATTGGCCTCTATACCACGTTGGGTTAACATAAATCTGAGAAATTTACCGTGGTCGATGCCGAATACACACTTGTCAGGGTTGAGGCGAATGTTGTATTGGCGTAACGCGGAGAAGACCGCCGAGAGGTCCTGGGCATGTTGGTGGTGGCTTGGAGACTTGACAATCATGTCGTCAACGTATACTTCGACACACTGCCCCATTAGGTGGCTGAAAACTTTATCCATGAGTCGTTGGTAGGTTGCTCCAGCGTTCTTAAGACTAAAGGGCATAACTCTGTAAAAGTAGTTGGCGTCATCCGCGATGAAGATGGTCTTGTTCATGTCAGATGCGGCCATAGGGATTTGGTTGTATCCGGAATATGCATCCAAGAAACTAAGTACTTTATTCCCTGCCGCACCATCAACAAGTCGGTCGATATTGGGTAAGGGGTAGGCATCTCGAGGACAAGTCTTGTTGAGATCTGTGTAGTCTACGCACATTCGCCATTTGCCATTGGCTTTCTTCACCAAGACTACGTTAGAAAGCCAAGTGGTGTATTGAGCTTTTTCGATGAATCATGCGCTCAGTAACTTGTCGGCCTCGGCCTTAGTTGTTAGGCGGCGTTCTTTGCCAAGTTTGCGTTTTTTCTGGGAGATGTAGCGAGTTTCTTTGTAGATAGATAGCTTGTGGGATGCTACTAGAGGGTCTACCCCAAGTAAGTTAGCGACTGACCAAGCAAAAAGGTCCGTGTTGCTGACAAGCATAAGTGTGATGATAACACGCTCGTCAGAGTTCAAACCGGTGCCTAAGTTGATGGAATGGCCATTTGGAAGCTCTAGAGGGGAGGTTTCTTCAACAGGTTCGAGACGAACGTCCCAGCCCACTCTAGGGTCTAGATCCTCGCCTGATAGGGCGATACCGGATTGGGAGTTGTGGGCGTAGGCTGGCCATGTAGCATTCGCGTGCTAGTCGTTGGTCGCAATGGATGGTGAGGATGTCACCAGAAGGGGAAGGGAACTTCATGGCCAGATGAGGGGTGGAGACGACAACACCGAGGGTGTTGAGGGAAGGGCAGCCAAGGAGGACATTGTGGGATGTGGGCGCGTCAACGATAAGGAAGCGGATGGGAATGGTTTTGGTTTGGGTTCCATCGCAAAACACGGTGTGAAGGTCAATGTAGCTACGGGTGGAAACTTGTTCGCCAGAGAAGCCATAGATTGATTCGTCATATGGAACCATGGCCGTGTCCGGGAGCTGGAGTTTTTGATAGGTGGCCCAATAGAGGATGTCGACGGAGCTGCCCTAGTCAATGAGGACTTTCTTGACGGCATAGTTTTCGATTTCTACAGTGATGACCATGGGGTCATCTTGTTGGTGGTCGAGGCCGTGAAAGTCGTCGTCTATGAAGATGATGGGAGGCATGCAACGTTTGTGATGGGAATGGATAATATGGTTGATGGATTGAATATGACAGAAGTGTTTCTTTCTGGCAGAAGAGGTGGATCCTCCACTAGCGAAGCCACCAGAAATGGTGTTGATAGTGCCACGTAGGGAAGGATCAGCGGGGGTGATGTCGGTGTGGGCCAGTTGGGGTTCTTGGTTGGCATGTTGGACGGGACTTAGTTGGGTTATTGTGGACTCAATGGATATTAGGGGGTTTTGATTTCGCTAATTAAGTCTTTTGGAATGGTCTGATCTGGTTACTTCTCTAGTTGGCTTATGGCGTCTTTGTCTGTGTACTGTCCTAGGTTGGCCTATGGCGTCTTTGTCCGTGCACTATTCTATGTTGGCCGCTCCATTAGCAGCCTTTGTTATGAGTTTAGGCTGGCTTAGGTCTATGCCGGCCTGAGGCGTGTACCTTAGCTGTTTCTGGCATATATGTTGTTATTTATATGGTTGAGTTGGCCAGGTACGGTACACTTTTCCTTAACTTTATTTATCATTGGAGACACCATAGTAGTTATTATATTATCTATGATGTTCCTCCTTCTGACACTCACTAAAAGAAAAAAACATTTTAACCACCGACGAAATCGATCGTTAAATGGGTAAAATTGGTCACTAACAACCTTAGCCACCGAATCAGCCACAAAAAATAAATAGTGACGAAAACCCTAGTCACAAAGAAGTTAGCCACCAATTTCAAAATTGGTGTCTAAATAGGCACCGAAATTTTGGTCGCTAATCAGTCACTCAAAAATTGATCATCTTCAAGTATTGAAGACTAATTTAGCCACTAAAATTTTTGTGTCTAATTTGGCCGCTAAAAGTGACAAATTTTAATTCAATACAATATTTTTCCGTTACTAATTTGGTCGCTAATAGATACAATATTTAATTTAATTAAAATAGTTATCAATGGCTAAATCGATGACTAATTTAGCAATTAAATATGACCAAATCAGTTGCTAAATCGGTTGAAAAAAAATATTTATAGACCAATATATTTTGATGACTAAAGAATTAATATTATGTAATATATATATATATATATATATATATATATATATATATATATATATATATATATATATATATATATATATATATATATATATTCTTTCTTTTAACATCCTAGTCGGATATTACTTATTTAAATAAAATTAATAATAAATAAATAAAAAGATAACATTTATTCCACACCTTTCACAAAATGTGGGAAAATAAAATTTTATTATAAACGCTAAAATGTTGAAAGCATAAAATTTAGTTCAAATCCTTACATCTCCAAATCCAAATTTAAAATCGAGATTACTGAAAAATAATATAAAACTGTAGAAATAAAAATATCTCCGAGCTGCCGCACTCCGACACTAAGTCTCACCAGCACCTCCTACAACATCATCTGCTCCCATGTAACGAGTTGCATGATCATCGCCAAACACATACCGATAGGGTGAGCTTAACAGAATAAAAGTGCAGTACAGAAAATAAAAATAATTATTCAATATTCCAAACACTTCTAACAACCCCAAGTCTCACACCTTAGTTTTCATCACTTCCTCTGTACGCCTCTTGATTCTACACCCTTTGAGGATTACATTGATCAATCCT
Source organism: Vigna unguiculata (assembly GCF_037176805.1). Lineage (NCBI taxonomy): Eukaryota > Viridiplantae > Streptophyta > Magnoliopsida > Fabales > Fabaceae > Vigna > Vigna unguiculata. Next base: position 8,495,868 of record NC_140792.1, on the reverse strand, counting down.
TGCTGCCACAAGTGTCTACTCACCTCTCTGATTATAGGCCACCACCCAATAGTCCACACGTAGGAATAAATTTTTCATGGCCACAATCTGTAACACCAAGTGAAGTTCCCCAATACGAACCGCAGTTCGTATTTGTCCCAAGACTACCAAACTCGTCAGATAACACCAAGGAGGGCAATCTTCCAGAACCCATCAGTACGAGCCACGATCTTGTACACTCCACTGACTTCCAAAACCACCACGCTACAACCTCAAGTGGCCACGTGTTAACTCAATACAAGATACACTCATAATTGGGCCGCCAACAAAGCATCGCCTCAAGATCTTCATCCAAAGCCGTCTAGAATCCTCCTCGCAATCCAACTCTGTACCCGAAACTGCTTGGCACATTACTCGCATCGCTAGGCGAAAACTGGTTCCAGATCGCTTGGCGGACACCTCACGCCGCCAGGCGCCAACTCTCGAGTTTTGTCCCAGAATTCTCTTCATGGCCTATCGTTGACGGGTCTACTTGCATCGCTAGGTGCCACACCAGTAGTGTGACACTACTGATTTAATGTTCCAAAATATTATCTTTGTAACCCAAAAATTGTCATTCAATTATAATATAATATTTCTACAAAATATGCTTTGTATAATCATCGACCCTTATAATCTACAACATACACATATATATTAAAATCATACTATCTATGCTAATATATATACATATTATATATATTAAAATCATGCGTAAATATTAAAATCATATAAAATAAAATACTACACCAAAAAAAAACTAATTCTATTGGACCTTCTATAATCAGGTCAACATATTTTTTTTCTTTTTATAAAAAACATCCAAAAGCAAAGAAAAGAAAAAAAACTAAAGATCTATCCTACGAAATTATTTATTGACAAATAAAACAAAAGAATCTTGACTTTTCTGATAACTTTTTTTTTTCTTTATTCCGCTCTACATCCAACTTTACCACTTATAAAAATTTTATATAAAAAAACATTAAATATACCTAATAAGGAATCTACTTCCCTGTAACCAAACTTTTCGTAAAATATCCAACTGCGCATTAATTCACTATTTAAAACATCCAAAGATACTCATTCCATTTTTTTATATATATATAAACAACCCACTGCATATATAACACCAATACAATTCTTCAAACTCAAACTGTATCCTTACTTATTTCCCAACATCATAACCCCTGAACTCTCTAACACTAACTTATTCCTAATAAATTTTTAATTTTAATATAAAAAATGAAAACTGGAAACTATTAGAATTGTGAATACGATTATAATAATAGCACAACCCATATTTTTCAATATATCTTTAACAAAATGAAACAACAACATAATAACTTCCACATGAAAAAAAGTAAAGAATCCAAAATTTCTCTATAATGCTAAGACATCCAATTAAAATTACTAACCCCGTAAAAATTTGCAGCCATGCCATATAGTTTTGAAAGAAAAACAAATTCGTACTTATACTTATAATAAAGCCACTGCAATTTATTTGGCCACATATCAACTCATAAAAGCAATCACCATTTGCCATCCAATACATCTTTTACCAAAATCCCAACCACAAAGAAAACATTGGTAAACTAAAATAATATTAATTAAATATTAGGGTGTATTCAATCTGCCATGTTAAAACAATTCCCCATTTTATTAGAATATTCACTGCCCATGACATAAAACTTAAATGCCCCGGCCCTTAAAGAAAATCCCCTTTTGTACCATTTCATATAAATTGAAAAAAAATATATAAATAAGCAACACGATGACACATCAATTTTGCACGTTCGTTGATAAGAACCACTCATAACTCTATTCCTACTAACCTGAAAATCAAACCAAATTACCAATTTCCTTATGGCAATATGCTTCTAAACTTTAATAACGAAACCCATTCTAGAAAAATATAGTTAGCTCCTTTATGCCCAACAAGATTCGAACCAACAATACAAAATCTAAAAGAAACCATATAAAATATGGAGTAGGCATCTTATTGACAAAAAGTGAAATAAAACTATACCAGTATCACAATATAAAATCACAATAACTCCCCTTACAGGTTCACACCCAAAAGACAAAAAAACCAATAGATAGAAAATAAAAGACATTCAAGCATTTTGGATGTGTTCATGCATCAGAGCAAACAACAAGAATCATGCATCAAACCACAAAAGAGAAAAGAAACAAGTTCAGCTTCCCCTAACTTGGAATTTCCGCTACAGTAATTTACCTTAGCGTTCCTATTTGCTCCCAATTCATCCCACCTTTGGACCTCCAACCTTGAGACCTTCTCCCAACCCTCTAACACTCTCCCAACTCAACTTTTAGGGGCCTAAACTTCCTTGGTTGGCAGCCACACAAAACTTAAGTGAATTTTCCTCACTTTTCAGCTCCAAAAATTAATTAAATTAATACAAATTAAATTAATTTTGCCATTTAATTGGGTCCTTAAAGCTTAATTAAGTCCAATTAACCTCTTTGTCTATGTCCAGATTCATGGGACCTATCTCCAGCTCTTCATCTACTAAATTCATTCCCGAGGCATAAAAAATGATATAATTTTACTCTAACCAAGGTTTGAAACCCACGACCTCCCAATTACCAAATACATGCACAAACATCACAATTACATTAACAAACAATTAGCATACTCAGGACTGAAACCCAAGTCCTCATTACACAATCAAGTACTCTCAACCATTTAAGCTAGTACCTCTTGACACAATCAAGTACTCTTAACCATTTAAGCTAGTATTATTCCACATAATAATTCCCAACATTAAATGTCACAAAGGTTTCCACTACTCGTATTTATTAAATAATTATTTAAATTCCTCGGATCTTACATATATATATATATATATATATATATATATATATATATATATATATATATATATATATAACACTTGAAAGAATTGCAGAACAACGCACCAATTACACCAAGCTAAGCAATATCTACTACCCATCACACAAGATGACACTCTAGACTCAATTATTCGGATCTAGACATTGATTTATGATTCTTGGTGGTTTTTGCACTTGTGGTGGCATCTATTACCTGTAAAGTCATTGCCATAAAAATTGATCTCACTACAGACCTCCAATTCAAGATCTGACAAGTCAAAGTCAAGACCTAAGTGTCTAGGATCAGCTGTTTAAATTTTAGCTCAATCCAACTGTTAACGAAGTATGAAACTTCATTTACGAAAAGTGTACAGTGTAGGAAAAGGGGTATCGCCACACCATATCCTTCTTGGTTGTGAGATTTTGACTTGTTCTACTACACAATTTAGTATCTTACATGTTTGTCTTCTCAAACTCATTTCAAAGTGGTTTATAGATGATACCAAACTGAAAAATTGCAACAATCAATATCTCTCATTCCAATTGCATTCTAAACTACCTAAAATTCTCTAACCTACAGATACTCAAACATGAAATTCATCCCCATTCAATGCAATCATCAATTAAACATATTTAGCATATTCTAGAACAAAAATAAGTACAACCCATTTCAAAGAAAAAGAAGGAGTTCTAGCTTCCCTTACCTTAACATGTGCTAACCAAGGAACAAGCCCCAAAAGAAGAACACCATGACACGATTATAACTTATGGACCTGGAAAACAGAACCAAAGGAGGCGAAAACTAAGATGCTAGGAGATGTTAAAGTTGAATCGAAGCTTCCAAATAGAAAAGAAACGAAAGGGAGCATGAGTTTAAAGTTCTACTTACGCAGAGGATAACATTTAGTAAGCTCAAGGGAGGATCTTGTTGTGCCCTAGTAGAGCTTTTGTTTCACACAAGAGAAAAAAGAGGTGGACTGTTTTTGGAAAGAAGATAGAAAATGAGAGTTAGTGGCTAGAAATGAGGGGTTCTAGAGGCCCTTACTCAATAAGTTGAGCCCAAATACTTAAAAGAAAGTTGACTTTACACTACACAAAGCAACACATAATTATCACAGAAAAAAAAGTTTCTGGTTTACTCTATTACTACTCTTATAGCATAGATGTTCATGAATTGGGCCCAAGCCCAACACAAGGCTCAAGTCTATACAATGGCCTAATCACTAGAGGAATGCTTAAGAGGATCCAAAATGCTAGTGATAGTTAAGTTCCTTTGAAGTCCAAAGAAATCAAATTACTTTTTAAATGTGCTAAAGAGGACATCAAAATTTAGATTTAGGAAGCAAGCCATGTTTATCACATTAAGCACATATTGCAAATTGTGAGAAGTGTGACTTGCCACTTGGCATTTGATCCATAAAATAAGGAGATCGAAATCTAGATCTAGAAAGGAATTCAACACATGTGAATTAGAAAGGCTAGCGGAATCCTTCTCCTTCCTTAGGCTATAAAAGGAGCTTCCATGCACCATTGTAAATGTTCTCTTGCCTTGAGAGTCATGCTAGCTAGGAATCTCCTTAGATCTCCTCTAGCCCCTTCCTCTAGGATAGCTTCTCCTTCCTAGAACTTCCACTTCAACGAACCATATCATTGCTCAAAGACCTTCAACCTTGCTTCCAATCCATTTCCATTGCACTCATGGAGTTCCTTCTCTTCATTTCACCACAAGGAGCTTCATCATATCCTCTTGCTTATATATTGGTAATAGGGGTATTTGTATTCTCTACCAAATTAAATAATAGATGATAAAAGAAAATGGAGCGCCATAGCGGAGCATAGAAAATGATAAGTAGCTTTATGCGTGCTATATAGCTATAAAAATCACGAGTCAACTACTCAGTTTCGCTGTGTTTAATGTTCTCCCTTGACCTATGCTGGAAAAGACAGGAATAACTAAGAATCAACCCAATTTATGAAGCAATAGCTATATTAACTTCATTGACATTCTTCTTTAAGAAAAGATATAACACGGGACAAAAGCATATAAAATTTGAAGCTATATATTTCCAAGTCGACCTTCACATTTTGTGTGAATTTGATATTTGTTTTGCCAATTGGAAATTGTATGACATTAACTACCTTTTTTCTCGATGTGAGATTTGGATTGACGTTACTTAATTCATTCATCAATTAAGAATATATGTACTTAAATTTTAATACATTAATTTCATAACAGGCTTTACATTAAATTAGCGGTAGATATTTTAAAACCACATTCACTTTGGAATATGATTATCCTAGTTATTCAAAATGCTTATTCGCAATTGAAACATAAAAAAATAAGAGACGTGTGATTCAAATAAAATGTATAAAATTCGAGAAGATAAAGTAGAAAACTTTAAGATTTTTGTTAATAATTTCAGAAAGACAAACGCAAACATTCATAGGTATGGGCACCTTGTAAAACCCTCTTTTTATTTTTGCCCTAGTTTAAAAAGGCTGCCCCAAATTAGTTGGGCCTAGGGCTGGCGCATAGGGTGTCCAAAGCCCCTAAGGCAGCCTAACCCCTCTCATTCTGTCACATTTTACAAAGACAGTGCTTTTAACCTCTTTCCTTTCTAACAGAAGCTCTACTAGGGTTTGGACATTTCCCTCTTCGAGCTCACGCAACTCCATTGTTTATGCTCACTAATGAGTTCAAATTTTTGTCCTCATTTAATGTGTAAATTTGGCGATTTAATAGAATTTTTGTGCTTAAGGATTGATTTAATTAGGATTTGTGATTATTGGATTTATTGAGTACGTAAGCTAAAAATGGGATAAAAATTGATTTTAGTTGCATAAAATATTATTAGATATTTTAATGTTTGTTAATGCAGCTGAAGTTTAATTTGGGTCATTAAAAGTTTGAATTTGAAATATTCAGTTACAAAATAAGTCCAAAATCAGGAAATTCTGGAAAAGAATAAATCAGGAGCTAAATGCACCCCCCAAATTTTATTTACACACTCCTCTTACAAGTGGACCACAAACGAAAACATGTTTTGCACCCCCAGTTTTTACTGAGTTGCACCCCTCCTACCACTTAAACTCCACTCAACCAGATTATGCCATGTGGCAATCCTCGCCTTCTAAATTTGTCCAACCATATGCTAACGCGTGTCATAATCCTCCACTCACCAAATTGACCAATCAAAGCTTACCATGTCATCATCTCCTCCATCTCACACATGAAACCCTAACCCTAATTTTCTCCTCTCCCACCAGCACCACCGACGACCGTCGCCTGCACCTTCAACCTCGCACCATCTCTACAGCAGCCACCGTGACCATCCTTGTCGCCTCCAGCAACCATCACTAACGAGAGTCCCATTGAATCACCACAGATCCTTCGCGAACAGCCATGGAAACTGCCACATCTCCACGAAGCAAACTGGCGCGCCTCCATTACAATAGCTACACTGCACCACCATAGCAGCCATTGATTCCATCTTTACAGCCAAATCTGCACCGTACCGCGAGCCAGAACAGATTTGCTCAACCATTGCAGTGTCTCCAAGCACCTTGCAACACCACGAACCCACAGCGGAGCAGCAGCAAAACACAATGCAGATCCACGCACAACCTGTAGTAGTCGTGCCCACCATCATCAATGCCAGCAACAACCTTCAAACACCATGACGCAGCAGCACCACCGCGTTCTGCACCGTGAGCCACTTTCGCCACCACTGTTCGACGTCAGCCACAAGCCTCTGTGAAACCCTAGCGCAACCAAAGGAGGAAGAAACCCTAATTTAGGAGAGAGAAGGAGCTTCCACGTGTCATCTTGTCATTGCACAGTCAAAGTGGTCAAAGCTGGTCAAATATTCAAATCTGGTCAAAGACGAGTCAAACAAGAGGGGTTGAAATGCAAATATTGATATTTTTGGATGTCTCTGCAAATTTGAACTACAGGATTAAAAATGGCTTATTGAGAAAATTAATGCAAATATTATTTGTTAATAATTTATCATATATCTTTAAATAATTAATTAATTTAATTATATCATAAATTATTAACCAAACTATATTTGTCAAATAGTCTAGATCTCTCCAAATATCTTTGAATATTTATCTTTATCTTTATTTTAAAAGATATTTGAGAGATTTTAGCAACTGAAAAGTCCAGTCCAAGTCCTATATAAAGAGACCAAGGGGGAAGTAGAAACAAGCTCAGGACTTCAGAGTTTTGGAACCCTTAGGGGGGCCTAATTTCGTTTCCTTTTTCTCTTTATTCTTATTCTATTTTTATTTTGTATTCCATGGATTGCTAAACTTCTTGGGTTGATTCCATTGTAATTTCATTATGGATTTTGAGGTTAGAATGAATTAATTTCTTTGTTCTTTTTATTATTGTTGAGGTTTGCATTCATCTATGTCTTTTATCTTTGAATCACGTAAGAAGTAATGATTTTAAATCTATATGCATGTTGATCATATGAGTCCAAGGGTTTTAAAATTGAATTGAGACTTTACTTTGATTTTATTTAGAAACTTTCATGTGATTAAATGAGTTTTTACCAATAATTGAGACTTTACTTTGGTTAAAGGTATTTACTCTAACTACAATTAATTGAGACTTTACTTTGATTAATTAAGCTTTTTATTTGGTGAGGAGATAAAAGAATAGATATGATTAGGCATAGTAAAATTTGATTGAGATTGTACTTTGGTTGAATTTACTGTGGATAATCTAAAAGTTCTCACTTTTAATTGAGACTGTACTTTGGTTAAAAGTGAGAACACCAACAAACTAATTGAGACTTTACATTGATTAATTTGTAAATCTACAACAATAATTAATTGAGCAATAATCCTTAGATAACCGATGATGAATCTATTCTGAAAAAGCAATGGAATCAATCTATTTTCTTTACAATTGTTTTTATCTCTTTTTATCTTTTCTATTTCTTTCTTGTTTATCTTAATTCTCTTATATTTTATTATTTTATTAGACTAACTCTTTTGTATAGATTTTATAAGAACTGATTTGTTAAAAATCAATTCCGTGTTTGTTGGGAGACGACTTTGGGTTACTTTACCCTTTCTATTTTGTTGACTACTATCATAACAATACTGAAGTTGTTATAGATAAGTAGTATTAATTTGATCGCGTCAACGACAGCGTTATCACTCACGTAAGTAATTTCCCCCCGTGTCTTCTTTGTTTTCAGCTTTGTAGTCTTGATTCTAACTAGGGTTCACTATGGTAACCCATTTTGAATGGTTCCACTGTTTTCCAGCTCCCTAAATTGTTCTTGGAGCTGTTGTACTCACTACTATGGTGTCAGAATCCTCTGCAAAACCCTTTCCAGGTAAGGGAAGCTAGGGTTTCACGTTATTTCTATTTTATACGAATAATGTTTTGTGAAATATGATAAGAGATTGGGGAAAACGTTGGTTTTTGGTATATTTCTGAGTTAGGGGTTCAAATGTTCATGAAACTGTGATATTTGACGTTATTTCTCGTATTCTAGATGCGTCGCACGGTCGCTGGGCAAGTGCCTTTAGTCGTTGGGCGACTGTATATTTTTCTAATAGGCGCAATTTTAGTGAAATTGACTTTCCCGAGTCATTAACTGTTGGATTGAGCTCAAATTTTGACATTTGGTTCATAACATGCTATTTTCTGTTTTGACCGGTTGGATCGTCGATTTTTTATCTGTAGCTTGAGAAATGTGTCATGCATTACTGCAATGATTTTGGTTTTGTGATAATAAATTTTCTTAGGAATTTTGGTATAAGAATTATGGTTGTGGGTTGTGCTTGATTGTATGGAATTGCAGGTACCTAAATGTTGGCACTCATTTATTTGGGATGAATACTATTTTGTGATATATGTATGTCTTGGTATGCATTTATAAAGTATGAGATGAATGAATTTGCATGAGTGATGTGATTCATGGATTGTGCATGATGAACTTGGATAAATCTTGGCATGCGATTTCAATGAAATGAATGGTTATATATGTGGTCATGAACTTGGTATGAACAATAATGTTACATTGATGGCATGGTATTGGTATGAGGTGAAGTTCTATATCCCCGGATTGGGAAGAATGAGATCGTATGAAATCAACATGGAATATGAATGAGGATGGGTTACAAAGGATGGCATGAGGTGTTAAATGCATGATTAATATTATTTGTTTGCTTGGAATGTGATTGGTATGTTGTCAGTACGTAAATCCACGAGTCTCTAGGTGAGACTTCCTGGTGGTGCTTTAGTTGTCAGGACGTAATTTCATGGCTCCTGTTAGTGGGAGTCCATGGTGGTGCCCCATCTATATAATTTGGTAAGGATTCAAGGTAAGGTTGCTTCCTGACATTCTAAGGAGTTAGTTAGTCTCACTTAGAGCGGATTGACTCTCGTGGTGAGAGTAGCAGGAGGCCTGAAACTCATTAAGGGTTAACCTTGTGTGTGGGGGATTGAAACATAGTAACACTTGTAACACTTAGCTTGGGGGTGAGTAGCTCGGGGGTGAGCAGGGTAATCCACCACAAGTGCAAGCATTCGCTGAATCCGACCTGATTATATGTAATCTGGATGAGTCGAGTCTGAGTCTTGAGTATTGCTTGAGAAGTCATATGATGATTGGTTGATGAATACTGTTTTGGATTGTGTAATAGCATGTGACTGCTTGATAAACTGTTTCTACTCTAGCTTACCATGTTTGCTTGTTTGGTTGTCTTATGTGTGGTTCTTCTCCTTTTGCGATGATCATCAATTTATTGATGTGAGCAGATGTGAAAACTCCCCGTGGTCAATAGGGAAATAGTGATTCCGCTGCATAGCATATCCGGGTAAGATCTCGCTGATTTGAGCTTTCTTTTAGGGCTAAGGCCCGTGTGTTGTATTGCCCCTAGGACCTTATTTCTAATATTGTATATCTTTTACTCCTTTTGGGTTATAGGCATTGTAGTGAGCCTTAGTACTTTCTTTTAAGTATCTTGGATAACTATAAGGAGTGACTTTATACTCCGCAACTTGGCTCTTTATACTATCCGGTGTAAGATTTCATTTAATTATATTATTATTTAAATGGGGTGTTAAATTAATGGTATCAGAGGAGTTCATTCTTAGGATGACCTGAGGTTGTGGGTTTGTCATGCCTCGCAGGCGTAAGTTGCCAAGTCTAGTCGAGGTTGTTAGTGAAACCAAAAGTTTTAAGAACAGAAAACGTCTTGATAAAGTGATGAGGGTGCACACTCATGACTAGATCAATGGTTGTTTTTCCATTCTTAATTCTAATGGTTTGGGGAAGGAAGAGTGACAGATGAAAGGTTTGGATGTTTGTAGATGATGGAGTGTTGCCTTGTATGTTCTAATTTGTCCTGTTACGCCTCTATGTTTTGTGTCTCATGTCTGTAGTGATGAGGAAAACTTGACCTACTAACCCTACCAAGATTGGTGGGGCATAGGAGGAAATCTCTTGTCTCAAAGGTGCGAAGATGTAGAAGATTGTATATTGATAGATGATGAAAGTTGAGTCTTGGTTTAGAGAGCTGAGAAATGATGTTGAAAGTTAAGAAGCAACGCTTTGGGCTGAGAGAGGGGTACAAGATCAAGTTCTAAGATCGTACACCACAAGTTTTAGAAGAAAAGTTGAGCTCAGAGATTAGTATATGAGAAGATATCGGTGCGTGCTCATGTGGCAAGGTTTGAGAAAGCAACTTGATTTTACACCTTGACAATGTCTAAGGTTCGAAAGGTAACAGTGTGGGAGGTTTGAGGTTGAGGGTGGAGGCCTTGAACTGTATATGGAAAGCAGACGTGAAGATGAAAGCTTATGGGAGGCAGAGCTTTGAAGATAATCCAAGTGTGATGATGTTATAGGAGAAGGGAGTATATTAGGAGTTATATACTAGATCAACTCTGAAAGGAGTAGTCGAGTCTTCTCAGCAGTAGTAGTTACCCAGGTTTGGAGGAGAAGGGATGTTCTAAGTAAAGTGGCCCAAAAAAGAGGAAAGATTGACATTGGATATGAGATGGACGATTTCAAGCATCAGAAGGAGAAACACATAGTTAAGTTTGTTCTTGTAGGGAAGGACAATTAGTAATGTCATAGCACGAGGAAAGGGGAAAGGAAAACAAAAGTTTTTGAGTAGCTATGAGAGTGTTTGCGAGGATTGGCACTAAAGTGGCCAGCACAAGTGATCTAATTTAAAAGATACATGTTACAAAGGTGGTGATTGGATTATGGGTTTTGGCTTTGCTTAGGGTCGTACACTCTTTGATGTCGCTAGTATGGTATAGGAGTCATGGTTGTCTACAAGAAGGAGCTGAGTTTGAGGAGGTGGTTTTTATTACAGTAGCGACCAAGTGAAGATTCGCTTGGGTGTGTGGTGCCTTCGTGGTGATCAAAACGTTTAAATTCAAACCCAATTTGAATTGTTTCCTTTGCAAGGTTGGGACATAGTCTCAAGGGTGAATTGGTTATTTTCTCAATCTCATTCCGCTGAGCTGAGACGACCAACAAGGTGGTGTTCTTTGATTTAAAGAGATAAGTCAGTGATTGCGTATGAAGTACGGATCAAACTAAATAGTGGGGAGGGGGGCAGAGTGTCACGTGAATCAAAGTCATATGATAAACGAAAGTGAATAATAGATGCAAAGGATTTCGGTAGCAGAAGAGTTTGTAGACGTATTCTGAAGCAGGTATTAGAATTTTAACCTTAGTGTGGTGGAGTTCACTTTTGCATTGGTGTCTGAAGGAGGACTTGTGCCAATAATTTCTAATTGGATGGTTCCTACTGAGAATTTGAAGTAAATACGGAAGTGGGGGAGATGTTGGAGAAGTAGTGACAAATACTAAATATAACGACAAGGATGATTGCGAGTTTGGTGAATCTTAAAGGAGAGGAAGTGGGAGGATAGACTGTGCAAGGGTAAACGTTGGATATGGGAGGATAGACTTTTTGGCCTATGGTTTTAAAGGGTGGAAACATGATGAAGTTAAGAAATTTCAAACAGGTTAGCAGTATCATCAAGGTTTAGCGGCGAGTTTTCCAAGTGTGAAGAGAGTCCTTAGAATGTTCGAGAGGAGCATTGACAAAGGTCGGAATGACTAGTAAGACATATGGTTTAAAAAGGGTGGATGCGATGTTGAGAAAATAGGATGTTAAGGCTATAAATAGGGGAGTCAAAAGGGTTTTGCAAGTTCCATAGAAGTTTTGGAGGAAGGTTTCTCAGCGATGATTGATTCCTTGTCACGGCAGACATGAAAGGAGCATCATTTTGAGTAAACAGATAAGTGACTTTGTGTGTTGATCAGAGTAGCACAACGAGATGACGACAAGTGATACTTATGAAGGGTAAGAGGTGCGTGAAAAGAACTATCTTACTCATGACCTAAAGTATTACTACGACAACTAGTTCTTGTTGAACAACAAAGTGTCGTTCTTATGAGTATCAATTAAAGATGTTCAGAGAATCATTTAGAGTTGGAATTATGGGGTTACTTAGAGAAAGTTGTGCAAGAGTAGTATGAGATGGTTTGAGTTATGATTTCAAGTTAGAGTGCCAACTTGGAATTGAGAAAGTGAGAGTAGATATTTAGCCATGGAATGGAATTCAAGATCCGTGATTTGACGAGTTAAGAGTAAGGGTTGATCGAGAAACATAAGTGTTTGGGTTGGAAAGAGAATGTGTGAGGAAATTTCATTAGTTTAGTCATCCGACTAGAATTAGTGAGTCTCTCAACAAGGTTGGGGAAGAAGCAATTCAGAAAAATCTTAGTTGAGAAGTATATAAGAGTTTATAGGTATAAATCAAACTAAAAATTTCAAGTCAAGGAAAGACATGGTTCTAAGGCTTTTGTGGAAGGATGGTTACAAGTTAGTAGATCAGAAATGAAGGTGATATGCCGAAATGAATTTGGTGGTTGTAAAAGAGGGAAGTGTAATTTGGAAATGGAATGACTTAGTTATGGATTTTGCTACCATTGGTTGAAGTAGTACAGAAGGCAAGATATTATGAGTGTTATTATGCGTAAAAGTGGTCAGAAGTGCTGATGGTGGAGTAGTAGGCCAGAAGTCAATAGTGATCAAGTCAGTAGAGTGATGCATAAAGGAGCGAACAAGGTGACGGGAAGTGATAACGAACATGCTTTAGTTTGAGACTTAAAGTGATATGAGACTTTGATAAAAGTCTACAAGAGGTATGGGAAAGCATATGGTGGGTGAGTCCGTATATCAGATACAAGTTAGTTAGGCAAGTATGAGGGAGCAATCCCAGTGTTAAGGTTGCAAGTTGGAAGTTAGCTCGAGCGTAGTGACTAACCTAATTTACATTGTTGGACACACAACGCATAACACAAAGGTAAAGTTTCTGGTGATTATAGGTGTTGGAGTCATCAAATCTATCATGTCTAGGTGGTGGTTGTCGGAGGGCGTGAGGAAAACACGGTTTTCTTTCTATCCAATCGGTGAATTTTCGAGGACGAAAATTTTTGTTGTTGGGGAGAATGTAAAACCCTCTTTTTATTTCTGCCCTAATTTAGAAAGGGTTGCCCCAAATTAGTTGGACCTAGGGCTGGCCCATAGGGTGTCCAAAGCCCCTAAGGCAACCTAACCCCTCTCATTCTGTCACGCTTTGCAAAGACAGTGCTCTTACCCATTTTCCCTTCTCACAGAAACTCTACTAGGGTTTGGACATTTCCCTCTTCGAGCTCACGCAACTCCATTGTTTATGCTCACGTAAGTAATTCCCCTTCCCCCCCGTGTCTTCTTTGTTTTCAGCTTTGTAGTCTTAAGTCTAACTAGGGTTTGCCTTGGTAACCCATTTTGAATGGTTCCACTGTTTTCCAACTCCCTAAATTGTTCTTGGAGCTGTTGTACTCACTACTGTGGTGTCAGAATCCTATGCTAAACCCTTTCCATGTAAGGGAAGCCAGGGTTTCACGTTATTTCTATTTATACGAATAATGTTTTGTGAAATAGGAGAAGAGATTGGGGAAAACGTTAGTTTTTGGTATATTTCTGAGTTAGGGGTTCAAATGTTCATGAAACTATGATATTTGACGTTATTTCTCGTATTCTGGATGCGTCGCACAATCGCTAGGTGAGTGCCTTTGGTCGTTGGGCGACTGTGTGTTTTTCTGATATGCGCAGTTTTAGTAAAATTGACTTTCCTGAGTCATTAACATGCTATTTTATGGTTTGACCAGTTGGATCGTCGATTATATGTTTGTAGCTTGAGAAATGTGTCACACATTACTGCAATGATTTTAGTTTTGTGATAATAAATTTTCTTAGGAATTTTGGTGTAAGAATTATGTTTGTAGGTTGTACTTGATTGTATGGAATTGCATGTACTTAAATGTTGGCACTCATTTATTTGGGATGAATACTATTTTGTAATATATGTATGTCTTGGTATGCATTTATAAAGTATGAGATGAATGAATTTGCATGAGTGATGTGATTCATGGATTGTGAATGATGAACATGGATAAATCTTGGCAAGCAATTTCAATGAAATGAGTGGTTATATATGTGGTCATGAATTCGGTATGAAAAATAATGTTACATTGATGGCATGGTATTGGTTTGAGGTGAAGTTCTATATCCCCGAATTGGGAAGAATGGGATGGTACGAAATCAACATGGAATATGAATGAGGGTGGGTTACAAAGGATGGCATGAGGTGTTAAATGCATGATCAATATTATTTGTTTGTTTGGAATGTGATGGGTATGTTGTCAGTACGTAAATCCACGAGTCTCTAGGTGAGACTTCTTGGTGGTGCTTCAGTGGTCAGGACGTAATTCCATGGCCTCTGTTAGTGGGAGTCCATGGTGGTGCCCCATCTATATAATTTGGTAAGGATTCAAGGTAAGGTTGCATCCTGACATTCTAACGAGTCAGTTAGTCTCACTTAGAGCGGATTGACTCTCGTGGTGAGAGTAGTAGGTGGCCTGAAACTCATTAAAGGCTAACCTTGTGTGTGGGGGATTGAAACATTGTAACACTTGTAACACTTAGCTCGGGGGTGAGTAGCTCGGGGTTGAGCATGGTAATCCACCACAAGTGCAAGCATCCGCTGAATCCAACCAGATTATATGTAATCTGGATGAGTCGAGTCTGAGTCTAGTGTACTGCTTGAGAAGTCATAACATGATTGGTTGATGAATACTGTTTTTGATTGTGTAATAGCATGTGACTGCTTGATAAACTGTTTATACTCTATCTTACCTTATTTGCTTTTTTGGTTGTCTTGAAAAGAAAAAGACCATATTCTACCTTATGAAGAAAGAATGAGCTAGTGGGTTATGCTCAAGAATGGTTTAGGAATAAAGTGTGTGGGTGAGTACCTCACCCACAAATTAATAAAAATGGCAAAAGGAAAAATTGTTAATGAAAAAGTGTTGAAATGAAAGAAAAAAAATTACTTTCTAAAAAAAATAGGGAGAGAGAGAGAGAGCAACAAAGCAATAAACGAAAAAGAGTTATTTGTGAAAATATGTTCCATTATTCTTCCTATATTACTATTCCAAAAATCCAAAAATCCTAAAAATTTTCCTACCTTTGCCTTGGCCCCATTATAACCTGTAAAAAGTCATCATGATCTTTGAATGCATATTTTCTAAAAGTTTGTGAATATTAGAGTCTAGTTAAGTATTATGAGTGTTTACTTGCATGAGTATTTTGAGTGAAAACACAAGCCAAAACACTTAAGAGAATTTTGGTGAGAAAATACACATTTAACTTGAGTGCTTTCTTTCATAATTGATTGTCTTGTGAATTCAAAAGATTAACTCATGTGTTAAAAATAGAATTTTTTTTGTTTGTGTATGCATGGTAACTTCATTTCTAGAATATTGATTTGTCTCAAGTAAGGTTCATTCCTTTGATCCAGTGTTGATGTGAAATAAAATACCTCAGAACATATTTTGAAAGTACTCAATTTTGCCAGGAGTGCAAAAGGATAAGTTTTGAAATTACTCAATTTTGGTAGTGAGCTAAATCTATGGATTATGCATTCTGCATAAATTCCCAAAATTTTAGCCGATTGATTTCAAATTTTAATCGACTATTTCATAGCTCAAGAAAAAATTAGTTTGTTGTTTTATTATTTTATTGTTCTACAGCTTTTGCATTCAAATTTCATAGTATATTTGATTCAATTAAAAGGGGTTTTATGCTTTCGAACTTACAGTGCATTCTTCCTCTTGGCTTAAATCACCATTTCAAACTTACAGTGCATTCTTGAATGGTTTCTTAAATGAAGTTTATGTATCACAACCTCTTGGCTTTGAAGATCACCTATATCCTAATCATGTTTTTAAATTGAAAAGGGCCTTGTATGCTTTGTAGCAAACACCTAGATAATGGAAAGAAAGGCTAAGCAATTGTCTTTTATCAAAAGGATATGCAAGGGGTGTTGTTGATAAAACACTCTTCATTAGAAAACATGAAAGTGATGTTATACATATTGAAATATATGTTGATGATATTATCTTTGGTTCAAATAATAACTATGTGTGAAGAGTTTCTTGTAGCTATGCAAGATGAATTTGAAATGTCTATGATGGGTGACACATGACAACATCATAACTCACAAAATTAGACCAATCAGGTGTTGCCATGTCATCATCTTCAACCTAGTATCTTCCCCAAAGAGCACCATAATCCTCTATGTTATCATTTGCGCCTTCACCTACAAACAACCACCAACCATCAAGGTTCAACCAACAGCTCGCCGGAAACCGCCTCTGTAGAATGAAACCTAAAACATGACCCATATCTCACCTACCAAGATGAACTAAGTTAGACAACCACAAAGCCACTACGCCACCACAAAAATGTGAGCTCGTTGGTGTTCTTCAACCAAAAAATGTGAGACCAACCAAGCTACCAACAACTAGTCACCTCTAAAAGGGAAATGCCAAAACGAGAAACAGTGCAGAACCAGAATCACGCCCACAATCATCATTCGTCCTCATTGTATAGTCAAAGGGTCAACTAAAAGTTAGTCAAAGTTTGGTCAAATGGATAAAGCAAGAGGGACTAAAGTGCAAATACTTTGTGAGCATAGGAACCCTTAAAGGGGGTTATTTTACCCTTTCTTCTTCTATTTTGATGTTATTTTAGTTCCATGAAACGCTAAGCTTCTATGGTTGACTCCACTGTAATTTCTTAACTGGATTATAAGGTTATAGTGAATAAATCTGTTTGTTCTTCTGATTTTCGTTGTCATTTATTTTTATCTTTGTCTTGTGTCTCTTAATTAAATAAAAGTAATAAATTTTACATCGTAACAAGTTAGCACAATGTTAAATCTACATAACATAACAATCATGAGTCTAAGGGTTTTTAATTTTTAATTGAGAAGTTACTTTGGTTAAATTTAGAAACTTTCATATGATTGAATGGGTTTTTGCAAATAATTGGGAAGTTACTTTAATTAAAGGTGAAAACTTTGATTAGAAGTAATCAAGAAGTTACTTTGGTTAATAAGACATGATTAGGCATAGTAATTTTAATTAAGTTACTTTGGTTAAATTTACTATGGTTAATCTATGAAGTTCTTGCTTTTTGATTGCGAAGTTACTTTGGTTAAAAGTGAGGATGCCAATTGTTCCTGCAGAGAACAAACAAGATAAGTTAGGCACAAGCGTCACCTTACCCACGTAGTCCGCCATCTCCTCAGTTGGCCTCTTCCTGGTTGATACATGTCGGCTTGGATCCAGGAGGGGTTACCTACAGAAGGGACTCCGAAGCTCAAGTGAGTCAAAGCTCTCAAAAGGTCAAATCAGGTGATTAATGGAGTAATGATTGCGTAGCTTTAATTATTGGGGTCCACGTGTATTTATAGAGTATTAATTATGTCTGGTTATGCCATCGGCCGGGCCCTGGCTTGGGCTCTAGTTTGGGCTGTAAGTGGGCCTGGTCCTAACCCAAGGCCTTAGATTTGATTATTGTGGGCTTATTGAATATAAGGGGGGTTTTGGTAGGCGTATTAAGGTACTCGGCCTAAATCGACTACTTCCCTTGATAGTTTGTGTTGGTCATATGCTGTCTTAGGCAAGTTATTCTTCTGGATGTTATCGGTTCAGACCGGCTAGGCTTAGACCGGCTTAGCCTAGGCCGGTTACCTAAATGTTTTGGCATATAGGTATGGTGATCTTTTTACTATTATTTCGTTAAGTTGGCTTGGTGTGGTACACCCCGGTTACCTGAATGTTTTGGCGTATAGGTATTGTGATTGTTTTACTATTATTTCTTTAAGTTGGCTTGGTGTGTACACCCCGGTTACCTGAATGTTTTGTCGTATAGGTATGGTGATCGTTTTACTATTATTTCGTTAAGTTGGCTTGGTGTGGTACACCAGTCCCCTAGCCTTGGCCGATATAGGTGTCGGTCAAGGGTGATATGTGTTGATATGTTAGCGAGGCCGACTAGGTGTGGTAGACCAGTTCCCCAGCCTTTAAGTGTGATGAACAGTGTTAAGGCTAAAGGCGAGAAAGGTATGATGGCAGGTGAAGGGATGTTAGGGGTCAAATCAAAGGGGTTTTTGCGCCATCATTTTTAAGACTCATGTCTTTTGGAATGATTGTGTCGATTGGTATGGGTTGTTGTTTTGGCGGGAAGGAGTTTTTGCCGTTTGGGATTCTGGCCTATAAATGTGGATTTTAAAACGAGTAAGGGTTTATTGGTTCATTTACGAGAATTTCCAGTCAAAGATCTTGTGTGCATTTTCTTGTCCGACTAGTTCCCAATTCCAGCCGACATCTTTCCAGAAAAAAAAAGAAAAGGTATGTCTAGTAGTGATAGTGTGTCATTGTCTACGTCTAGTAGTGAGAGTATAGAGTCTGGGAGGAGTACAGGTAGACAAGTTGAAGAAGAGAGCATCAGTTTCGGGGGTATGGTAGGCAGAATCCCTATGGAAACGGTGAAAGAGGTTCGAGAAGACCCTCCGGAGGAGTTGGCGGAGAGTAACTGGTCGGCCAAGGGCGGTTACGAGTGGGTGGCTGCCGACGTTCGTAATCAATCATCCTTATTTCCGTGGTCTCGCCTGTTGAACTCTTGGCTGAATTGTACACCTGTCATTGCAAAAGGTGTAAGCGAAGGTATTGTTTCTCTGGAGAGGGTGAGTGCTATCGACGTGTGTGTCACGGGCAAGAGGGGGCAACCGAGAAGTTCTTCTATATGTACATGTGCCACTTTTCTTAGCTACATGTGCGATTGCCGCTAGACGATTTCATCATGGGTGTGTTGCGCGTGTTGAACGTTGCTCCTACGCAGCTGCACCCAAATAGTTGGGCTTACATGCAAGCCTTCCGCATTTTGTGCCAGTCCCTATATCTGGAGCCTTCTCTTTACGCATTTCTATACTTCTATGATACTAGGCCCCGCCAACCGACCACTTGGTTATCTTTGATAAGTCGTCCCAACATTAGCAGATTGGACGCATTTTCCCAGTCCTTCAAGAATTTTAAGGACGGATACTTCAAAGTTGTGGTGAAGGAAGAGGGCAAGCCTTATTTCTTGAACGCTGATGGGAGTACGAGGTTTCCGTTCAGCTGGACGGGGACCCCTTCTCGGTATAAGGATATGGGTACCGACGAGTTATCGACGGGGGATAAGGAGTGGTGGAGACCTTGATGAAGTTTGTTCATAAGTTACCCACTAAAGGCCTAGTTAGAGTTTATAATTCGATGCACCTGATTATTGATATTGAAGGTATCTGTTTGTTACTTAAACTGTGTTAATGATTCTAAGTTGTTTTAAACGGGGTTTAATAGGTTATTGTAGGGCACATGGCGCAATCGGGGAAGAAGAATTTGGCGCTCTTCCAGTCGTTGAGGAAGGAAATGGCTGCTAAAGCCAAGGCAGCTGGGAAGACTGATGTTCCCAACCTGCAGGAGTCGGTGGTCGAGGTACACGTGCATGGCGGAACGAAGAGGAAGGCCGAGTTGCCGCCTCAAGCCGGCAAGGGAAGGATGTGAAGAAGGTGAGGGCGGCCCTACTCGGGGCGGGGTCGGCTAGTGGGGTGAAGGGACCGGAGTCCGGCTTGATCGAGTTGCCAGAGATATTTGTCAGGAAAGATATTGCGATCAACCTCCCAGATACCATTATACACTCTATTGACGATATGGAGGCAGACCACATTGTGAGGATGATGGTGGAGTTTGGAAGCAAAGCATTAATATTAAGTCGTCGTGTTGGGTCGCTCTATCGACGGGAAGTGAAGGAGGGAGGTAGGGAGAAAGTGGAAGAGTTACAAGGAAAGGTTGACAAGTTCGAGGAGGAGAGAGCTGCGTGGAAGAAGGAAAGGGAGGGTTGGGA
This sequence comes from Vigna unguiculata, assembly GCF_037176805.1. Lineage (NCBI taxonomy): Eukaryota > Viridiplantae > Streptophyta > Magnoliopsida > Fabales > Fabaceae > Vigna > Vigna unguiculata. Next base: position 8,475,666 of record NC_140792.1, on the reverse strand, counting down.
GGAGGAGAGAAAAAGGTTGGTAACTTGGAAGGTTCGCTGTTTGGACTCAGAGGGAAAATTGAAAAAGAAAATAGAAGAGTTGGAGGAAGACTATGATGAGTTAAAAGAGAAGTATGATGGTGTTATAGGTGAGCTTGATGACTTGAAGAATTGCATCATACAAGAGCACATCAACGACTTTGAGAAGGGATTACGTCAAGCAACCTTTTTCCACCAGGAGGTTGACATTGCGGACTCAAAGTTTAATGTGAACAAGGACGTTGTTGATGGGAAGCTCGTCAAGGAAGATGAGAGCAGTCCGGATGAGGAGGCGGAGAAGGAGGCGGCTGAAGAGGAGAAGGAGGCGGGTGATGCTGAGGAGGTGGCTCCTGATGCAACATAATAGGACTTTGATTTTTATTGATTTGAAAATATTATTGAGCCTATGTCTGTAACAGTTGGTACATTATATTACGTTGGTACACTTCCTTGCGTTTATGCTTAATGCGATTAATGTTTTGTATGTTATTGTGTATGTCGGGTTTTGATGATTTGTGGTGTATGTATGGCGTGATCGATTGTATGTTAGGGGTGTTCGACCCAGGTCGCTTACTTGTGGTAAGGGTGGGGAACTTAAACGAATTAACCACGAGTTAGGGGTGTTCGACCCAGGCCGCTTACTTGTGGTAAGGGTGGGGAACTTAAACGAATTAACCACGAGTTAAGGGTGTTCAACCCGGATCGCTTACTTGTGGTAAGGGTGGGGAACTTAAACGAATTAACCACGAGTTAAGGGTGTTCGACCCAAGCTTCTTACTTGTGGTAAGGGTGGGAAACTTAAACGAATTAACCACGAGTTAAGGGTGTTCGACCTAGGCCGCTTACTTGTGGTAAGGGTGGGGAACTTAAACGAATTAACCACGAGTTAAGGGTGTTCGGCCCAGGCCGCTTACTTGTGGTAAGGGTGGGGAACTTAAACAAATTCGAAAGTTAAATAAAGAGTAGTCGTACAGTTGAGAACCCTTTGCTTTATTTATTGAATCTGGGGTGCCTCGTTAAAACCTCCCTGGCCAAAACCCTCCTTAGGGAGAAAAGACCAGGTGAGGAAAAAGAGTACACCCAGGGTTACAAGTATTCGGTTCGATGCAGTATACATTTAACTGAAGTAGAATTTGAGGTGGGATACATTCCAAGTGTTGGGTATCTCTTCCCCAGATAAATGTTCAAGGCGATAAGCTCCTCCTCCTGCGTCTTCACGTATGCGGTATGGGCCGTCCCAGTTGGCGGAGAATTTGCCATCCTTCTTTCTTGCACTGCTGGCCATTCTCCATACTAAGTCCCTGATTACGAATGATCGTGGACATAGGTTTGCGTTATACTTTCTGGCAGCTCTTTGTTTGGCGGATAAGTTGCGTATCTGGGCTTTTTCTCTGAGTTTGGGTAGGAGGTCGAGATGAGTGGCCATGTTTTGGTGGTTGTGGGTTGGGTCGTACAGTTCTCGGCACAGAGATGGTTCGTTAATGGGGATTTGTTTGTTGATGATTGAGGGGTGCACCTGTAAGCCCATAGCACTTCTACTAGCTCTTCGGGCCATCGGTCTTTGGCGCTATCTAATCTCTTGCGCAATTCTACTAGGATAACTTTGTTGGCCGCCTCTGCTTGTCCATTTGTTTGTGGGTGCTCTACAAAACTTGTGATGTGTTTGATTCCTACACCAGTGTAGAACTTGGCTAGCTCCTTATTATGAATTGTCGGCCATTATCGGTGATGATAGTATGTGGAACAAAATATCTACATATACTATCTTTCCAAACGAACTGTTGGACTTGCTGGGCTGTGATCGTGGTCAACAGCTTAGCCTCTATCCATTTGGTGAAATAATCGACGACTACAATCACGAATTTCACTTGTCCCTTGCTGGGGGAGAAGGGGCCGAAGATATTCATTCCCCATTTAGCGAAGGGCCATGGGGATAGTATGGAATGAAGTTGTTCTTATTTTTGGTGGATGAGGTTGCCATGTTTTTGGCATGGTTTGCACTTTCTGACGTAGTCCTGGCAGTCTGCTTCTATAATCGGCCAGAAGTAGCTGGCTCTAAGGATTCTAGTAGCCATAGTGCGTGCGCCGGAATGGTATCCACAAATGCCTTCATGTAACTCCTTAATGATATACCGCGCTTGTTCTGTAGTGACACATTTAAGAAGCGGTTGGCCGTATCCGCGTTTGTAAAGGTCATCGCCTATCATAGTATACTTGGCGGCCTTAGCCAGCCAAATTTTGTCCGTATCTTGTGGGGGGTTGCCAGTTTTTAGATATTGGATATAGGGGGTGGTCTAGTTGTGGCTTTAGGGAGGGGTAGTGTTGTCGGCTGGGGAGTGGGTTAGGTTTTGGCAGGTATTTGTGATGGAGAGTGTAGATAATGTTTGTTGTAATAGGGATCGGTGGGCGCCAATTGTTCCTGCTAAGAACAAACAAGATAAGTTAGGCACAAGCGTCACCTTACCCACGTAGTCTGTTATCTCCTCAGTTGGCCTCTTCCCGGTTGCTACATGTCGGCTTGGACCCAGGAGGGGTTACCTGCAGAAGGGACTCCGAAGCTCAAGTGAGTCAAAGCTCTCAAAAAGTCAAATAAGGTGATTAATGGAGTAATGAATGCGTACCTTTAATTACTGGGGTCCACGTGTATTTATAGAGTAATAATTATGTCTGGTTATGCCATGGGCTTGGGCTCCAGTTTGGGCTGTAAGTGGGCCTGGTCCTAACCCAGGCCCTTAGATTTGATTACTGTGGGCTTATTGAACATAAGGGGGGTTTTGGTAGGCGTATTAAGGTACTTAGCCTAAACTGACTACTTCCCTTGATAGTTTGTGTTGGTCATATGTTGTTTTAAGTAAGTTATTCTTCTGGATGTTATCGGTTCAGGCCTGTTAGGCTTAGACCGGCTTAGCCTAGGCCGGTTACCTAAATGTTTTGGCGTATAGGTATGGTGATCGTTTTACTATTATTTCGTTAAGTTGGCTTGGTGTGGTACACCAACAAATTAATTCAGAAGTTAAATTGATTATTTGAAATCTTAGACAAGAAATCAGTAACAATAATCTTTAGGAAACCAATAATAAAGCCTATTTTGAAAAAAATGAGTGAAATCAATCTATTTTATTTATCATTGTTATCTAATCTCTTATTAATCTTGTTTATCTTTATCTTCTATTATTTTAATTTTATTTGACTAACCCTTTTGAATAGATTTTATAAGGACTAATTTGTTAGGAATCAATTTCTTGTTCGTTGGGAGACAACTTAGGTTTGACTTTACCCTTTCTATTTTCTTGGCTATTATCTTAACAATACTGAAGTTGTTATAGTTTAGTAGTATTATTTTTTATTCCGTCAACAATAATGTTATCACCTTTGAAATCCAATAGCGGAGAATATTAGATCAAGGGAACTTAGTAGCAAGTCTCATTTTCCTACATTCTCTTCTCTCGATCTTGTCAAGTTCTCTCCCTTCCTTCTAAAATCATTTCTTCCTTTAAAATCTCTACGCTTGGAGATTCACGTTTTAGAGAGCTTTAGACAACCACCCACTAGGGTTTTGCATTTCCCCACCTCTAGTTCATGTTTTCTTCCTTTCACTTCACTTCAATGATGTATTTTGTGTTGCTATTCTGATGTAACTTCATTTCTATGGTTTGCTAAACTTTGCAATTTATTTCCTTAGGAGAATGCAATGAAGCTTTGAATTTCATATTAAGTAATGTATTTTGTTCTTGTTGCTCTTAGTATTTTAATCCATGTGCTTAATGAATGAACTCGAATTTGGGCATCCTTAATATTCAGTTTTTGTTTCTACATATCAAATAGTCTTCTGTTATTGCTTAGTAGGTGTGGGTTGTTTCACATTTACTTAATTTATGGGTGTGATTAAATGATGTATGCATTTATTAATCGTATGATGGAAATCATTCTAATCTTCACTTAGGTGGTTAAATTTGAGTAGAATGAGAAAAACAAGGCATTTATTCCGTAACCTAGGATAAATGGGTTGCATTCGAATTACGAAATCAGTTTCATTAATCTCTGTTTTAATTACATTTTTCTTAATATGCCAACCCCCTGGTATGTGTTGGAACCTTTGATTGAAAATGATGGTCACTAAGAGACGACCTTTGAAGAACTCTATTTTATTTGGATAGGTACAACCTCGATCACTTGTAGAGTCACAACATGAATGTGAGAGCTTGTTGGTTCTTAAATCTTTTTTTAAGGAAGGCTTTGTATGAGAGGAAGTTGTGTGATCCTGCAAAAGTGTTGTGTCCTTGTGAGTAGTTGATTTGAGAGGTAAAGGAAGCTAACAATGGTTGCATGACATTCTAAAAAGTTTTAATCAGTGATATATGATAAATATGTTTTGAATGGAATGTTGATTTGTTATATGGCATGAACTATGTGTGTTGAAATGTTGAATATGGTAGTGGTTCAAGTGATAGCTTGTGTGTTAATATGCTATAAGCTTCATGATGTTTGAATGTAATGTTGAGATGTTGGTATATGAGTATGTGTGTGAATGAGATGAGCCTGCAACATAGTGGTTATAGTGTTGAGCACTTTGGCCTTGGGCGCATTGGTGAACTATAGGTGGTTTCACCAAAAACCTTATGAGGTGGGGTTTTGAGGAGAATACTAGAGGTAAAAAGAATAGGTGAGTCCAAAATTGTTAGCAAAGAAGTGTGGCATTATGATTTTATTGGTTAGGAGGACCTTATGAGTAAAGCCAAACCAGACACCTTGTGTTAAACGAGTGGAAGTGTAACGAGGCACTAGATGAGGTACCCATCAAACGACCTTGGTCTATTTTATGACTTAGGCTATTAGGAAACTTAGATAGTAGATAACCTCGAGCTATTAGATGACTCGGGCTATTAGACAACTCTATGTAGTAGATGACCTTTGGCTACTACATGTAGGTGTGGCAATGTGTGCCAACCTGACCCATTTAGGCTCGCCCTGCATTTGGTCCGTAAAATGCAGGTCGGGCTAGCCCACTCATTTTAGAAATGTGGGCTAAATCTTTTAGTCCACCTCACATAGATCCTAGCCCATAAGCTCGCAGGCTGACCCACTTTGATCTTCATAAGTTTATTGCTTATGTTGAAGTAGGCAATTGTGATCTTCATCATTAAAATAGCAATGATATCGTGATAGTAGGTTGCTCCTCCAAGCTATATGAATCAAGCAATGTGGATGAACCTAATGGGTGAAGTGGTATGCGGAAGGTATGGATGGGTGGGGTACTAGCTCGGTTGTAGTGAGCTTTAGGTGTTGAGATGGTGGTGTTTGGTGTCTCAAGATAGCTTGGGCCAACTCTCAGGGAAGATTGGCTAGAGGAAACCTAGAAGGGGTGCTCTAGCCTTTTAGTGACCTAAGTGAGTAGTATGACACAAAATTGGCAACATAACTTTACTCAAATCAAAGGTACTTTTTATATATAGGAGACACCTCCATTTATAGCCTAAGAAACCCTCGAGGTGTCTCACAAAAAAGAGAAGCAAAACCCTAATTCTACAAACTTGGAGAGCAAGGCAAAATCTTCTCCTTTAAGAATAGGCCCCATGGCCACTAATCCTCTCCACTAGGAGCATGGCACAGCCATTAATCTTCTCCAATAGGAGAAGGGCACACGACAAAAGTGTGTGTCTCACAAAAGAGAACAACTTGGAGATGGCCTTTTCTAGAAGGTTTGTGTCCCTCATGTATGCATAAGATGGCCTTTTCTAGAAGGTTTGTGTTCCAAGCTAGGGTAAAAACCCTAGCTCCATGTCCTTAGAGCTCAACTCTTCTACGCCCAAAAGCTAACACTATAACCCTAGGCCCAAATACAAGGCCTAAAAGAAACTATATACTACTTGGCCCATTATACAACGCCTAAAAGAAAACCCTATACTATTGGGCCCATAATACAAGGCCCAAAATAGACTTACTCTATTAAGAAATCACTAATGGCCTAAGCTGGTAAGAGCTTAAGCCCACCTTCCACAGATGACTCCAACTCTTCTTGAATATTCTTGGCCATGACTAGGAGATACGCCATCATCCCTCCTCTTGAAAAGGATTTGACCTCAAATTAATAGGCTTTTTTCTTTCATCATCCTCCTTGATTTTAGTTAGGAATGATTGAAGCTTCTACATGTTATGATGAAAAAAATTGATGGAAATGGAAGTGATGTGGTTGAAGGATTATAAGTTTTTGGAAAGTGAATTGGGAAGTGTTTCTTAAGAGAGGTTCTTCAAAATCTCAAGGAAAAGGTCTAAGAAGGGAGTCTAGAAGAAAGACTATCGTAGTGAACTTAGAAACAAGACAAATTCAAATTTGACAGAGTTTCTCCATATAAATTCCAAGTTTATTTACAAGGTTGGGATTAGAAGTTCACCAAAGACTCAACTAAAAGAGAGGGAGAAAATTTGAAATTCAAAGAAGATTGCCTCCAAACTAGACATGTTTCAAGTGTGACTGGCCAACTTGGTAGATCATGCTTTCCACATTGCCACATGTTCAAAATGCAAGTTAAAGCTCTCCAAGCAAGTGTTTTAGGGTTCCATGGACCCAAGGTAGCCCAAGTAAAACCCTAAGCTACTAGCTATGGTCTGGTCATCCAAGAACTTATGTTAGAAAGCCAAATTGTACACTTTCTAAAATGTTGCCTGATTTAATCGATTATGCAACATAATTGACTAAATTAAGGTTGTCACATTAAAATGGCCAAAATACACAATCCAAAAGAAATGTAAGCTTGACCAAAATACAAGGCTAAATAAATGAGTTATTTATATTTTTATAAAGCAAAGAAAATAACATTGGCCATTGCCAATGGCCCCATGTTGAAGCTCCTTGGATGGGTTTCCATCAATTAGGTTTAGTCTCCTGCCTCCCAAATAAAAAACATCTCTACAATAAACATAACACAAGATGATTATTAGGAGAATAATCATCGAAATCATGTAGCTCCCAAGGATCATAGACCTTTGATCAAATGAATGATAAAGGTATTCAATTTTTGAGAATTTTCTTTTAAGCTCTTGTTTGGCTTATGTTGAATCCATGTGCTTTTGGAATGACTTCCCTTTTCAGCATAAGATTTTATTTGGTCTTGTCTTTCTCTTCTATTAGAGGAAGATGGAAAGATGACCTTTTTTAACTCTCCACACAAGCCTTTGGCCTTTAGCATGAGTACTCTTTTGTTAGGGCACTATTTGGAATTAATTGTGTTTCTTTGACACTTTGAACATTTAATATCACTTATGTACGTGGAAGTGTCTTTATTTTTAGTTTTATCTATTTCTTCTCTCATTTGTACTTGATCCTCTACCACTTGAGATGGTGTTAGAGGGTGAAGCACAAACCTTTTATCCTTTTGGGTGAATGTTATCTCATTGGTATGACCATTGTGCGTGATTTCCTTTCCAAAATGCCAAGGCCTTCCCAACAAGAGGTGACAAGTTTCCATAGGTTCTATGTCACACAACACACTGTCCTCATAATTCCCTATGGAAAACTTAACCTTCACTTGTTGATTATCTATCATGTCCCCATCATTGAAGTTTGTAAGGTTGTGGATGGGGCAAGATAGTTAATACTAACTTTTCAACCAACCTACTGCTAGAACAATTGCAACACATGCCATTATCAACAATGAGAGAACATGTATTTTCTAAAACCTTTACATCATGTGTGAAACATGTTCTCTCTTTGGGTTTAGGGTTGGGGACTAGGTTGATTGTGGAGAGTTCTTCTTATCATAAGAATATCCCCATTACAAGGATAATCATCCTCACCTTTGTTCTTACTTTCATCATCACTCTCACTAGAGCTCTCTTCATTTTGTCTGCTATAAGTGTCAACACCCTTAAGAATCATTGTCCTTTTGGTAGGGCATTGTAATGAAACATGACCTATGTAACACCCCAATTTTGGGATGTCACGAATAGTTAGAAAACGAACGCATTTGACGAAAAAGGATTTAACATTGAAAATGTACTAATAAAAACTTTTAATTTCATTTAAATTACATAATTTCAAACGTCACTTTGTCAAAAACTTCCAATATCAATTACGAACAAAATAAAATTACATATATTTTAATATCTGCTTTAAAACAACCAAATAAATTATAAAATCTCTCGAGTTCACCCCAGCCTCTCATCGATCTACTCCAAGCCAAGATTATCTGCAATATCATCTGCTCTCGTATAACACACACGTTATACGATCATCGCACATACAACAAACAAACAAACAAATAGGGGTACGCTAACCACAAACAATGATATTCATAAAAGAAATTCATATCTCATAAAACTTGTCCAATAATACTCAACATCGCATTCAATTAACACGGAAACTTTATGATCACAATCCATCATTGGTTTGAACACACAAACCCCAAATCCAAACAATCATACGAAACCAAATAGCATCACATTCATCTAAAATCTTCATTCAATTCCACCAAGAGCTTTCAAGCAAGGCAAAACACTCTCAACATGCAACACATGAGAACTTCATATTGCCACAAAGTACTTACCATCACATCATGCATAGGAAATAAACCATAACATAAACCCATCAACTTATCAAATAATACATTCATACAATGAACCCAACGAGTAACATTCATTCAAACACAGTATAACATCACACTCAAATAATTATCCTTAAACCACCACTTAAACTACATAAAATAATTAGTAAAACCAAATGAAAAACACCAACTAAAAATATGAGAATTTAAAGAGAACCAAAAGTTTATGAAAGAATACACAAGTTAATATGTAAACCCCATGCACCACTAAAACATACACTACACTCATATTTACGTGAAAAAGAAAAGCATAAGGAAGAAAGAGAAATTATATTTACATGTGAAATCCATGCACCAACCACACCTTTTAAAAAACATGAGACATCTTTTTCCGAAAAACACTACACCATATACATACTTAAAGAACCCAAACATATATGTGTGGCCCACCTATTCAAATGTAGTTTCCATGCATTACGTGAAATAGCCAAAAGAAAAGCAAATTCATATGTAGTGGTTATAAAGAAAGAAAGAGAAAGTATTAAGGAACCATGCACCCCACCCCTGCAACGTGAAAAAACAACATTCAAAGCTTAAATGAAGAAAATGAGAACCTTTATGGTCATACAAAGAAATACACCCTCCAACGTGTGAAAATCCATGGAGAAGTATTGCACCTTAAAGCCATAAGTGAACCAAAAGAAAGGGAACCCCCAAGGTGTGTTAAGGAAACCAATTTTGAAACTAAAGAAAAATATCCACACATGCTTTTCAAAGTTTCAACATCTATCAACACAAACTTGAAAAGAGAAAAGAAAGACAAAGTAATGTTTTCCCTACACATACATGCTATATAAAAACTACTAAAAATCATTAAAAGTACACAAGAACCAAACTTAGGGATAATTTAAAAAGAAACCAACTCCAACAATTATCACTGTGAGGCGGAAATAATGAACCCCAAAAGAATCCACAAACTCACACAATGAACACACATGGACAAGGAAAACTCAAAAGTTCCACTTCCCCTACACTACTCATGCATGACACCTCAAAAGAAAGCATTACACGACCATAAAATCAGACCTGGAAAATGCCACCTGCATCAACTCAAAACAGCTTTGTGATTCATGCCACCCATGGTAGAACAACCACCACACACTAGACTTCGGGATGCAAGGAAACTTTACGCAAGTTTTGTGCCCCATTCAAGAGATATAACCAACCTATTTGCATGCATAAACAAGATTCAAGGAACCCAACCACCATCACGAAACCAACACGATACTAGAACCCATCTTTTCATGATATGAAAATAGCCTAAAAGTGAAGAAAACATTCTACCCAATATGTATGGGTTCACAAGAAAAACAATAACCAAACAAGGCAAAACCATCAAGTTTTCATGCAGAAAAACAAGCCGAAAATTTAAAAGATAAGGTTGGCTTCCCCTACCTATTGGGTTTCTCTGGAATATTTCTCTCCTCTACCACAGCTGCTGAAATCTAATTTGCACCCTTGTTCTTGTTTCTTTCCCTCTCCCTTTTTCTAAAACCCTAATCCTTTACCCTATAAACCCCCACTCACTCAAAATCTTTTTGTTACCATTCTCAAAATTTAAATTTAAATTTCCTTTACTGTTATAGGACAATTCAAAAAGATAAAAAAAATAACAATCTGCGTAAAATATCAACAACCAGATATATATACCTAGGGATGTCAAAAAAATCCGTACCCGCGGGTATCCGTAGATAAAACCCACAACGAGTAGGAAACAGATATTAAAAATGGATACCCGCTACCCGCGGGTACGGGTATTTTTGATACCCGCATGTTAACGGGGCGGGTACGGGTATCATAGTATCCGTACCCGTGGGTATCCGTACCCGCTAATCTTTAATTCAAAAAAATATCCTCATATATATATATATATATATATATATATATATATATATATATATATATTAGTAAAAAACATTTTGATTCTTCATTCAATAATGGTGGTCGGATTCTTATCCCACATCGGAGTAGATTACTTCTAGATACTATGGAGACATTGATGTGTCTCCAAGACTGGTTATAGACCAATATGAAAGATAATGAAATTAACACTTTTACTTATATACTTTAATTAAGTGATTATTAGAAATTTTTAATGAACTTCTTATGTTTTCATGCTCTTCTAGATTAAAATTGGACAATATGAAACTTTATACAATGTTGCAAGATGTGGACATTGATGAAGTTAGTAATTCTTTAATATGTCATTCAAAAATAAACTACAATATAAATTGTTAGTGATTTCTTTTTTTTTTTGTTTTTCAAAAATCAATAGGAGAAAGTGACTTTGTTAATCCAAGCACTAATTATGGTTAAATATTTATTTTTTTAAATATTTTTTAAATACCCGTGGATACCCGCGAATATAAAAAAAATAGACGGATATCCGACGAATATGGATACGAGCGAATATTTACTACCCGTACCCTACCCGCCTCGTTGACCGTCGCTATATATACCTATATATACTATACGCATGCTATAAAAAAATTTAAGAACTCCACGCACCCTTGCATAACAGAAACATACGCACTGAACAAGTGCATTCAACCTCGAGTGGAGCAGCACACTTTCAGCCAAAGAGGTTCGAATACAGTAACATACGCACTGAACAAGTGCATTCAACCACCAAGCTGTATGCTTTCACGCATTCCTTACGCACCAAAAAAATATAAAGGCATAACTTCACATGCTTTAATTGAATAACAAAATTAAAAAATTAACACCAGTTATATTCGGGTCGCCGGATTCGAACCCATGTATCTAAACACACATAAATTCACTCTGCAACCGCCAGGCTAATTACTCCCTCATGTCCTAATTTGCACTACTTAACTATATACACATATTCGCAAAAAATTTAAAATAAATACAACAATAACTTAAATCACTCAAATAATAGTTATTTCATATTTCATATTTCATTCTAAAACGGTTCCAAATTTTAAGAAAATGAAACACACTATCGCAACCAAAACCGCCACGGGACAATAAACAAAATAAGAAACGAGTTTGAAAAGATGTTTTGAAGTCGCCACCATAGTCTATTTTGGAAAACTATAGAAAACCATAAAGATAAAGCAAGTCTGCAAAAAAACAAATTTTTGGATCTATGAGTCGGTTACGCGTAGGGAAGATGTTAGCACCTTATCGCGCTCGCTCGAAATGGTACCTTTAACTAAACATGTGAAGTTCATGTGGTTTTCAAAATGTTAATTTTCTCATAAAAAAATAATAAGACAATAATACTAAAAAGAAACAAAAATATTTTTTTTAGTTTTTTAAGCCCGACAAGGATTGACCTTGGCCCTACGTATTCTTATTCAAAATGAGAAACCAGGGTTATGTAGTTCTTTATAAGAAATTTGGAAAAACTATTTAGAAAATGATTTGATTTTTTGGAGGTGAACTTGAGAAAGGCTGGCCTTGGTCCTATGTATCTCACATTGGAGAATCAAGGATGACACAGTTCTTAAGAAAGACTTTTTGGTTGAAAATGATGATATTTTTATATTTTTTTTTAGAAATTTGGAATTATTTGAAAATCAGTGTCACACGACGCGAGTGGCCGAACAAACACTAGAAGGGAAAGGAAAGAAAAGTATTTTTGGTGTTTCAAATTTTAATATTTTTGTTATTTTTGCAAAGAAAGTATGTGAAAAACGATGATGTATAATTCAAAAGAGGGGTAAAAAATGAACTATAAAGTTTAAAGGTGTGTGAGTAATGTGGGGGGTGTAGTGAGAAATTAATATGAGGTGTGTGAAGTGAAACATAGGCGCAAGAAATAAAATGATGTGGAGTGTGGGGCTAAAAAACATTGGAAGTGCACGAAGTACAGTGGCGGACCTATGTGGTGACCGGGGGAGCCGTGGCTCCCCCAATTTTTTTTTTTTTGAATTTTTTTTATATATATTTATATATTTTTTAAATTATATTTATATATTATTTATATTAAGTTTATATTATGAAATTATAATAAAAGATAAAATAAAAAAATTTAATGGAGACATTGATTTATAAAAGATATTAAATTTGTTTTTTCTCGCTATAAGATTTTTCCACCATGTAAATTATGATAAAAGTGTGTGAAGAGAAATAAATACAAAGAGATAGATTGAGAAATAGAGGTTGGAAAACACATAAATTGAGATTGAAGTATACATTATTGCATGATCTCTCAGATCAAGGTTAGTATTTTATTATGATTTATGTATGCTAAATTTATGATTCTTTTTAGAATGTTTATCCCAAATTAATAAAACCCTAATTATGATTTTTGGGATTCTTTTATGAAATTTGTATGAACCCTAATTATAATTTTCCCCATATTATTATAATCCTTAATTGTGAAATTCAGGGATTTTGTATTTTTTTGCTGCTTATGGTAATTTTTTTTAAAAGTTTTGAACTCATACGGTGTTGTTTATTTAATTAAAATGGTATGAGCTTTATTATGTTTTGCATTGTGATTTGTGAATATAAATTTTATTTTTTTCAGATAGGCGAGAGATGATAAATTTATATTAGAAAGATTATGATAAAAAATAAAAAAAAATGATTCTTTTTTTAAAGAGGTAGGTTTGTGATAAAGATAAAAAAAATGCATTTACGTTAACTAAACTTGAGAAATTTCATGAGAACCAAGAATTCAAGAAAATAAAAAATAAATATCTAAAATTCTTAGAGTTATAATATACTAAATTTAAAAATTCATTACAACACGAGAAAAACAGCCTCAAATTTGACAATACCACAAAATCAAATTGATAAGGTACAAAGGGCTTATCTAAAATGGTGTTCATGGTTTGGTATCATGAAATAATAGCATGATATAATAGTGAATGATAGTAATATTTTTTTTGAATTCTACTAGTATGTGTGCTTATTTTAAGCAGAGGAAATGAAGAGAAAAGATGAAGAGCTTTTTTTCTTAAAAAAAATTATATATAACAAATCTATTTGGCTCCCCTACATTTTTTGTCCAAGTTCCGCCACTGACGAAGTAGTTACTAAAGCAAATAAGGGTCTAAGAAATAAGTTAAAGGTGTCGGAAGTAAAGAAAAAGCAAGCCCAAAAACAACAGTAAAATATGCAGTGGGAGTGGGGTCAATAAAATAGGGTGCTACATAGAGTAGGGTGTGCTCAAGCCTAGAGAAAACAAACAGAAGGGTACAAGAAAAATTTTGGGGGTGCAAGAAAAATTAATGGGGTGCAAGGTGCAGAAAGGTTGGTCAGCCCATCATCTTGACAAAAATAGAAAACCCTTGCTTTTGATTTTCATTTCTCTCAAACGAAAACCATCCCAATAGAAATATCTTTGCTACCGCTCCATTCCATTTGACAAGAAGCCATCGTCGGTGACTCTAGTCACCGCCGACGTGGGTGTCGATGACAACCCATCTTCTATCTTCTCAGCTCTCATTTTCAACGTACACAGCCACAACCTCCGCCTTGGGTCACGACACACTCATATCTTGCCCACCAGGGACCGTAGATGACGACTTCATTTCACTTTACATGAAACACTCCTACACTAGTGTATTCTCTTTCGTGCGAAATTTGGACCGAGACTTGGTAGCCACATTGTTGGTGCCGCTTGAAGCCGGCAACGCTGCTCCTTTTTCTTCTTCTGTGTGAGGCACCCTTAGGGCCAACACCACGACAAGTCTCATATTCTCCCTCCATTTGAGCCTACCACAACGACTTCATCACCTTTTGTTTGAAGCTTCTAGGCCAAGACAAATTGGGAACAAATTGAACGCACACATCTTATCTCGGCGTGAGAATCGACACCACGTTAGCCAACTCCCAGATCATGGCCGTAAATCTAAGGAAGTTGGGTGAGAGGTAGTTAAAGCTCCAACTATAAGAGTGGGAGACAAGCTCTGAGATAAGGGACAGAAAAAATAGAAGAAATTAGAGAGAACTGTTTTAGAACAAGGGCAAGAGAAGAATGAGTATTCTCTAACACATCGATTGTAACTCGGAAGTCAAACAAGAACAGATTCCAAGGCCCTAAAAGTATAAAAATAAATGGTTCAAGGTCCACACTCAGGGACGGATCGTGATTTCAACCATACCAAGATGGACGACACTCTAGAGCCCACTACAAAAGAACTATTACAACAAATACTTCAGTCACTTCAGGAAAATGAACTCATTTGCCAAAGGGTGGAAGACGCCTACAATCGAGCAAATGAGGCCTAGGAAGCGCATGTTGGAGTTCGACGGGAGTCTGAAACCCTTCGTGAGTAAGACGCCCTCTAGATCACTAACGGAGACCTTTTGCATCGCATACAAATTCGAGACAATAGGGAATATGGTTGTCACCCAGAAATCGTGGTCTTGGAATAGGGAAACCCTTTCGGCCCAGCGATCATTGCAGAGGCAGTACCCCAACAGTTCATCATACCAAAATTGCCTCCATTCACGATAAATCCCGACCCAGAAAACCACTTGAAGTCGTTCAATGCTCCGATGTTAATTTCGGGCGGAAGTGATGCAGTGAGGGGTAAGGTGTTTGTGGGAACCTTGGTGGGGACGACTCTAAAGTGGTTCAGTAGTCTTCATATATCCATTGTAATGTCTTTCCTTGTTTTCTCCTGAATCTTTGTTGAAAGGTTCGCCACGATCTAATCCAAGGTACCTAAGATGGCCTAACTCTTCGATATCAAGCAAGGGGTGGAAGAACCCCTTCGGGAATACCTTAATTGGTTATGTAATGCCAACACCAACATCAAAAACCCCAACGAGGAGATCTTAGTGGATACGTTCGTAAAGGGCCTTTGGGCGAACTCATTCATCGAGTCCCCTGTAAGGAACCCGGCCATGAAATTGGCTAAAGTCCTTATTAGGGCGTCCACACATATAGAAGCCAAGGAAGTGATAAGGCATAAGCGGAGCCAGGACAAATGGATAGGGGCAAATAATAGAATCCGAGACTCCCGAAAACGTTGCGACGATGGCCTGGTCAAGCAGATGGATTGAAGGTTTGCCCCCTACGTCACCCAAGCCTCCATCGATAAAAGAGAGAGGAGACGAGAAAAGCCAAGGGAACAAGCAACTCCTTAAAGAATAGGCAAAACCAAGGTTTGAATATTCGATGACAAAGAGATCGTCAAAGACCTTTGTTTCCCAGAACCTACAATAGCACTTACAAACATGATATAAAGCAATGTTTCACTCTTCCCAACCAACTAGAAAGAATCGGTGAGAACGGGTATTCAAGCAAGCAAATCATGGAAGTAGAAGGAAGGAAACCACTCAAGACCAATACCCTTTATGAGTCACCCGTATTCGACGATCTAAACACAATCACGGGAGGATTTGTAGGAGGTGGTGTGACCTCCTCCAATCGAAAAAGGTATTGCAATAGATTCATGAAAGTAGGAATAGAGTGGCAGAACATGCCAATAGTGGATATTATTTTGAAAGATGCAGATCGTGTGATATAATACCAAATGATGATGACCCATTGGTGATATTTGTCATCGCAATGGGTAGGAGAGTACATTGTGTCCTAGTTAACCAAGGGAGTCCGGCCGATGTGATGTTCTAGGATGCCTTTGTCGTTTTGAGGGTTCCCCAAGATCAATTGCACTCCTTCAATGGTGTATTGGTCAATTTCTCTGAAGATCCGGTCGAAGTTAGAGGATACGCCGACCTACAGACTACCTTTTCAGACGAAAGCGCGACAAAGACCATAATAGTACGGTACATCGTGGTTAAAGCCCCCTCGTCGTACAATCTCCTTCTAGGCCAACCTTCCTTAAATTTTCTTGAAGCTATAGTATCTATTACTCATCTCAAGGTAAAATTTCTGACTAATGAAGGGGAGGGTGTAACACTGAGGGTTGACCAAGCCATAGCGAGAAAATGTTACAAGTATAGCTTGAAGATGCACAGGTACACCTATGTCATATCCTTAGTCATTTGAAGAAGCGAGGAACTCACGGACCTTGACCTGAAAATATGGTACAAAGATCAAAGGCCACAACCGGTGGCGGCATAAAAGAGGTTGACATCGAGGGAGGAAAGAAGGCCAAGATTGATGATGATCTTGACCCACAAGCCGAGCGTGAATTGATCGAGGTGTTGAAGGAAATTCGTTACTTGTTCGCGTGGAGCCCGACCGACATGATAGACATTGACCCTAACTTTATAGGCCACAAGTTGAAGGAAAAGGAAAATGTCACCCGAAAATCTAGAGATTGTATAAGAGGAAACACGGAAATTGTTTGCAGCAAACCACATCCAAGAAATACAATACCCTAAGTGGCTCACTAAAATCGTCATGGTAAAGAAGGCAAATGGCAAGTGAAGGATGTGTGTGGACTTCACCAACCTCAACAACAGGTGTCCTAAGGACTTGTATCAGTTACACAACATCGATATGATGATGAACAACGCTTCGGGATGTGGCATGCTCAACATTATGGATGCGTACTCAGGGTACAACCAGATTGCCATGCACCCGAGTGATGAGGAAAAATCGTGAAGCGTCTAATTACAACTATAAGGATGCCTTTTGGCTTGGAAAACATCGGGGCAACGTATTAAATGCTCATGGACAGAATTTTGGAATCATTGCCCGGGCGAAAGGTTCAAGCATATGTTGTCGACATGGTTGTGTTCTCGGAGAAGGTCGACCTTCATAGTGACGACTTGGCAAAACCTTTTACCACTATCAACAAGTACAGTTTGAAGCTCAACCTGAAAAAATGAATGTTCGGAGTTAAGATCGGTAAATTTCTAGGATTCCTACTCACCATAGAAAGGGGAATCGAAGCGAACCCGGATAAGTGTGTCACGATCATAAACATGAGAAGCCCCCGCAACATGAAGGAATTACAACATCTGATAGGCGGCTGGTGGCCTTGGCTAGATTCCTACCATGATCGGGCGATCATGGTTTCCTCTACTTCGAGTGTTTACGGAAGGGAAGACATTTATAGTGGACCAACAAGTGCGAGCAAGCCTTTATACAACTAAAGGAGCACTTGACTAGCCCTCCTATATTGCGTCGATGATAGTCGAGGAGCAAGACCCTTGTTCAAATTGAGGTGCCATACCAGTAGCAAGACTTTATTGGTTTTAGCACCCAAAACAGATTATGTTTCAGTCCAAAATGCCTTCAAATATAATAACACATATCCATAAATTAGTGCCTGATCTCAGGTACACTCTCACACCACACATGGTTCAATTACCCATATTCACATGCTCAACTTCAATTAATTAAGACATATGATTCTCTCATAAGGACTTTATCTTAACAAAAAGGACTAATCATGCTTATGGAAATGGCACACAACCAGTATCTTATTACCAACCAACCTACTCTTACCAAACTGCAAATGCACCAAACCTTCACCCAACATATTTCTCAATTCAAGTTACACAACCATAATTGGTACCTTAACCCACCACATTATAATTATCCAACGTCCCAAAAGTCCATACCTAAAGAAAACAATACTTTCCATAAACATGCAATCTCAATTAACATTATCCTTTATCCCATTTCAATTACCATTTCCATACCATTTTATTCTCTTCATTAACTCATTCTAAATTACCAATGTTTAAGTACATTATTCTCACCAACCTGAATTTATAACAATAACCAATAAAACTCAATACTCGTGTCCAACACAGCCAGAACACTAAACTAAAAATTTGAGTTATCACTTGGCTACAGATCATACGCCACCAAGCAGCGTATCAGATTCTAGGTACAATCCCAGTTTTCCCATTTCTGCAAAAATCTTCAACCTTGTCCAACCCAATCCCACCATACAATTAAGCCAAATTCATAGGTAATTCAAGGAATATAATGCATAGGATAGTGTTATAATTCAAGTATTAATTAAATGTTGGAATCAGATCCCCAATTAACCCTTCTCAACCTCTTCTCACAATTCCATGGTAACACATGCACGATTGCTCCAAGGCATTACCACACAACCTGGTTCCATTAATTTTATAGCATTAACCACATAATAGAGTACCCAGAAAAAAATTCCAGAATTCACAAGAACCATCTTACAAGCCAAATTCAAAGCGGGCCCTAGCAAACTCGCAATAAGTTTCCGCCAAGCGGTTCATATCAGAACCCAGAAGTCTGGGTCAAAAGGAGATGAGTCGTCTAACGGGCCTTCAAGCTACCAAGTGGTTTCTGTGTAGTAACCTAGAAACTTACGAAAACAGCACAAAACAATGAAATTTCATGCATTTGATTCATGGTAGTACATAGAAATTCACAGATGCATAAAACATATAGGAGCAATTCCCTTTACTTGGATTCTCCTGCTCCAAACGCGCTCCTATTGTTCCTCTTCTGCAAAACTTGGCTCTCACTTTGCCTCTAACCACCAAAATAGCTCTCTCCACTTTCACTCTCACTTTCTCTGCCAATTTTCCAGCACTTTCCCCTTTCCTCTCTCTTTTACCTTTATTTTTAATTAAATTAAATAAAAAACGAATTTAATTTATGTGAAGCTTAATGGACATTAAATTTCCATTAACAGCAGGTTTCCTAATCCTTCCATTTGCTTCTCCAGACGGTTAGGGTTTCTGGCCCTTCCCATTCATGCCAAAAAGAAGTTTGGCCTAAAAGAACCAATTTCGCAGCAACTAAGGTTCGAACATAAATCACTCAAGCTTTTTAAAAGCCAACACAAACTCAACAAAAGGCATGCTAAGGGGAAGGAATTTTTAGAATAATTTCCATATATTATCAAATACAAGAAAGGGAAAACCAATGTTGCATTGATGCACTTTCACTTCTAGCCACCTTAGGTTCTCAAATCTTGACTTTGACAATTTTGTGAATTGTATCTTCAAGATCCTTGTTTTTCATCCATTTACAAGGATTTTCAACAAAAGTCTCAAGAAGGATTCTATGTAAATAATGGGTATTTGTTCAAAGAAGGACGAATTTGTATTCCTTATGGTTCACATAGAAAACTTCTTATCCAAGAAATGCATGAAGGGGGACTTGTGGGACACTTTAGGGTTGTTAAAAATTTAGTCATGCTTAAAGAAAAATTATTTTGGCCCCATATGAGGAAAGAGGTCCAAAGAAATTGCTCTAGTTGCATCACATCTTTACATGCCAAAACTACTACAATGCCTCTGGCCTTTATACTCATTTGCCTATTGCTTCCACCCCTTGGGAGAGATAAGCATGGACTTTATCCTAGGACTTACAAGAACTTCTAGGGGTGTTGATTCTATTTTTATGGTGGTGGATCACTTTTCAAAAATGGCTCATTTATTCCATGTTGCAAAGTAGATGATGCTAGCAATGTTGGAAAGTTGTTTTCGAAGAGGTAGTTTGTCTTCATGGGCTTCCTACAACAAATGTGTCTGATAGAGATACTAAATTCCTTAGCCACTTTTAGAGAACCTTATGGTCTCGGCTAGGGACCAAATTATCTTTTTCTAGTACTTGTCACCCACAAACTGATGGGCAAACTAAAGTAGTCAATAGATCTCTATCTACTTTTTTTAGGGTTTTCCTAAAAGGCAATCATAAGTCTTGGGATGAGTATCTTCCTTACATTGAATTTGCATACAATATGTGGTCCATAGCACCACCAAGCTCTCTCCTTTTGAGGTTGTTTATGGTTTCAATCCTATCGCACCTTTAGATTTGATATCACTTCCTACTTCTTTTGATTTTGTCCATAAAGAAGGGGTATCTAAATCTAAGTTCATACAATAGTTACATGAAAAGATGTGATACCAAATTCAAGCTCAAACTGAAACAGTTGCCAAGTATAACAACAAAGGCAAGAGAGCTAGAAGTTTCAATGAGGCTGACTTAGTTTGGTTACATTTAAGAAAAGAAAGGTTTTCACATTTGAGAAAATCGAAACTTAGTCCCTATGGTGATGGTGTTTTTTAAATATTCAAGAAGATTAATGACAATGCTTATCAATTAGATTTTCCTTCTGAGTATGGTGTTCATTCCACTTTCAATATATTTGACTTACTTCCTTTTGTAGGAACTATGGACGACGATGAACATCAAGATTTGAGGACAAATCCTTTCCAAGGGGGGGAGATGATGAATCCACTCCAAGGCCATTACATGACCCACATTCACCTCAAGCCCCAAGCCCACAAAAGGCTCATTTACTATAAGCATTATGAGAAAGATTCAAGAAGACTTACATCAAGGTGGAAATAATTCTCAAAGCCTTCACATGCTTTTCTCATTGGCTAAAGAAGATATCAAAAAATGATGAGTTTCATGTAAAGGTATTAGTATAGTCTCTTATTTTTTGGCCATGTGTTAGGCCTTGCTTTACAAAATAATTGGCCAAAGTACGTTGATGATTGCTTAAAAATTGGGCCAATTCAAGCCCAATTAAAAGCTTGGTCGAGAGGCACTCTCATTGCACACATACCACACATGGTGCCAAGGCATGGGACGTGAAGGACACTTGGCACATGATCCTTGCACACCTTGCTTCACACGAATCCGAGACTATTTTCTTTCCTAAGCTAAATGTGCATTTCATCTTAAGTGTAATTTGCATTGCATTTGGGATGGCCTTCCTACTATAAATGGGAGCCTCCACCACTTGTATGAGGTTATTCTTTGAATGGTAATTGATTGATGTTGAGAATTGCCTTGAGAGTCTTGCTAGACTAAGCTTCTACCTTAGCGCCTCTAGCCTCCTTCCCTAGGATAGTCTCCTTTCCTAGAGCTTCACTTCCACAATTCATATCATTGCTCAAGGGCCTCCAACCTTGTTCCATTCATTCTACTGCCTTATTGGAGTTCCTCCTCTCCAAAGCCATGCTTAGAGCTCCATCATGATATGAGTCTTTTAACCAATTTGTATAGTTAATTGTTGTATCTAGTTAATTGTGTTATATAAATGCTTTGATTTTTGGTATGGTTTTGGAATTACTAAGAATGTGGGATTAGGTGATGTATATGGATTCGAGGACCCCCAACTCCTTCATACATTAGGCAATAAGATGTTTGACATCCAAACACAATAACCAATTGTTTAAATCAAGAGAAACAAATATATTTGGCCCCTTATATTCATGAGTAAGTGCAATTTATTCTATTCTAATTATAATCCATCATTTTTAGTTTTAACAATGATTATTTTCAATTCAGACGTCAACAGCAACTACTTATGATTTTCTTCATTGATCACACTATTGTATGGTTTTGCTCATTGCACAAGAAACCCCCCACACATCTAAAACAAATACATGGTTGGTAAGAACCTCAACTTTATGTACTTTAATTCTTATATAAGCATACCTTAACTAGTATCTTCTTTTTATGGTGCACTCACCAGATATAACATGAAGATAGGAAGATCAAGTTCAAGATCAAATAAATTGTCATAGTTATTGCTCAAGGTTATCTATTTTTCTCCAATTATAATTTTTTGCTTCTTTTTCTTTCTCAATTACTTATAATTGTGTTCAATATATTTATAGTGTAATAAATAAACCAACTCGTATGAATGTGGCTAATATGACATGCAATGGATGACAACCATTATTCATGTTTGCATTGGAATGAGGTAATGATATACTTAATTTTATGTGCTAATTGAAGTTATTATCTTTTGTCCAGCAATTTGACAATCCTCAACCATTACATCCAGATTCAATTACCTACATAAGGAATGTTTGTGCAAAATATCTTACAAATTTATACAACAATGTCAACACCTAATTTTGTCCGGGTTATAATGTATTTTACCTTTTTTCTCATAATCTTATTTTACTTTTATTTTGTTTTTTTTTTCTCTTTTCATCTTATTTTACTTTTATGTTCTTTTTATTTTTTATTTTTATTTTTATTACTATTCTATTTTTTTTTTTCGTTTTAATCTTTTTTTTATTTACAATTTTCTTTATTTTTCTTTTTTACTTTTTATTATTTAAAAAAAATGAAATGAAAAAAAAAAGAGAAGACCAAGAGGTTAACGTAAGGTCTCTGATAGTTATGGGTGGTAGCTAGTTGGCCATGGTCATGATGGCTGAAGAAGGAAGGAGCAGGAAGCAACATCTGCTTTCAGCCTTATCCCACGTCTCGAGGTGGGAAAGGAACAAATATCATCTGAGTCTCTTTATTTAGGATTTCATCTTCTTCACTCATGGGTGCTTTTTCTTATGGTGTTCTCTACAAAACAAAAAAACCACACCTTCATCCTCAGGATTCCTACTAAAACACCATAGCCCATGGTTGCACCTTGATTCACTCAACAGATTCACCTCCTCCCAATCCCTCAATTATCACTTTCATTTTGAACCTGCACAAAACCAACATAACATATTCATACCATCGTCCTTCACCCTTCATTCCTTTCACCATCATCTTCACTATCTTCCTCCACCTGCGCAAAATAAAAATAGAGACCAAATCACAAACTTACAAACTTGAGGCTAACTCGCTCAAATCCGAACGGGTCGCGGGGCATCCACGACCTTCTTCACCATTCTTCATTTTCTGTTAAACTCATAATAACACAAAACAGTCACGTTTCATCTTCCCAAACACACATATTCGATCAAAACAGAGAAGAGACAAGATTGCCGACGACAATGTCATCGACGAATCGAACTTCGAATGGCTGAGTGACAGCAGCTCCGATCGCAGTTGAGGGCGCCACAGTGAAGCACGGTGGTGTGAATTCTAGGACCCAGTGGCTCATGCAAGAAGAAGAAAGAAAGGACGTTGGTGATGTCGCCGGCGAGACTCTTGGCCGGCCAAGAGGAGGAGCGGTGGCGCTAGTCACACAAAGGGGAAGGGCTGCCATGGATGAGAGTGAAGGAGAAGACCCTGGCTCCGCGTGTGCGTGATAGAAAAAACAAGAAGGGAGGAGCTTTGGGGAGTCGGGTTCTCGCCGGCGACGCCTCCGATGGTGGCTGGTGTTGACGATGTGGCATCGCGGCGTGGTGGCATAGTGTGGTGGTGCGGCTGCGGACCGTGCAAGAAAGAAGGCAGCGTGTAAGCGTGTGAGAGGGAGAGAAATAAACCCTTTTAGGGTTTCTGTTTCTTTAAAAAATAAGAAGTTGGGTTTGGGCTGGCAGACTCCTCTTTACTCCGCCCACCCGTCTTTAATTTCTGCACACCCCTTTTTTATCTCTGCACACCCCATCTTTAATATTTGCACCTCCCCTGTTTGCAGATTTGAATTGTTTTGTGTTTTTGGTTTTTATTTGCTGACTGCACCCCAGTTTTCACTGTTTACACCTCTCCTGCATTTTTCTTCCATTTTCAGTTTTTACTCATCACACCCCCATTGTTTATGTTTACACCCATGCCTTTACTGATTGCACCTATTTTTCTTAGTTCACACCCTCTGTTTATTTTCACTTATTTTCAGATTTTTACTTATTGCACCCTACTTTGTTTTGTGCTTACACCCTCCATGCTTTTCTATTGGTACTCCTTTTTTTCAATTTTTACCATCATTTTATTTTTGTCTCCATTTTCATACACATTTATTTATTTATTTTTTAACATTTAAAAATCATGAAAATTCACAAAAAATAGAAAAATCTTAAAAAACGAAAAATGTTCTTTTTGCTTTATTGTGTCTGTCTGGTCGCCCGCACCGCGTGACACTCATTTTCAAAAATACCAAAATAATTTTCTTTCCCTTTTAATGTATGTCCGATCGCTCGCGTCGTGTGACACATATTTTCAAGTAATTCAAAAATACCAAAAAATACAAAATTTTCAAAGTACAAAATTATCAACATTTTCAAGCAAAAAGTCTTTTTTAAGAACTACGTGATCCTTGATTCTCCACCGTGAGATACGTAGGAGCAAGGCCAGTCCTTGTCAGGTTCACCTCCAAAAAAATCAAATCTTTTTCTCATTTGTTTTTCAAATATCTTTTAAAGAACTACGTAACCCTGATTTCTCATTTTGAATGAGAATACGTAGGACCAAGGTCAATCCTTGTCGGGCCCAAAAAATTAAAAAAATATTTTGCTTCTTTTAGCATTTTTGTCTTATTATTTTTGGGGAAAATTAATATTTTGAAAATCACATCAACTTTGCATTTGTAATTAAAGGTACTGCCCTCAGGCGGGCGCAGTAGGGTGCTAAAACCTTCCCTACGCGTAACTGACGCCCGGATCCAAAATCTGATTTTTCGCAGACTTGCTTTATTTTTATGATTTTCCATAGTTTTCCAAAAATAACTATGGTGGCGACTCCAATCTCTTTTTAAACCCGATTTCTTTTTTGGTTCGCCTTTCCGTCACGATTTTGGTTGCGACAAACAATTTAGACTAACTAGATGACTTATAATTTTCTTTTTCTATTTAAATACATTCTTAACTAGTATATAAAATCGTTCATTGGTTTTATATATTTTTGAATATCTTTCTTCTTTTGTATGTGATCTTTTTGTCTGGGTTTTTTAAATATATGCAGACGAAACCAAATATTAAAAAACAATTCCATATAAACTACAGGTAAATGCAAAATTGTAGTCTATATGTCCCTATAGGCTATGGTTCCTTAACATATAGGCTACGGTTTATACAAGAATTGTAGCCATTTTTTTTGCAATTTTTATGTAGGATTTTTTGAATGACAATAGGATATGGTTTGTACAAGAATCATAGCCTATACTTCTTTGCAGTTTGTTATTTTTTGAACGATAATAAGCTACAGTTTCACAAAGTGGCATATACATAATTTTGAATTCATATATACTACGTGTTTGAGGAAATCATAGTTTATTTGAACACAAATAGGTTATGATTTTTTATAGAAGTTGTAGTGTATTAGAAATTATAGGCAACAATTTAAAATCGTAGTCTAAAATGTTTGTTTTAAACTACGGTTTAATAGACTACGATTTTTTAATCATAGTCTAAGGTCCAAAAATAACCGTAGTGTAAGACTTTCACGACAGTAGTGGTTAATTAAGAGTTGTTATCGGCCTAAAGAATACTAGCATTGTACATCACAACATTAGTTTATTTAGAAGAACTCAATCAATTAATTAAGAACTAGATATAGTAATCATATTCAAACGAACTAATATAAAAATATAGTGTTTACTATCTCTTTCTCCTCATCTCTTTATATTGGAAGTTATTTTTATATGTACTAACTTAGAAGAAGATTTGTTGTATGAAATAAAGTATAACTAAAACATTTACACAAGTAAAACAGTTAAGCCAAAAGATTGCATTTATCACACATCATCAAACATAATTATCATCAATTGATTACTTAATATCTAAAACTATCATATGAATATCACTTATTAGATAACCTTTCGGAAGTGTCAAACGAGAAATTAAAAACACAATTAAACTCTTCGTTCTTGTGTTTTTCTTATTTTTCACAAAACTATATATGATAAGTCATTATCGTAGAAAGCAAGTATTAAGCACACATGATGTTTCACATTTAACACCGATTAAATTGAAAAGCAAGCAAGTGAAGCCACATGACCTAGATTATAATGATATGTCGATTCAGATGGACAATCTGAATTTCATCCAAGAACACTCCAAGTTCACGATCATAAAGTCTATAAATAAGACCTTTTACTCATTGTATGTTTCACTTTTTAATATTGAATGAGAAGGAATATTTTTAACTATTTAGGCAAGAAAGTGCTTTGTTGGCTTGAGTCTTTTTATTTTGAATCCTTAGATCAAGTGGATACTTCATTCCTTTCTTTGAAGCAAGTGATGTAACTTCATCCTTTCTCTATCCATATTCCATTTCGTATTTGTTTATTTTTCCTTAATAGTCTCTTATCATACCCTTTTCAATATGCTATTATATATGCTTGAATTGTAAGCTTGTCTTTCCTTCTTTACTTTGAAGCAAACTTTCGTACTTATTTAATTCAATCAAATTAAATTTTACCCAATGGTGAAAATCCTAAAGTTCCATGTCACCTATGAATCATAGAAAACGAAATCAAATTTGGCAATCGGCTAAAAAGTCAAATTTTATGTTACTTATGTTAAAATACTTCGCTACCATAAGAGTATTATGATTTTGATGTTAATATCTAATGGTAGAACCACTCCCAACTTATTTCTAAACCAAAAATCTTATTAGGTTAACACTAGACACTTTGATCTATTTTCTAATATTGACCGGAAATTCTTTTTACTAAATGAGGACATTTTTATGATTATCTATCAATAGAATAACCATAAAATCACCATAAAAAAATCTATAAAAAAAACATTAAAAATAACTATAATTGATGTCAAGTAACATAAACTAAAAACGATATCAACCAAAATTAATAAATATTATTTAATATTAAAATAAATGTTCATAATTAATAATTAAAATACTCTGCCCAATAATGAAACATCACATTCATAACTTATGTAAATACAATATGTTCATCGCATTCAATCTGTGCAAATCTAATAATGAAACATTGGTTTGATAACAAATTCATGTATGACTAGTTGAATCATATCAAAATGTTAGCAACTTTAACTAAACCAACTCTCAACACTTGTTTTCATATTTATTAACCTTTTTCTTGTTGAAAACAAAAATCTCCATTATTTTCTATTTGTATGACTAGTTAATGGTTAATTCTTGTTATTTTATAGATCAATCTAACTTCAGTATGTAATACGAATATCTCGTGTGTATTATTCCTTATGAATGCAACAACATCATAGTTAAAAAATAAGTTCTACAAACACTTTAATGAGGCGTAGCAAACCAAAAACCGGTGCGTATCATAAGTTGGTATATTGCTATGCCAGTATGCTATTTTTATTCCAAAGTAGCACTGTTTCCTTTTAAATCTCCCCGAATAGCATACTGTTGTTAATATTTATAGAAGTAGGACGGTTTCAGATACATGTCGGAATTCGATTTCTGAAAAGCCGAATTCTAGCCTTTGTGGCTCAATTTTTTTTTCTTCTGTTTCTCAGTTAGAATTCGGTTTCTGGAAAATCAAATTCTCAACTGGATTTTTATTTTCTTTTTCTTTTTTGTTTTATTTTAAAATGAGAAAATAAAAGAATTTAAAAGTTGGTTTATTTTTGTTTATTTAATTTGTTAAGTTTGAATTAATTATAAGAGAAGGTTAAATTAACTGTAATGTTTGATTAATTAACAGATACAAAATTCACTTTATTATCTTAATTCTCACCCCCGAGCTATGTGTTACAAGTGTTACAATGAATCAATTCTCTCACACACAAGGTTAACCCTTAATGAATTTCAGGCCTCCTGCTACTCTCACCACAGGAGTCAGTCCGCTCTAAGTGAGACTAACTGATTCCTTAGAGTGTTAGGATGCAATCCTTACCTTGAATCCTTACCAAATTATATAGATGGGGCACCACCATGGACACCCACTAACAGGGGCCATGGAATTACGTCCCGACCACTAAAGCACGACCCTGAAATCCCACCTAGAGATTTCAAGGAATTACGCACTGACCATAAACCAATCATGTTCAATCAATCAAGTAATGTTTACCATACACAATATCTCATGCCAACCTTTACAACCCATTCTCATTCATAACCAAATGTTGAATCCATACCAACTCATCCTTCCCAAACAGTGAATATATATTTGTATTTCATATCAATACCATGTCTCCTTGATACCAACCATCTCATTTAAATCACATGCCAAGTTCATACCAAACCCATCATTCACAATCCATGAATCACATCACTCATGCATAATCATTCATCACATGCTTTTAATATAACAATTAGATTCAAGCCGGTAATAACCATTCAAGATCAGAGAAACAACCAAACTACAGCGATCTTGCGATAAAAACTACTCTCACTACAAAGCTCTTATTCAAGATCGGACCGGTCAAATTCAAAATCTATGTGTTAAGGATCAGCTGTTAAAATATCAGCTTGATCCAACGGTTACCGAAGTAGTGACTTTCATTTTACAAAAAGTGTGCAGTGTTGTCAACAACACAAATTCAGTGACCTTGCGATAAAAAATGCTCTCACTACAGAGCTCCGATTAAAGATCCGACCGGTCAAATTCAAGAATTATGTGTTAAGGATCAGTTGTTTAAATTTCAGCTCGATCCAACGGTTAACGTATTAGAAATCTTCATTTTACGAAAAGTGTGCAGTGTAGAAAAAGAGTAGCGCCACATCAATCAAACATACTTGCACACCATACATTTTTATTCGACCAACAACCTCATTCAAGCATCACAACCATACAACTGACCAACAATCGGCAAAATAACTTTAAAAATATAAACCCTAGCTTCCCTTACCTAGAAAGAGCTAGCAGAGGACTTCGACACCTGAACCGTGACGAACAGTAGCTCAAGCAATAGCTTCGAGGGTTGGAAAAAAATGGAACGAGCTTAAAACGAGTTCATTATGACAACCCTAGTTGGAACTACGAAGAATGAACAGAATGGAGCAAGAACATGAGTTGGAAGTTGACTTACGAAGAGTAGAGAACTGGTCTGAGTTCACTTGATGAGAAACAGTGGTTGAACCCTAGCAGAGCTTCACAACTGCTCAAAGAGGAAGTAAGAGAGAACTATTTTTCTGAAATGATACGAATGAGTGGGTTAGAGCAGGTCTTGGGTCATTTAACTCCTTATGGGCCAACCCTTAGGTCCATTAGACCTTAAGGCAGCCCTTAAAGATTGGGGCTGAAATAAGAGGGCTTTACACAAACAATGTATTTTAAATTCAAATTCTAACTACAAAATCATCAAATGCTACTTCATAATGTTTCAACTTCATAAAAAAAAGCATATATTTTAAAATGTGACTATACATTTTTCAACATCATTAAGATTGAATAATTCTTACATTTTTTTTTACTTTCTCTTAGAAAAAAATAACACTAAACAAATTAAATAACCAACTTTAATTTAAAATATTACATATCAAAATAATCTATACATTGCATATCAAATAATAACATAATTGATTTATTTTCAAATGCAAATAAATATTTAATCAATATTTATTTCCTTAAAAAAATCAAATAAAATAAATTACCCATTATAAATTAACTTAAATCATATTGTAACGTCCCATTTAATAAATAAATTTACTTAAATGACACCTCACACAATATAATAATACGAGCAAAGGTACCTAGTATAGACTCACTCCTTAAAGATATCTGAAAGTTTATAAAAAGGAAATCCTGAGGCACACCACGATGCCAATACCAGACAAGATACAAGGTCTAATGTAACCAGAAACACAGTACTAACAATATAATACATGGGCCATAGCCCTAGCAAAAGACATGAAGAGCAGAGCCCAAGTCTAGTCGACTATGCAGCAGAACCTTCATCACCCTGAGGACCATGGGTAGTTATCGCATCTGCTAACATCAACAAGTTGATGATCATCGCAAAAAGAGAAAACCACACATACAGAACACACAACAAGCAAACAAAAGGGTAAATTAGACTAGAAAACAGTTTATCATGCAGTCACATGCTATTTCACAGTCCAAGAAGTATATGTCATCCAAACATGTTATGACTTCTCAAACAATACACTAAGACTCGACTCATCCGGATACATATAATTTAATCGGATTCAACGAATGTTTGCGCTTGTGGTGGAATTCCTTGCTCACCCCCGAGCTGCTCACCCCCGAGCTAAGTGTTACAATGTCTCAATCCCCTACACAGAAGGTTAGCCCTTAATGAGTTTCAGGCCTCCTGCTACTCTCACCACAAGAGTCAATCCACTCTATGTGAGACTAACTGACTCCTTAGAGTGTCAGGATGCAACCTTACCTTGAATTCTTACCAAATTATATAGATGGGGCACCACCATGAACTCCCACTAACATGGGTCATGGAATTATGTCCTAACCACAGAAGTACCACCATGAAGTCTCACCTAGAGGCTCATGGAATTACATCCTGACCACATACCAATCATATTCAACCAACCAAGTAATATTTATCATGCGCATAAATCTCATGCCAACCTTTATAATCAATCCTGATTCATATTCCATGTTGAATCCATTCCAACTCATCATTCCCAATCCATGAATATAGACGTGTATTTCATACCAACACCATGCCACTTTAATTACCAACCATCCCATTTTTCTTACATACCAAAATCATACCAACACATCAATCCAGTTCATAATCTTATATTTTCCATGCATTTTCACAGGCCTCATCCTTTAAATAAAGCACACCAACCAATTAAACAGTCAATAAACATTAATAGAGGAAAAATAATGAAACTTGCAGCAGATCTCGCTCCAGCTAGGAGCCCTCGCTCAGGTGAGAGGAGTGCCCTCGCTCAACCTGCAAGCTCTCGCTTAGGCAAGACTACGACAGAGGCCCTGGGAGAATTTGCTGGCGCTCGCTTAGGCGAGGCCATCTCGGCTGAGCGAGATGGTCTTTCGCTCAAAATTTAATTTACTCGCCTGAGCGAGTACTCGTGCAAAACTCCTGGGCAAGTTTCTGCTACTCTCGCCTGGGCGAGATGAGTTCGCTTGGGCGAAAATAGCATTTCACCCCTCCTATTTCAAGTAACAGTGGCAACATATGAATTCCAAACAATAACCAGTTCATTCTCATCTCAAACCAAGCATCATCCAGGCATTAAAATCACAAAAACAGGAGTAAAACAACCAATATACAGCGAAGTATGAAGAACCTTAGCTTCCCTTACCTGGAAAGAGCTAGTACGAGACATCGACACTACCGCGGAGCACATCAACTCTAGGATTAGATTTGTGAGTTGGAAACAGTGAGCATAAGTGGGTTTATTACGGAAACCCTAACAATGACCACGAAACTAGACCAGAGAGGGAAAAACTATGAGTTGAAGAACACTTACGTGAGTAGAAACGAGGTCGAGCTAAACTTGAATCTGATTAAACTTCGAAACCCTAACAGAGCAGAGTTCTTAGGAAAGAAGAGTAAGATGGCTGATTTCTGAAAGTGAAAAGAGTTAGTAAGGTTAGGGCAGTTTAGGGTCCTTGGCTTTCTAATGGGTCATTCCTAGGTCCAACTGATTTGGGTCAGCCCTTTTTAAATAAGGACATATAAAAAGTAGGTCTTACACCTATCCTACATTTATTTTTTTTAATTTTTTTTAAACTTCTCTTATAATTAATTCAAATTTAAGAAATAAAAAAACAAAAATAAACTAACTTTTAAAAAAAAATTATTTTTCCATTTTAAAATAAAACGTAAAAGAAAAAAAAAAAAAAAAAAACAGTTCAGTTTTTCGGAAACCGAATTCCTACTGGTAAAGCAAAAAAAAAAATTGAACCACAAAAATCAGAATTGGACTCTCCAAAAACTGAATTCTGACCCCGTTTCTGAAATCGTGCTCCTTCTATATATATTACAGTATGCTATTTGGGGAAATCTAGAAGAAAACAATGTTACTTTTGAAAAGAAATCGCCAGTATGCAGCCACGCCAACAGGAAGTAATCATTCTTGATGCTTTATGTGTTCCATTAGAGGCATTGTGACGAAAATTTCACGTGATTGAACTCACAGGCGAAGAAACAAAGTTAAAAAATATAATTATTGATTTAATCTCCACTCTTTTTTACTTCGTTCAATTTGATTTCCAAATTTTTTTAAAATTCAATTTAATATCTATATATTTTTTTAAAAAGAATCAGTTTAGTACATCTAATTATATCAAAGTAAAACATTTGTATAGTAATAAATCATTAATAATGTACAATAAATTAAACAACTAATCATAATACCATATTGAATATACTTAATCAAAGAAACATTAAAACTAAATAATATTAACTACACTCAACAAACAAATTACTCCAATTGACAACTTCACCCATCACCACTATACAAAATACATTAATTTAAATATTAAACTAAACTATTTTAAAAAGTAAAAATATT
Organism: Vigna unguiculata; assembly: GCF_037176805.1. Classification (NCBI taxonomy): domain Eukaryota; kingdom Viridiplantae; phylum Streptophyta; class Magnoliopsida; order Fabales; family Fabaceae; genus Vigna; species Vigna unguiculata. Next base: position 8,443,155 of record NC_140792.1, on the reverse strand, counting down.
AAATTGAACCTTCAAAAAATTCAAGACCAAATTAAGATTTCCAAAAACAAAAACTCAAATACAAATTAAACCAACTCAAAAAATTAAGAGAAAAAATCAATAATTATACCAAGTTAAAAATAATAATTTATCCATATTAATTTAACCGAACTAAGATTATATGCTATGCCATCAAAAAGTAACATTTTGTATTTCACTATTGCATAGATGGATTACGAAATGATTGAGACATCTTATTTGTAAATAAGACATTCTTGTATTGACAATTTTCACAAGCTAATTTATAATTCTTCTATGCAAAGCACCACGGAGAGGAGAAATGTTAAGTCGAGAGAATGGGGAGCGAAATTTAACGTTAACTACTACAACGAACTATTTGAAAATTCTTGGAATGGTTCACTCGCTGTATAATGTTTATTAATGTTTGGCCAACAATCAAACTTTTTAACACTACTGGTACGCACCAAAATCAAAAAACAAATGGAAGAGCACGGGGCATTAAAACAACGCTTTTGTTAACTAAAATGAAAAATTTTAAAAGAGAAAACACAGGATAAGTTGAATTTTGAAATTAACATGCCTAGAACAGTGAAAATGACACGGCAAATCTAACGTATATAGATCGGTCCAAAAAAAGTGTAGACACTTGTAGCATACTACGAGCTCAATACTATACAATAGTACAACTGTTCACTATTAGGCATTTGATTAATAAAAACTTTTAACCAATATATTTACTTATCTGCTGACTGGAGAAAAGGGTGGGATGAAAGCATACAAAATAAATTCGGAAGTAATTAGCAAAATTTTTTATTAATAACTTCAAAAAATTTAGGCATGGGATGGGGTCATCACTATCTGGTTCATAACATTACTACGGTATCCATCGTACATTTGGACTCACTGCTACAAATAAAATGGCTACCAAATTCTGCATTTCATCCGAGGAAAAAAAAAATCTGTTCTCACTGAACTTCCTCGTTGCTCTCTACAGACCGTATCCTGGACAAAACAAACCAAGGTCAGATACACGCCAGATGCCTGAAATCTAGACTCTTGTGAAAAACACATTGGAATTTAAGATTCCTCGTAATTGATCGGAGAGATACACACCAGTCCAAATGCACACCATATTATAAGAAAAATGATATTTTAACTCACTTTTTTTTGACCCACTTTTAACCTACCAAAATAATAAGAGTAGTAGATTAAAAGTGAGTAAAAAGAAGTAGGTTAAAGTATCATTATCCTATTATATAAATAGATATACTCCGTTTGAAACTACATACCCGAACCGTCCATGGGGTTTCCAGCAGGTACAGGCTCGGGTTCCTTTATCTCAACAACCACGCAATCTGACATTAAGAAGGTCTTCGCCACAGAGGCTGCATGTTCCAAGCAACATCTGACGACCTGTACAAGGGTAGATATGAATGCTTGAGAACTCAAAGTTTCAAACAAATATCATTATTACATAGACGATGGTTACAGAAAAATGCGGCATGGCCTTGTTCAGAAAGGATAGAATGTGCAGAAATGCATCTCCAGACAGACATGAGAAAACATTAACACGTAGCGATCCAATTTTTAATTTATGATAAACAAATATAAACTTGACTTGACAGAGATCTTTAGTCAAAGTAGGGAAACAGTGTTCTAAAACTGTTCACAACTCTTCATAGACATAAAGCCTTGTCACAACAAAAGTTATTTAATTTATATTCCATAATTGGTATGAGTGTAACAGTTAAAAAATTATAGCCAAAAGGATTTAAATTGTCAGGCATCAAATAAGTGTCTGATACAAGTATACTTATTATTTGAAAGTGGACGACGCTTCCTAGCAAACAAAAAGATAGTCTTTTAAGTCACTATACATAATATTTAGCCAAACTGGAAAAAAATGGATAATGCCCCCCCCTCCCCCAACAATAAATGCCTAATGGTTCATGCCATCACATTAAAGCAAGCCAAAGTTAAATTAATCAGTAATTTAGACCTTCAACTACAGCTTGCTTGCAATCTGTCACACAAAAGTAAATTTAAACTAATGATACTCAAACACAAAATCACCTTTGTTGGGTCAATGATCCCAGCAGACATCAAATCTTCATAGTTCCCAGTGGCAGCATTATATCCATATCTTGGATTGTCGCTGGACAATACCTAAACCACAACAGAAGTCACATCAATCACATTGATAGAGAAAGAGAAAGAGAAATTGTAAAAAAATTGTAAATGGAGCAAATATTAGTACCTTCTCACTGACAACGCTACCATTGACACCAGCATTCTTGGCAATTAATTTCAGAGGGTAACTAAGAGCTCTTTTAACAATATCAGCTCCAACCTGCAACAGTTAAACACACTTTTATATAGCCTTATCAAGAGCATTTCCCAGCACCCAGACAAAAGTATCACACCACATTCACGAAACGTGTGTTCTTTCCTTATCAAAAATCAAGTAAATGACTCACCTTCTCTTCATCATTGTCAAGACTATCCCTGATTGCATCCACCTTTGATGCAAGTCTCAGCAGAGTGCAGCCACCTCCAACTACAATACCTTCCTCTACAGCTGCCTGAAAGTCAACAAACTATTTAGATTACAGAAAAGAAATACAAAAGGATCTAACTGTTTTGGGAAAGAAAAGAAAACCTTTGTAGCATTAAGAGCATCTTCAACTCTCAATTTCTTTTCCTTGAGCTCTGTTTCAGTTTGTGCACCAACCTACACATGTACAAAAATGTCCCTAATTGATATTCCATAGTACCAAACTAGAATATTAACACATTTTAGTGAGTCCAGTACCTGTATCACAGCCACACCACCAGACAATTTAGCAATTCTCTCATTCAGCTTCTCTTTCTCATAATCTTGCTCTGCAGCCTGTAATGTAAATAATCGCATTGTTAGAACATGAAGAATGAAGATGTCACATACTATCTCGTCTGCTTTACATGCACAAATGGGTAGACATAAATATAACTGGCTATATCCTTTTATATCAATGATTTAAAATAGTACAAAATATTTCTCCCATTTAAAAGTGTATCGTTAGTCTTGCTTTCTGTGAAACCCATGCCACGTTTGCATGTGCTAACATTATGGTGGATAGAGGAAGAAAGAAAGACCTCAATTAGATTCTTAATTTGTGCGACTCTCTTGTTCACAGCCTCCTGGGTACTTCCATCACCAACAATTGTTGTTGTATCCTTGGTGAGTACCACCTTGGACGCAGATCCGAGAACCTCTTTCCCAGCTTTGTCCAAAGAAAGGCCAACCTCTTCTCTGATTACAGTACCTGTAAACCAATTGAGAAAATACATATTCTTATCAACATCTGGAAACCAAAAAAAGATGGAAAAATAAAACAAATATTCACTGCCAAAAAGACTTGAAATATTTCTAAATTTCCAGACCTCCAGTCAAGATTGCAATATCATCAAGGTACTGGCTCTTGCGTTCTCCAAACCCAGGGGCCTTAAGTGCTGCAATCTTCAGTGATCCTCTAAGTCTGTTCACCACAAGAGTTGCTAGAGCTTCCTGTTCAATATCCTCTGCAATAACAATAATAGGGTATCCACTTCTAATAGCATCCTCCAGTATGTTGAAAAGATCCCTAGCATTGGTTATTTTTTTGTCAACCAACAGCAGCTGCACAACATACATTACAAAACTAAAACCACACTGAATTAAAAAATAAAAATAAGTTACAGCGAGCACAGTCAGATGTCACACCTTACAGTTCTCATACTCAACAGCCATTTTCTCACTGTCAGTAACGAAATATGGAGAAATATAGCCACGGTCGAATTGCATTCCCTCGACGACATATAGACTGTTATCGGCACTCTTTCCCTCCTCAAGGGTCACAACACCCTTTCTACCAACTTTACTCAATGCTTCAGCTATCATATGTCCTACCTCATGATTGTTCCCAGCACTAACTGCTGCCACATCTGCTAACTCACTATCTTCAACCTGCAATCACCCAACCAAAACCTTATCATGTATCAATAAAAAAAAGATGAGTAAAAAATAAATATATCAAAAAACGGGAAATTTATAGTACTCCACATGTCATGCTTACAGAAAAACACACAACAAAGTTAGTATTTAAATAAAAGGTATATAAATGCTTCACCTCTTTTGACATTTTCTTAAGCTCAGACACCAGAGACTTTGCTGTCTTCTCAATGCCACGAGTGATGAGCACAGGGTTCGCACCGGCCGCGACAACCTGCGAAAATTGACATAAAATGAGGCCTATCTACATGATAACAACCAAGACCAAACCAAGTAACTATTACTCTATGTTTTCAATAAAACAACAACAAACCTACCTTAACACCTTCGGCGATAAGGCCTTGAGCTAGAACAACAGATGTCGTGGTTCCATCACCAGCCAAGTCGTTGGTCTTGGCAGCAGCTTGTCTCACCAATTTGGCACCAATATTCTCAACAGGATCCTCCAATTCAACCTTCCCAAACCAAATTCAGCAAAATAAAATCAATAGAAACACACACGACTAGAGACCTAAACACGAAATTCAAATAAAATTCTATCCACCAGAACAAAGTAAACATATTCAAAAAGGGAAATAACAATACACGTAAAAAATAAATTCAGAAAAAAAAAAACACCTCTTTTGCAACAGTGACACCATCGTTAACGATTTTCGGCGAACCATACTTGCTCTCGAGAACAACATTCCTTCCCTTGGGACCAAGCGTGACCCCAACCAGATCCGCGAGCTTGTTCACACCGCTCTGGAAAACAAAAACAACACAAAACATAACGTCAACGACCGTGAAGCCTGAAAACGCGCGTTTTCAAGCTGGGTAAACTGCATCTACCTGGAGTTTCTTGATTGCGGTGCCGTCCTTGTTGAAGTGCAGCTCCTTGGCCATGGCGGAGACCCTGGCGTTGCGGCTTCTTCTGGCGAGAACGACGCCATTTGATTGGCGGCGAGAGCCAGAGAAGGGGAAGGAGGAGATGGCAGCGGAGGAGGAGAGCTTGTACGAGGACATTGCGGAGAAGGTGGAAGCCATGACTAGGGTTTAAGGAGGGTTAATGAGTGTTGTTGTGGATAACGTGAACGGCTTTGGAGTGTTGAGGGAGGGGAAATGGGTAAGGGATTAGGTTTTATTGTTACAATGATAGAAGGTGACGAGAGATTTGGTCTTGAAGGTTCTGTTTCATCTGGGCCGTTCGATTCTCAAGGGGCCGTTGCTCTTGTCGTACACTGGAATGCTCTAGAACTTTTGAGTTCTGTTAAGGTTGGGCATTGGTTGTTAGGAAAATGAATTGCCACCTCGGTTAGGTCAAACATTGAGAAATGGGGTAAGCAATTTTCTTTTTAAGAATGTCAGTAGAAGTATACTCTATTAACACTTTTCCTAGAATTATTACTTTATTGTTTATCATTTCTTAAAATTATATGATAATTAACTAATTTCAGTGCGAAGGAATACAAATGTTAATGTGTTTATAATGCCGGTTCTATGGAAATGAGCTTAATTAAAAAGGTGAATGTGTCCACTTATGCATCTAGTCGGACTGAATTACCTATCTCATAATGTTGCTTATTTTTTTGGAATGTTTTCTAGATTTCAAAATGTAGGAAAACACTTATGTAACGTTTAAAACTATACGACAAATGATTATTTATGTTTAAAACCCCTTTTTTTCTTAAAATGATTAAGAAAGCTTACTTTATTTTATCCAAGCCAAATTGGTTTTAACTTCCTGAAATTAATTGTCCTTAAAGTGATTAATTGATTTAGTTATCCATGAACATTTTGTTTGTTTAACAACAAATCTCATTACTTTATGTTAATTGGAACTAAGATCACTTAAATTGTTCTACCTTCAATGTTTGACTTATCTTTTTTCGGTGTAGACGAAGAATCTGATTTGAAGACAAATCTTTCTCAGGAAGAGAAGAATAATGGAGATGTGCTAATGAGTATGGATACGGATCCACTTGAAGAACTTAGAAGGCCTAAGACAAGGTCTAGAGCAAGGAAAACAAAAGAAGTTCTACAACAAGTGTTGTGCATATTATTTGAATACAAGTCCAAGTTTGAAGGAGAAAAGACCAAAGTTGTAAATGCATCATGGCCCAAATGAAAGAGGACACCACATTGATACAGACTTTAATTTAAATAAAGATCTCATGCTTTGTAAAATTGGCTAACCAAATTATGATTTGGGTTATCCAATTAATGGGCTTTAGTTTTGCTTTAATTTCAAGTTGTAATAAGGGCCGATTTGAGGTCCAAGAGGACCTTCGTTGAATACATTTGGATGACTTTTGACTGCCACAATTTCAGTTACAATCAGCCATTAACTATTGGACAATTATTAGCTTGAGTGAATTATTATTAGCTTTAGTGGGATATAATGGCAATTAATGGGTCTTTTGTAATTCTAATGGTTAAAGCTCCTATATAAGCTAAACCATTTTTATCAATGAAATCAAATTAAGTTTTGTTCAAAAATTCTCTTTTCCTATCTAATAGTGAGGTGAGAGTGATTATCCTAGTTCTTGAGTGATTCAAGAACCCTTGGTTGTATCAAAGGATTTTTCCATCCTTTGTGTGTTGCCTCCTTTGGAAAGAGTGATTATTTCCTTCCACTTTTATATACACCTCTTATTTCTTTATTCTTCACCCAATTTTCATTAAAAAAAAATCCAATTCTGCCCAAAAATATCTTGTGCAATGGGATTTATATCATTTGGTATTCAGAGCTTTGGTTGAAGAGTTTGAACGTCAAATTGGTAACATCCTTCCTTCTTTCTTATTTTACCAATTTATTACCTTATTACTCGTATTATTTACATTTGTGCTGAATCATTGCAAAAGTTAGGCCCTTGTGAAAATTAAAAAAAAAATAAACAGTTACTGCAATTCGTAATTGTACAGAAAGTGATAAAAAAAAATTGGGCCGAATGATTCATGCTTCTGAACAATTTTTATAAGGTAATATATTGGTGTTCTTGAAGGATTATTGTTGATTTGTCTTTTTTACCTATTTTTCTTAGCCTTTTTTCTTTGTTAACCTTTTGTTTGTCTACTTATAAGCGTTTCTGTGCACATATTGGAGAATTGCTCTTTGTTGTGACTAATCTCTTGAATTGCCTAAGAACCCAAGGAGAATTTGAGTGGTAAAAGGCAAGAGTGTTTCATTATAGTAAAAGCCAATCTGTGAGTGCAAACACTTAAGTGGGTGAGAAAATTTTCAAAAACTATATATATGTTATTCTTGTTACCTTGATCTGTTTGTTAATCATGGCAGAAAGTAATGATATTCAAATGCAAATTGTTGCATTATGTCAACATTTGGAGAGGTTGATGAAGCAATAACAAGATGGGTTTCATGATAGGTTGGATCAACTAGAGAATATAACCCCACCAAGAGGAGGAGGAGGAGGGCCACAAAAGAATGAAGGGAGAATAAAAGGAGTAAGGTTGAATGTGCCACCTTTCAAGGGGAGGAGTGATCTTGAAGCTTACTTGGAGTGGGAGCTCAAAATTAAGCATGTATTTTCTTGCAATAATTATAGTGAGGAGCAAAAGGTAAGGCTTGCAATAACTGAGTTTTTTGATTATGCTTTAATTTGGTGGAACAAGTTACAAAGAGAGAGGATTAGAGATGAGGAATCTATGGTTGACACTTGGACTAAGATGAAAAGGGTCATGAGGAAGCAATATGTACCTTCTAGCTTCAACAAGGACTTAAAATTGAAACAACAAAGACTTTCACAAGGAAGCAAGGGAGTGGATGAGTATTATAAAGAGATGGAGATTCTTATTATCCCACTACAAAAAAAAAGCTAAATTGTGGAGGTTTTAATTTCGTTTAACGGTGGTTTTTACCCTCCACAAAATATTTTGCAGGGGTTTTTCAAACCTCCACAGATAGATTCCCCACAAGTTATTTGTGGAGGTTTTCTACAACCCCTGGTACCAGGTTTATATTGTGGAAGTTTTTTAATGGAGGGTTATAACCTCTCCTATTCATGACTATTATTTTGTGGAGGTTTAAAACCTCCTTTATTTCCATAAACCTATTTGATTCCAAAATTCTTGTTTTTCATTTTTTTTGTAGGGGTTAATACCCTCCTCAATTCGAGGATTATAAAACATGTTTCGTTTGTATTATTTAATTTGTGGATTTATTACTGTATTTTTCTTGCGTTATTCAAATCTCATACAAAACAATATTTTGTTTGTAATTGGAATTTCCTACTATACTTGACAATGTATGTCACCATTTGAGGTACTTATATTTTTATATCAACAATATTTTTTTATAAACTTCAATCAAATACTTCAACCAAAGTGCTCAAATATATATCATTAGAACTTTTGATTCTCAAAATCAACACATTAACATAAAAACAACTTAAATTGAAACAATTACAACTTAATCCATACTTACTCAAAGTTCATAATACACTAAAACAGTTTCATCCTATGAAACATCATCAACACCCTAAATGTTGCTACCACCAGATGATCCTCTTGTACCCATAGAAGACTCAGGCTCATTTGCATCACTGGTTTGCTGAAATTATAAAAGATAAATATTAGCCGCAAGAAGGACGTCAACCTCAAATCATGAAATCAACATGCATATACTAAAATAGTTTATTACTAGATCACTGACCTGTACAAAAATCATGATTATTTGGTATCGATGATTTGAGGAGGCTTGTTAGCTCTCCTAAATTGCTTCTGAAGCTGAAGAGAGAAACAGAGAAATCACCATTCCACAATTCAAGCATCAGTAGAGAACAATTAAATTTAATTTAATTTTAGAAAAGAAAAATAAAATAAAAAACCTGATTAAGATTGAGTATAGTGGATTCTCTTCTGTAATAATCATTCCTATCATTATGCAGAACCTGAAAATTACTACTCATAAATTACTAATAATATTGCAAATTCAAAATAAAAAAAAAATCCTACTCACTTGACATTCTCATGCTTTGAATCATAACGAAACCTTACTAGCCATGGGTAATGTTTCACTTGACGACTTTCTATCTGAAATTGCACCAAAGAAATGAGAGGAAAGAAGCACGAGTTTTATGGTATACTAGATTGAAACTTTAAACACTAAAACACTATGCAATAATTTTAATGAATTTTTATAATACAAATTTAATATAGTTTAAAAGAAAATAAAAATTGTAACTCGATAAAAATTATGAATACAAAATTTAATCTATATTACTAAAAGTTACCAAGGTTTTCCAAAATTAATACAAAATCAATATCAGGGTTAAGTGTTGCAACGGCTAGTGGTGCAAGGCATTCTTCTAAAGATTCTCAAAACAAGATATATGGGCATGTTTATTAACATTAATATTTCAACCTATAATCCAAATATAAATGAACGTATTAAACTTTTACTCCTCTAAATCTAGAATATGGGTTATTCAGGTTTCTTACATATATAAGATACAAAATCATCATAACAGAGAGAAACATAACTTATAAATCACTACTAAATTGAACTCATAGAAGAATCCAAGAAAAGAAACTTTAATTTGGTGAACATTAAGAATGAGCTTTCAAAAAGGAGAGCAGAAAGAAAAACAACTAATATAAGGTTTGGATCAATCTCTGACCCTGCATATAAAAAATATTAATTACTTATATTATTTTTTAAACAAGAAGTTGTGAAAGCTTATTAAATTGAAAATATTCTAAAATTCCAGTATACATGATCCAAGGTTTTATATTGAAAAACCTTTTCTTTTGTATTGCTAAGTACACAAGTTTCAAACTAACTAGCATAAAAACATAACAAACTTACCAAGACAAAAAGGAATGAGCTTTTGAAGAATCTTTCTTTCATTGATGCGCAACACCAAAGAATGATACAGCTTCCTCTCTCTGGCTAAACTACACCTTTCCAATGCTTCAATATCATCTTCCAATGAATTCAAACCATAGAGACTCTCCCTCATGTCAACGAGTGACAACAAGGCATCACAAACCCTTTTAGGCAGCAATGATTTCTTGCTCATATTAAATGCTCCGTTAGGGAAGATATTACCATTCAAATGGGTAGTTCCACCATTTGATTCAGGACAATTCCCAACAACTAATACCAATCAAAAAGGAAACTCTTGCTCTACTATGGTGGTCAGAAAAAGCTGAAGAACACCATTGAAGTACCAGCTCCATGTCTATGTTTACAATATCATAGGAATTGTCTTGCTCGGTAAATCCATATCTATGAAGCAAAGCACCATTACCCAATAGCCCATAAGTATTAAATACATGTTATTAGGTAAGAGGAACTCTTAAGTATTAGAGTAACTTCAAGGGAATAATAAGAGGTTGCATCAAGAGTAGCATAGCACATTGAACGTTTCAATTCGAAGTGTAAAGCATATTTGCAAAACTACGTACTATAGATAAGCATGTATTACTATGAGGTCATTTCTATGACAAAAAAAATTGATAAATCACTAACTCAAGGAAGAAAAATCATATAACTGAAAGAAAAATTCTCACCTCAGTTCCACTACTGACATCTTTTATCATAATCATCTCCAGCATAGAAGTATCATCCTTGCTAAATGAAGAACTCTCCAAATCACTATCAATATTGTTCCCAACATTAGCATCAATTGATGCAATCATATCCGTAGAGGAATTTTGAACCAATGCTTCTTCTTCCTTAACAATGCCCTCATCATTATTACTACCATCAACATCACTACCTGATTCATAATTAGAGGACATAGCAGTGAAGTGTAGATCTTCTGCACCTGTTTTATGATTGAATCTAGTGCAGAACAGTATACACATTATTAGAATGAGAAAATCTTCAGATCTAGATCTTATACATAAACATGAAAGCACGAACTCTTCAAAATAACAGTTGTGTCATGTAGTTTTTGAACATTTTAGAGTTACATTTTTATATTGTTTTACTTTTATTTTTAAACTTTTAAAGCATAGCCAATGGGAATATCATAATAATTGGATGGGAACAACAACAATAACAAAAGTTTTGTGTGCATACAATGATTCGTTTACAAATAAAACAATTCCATATTTTGAATTAAATCAACATTTGTTGAATTTGAAAAGCCTTAAAGCTAGATCTAGAAATTATCGCTCTTGTCTTAAAACTAATCACAAATTTGAGTTACAGAGAAGTTAAAATGTAAGAAATGGAAAATAAAGGTGTACACTAAGACTACAAAAGAAAACCATGTTAATGGCCATAGACTTTACTTACAAATCTTCCAAAGGAACCATGCCAAAACCATGGTAATCATCAATCTCAAAGGATCGTGAAGATATAAGACTTTTTGCTGCAAAGTATTGTTCTATGTCAAAGAATTTCAGATTTAGCTTTAAAGGTGCTAAATCCAATAGGGGGAGAATATTCTCTTTCCAGTCCTCGTAAATCAGAGCCTTGTCTTCTTGCACTGTCTGCCTAAAATTGTAAGAGATCAGAAAGTTTTCATATGGTAAAGCACATAGTGTTATATTCCAAGATTCAAATCATTGGTATATGCCAATGCAAAGGCTGAAAGGAACGGTCATAAATTATCTTATAAGTTTTCAATGTGTTTAAAATCAACTTCTGCAATTAACTTATTTCCTATCTATCCTCAGTACTTATGAGAAATTTATCCAAATAAGATCTTAATTACACATACACACAGACACCAAGGATGATTGAAACAATCATCATCTCTATTCAGCATCATAATCATAAGAATAAGAGCTTGTCCAGTAATCAATACCTACAATAAAACAGATTTTGATTGTAGAAGAAGCGGGAATATCTTTAAGAGAAAGGGGAAGCACAACCAAATAGGGAACATAGAACAAAGGGAGCCATCTCTGAATGAAAATAATTCCCAGTTCAAAGAACTTCTCGAATGCTACAGCAGCAAAGGGCACAACATAATCAAGAATAATCAGAACAGAGAAAATACAGAACCAGCGGTATGATACCAACATAATTTTGGTCTCCCTGCAAAAATCATTATTAAAATGTAAATAAAAAAACAACTTTAAAGATCTAGTAAATTTATAAAAATACATCATGAAGAAAATTCTAGGGAAATAATGAATTGGAAAGGATATTTCAAATTACCAAACAAACACTATTTCAAATTGAAAACAACTTATTTAATTCCCATATTTGTTAAGTGATTAATTTGTGTTGTGCTGTGTTGCTCTAATTCTGGCTTAACAAATGTTTCTATCAGTAAAAGTATAAAACCATTTTACCAACTTCGAAGTACTTCTAGAGTTGTCATTGGAATCTACAAACATAAAAGATGGATTAGTGTGAAAGACAAGAATGAAGGGTGCACTCGTAAAAGCATGCATCTTATGATTATGCAGGATAAATTATAGAGAAATTATGCAATTGCAAAAAGAGCATTAAGAACCTTAACGACAACTATCAATATTGTTCCAATACTTTTTGAAACTCTGTCATGGATAAGAGTTTTTGCTTATGTGTGAATCATTTCATAAGTCTAATATTCTCATTCATTTTCTCTTACTTGCCATATGATGGAACATAGAAAACAATGCCATTAATCCCTCCAAATTGTTTGCTTCTGAAAGGCTTCGGTATAATCCTACAGATAAAGGTATAATGCAAAAAATGATATATTAAAACTAGTTAAATACTCTAATTTCAGTGGCCTCTTGATAAACATCAGCATTTTTACCCCTGACTTGTGACAAGCTGAAAAATAAGTATATGTCAGCATGGACTACAAACAAACGTCTTATAAAACTGAAGTAAGATTATTACCTGAATGATGAATGACACCATTTCGCATATAAAATTTATTAAGAAACTAAAGGCACTAAAAACATTTAAAAGATCCTGCCAATGAAGAGTATGAAAAATACTGTGTGCTGAGGACCCTGACTCAGTAAAGTTTCTGTTTCATCATTTTCCTGAGTTAACTAACCTATCAAAATGAATGAAGAAACAAATGATTTTTCCTGAAAATTCTCGTGAACAAGAAATAACATCACAATTCCAACAAATTTTACATGACTAACTTGCACACGTCATAAACATAGCAATATTAACACTAAGATAACTAAAATTCTTCTATTAAATTCTAAATGGTGAAATATTAACACTAAGATAACTAGAGAAACCCACCGCCTAAGAACGTCAATACATGTGCAAACACAACAATGAATGAGTATGCAAGTGTGAAATTTCAATTCGGATTGTTGTGTGCACACTAACGAAAATTAGGTTTGAACATTCTCTTGTGTGAAAAATTAGATAAAAGTGTGAATAGCGATACCATGACTGCAAGCGAATCGAAAGTGGAATGCTGGGAAATAATTGAAAGTGGAGGCTCCTAAAAGCTGCAAACAACTCCGATAGAGTGATAGAGTGATGGAACAGAGCGAACAACTCTGATGAGCGATAAGGCCACCTATGACGGAGTGACAGAGTGACAGAGAGGAGGTGACGGAACTGGATCACCGAGTGACTGATTCGCTACTCACACTACGACGGAGGCTATGACGGAGACTGAATCGCGATTAGCTACTGAGACCACGACGGAGACGGTGTGATAGAAAGGCTACGACGGAGCTAAATCGCAGAGCGGAAATGATTTGGGGAAAAACGTAAATTTTTCGGGGCGACAATTTGTGGGAAGGAACGTGGAGTGAAAAGTCTAGATTAATTTATGGAGGTCATTAACCTCTTAAAAATAAATAAAAAACCTCCTCTATTATTAGCTTTCAAAGAGCTCATCAGAATTAGCTTATATCATGTTTATCTCCGGAGAATTTTTGTAACCTCCCCAAAATGACCTCTACTAAATAACTATTTTTTTTAGTATCCAAGCCAAAATTGAAGAAGATCCTAAGGTAACTATGGCACGTTTCCTTAATAGATTAAATCATTATATTAGAGATGAGTTGCAAGATTTTATGGAGATGGAGGATCTTTTGCATAAGGCCATACAGGTAGAACAACAAATTAAAAGAAAGAGTACAACAAGAAAAAGTTCTACCAATTTCAATTCTTCAAATTGGAGAGATAGAGTAAAAAAAGAAGGTGTTGCCTCCTCTAACAAGTCAACACTTTCTAACGAAGGAAAAACAGTTCAAAAGAAATCGGAACATCTACCAAAGAGGACTAGAGAAGTGAAATATTTTAAATGTTTGAGCATGGGACATTATGCCTATGAGTGTCCTACAAAGAAGACTGTTCTTCTTAAGGATAATAGGGAGTACACAATTGATTCTGATGATAATGATGGAAAGGAAGAAGAGAGTGATGGAGAGTTGAAAGCTAATGAAGGAAAGTTGTACATGATTAGGAGGATGTTAGGAAGTCAAGTCAAGGCCGAGGATGCATCTCAAAGGGAGAATATTTTTCATACAAGATGTTCAGTTAATGGTAATGTATGCTTGATAATCATTGATGGAGGAAGTTGTACCAATGTGGTAAGTTCAAGATTAGTGTCAAAGATGAACATGGACACTAAACCATATCCTAGGCCATACAAAATTCAATGGCTTAGTCAAGGAGAAGAAGTCCAAGTGAAACAACAAGTTGAAGTCTCTTTCTCCATTGGAAAATATGAAGATAAGATCTTATGTGATGTGGTTCCCATGGAGGCTAGCCATATTCTTTCAAGAAGACCGTGGCAGTATGACATCAAAGTCATTCATGATGGCTTCACTAACAAAATCTCTTTCATGTATCAGGATAAAAACTGGTTTTCAAACCCTTATCTTCTAAAGAGGTGTGTGAGGATCAAATAAAAATAAGAGAAAAGTTAGCAAATGAGAGAAAAAGTGAAACACTTGAAAGGACAAAGAAAAAGAGTGAAACACTTAAGAGAAAAATGAGAGAAAATGAAACACTTGAGAGCAAACAACTTTATTTAGTAAGAGAAAGGGAGGTAAGAAGGGTACTTTGCACAAGGCATCCCCTCTACTTATTGTTTTGTCAAAATCATATTTTAAATGCTAACCAATTTGGAAAATTTGAATTGCCTTCTAGTATCGACTCTCTTTTGCAGAATTATAAAGATGTGTTTCCAGCAAGTGTCCCTGATGGTTTGCCACCTTTGAGAGGAATTGAGCATCACATTAATCTCATTACAGGAGATTCTTTGCCCTATAGGCCAGCTTATTGGAGCAACCCACAAGAGACCAAAGAGATTGAAAAACAAGTTACCGAACTCATGAGTAAAGGTTGGGTGAGGGATAACATGAGTCCACTGCCTTTAATCATAGTTGTCGTGAACCACTATCTGCATATCACAATTGTAGTTACACTATTTTAGGCATCATGCCAGAATCTCATTTCCCAAATTCTTCCTCATGGTTCCCTATACTTATCTTAATTTAACCATCTTCAAGTTATATGATTTCCTTTTTACAAACTCATAATCCAGTGACCCTAGGCTCCCTCATAGTGTACCAACCCTCCCAGTGAACTACCTCAGGCCCTCAACCCTCTCGTAGCCAAATGGAGTTAATTTCCTTACACTGGCGCCTAGCGGCAAGTCCTGTACTGCCAGGCGGTGCATCAGTTCTGGAATCTCCAGAATTTCGCATTGCACTCGCACGAATCCAATTTTTCTCCCTAGTCCTCACGAAGTTTCCCACCCATAAATTCGCGTACCAACGGTACCTACTCCATAAATTTTCCCTCAGGTTTGCCACACCAATGGGACTTACAATATCAAATTTTTCCAACCTTTCAACCTTAATACCTAGTTGCACTGTTACATTCGTTTAAACCCAAATTTCCTAGCGTTCAACGGTAATTTCAATTTCTAATCGTTCACCAAGGATTGACACAAGGTCTTCCCCGTTTGGAAATCACCCAAAACCCCGAAATCATCAAAAATCGAGACCTAACGCTCGCATCGCCTGGCGGCAGAATCAACACCGCCAGGCCCATCATCCAAAACCCAGAAACTTATCAAACCCATGTGTCGCCTAGCGGCTGAGGGTGTGCCGCCAGGCGGTTCCCCCTTCCAGAACGCCAAAACTCACATAAACAGATAAGCCACCTGGTGGTGATTCATCACCCGCCAGGCGGTTTCTGGAAATTTTCCAGAAACATAGAAATTCAAGCATACAACAACAAATAGGCATTCAATTATCATACATCACATGTTATTATTCTTTTAAAATAAAACTGCGGAGTCCAGCTCCCCTAACTTGGATCCTTTAGCTTAAACTTGAACAATTTGGGAAGTTCTCCTTTGATCACCCTCCTTCCTTGATTCCTCACTATTCAGCACTTCAACTCCCACTCAAACCTCACAACTCTCAATTTTTTTTGTGCTCTCTATCTGGGTATATTTTCCAGCTTGCCAAACCTTAGTTATTAACCTAATTTTGTCTTTTAAAAGGTACCTAAAGCTAGGTGATAAATTCCAAAACGAAAATGGCATTGAATAGGATGTAATGTCCCATTACTCACCTACGACTGCCTTTTCAGCCTTCTTTGGTTGCCCACTCACTTAGGGTTTTCTTCCACCTTTCCATATTCAAGCTAAAGCCAAAAATACCAAAAATTATAAAGTGTAATGTAAGTTCTCCAAGGCTTGAACCCATAACCCAAGCAATTGCCAAGACATTATCAACCATTTAACAAAGTCATATTTCATGCTAACAATCATAATTCAATTATCATATTATACCATAACATGATTACATAGATTTAAAATAATAAAACAATAACACCTAAAAGTTAGCATACATAGGACTCGAACACAAGTCCTCTCAATTTAGCCAAGTACTCTCAACCCCTTGAGCTAGTACTTTCCCACATCATACCAACCATAATTTAATGTCATAGTCATTTCCCCATCCGTATTTATTAATTAATTAATTATTTAATTAATTAAATCCTACGTGTCTTACAGAGGACTTTGTTGGGGACTAAACTGCCGAGAGGAAAAATGAAAAAGGAGTGAGCTGGGACTTGAGAGCATCAAAGTGGAAGAAACACTTGAGGGAGACACACT
The DNA here is from genome assembly GCF_037176805.1 of Vigna unguiculata. NCBI lineage: Eukaryota > Viridiplantae > Streptophyta > Magnoliopsida > Fabales > Fabaceae > Vigna > Vigna unguiculata. The sequence continues at coordinate 8,426,115 of NC_140792.1, read as the reverse complement.
TTGGAGGCTGGACCGAGAGCTTGAGAGACATAGCTTAGTTATTTTATTTTGTGTGCTTTTGTTTTCATGTCACGATATTTTAGGGTGTAAATTTTCTTTTCTTCAATTTTCTGTTTTTGTTTGCTTCATTTGGCTTAGGTGGGAAAATGCTTTAGAGCAATCCCATCCTTAGCAAAGTTTGTAATAGTTAAGCGTGTAGTGTGAGGTTCAAGGGGTTCCAAAGGCCATTTATATCTTCACTTAAGATTTTTTTTCGTCTAGTTTATGTTTTCAGTCTTTATGTTTTCTGTCTTTATGTTTTAAATGTCCAGGTTTTGTGTGCTTTGTATGTTTGTATTTTTGTTTTAGGTCACCGTGATATCTAGGTGCCATGCGTTTACCACCTAGCTGACCTTTTTTTGGTCTTTAGGTTTTCAATTAGTCCACACACTTTGAAAAAAAAATTGTTTTTCACAATCTATTTTCTCTAGAATTTTATTGAGAAGTTTTGTGAATGTTGTTTAGAAATCTCTGGCTAGGAAAGACTTGGTTTCTAAGCTTGTCCAAGAGACCCACCTCCCTTTCCTGGGAGTATTTCTAGACTATTTTCACTCTATTTTCTCATTAGAAATTCTTCAAATATCATTTGTGAAAAAAAGTGTTTTGTGAAAAGTGTTTTCAAATCATTTGAAAAATGAGTTTTTCTTCTTTTAGCCATGTGCATTTAGATAGGCATAGTAGTGTGCATTTAGGTAGGCATAATAGTAATGAGTTGCATCATACCATTCATAGTGACATTTCATTCTTTTGGGAAGATATAAGACCAATATCATTTAGAGATTAAATGTGGGATACCGAGAAATTGGTGCAACCATTGTTTAGTAAATATAGTCAATTAGACATTCTTAGGCATGCTACTTCTAGGTTTGTAGGACGTGAATCTGAGTGGTGGCAAGAGAGGCAGTATAAGTGAAAAAGGGGAGAAAATCATGTATTAATACATTTTCTGAATTAAAAACATGCATGTAGAAACATTTCATTCCCCCTTCATTTAGGATCACAAAAGAGCAACAAACTAGGATAGAAAACTTCATTGACATAGGTGATGCATTTATCCAAAATCTTGCTAATTTTTCTAGACTACAAAAAGATTTTAAGTACAATTTGGACTTGCTCTTGAGTGAACAAAAAAAGAGAGAAAAACATAAGAGAGAGTAAGAAAAACTTAAAAAGCTTCGAGAGTATGAAAAGAGGAAAGAAAAAGAAGAGCTTGAGAAGCTTTGTGCTAAAAGAGAACAAGAGGAAAAAGAGATAAAAGAGAGGAAGAAAAGAGAGGAAGAAGAAAAGGCTAAACAAGAGAATTTTAGAAAAGCCAAAGAAGAGAACTTTAGAAAAGCCAAAGAAGAGAATGAAAGAAAAGAACTTGAATCAAGAGAGAAAATAAAACAAGAGAGTGCGCTTGAAAGACAACACAAAGTGGTAGAGTTACAAAACATTTCAAATGAAAAGAGGCAACTCATTGTTAGGAATTTGGTGTTCAATCCTTCACAAATTCCTTCCATTAAATCCCAATTTCCAAAGGGAGTTTTCTCATCTTTAAACTCTTCTCACTTTTTCATTAAATCTTTTGTTTTGTTTCCTTCTCAAATATTTTGTTCTCCATCTCATTCCCTTATTTCATCCTCTTCAAAATTTTGTGAGAAAACACACTTTGATTTCATAACTCATTTCAAAATTCATCTAAGTCAAAGTGTAAGACACTGTGAAGTGGGATGGATGTCATCTTTCCCAAACTTTAAAAACCCATTTTCAAACATTGCATAATCAATTTTAGTGCATGGTCATTATGATTTTAATGTCATTTTGTTTGATGACTATTGCAAATTTATTTTTGATCCTAGTGGAATCTTCATTTTGGTTGTTGTGAGCCTTCTACAACCCTCTTGATCTGAGGACAAATCCTCTTCAAGAGGGAGGAGATGATGTGACCCCAATAAGACTTATAGCATTGGGCCAATGCCTAGGCCCATTCCGTTTAATTCCTTTTATTTTCAATTAAATAAATATTGTTTTAATTGGGCTTGTTTTGCTTATTGCAGCCTTTTTTTATTTCAAACTGCCAATTGATATTGGGCTTGCGGCCCAATTTACCACACCAATGCTTCCCATCAATGTGCATCATCATGTGGGCTAAGATCACGTCTGCACTTGTGGCCGAATTCCAGCTGGACGTGGATTGTTAATTTTTCCAACACATCACACAGATCTAGCCTCATCATTGCTACGCAGCCCTAGCTGTTTTTTTTATCCGCATCAATCAAATTGGGCCCGATCCCAATTTGACCAAACCTCTGCCTGCCTCAATGCAACCAACAGCCCACTAATGTTTTTGGAGTGGATTTCTTTATAACCATCAATGGGCCTAAAATGCCATCCGATCCACCAGATTTCAGTTCTGCAACAAAGGCTTAGCTGCTAGGGTTTCATGAAGGTCGTCTCTTCTTGCATGTGTGTTGTGTTTCTCCTTAGTTGAATCTCTGTTAGGGTTCCTATTGCTACTAAGCTTTTGTCTCATATTCACGCGTTCCACCCTATTAGCGTTAGGGTTTGCTTCTAAATGCCCTCCATTAGGGTTTCCCTTTCTCGCCGTTAGGATAATGATAAACAACATCCTCTTCTTTTGTTTGCTTTTCATGGTTGCCCTTAATCTATAAAAGGTGCAGGCTATTTGTTTGTAAAACTTAGCTTTGATGAATGTTAAATTCGGATGAGATCACTCTCACTGTTCGTCTTAGCTCCCATTTCCCTTTAGATGAGGATTTCTCCTCCTAGGGTTACCAAACCAGTGAGATACGAGAGAAATCCGAGTGTTAATCTCCAAGTCGAGCATTTCCACTGCGTTTTCCCTCACCTTCCGCGAGTTTCAATCGGTAGAACACCGATTGGAGAGGCTTTCTGGAGAGTACCATGACGGAGGAGCCTCATCAATATGTTTTTGGTTTGAACCTGGTTTGTATGTGTGAAACAATGGCAAGAAATGATATTCTCACCCAAGCGAGCTTGTCTCGCCTAGGTGAGAATAACATAAGCTAGCCCAGGTTGCGGCTCATGCTCTTGCTCTTGCTCAGGTTGAGAGCTTTGGTTTGAGCGACAAATCATCTTGCTCAAGCGAAAGGGGCTCGCCTTAGTGAAAACTGGTGGGAACCTGATGTGTTTCACTTCAGAAGCAGCTTAAGCGAGGGAGTCTCACTTTTGGGCGAAGAGTAGTCTCGCTAGGCGAGGGGAGCTTGCCCAATCGAGAGCTCGCGAAACTTGCAGTGTTTTCTTATGACAGTCTCGCCTAAGCGAGAGCCTATAGCTTGAACGAAAGGTCTCTTTCGCCTAAGCGAGGGTCACGACTTGAGCAAGACTAGTGCATGCTCTAATGCTATTTCCTTCCTTGTCGTCGAGGGTTGAGTGTATGATTGAGTGGATTTCCCCTAATTAAAGTATGAAACATGTGAGTATGTATGCATGACCTATTCGTGTGGTTTGGAATGGATGGGCTTGGTGTGATTATACATATGAAAAATGATGGGAAGGTTGGTTATAAATTTTTTGCATGAGATTGGTATGCATGATAATATTATGTTGGTTTGTGAGACATGATTTTGGTATGGTCAGGACGTAATTCCACGAAGGTTTCGTGGTGGTGCCTCATTGGTCAGGACATAATTACACGATGGTTGTGTGGTGGTGCCTCTTGGTCAGGACGTAATTCCATGAATCTCTAGGTGAGATCTCATGGTGGTGCCTCATTGGTCAAGACGTAATTCCACGATGGTTGCGTGGTAGTGCCTCATGGTCAGGACGTAATTCCATGACCCCTGTTAGTGGGAGCTCATGGTGGTGTCTCATGATTAGGACATAATTCCACGAAGGTTTGTGGTGGTGCCTCATTATATAATTTAGTAAGGATTCAAGTAAGGATTGCATCCTGACACTCTAAAGAGTCAGTTAGTGTCACGTAGAACTTACTAACTCAAGTGGTGAGAGTAGTAGGAGGCCCTAATCTTTGGCAGGATAATGGCCTTAGATGTTTGAAGGCTAACCTTGTGAGTGGTAAGGTGAAACTCATTGACAATTGGCTTTGCAGAGTAGTAGAGGCCACCACAAGCGCAAGCATCCAGTGAATTCGACTAATTATATGTATTCGGATAATCACGTCTTGAGTCTTAGTGTATTGCTTGTCGGTCATTATATGCTTGGTGGATTCATGTACGCTTGACTTTTAAATTGTATGTTCAATTGTATGATAAAAACCTTTTTACTCTAGCTTACACAACTGGTAGCATCTGCTGGTGAGCCAGAGGTGTTAAAGGTCAGGTTGGGGGTTCGATTCATGTACCCTTTCTGCTTGTTGCCAGTGGGAATCGAACCCCCAACCTGACCTTTAACACCTCTGGCTCACCAGCAGATGCTTGACTTTTTTTATGATGTGTTAGGGTTTGTGTTTTAGGAAACCAAATTATTGGTTTTGGTGTATGAGTTGTTTAAATGTTGGGAAATGGGTGACACACCCAAACTTATCGATCCTGCACCACCAGAAGAAGAACACTAGGGTTTTGCATCCCCCATCCATTGCATGTGTAGGACGAACATGAATGGCACAACGACATAGCTCACCTACTCCAACCAAAACATGGAAGAAGAACCACTAATTTGGGGGCTTCAAAGAAAGGGGAATTAATACACATCTATTGACATGTCTATTGCACTATATTTCAAAATCAAATGACACATGTCTATTATAGATTTCCACATCATCTCTAAACGTCGTTTTAACAAATTTAACAAAAAGGGTCTAATTCACCAATGCAAGAAAGGGTTTTGGCCCTAATTATTTTTGCCATTTTGCCTGGGTTCTAGAACCGAGATATATTAGGGCGAGGCAAAAAAGGGTCAGCTTTTGGCTTCGAGTGTCACCCTAAGCAAAAACTCCACATTCTGCCTCGGTTCTCTTAAGAACTAATGCCATATTGTACTAATTTTTGGCCTCGATTGTTTTATGAACTGAGGCCATATCTACCTTTCTATTTCAAACATTGCTTGTATAATTTACCAAGAAGCTCAACTCATTCATCAAAGTTTAATGGAGTTACATAGTCTGATGAATCAGCTCCGATATATTTCAAAATTATTGGTGTAACTACAACATGCAAAAAGAATAGGAAGTTCTTTATTTGGGTAATCTCCGCTATATACCCAAAAGAAAAGATGATACTCACGGTAGTGCAAAATTAGAGTCATCATTGTCATAACCATCACCATTGCTAACAAATGCATAGTTGTGTAATGGAGTAGCCTCATTACCATTGCTAGAACCAAAAGAAAGATTTTTATATTCTAACACTATAGGCACTGGATGGTGGCACGTCAATTATCATTTTGGTTGCCAACATCCAAAGCTAAACTAGTCAAAACAACAAAGTATATTCCTTATTATATCCCTCTATTGTGTGATAAAAACTATAACATAAGAAGAAATTCCACCACATATACATATGCATTACTCGAGCTCAATTTATTCTGAAATAAAATTAGATAAAAGATGTTAATGTGTGACAACTAACGAGCCAAAAGCCTCCCACGAACAATAAAAAGCCTATGAATTGTGGCCTAAAACCACATTAATCAACAAACACAGCCTGACCAAACCATTAAAACGAATAACAGTCCTTAATTTTTTTTCAAAAACGGAGAGAAAATAGCAAACGAAAAAAACAAGTCAATCCCAAAAATAGAAATGCTTCAAGATTGAACCAGCAGGTACAAGATGAGAAAAATTCAGAAGCTTGCGCACTTCCAAGTACCGCACTATATATATTCACTAACTAAAATAATAAAGGAACAAGGATTGAAAACAAAAAACATAGGAAAAAAAATCTAACCTTTGCAACAACAATGAGACTAAATGAGTGTGTTGGGTAAGAGAGACACACATAGATCTGGGGTGAAGTCAATGTGAGTGGATTCTGGTTACAAATGAGAGAAGACTTGGCCTGAACAAGTGGCTGGCGTGGAACCCAAATCAACGTGGCAACGTGGAAGTAGCCTCGACGGTGGTTGGCATAGTGGAAGGAGGCTCGACGATGGCAGCATGGACGGAGGCGTGAAGCAGAGAGAGAACACAAGTGTTGAAGGTGGAAGACGAAGAACAGTGCATTCACGATTTTTGAATCCCTAATTAGTTATATGACCTCGGTTCAATTTTTAACTAAGACAAAATATGACTTTTGGCCCTGGTTCAACAGCCACCCAAGGCCAAAGGCCACTCTCCCCATGGCATTTTTGAAATATCAACAAACTTTTCGGCTTCCGGTCAGAAAAATCGAAGCCTATTAGGCCTTTTGGCACCAGTTATGTAGTAACCGAGATAGAAAAACAAATTATGCTTTGAGTTTTGAAAGAACCAAGACATAAAAGTTAGCAAAAATTACAAAAATGTCACCGCGTCATTATATGTTTCGGTTTTGAAATAACCGAGGCATATAACACGAGTTAAAATCGCAAAATTGCACTATTAATTACAACAAATTTTCCAAAACGATGATCAAATTGAGACACATAAATTAAAGATGTTCGATTTGAAATTTCTTTACAAAAATATGAAGACCAATATTAACCTTAAAAAAATACTTATTAAACTCTAAAACAAGAAATTCTACATGCATTGTCAGAAAAAAAAACTCTCAAGTACATAATTATAAATTTATATAATGAGAAGTGATGATCATTTTAAAATACTTTTTTTAATAAGTCAAAATTTATATCACATTAGGTAATTCTATTTATTTTATAAAAGAGAGCGACTAACTTAGTAGTGTCACCAAATGTTTCTAAAAAGATAGAAGATATTTTTCTACAAATTGAAAATAATCTCTTGAAAATATTAATAGTAAAAACCATCTATAAATTAACTTATATACACAAGTTAATTTTAAATAAAATAAAAAAATCTTATAAAATTGTTTACGGAGATCCAAACTATTTATATAAGATATGAAAAGTTTGAATGAGATTTATAAATAAAATTGTGTAAGAAAACTAAGCAGCATGGAGAGAAAGTTGATAAATTATTGAAATGAAGAATATACAATGAGTGAATGCAGCAGCAGCAGCAGCAGTAGCAGTAGCCACAAAGTATCATGATATAATGCTTACAAAGAGAGCATAGAGTTTTGGAAACAAAACCTTAAATGAGTTCTCCAAAAAGGAAAAGGAAAAGAAAGGATGAGAACAGGTTCATGAAACATATATAGAAGTGTTTCCCCTTTGTTCTGCACCGCATTATGCAAACTTGGCTCAAATGAAGAGCAAGTTTTTCACAACAACGCACGGACGCGAGGCTGAACGCGAGGCTGGTCCCAATCGGTCACAATGTGATCACGAGTGATTTCCTTTAGTGAACGACAACCGCTCAATGCCATGGTTAGCTCAAACTCTTCACGTAGCATCTGCAACACTTTTCTTACACCAGCCTCTCCTTCAGCAGCCAAGGAGAACACCACAGGGCGTCCAATCTGATACAAAACAAACAAACCTTGTTACTTGTTGCCACACTTCTTATTCTTCTGACAACATTATAATACCAGAAATTTATACTAATGTGTGTTCTGTTTTTTGTGTCCATGCGTGATGCACATTGTTTAGTGGTCCTGCATGAATTTCACGTAGTAATCAAAGTTTGCATTCAAATATTAAATATTCTGTTTAAACATATGTCCCCACCGAACAAACAAAATGAAAACTAAACTATTTGACCCTTACCTTAACCTTATTTCATATTTTTTTATGATAAAATTATTAATTTTAGTGTAAAAGATAAGTTTGGTCTTATTACTAATATAATAAACACATTCTAATAGTGTATATAGTAAGTTTTTTAAGAAGAGACATCGGAGAATTTTATTATGTCATCAACAATTCAGAACCTCCCTTCAATCCAGACGCTAACTAGTACTTACATTCTAATAGATTCTAATAGTCTATATACACATTCTAATATTATACATAAGAGATTATGACATTATTTTAATCCAAAACTTTAAGAAAATAAATTTATAATTTCTTCTATTTACGACTGTCATCTAAATGTCTAACTCATCTTAAATTTCTAACCGTAGGACTGTTATCTAAATTTTGTTGTAGTGATAAGCTATCACAGAAAGCTGTTCACAGACTATATAACTTACCCTAATTAAGGTTTAAATAAAAAAATAAAGACTAAACAAATAACTGAATCTATAAGAGTAATTATAATACAGAATTTGTTATTGGTTAGGTTGTGTTTGGGTAGGTGCAAACTAATAGAATGGAAAAGAATGAATATGATGGTATTACTACGGTTTGGAAGGATGAAAAATATAATACAGATTAGAGAAATATTTTCTATCTGATTTTAATTATGGTTCACTTTCATCCCCTCCTAAAATTGAGAGAATGAAATGGAAGGGGAGTTTTGTTTCATTCCATCGTAACATATATATAAAGGAAGGGAAGTTTCATTCCTTTTATATTCTGTTTTACTTGATATTATTGCATCACTTTTCTTTTCATCCATCCAACTGAACTAAGTCAATAAAGTAAAGAATTACTACAAGTGAAAATGGTATTTGTATATAAAAAGGCCAAAATTATACTTGCTCTTGGAAGGGGTGAAGAAGTACTCACAAATATGCCAGAGGCACCTAGTGCCAATGCCTTGAAGACATCAGTTCCACGGCGAACTCCACCATCCAAAAAAACAGGAAGACGACCTTCAGCAGCTTTGACAACCTAAGTTTCCACAACAGAGATCCATATAACATCCTTAAAATGAGTGAGTTGAAGTTTCATGGTGACTAAGATGCTGCTTAAGTTGGTGTACCTCTTCTAATGCTGATATGGTGGCTGGAACATAGTCAAGTTGTCTGGCTCCATGATTGGACACTATAATTCCTGCTGCACCACTTTGTACAGCTATCCTAGCTGCCATGTGAAAGTCAAGGCATTAGTAAAATATTCAAAGAGGGTTAACTCTTCAATAGAACTTTGGTTATTCTTACTGTCCTCTGCAGTCAGCACACCCTTCACCAGAATTGGCAGAGTGGTGATTGTTTGAAGCCACTTCACATCCTACACAGTTCAGAATGATTATTTGGATTTACTCTATTCAGTTTAGCCTTGTAAGTTCCAAAGTGTACACAAAAAAATATGAAAACAAATGTAAACTCTGTGAAAGTTTAACTCATTAAACTCCTCAGAACGATATGCAATTGCAATTTTACCCAAAGTTCAGACTGCAAGCAACTTATGAATCAAATCAACGAATTGGGCAATAGATTTGCCACTTGTGTTTCATGCAATGATTTGATAACAGTATAATTTTTTTTTATACTATTTGTATATCATTTTACTATTATAAATTATTTTCTAATATAGGAATAGGATAATAACTACCAAGAAAACAAAATGCGTTATTTGATTATCTAACATACCTGCCAGCTTAGAGTGCGATCAATTTGACCAGCAACATATGAAGCAAGTCCAGAATCATCAGCCTGAAAGAGTGAAGACGAAAATTCAGTTAGTGATAAAGTAAAGGAAATTATAGCCTGCAGAAATAATTCTGTGATAACTCATCTTACTTTGTCCATCTTTCCAAGGTCCAATCCTTCAAAGTTCTTCAAGGTCAAAAACGGTGGCAGTGTGAATCTGTGAGATACGTTTCAGGACTAATTTTAGTTGCAAGGATAACAGTTGAAACTCAGAGAAGTTGATAGAGAAGTTGATAAACATAACATGGTTGAAGTGGAAGATTTGTACCTGTTCTTGATATCAGCTTCTCTGCGTCCTAGTCTTGGGGTATCAACTGTAAGGGCAATGGCTTTGAATCCAGCCCTTTCAGCTCTTCTCACAAGCTGAGCAACCACATTCCTGTCCTTGTACACCTAAAGAAAAAGGAACAAATTGTGTAAGTAAAACAAATAAGGTACCAAAAATTCAAATTAACAGTGAAATGGAACTGAACGAGAATTTTCATGCTTACATATAGCTGGAAAAAGCGAATGCCAGGTCCTGTTGAAGCCACCTCTTCAACACTTGAAGTGGCCCACGAAGACAAAGTCTGAAAGAACCAAAATGTTAGTTATTAAGAAAGAATATATAGAGCTCAATGGACATTCATTGATAAACAACGAATAATTTTGCAAGAATACAATCTTTTGAAGATAATTGGAGTGTTTTTGAGTGAAATGTTTTGCATGAAGTAACAAAGGTATCTCACGTACAACGAAAAAGTAACACATTCTCAGCAAATCCACCAATTGAATCATTCATAAAGAAGGGATTTTTCTCATTAGGGATTGTAAATTTCTTTATGCAAAGCAATTTGTCTGGAATAGATAGTGATCAATCAAATAAAGATAAAAGTACCATGATTGTTCCAGCTGCAGAGGCAGCTCTTGCTGTGGCATATTCTCCTGCATAAGAAAAAAATATATGTCATCCAACATAAATCCAGCTCTAGGTAGTTCATTTAGCTGTGCTTGCAAAGGGTTTTAGAATTAACTATTCCATGCAAAAAAAAGGCAACAAATTAAAATTTCTTGCTACAACTCTATCATCTTAACATTTACCAATAAAAAACTGTTATTCATATATCAGAAGTACATGATAAGAATTTTCTCAGAATTACCGATGGCCAATCAAATTTGACTAACAAAAAGAGTCACATAACAGAACTATGAAACATGTGATGGTTATGCAACACAGACACTAACGGCTGGCACTACATGTCTGATGTTTCATTGACCTATATGTCCAATAAAAAAACAACAATAAAGGCTTGAGAAAAAAGTGTAAAATAGTCTTAGAAAAAACTTCTGAAGTATTAAAAATGACTGAAGTCTTTTGTTTTGGCCTATCAGATTCTCATTTTCTCTGGCATGTGTCACTCAGTGAATGAGTCTGAATGAAAGTTGTGTAACTAAAAAGTAATTAGAAAGTATGGCATTATCCTTTTGGCAAAATACACACTAACCACAACTGAAATTTACTACAAGAAAATGTGAAGGATAAATAATTATACCCTCTGGATGAGCCATTTTCTGCATGGCTGTTGGGGCAATCATGATTGGCATGGATATTTTGAAGCCCAAGACAGTGGTTGTCATGTCTATCTTGCTCACATCAATAAGAATACGAGGCCGAAACCTGTGTGTATATTTGTCAATCATAGTTTCACCATATCAGTATTTGCTTGTATTGTGAAATATCAAAAAAGGAACATAATTAATCATTATAGTTTCGTAATTAACTACTGTAAAAATATAAATCTTACAAAATTCTGGAAAAGGCATTTCTGTTCTCTTGCAGAGTCCACTGGTCCTCTGCACCAGATGCGTAGTAGTCAAACACCATCTTTGGTAATTTCTGCTTTGCAATAGCCTCATACTCACTGACATTGGTGATCTCCCCCATTTTCAGAACTGCTTCTTGATGTTACCCTTCACAAATTCTGATATAAATATATATATATATATATATATATATATATATATATATATATATATATATATATATATATATCAGCTATCAGTTTTTTCATCACAGTCTATAGCTATAAACGTTTAAGATATCCCATGAAACTATGTGTTGGTATAAGAAGACAACTACTGTGCCAACCCAAAACTTTGGAATAATCTTATTAATTAATTTTGAGGCAAATTTCATTCAGTTGTGAAAATTTTCAAATAAACAAATAACTGGAAGTTGGAAAGTATTTCCTAAAACTTCCTAAATTTTGGATGAAGAGAAAAACATGCACAACATCGAATTTCAATTGGAAATTAAAACTCAAGTGCAGAAATAGTGGTAGTACAAGATAGGAAAAAGTTACACGATGAAAATATCTTTGCCAACAAAACCAAAGCAACATGCTACTATATTTCTCTAATATTTGAACTTAGAATGCTCCCCACATGGCTGAAGCCTTCTAAAAAATCTACAAAAGTATGGTATTATTTAAAAGGTAAAAGAACAGCATGTATATATATAAAAGAGGAGTAACAACAAAAAAACAGATGCAAATAAGATTGATGCTATGAGCTATTCCATCACAGAACTTGATTCAGCAAGTGAGTATGGCAAACACAACCAATACTGAAATCATTGCATACACACAACAAAAACACCAGTATTCAATCTTGATTTCTGCTAGAGTCTGTCTAAGAAAGAAGCATGGTTATAAGTGGCAGATGAAGTGATGACATGTTGAGAATGGAAAAAAGAGAAGACCTTAGTATCGAAAACTTGCAACTGTGTGCATGCAGAGGAAGCAATGGAGATAAACTCCTATTGAGGAATAGAAACAGAAGGAAGTGAAAAATGGGAAGGGTTGATAAATACGTTGTGGAATAGAGACAAAGTTAGATGGCCCTCATATTTGTTGTAACGTGTATAGGTTCAAATGAAGGAAATTGGAATTTTGAAGTGGATGAGCTTTCGGAGGTGAGTATTATTTTGAGCCAAATCTCATCAACAAAGTGAGGTGTTTCTCAGCCACAAACGCCTTGTGTGTTTCACAGCACTCTTTCTTTCTCCATTATCATTTCCATCTCTAAATTCTAAAAAGAAAAATAGCCCAAAAATACTCAGAAACTGTTTATTTGATCCTATCTCATATACCTTTGAAGTCATGGAAACAGAAGAATAATACCCTCTTCACGAGTGGTGCAAGTGGGTTGGCCATTGCCTATAGATAATCTAAAATATACAGTGTATTATTTCATTTCTACACCAAAATGTGACATCACTTTGAATTTACCCGTTTTCGAAACAAATTACATAGTTACTATTACTAGGGTTATTGATTTCATGTTTGGCACGTGAACTTTAACGTTTAAAATTGAATTTTTAAAAGATAATAATCATAGCATCCACCTTTAAAAGGTTTTAGTGGCTTGTGTTGTGGTTTAAAAATGAAACTATTGTATGATTTAGGTTTAAATCCCTTTTGCAGAATATGAAATTACCTTCTTCTCGTATGTTATTTTAGCTATATTACTGATTTGTTGGGAAATCTCTTACACACTTTTCAGACTTAAATGTAAGATTTGTAAGAAAAGTATTTGCATATGAAGGAATAATAGTCCAATATCAAAAGATATAATAATATATTATTAATGTCTTCTTTAGTTTTTAAGATAATGTTTTGGTATATAAATATGTGACGACCAAATTTTACTTCCAGCAATTCAGCCACATATGTCAATTTTCTCATATCTTATGTCTACATCCATTTTTTTTTTGTTAAAATGGTATCCCTTTCTTTTTGGGAATTGGTTTATCTGCAGTTTCAATTTGAATCCTTAAATTTTATTCAACACATTTATCCCTAATATATTAACATAAAATAAAATAAAAATTAAAGGTGAAAGATCTCGTTTAGTTATTTTCAGATAAAAGGAGCCCTGAATCCCTTTTCTGTCATTGTGTCTCGGTCTCTTTTAGTTTTCCATTTACTTGTAAAAAGTTTAACACTAAAATCTCGTAACCTTTTTTTTAACTTGTTGCTATTCATTAAAAAAATAAATAAAAGCAATCAAATTGACTTACATATAAATTTAATCAATCAACAATTTGTTAATTAATCCCAATAAAACTAGATTATTTAAATAAGGTGTCACTTGTCATGCATAAAAACATTGCTTGAAAAAATTAATGAATTATTCATTTTGAGAATATGGTTAAAAAATGTAACCGCAACCAATATTATTTTTTAAGATTGCTTTAATTTAATAAAAAATAAAAAATAGGGTTATAAAACCAAAATCAAGAAATAGAAAACTATTTAAAAATCATTCATACTTGTACCTTATACCTTATATAATTGTATTTACCTACCCTTAATATTTAGAATACACTTGGATAAATAGAGTGTAATTATATAAAATTACACCAACTTTTATTATTCAAATTGTCTAAAATAATATGAAAGAGATATATTTTATGTTATTTATTGTATTCAATCTATTTTTAAATGGAAAGTGTTTGATTATAATAATTCCCACATAAAATTGATAATTTAATTATATTTAGAAAAAAAAATGCATTTATCTTTCCTAATATTATACTACTGTTATACTAAAGGTTCACCCCTTCTAATTTTAAAATGGGCACTATCTCTCATATTCTTTTTAATTAATAACATCAATGTTTTTATATGTTTAAAGTGATACTCATTTTTTTTTTATTTCACTAAAAAGGTATTACATTAGGTAAAATTTTAATAAATAATTATTAAAATTAAGAGTATGGAAAAAATAATATCTATTTTAAAATTGGATAAATATTGAGTGCTATTTAATAAAACCTTAAAGAAATTAAGTCCAATTTCCCATATATTTATTTGCATGGACAGAAAGACTCTGCAAGAGGAATAGGTGCTTTGAGCATATTTGTGTGCTTCCTCCTTGGTAGTGGCATATGATCAAGAATGTGTTTTTGCAAATAAAATTTAGAAAAATCATAATGAACTTCTATAAATGAAAAAAATAATTTTAACAACGATAAAAAAAAATAATATTAACAATAATAAATAAGATTTTTTTTCATTTATTTCTTTTTAATCAAATAATTTTTCCCTATCAACTCTTACATATATTTTTCTTTCTTTTCAGTGATACTCGTGTCTTTCTTCACTATCTAGCAAATATAAACAGCAATAAATTGATGAAAACTCCCCATGGATAGATAAGTGAACTATGCATGCAAGCATCATGAAAAGTACCACAAAATCAAGCTGAGCCCACTCTAATATCCGATGAATAATAAATAATGGGTGAGGTGACCCACACGCCCTCTGTAAGTTTCAATTCAGGGGCAGCTTTCTTTTTCGATGCATCTAAATACTAATGTATTTTAAAATAATATTTGCCCTTTTATTTTCTTAAAAATAATAATGTTAAGTCTTCCTCTCCTATCCTATATTTGATTGGGATGATGATTTTTCTTTATTATTTACTTTATATATATATATATATATATATTGTTTTTTAATTTTCTAAGATATTAGATAAATTTACATTTTTCTTTAATATTTACTTTATAAATTATTAGAAAGATTTGTACAAGGATATAACATTGAGGTATAAATACTTTTTCCTAAAATTATAAATTCTGCTATCATTCCTTTGAACTTTTGAATGCTAATATATATTGGGTTTGTCCTGTAATCGTGCCTTCTGTTGGTACCAGTCCCCTGCCAACCATGTGTTTGTAAAATTGCCTCTGAGGAAAAAAAGAAAGGGTACTTGAAAGTGAGGGTTACGAGGAGGATAGATTGTTGCCGTAGATGGTTGTATAGTAATGGCAAATAGTAGCATAAACTTGGTGCTTCATCAAGGGTCAATGTTGCCACATGAACTTCCTATTGCTGCTTTACTGGGACCTTCATGCTTTCATTCGTTTTCTTCAACTTGGGCTATTACCAATGGAGCCATTCATGTCTCACCACAAAGGGGAAAGTGCAGTGCTACTTGTTATCGCTTCAGTTTCAGGAAATGTACATGCAAATGGAAACGGCTTGTAAGAAGTTGCTCCACCAGTGAGTTTGTCCTTGCCAGTGATGAAAACTATGGCAATAAGCAGGTTGTTAGTCTCACTCCCCGTCTCTACGACTATGTCCTAAAAAATGTTCGAGAACCAGAGGTGAGGACTAAGGAACGTACCGTTATGCTTCATGCCGTGTTTTAATAAGAAAAATATTTTGGGGGAGGGGGAGGGTATCTGAATTCTGCTGTCAACTGTGAAAAACTGTATCTATTAAATTGCCCTTTGTGCTTATTGTAAAGTGACTACACTTCAGATTCTAAGACAATTGCGGCAGGAGACAGCCTCTATGCGTGGAAGTCAAATGCAGGTGTCTCCAATTATTTCATTCTTATGCATTTTTTCTTAAACTGTTTAGTAATAGAATTGTTAATGTTGAGTTTATGCTTTTGTATTATATCTTCACTATGCAAGCAGGGGTTTCTACTGCACATTTGGTTCTATGAAAGTCAGTAGCATTATTGTACCATTTATTCATTATTTGTTTCTATAGATGCTGTACACAATTAATTTATTTTACTGATGATGACCATAATTGACCTGCATCTCGCAACTGCGAAATAAATCAAATTTAACATTTTTTGTTGAAGACTGAGGGGCTTCTTATGTAGGGGCACATAGTGGTTTTTGAATGTTAACTTTGCGCTACTAGTGTTTTTATATCCTGTCTGGGATTAATCTCAAATTTGTGAAATTTGATGGGGCAAAATAAAGAATTGTGCTAGAAAGAATGTACAGCAGTCTCACTTGTTTTTTATCTTGTCTGTCATATTTCATATTGTAATTTCACTTGATTAGCAAGAAGTAAAGTGTTGGCAATGCTTTTAGGTGTCCCCTGATCAGGCACAGCTGCTTGCAATGCTTGTGCAGATTCTTGGAGCAGAGCGGTGTATTGAAGTTGGTGTTTATACTGTATGTCCTTCATTTTTTATACACCATGGACTAGTTTTCTTCATGTTACATAGTAGAGGATGCCACTTCACTCCCATTATGTAATGAGGTATTATATTATTAATTTGATCCAGGGATACTCATCGCTAGCCATAGCATTAGTTCTGCCAGATTTAGGTCATTTAGTTGCCTGTGAAAGAGATGCCAAATCTCTTGATGTTGCCAAGAAGTATTATCAGCTAGCTGGTGTTTCACATAAGGTCTATATGCTACTCATCTACTTTTGATTAGAAAAAGGGTTCAAAATTTTTGTTTATCTCTTTTGAATATTAGGGCCCTTTTTATAATTATATTTATGTACTGCCTGTATTTCCTTCCTGATGATGGCTTTATATAACTGGCTCTAGGTGGATGTAAAACTTGGACTGGCAATGGACTCCCTAGAATCTTTAATTCTGAACGGTGAAGCAGGAAGGTATGTGGATTTCTCATTTTCAACATCACTATGATGTATGATTCACTTTCACAATATGTTGCTGCGGGTAGGAGCTCTTCCACATTTGCTATTTTCTCTTTAAATAGTTATTGTTAATCAAGGATCCTGTCCATATCATATGAACACTGTCAAAGAGAAAACAAGTAAATTAGAATTTAAGCGATATTACCTTTTCATGCAGCTATGATTTTGCATTTATTGATGCCGAGAAAAGAATGAACGAGAAATATTTTGAACTGCTATTACAGCTGGTAAGAACATAATAAAAACGGTCAAAGGCATTCAGCTATTCTTATGCTTCTAATCACAATATCTTTCATAATCTTTCTTATTGCCTTCCTATGAACTGTTATATTGGTGCACTGAATAATTTATTGTTGCAGGTGAGGGTTGGAGGTCTTATTGTAATTGATAATGTCCTTTGGCATGGAAAAGTTGCTGACCCACTGGTGAATAATAAATTCTTCTATGATCTCCTTTTTTTCCAGTTAAGTGAACTTGATTTAATGTACTATTTGCAGGTATATGACCCTAAAACTATCAGCATTAGAAATTTTAACCAGAAGTTAATGGAAGATGAGCGTGTAAACATCAGTATGGTAGGTTTATACCATATCTTTTTTTTTTTTTTAAATTATTAATACACTTTCAGAGAAAATCTATTAAGTTAATTTATAATTGGTTAACTCTTTTGGAGAGTTTCAGGTACCAATTGGAGACGGGATGACGATCTGCCGAAAACGCTGACCCATTTTTGAGTAATTTTTAAGCTCTATGCATTTGAACTTACACGCTTTAGGGTTAATTCTTCTGTGACATCTGAGGAAAGAAAGATGTATAATAAGCACAAAATCGATTAGATGTTCTTAAAACTTTTGAAGTTGCAATGCCCATTCTCTTAGGCTACTTTTGGCAAGGATCTGAAAACAGTTTACTGATGAATATCATTTTGGCTCCAAAGGGAATACGCTAAAATAGATTTATATGATATTCTCTGCCACAATTTTTGTACGCACTGAAGGTAGCAGCACCACTACATTAGCCTGGAATAGAGTGACCTATTAGTAACACATTAATTAACTCATTCTTTAAAAGAAAATTTACTCACTTGATTTTTTTTAATAATAAAATCAAGCGATCACTCGTTTTCATTTATGATGTCATTATTTCAATAAATTTCAAAGTTATTTCGATAAATTTTAATGTTCGAAAAAGTTACTGATTTCACATTAAATTATAGTACAGAAGTGAATATATTTGAGAATAAATGCTTTCACTAACGAAACAGAAGCTCAATAAATAATCATTACAATAGTTCATCATAGTTCTACTATCGTTAATTGTAGTTTTCAGTAGTTCATTTTCCAAATAGCCCAAGAAGTCTATCTAAATATGTAATGCCAACCCTTAACCAAAAGCACCCTATTGCATGTTGCGGGCTCCCATGATAGATAAGAGTATCCATGTGGTTTAATTAGAAAAAGAAACTACTTTTTCCATGCATTTGGTCGGATTTAGAGACATTAGAAATTTAGACTAATCAACATTTTTTTTTTCTAGAATAGAATAAAAAAGGAAAAGGATTATTTGAAGAAAAAAAATCATTTGACAACCCATTGTACGGATAAAATGGTCATAAAAAGTGAATTTTTATATTTGTAAAAAAGAAAAGAGAGTGAAGGGTAGCGAATGATGGTGTCAGATAAGAGTAAAATCTTTTTGGGCATCAAAATGTCATTGTCCAATAAAAAAGTATATAATATCATTGATGAAATATGATCTTCATTGTAAAGGAGAAATAAATAATACAGATAAATAAAACATAGAATTGAAGAGGTGAAAAATATTCTCTTATTGTGACATAGTCAAGAGTATCCATTATATATACAATGAAAGAAGAAAGAGAATAAGCATAACAAAAATAGCAGATTCTATGCAACAAAATTCAAAACATTATGGAATATCAAAATAGAAATATACTTGTACTATATACACTAACAATCCCCCCTTAAACTCAAGTTTTTTGAAAATAATTAAGAATATTTAGTTTGTTACGTGTTCCAACCCAAGTATGACAACATCGATCAATCAATGTGTTTCAAAGACATTGTCCGCTTTGGAGCGTGGAATTCTGTCATAGTTTCGTCCTTAAAAGGCGCCTCATTGGGTAGAGAGAGAAAAGAGTATTTAAACTGTGCTTGACCTCGACTCTTAAGCGATATAGGACTATTAGATATACTAGAACAAGCCCCTTAGTCGAGGATAAGGGGACTTGTCGTTCCCAACCACTACTCTAGGTGGTGTTGGTTGAACCACCATGTCATTCAGTTCCCATCCACTACTCTAGGTGGTACTGGTTAAACCACCATGTCATTTAATTCCCAGCCATTACTCTAGGTGGTACTAGTCGAACCACCATGTCATTCAGTTCTCATCCACTACTCTAGGTGGTACTGGTTGAACCACCATGTCATTCAATTCCCAGCCACTACTCTAAGTGGTATTGGTTGAACCATCACACCTTGTAGTTCCCAGCCACTGCTCAAAGTGGTATTGGTCGAACTACCATGTCATGTAGTTCCCAACCACTACTCTTAGAGGTACTGGTCGAACCACTATGTCATTAAGTTCCCAACCACTACTCCAAGTGGTACTGGTCGAACCATCATGTTATGCAGTTCCCCGCCACTACTTTAAGTGGTATTGGTCAAACCATAAAATTTTGGATTCCAACCACTACTCTAAGTGATGCTGGTAAAACCATCATAATCATATCCCACCCCACGTTGCCTACCTACACTACGACCAAAGAAACACAAGTAAATTCAAACAAATGCTAAAACGTCAATGTAAATAATTCATAATTCGGGTAAATCACAAGCTAGTCCATTAATATGTCCATGAAATGTAATTACAAAACACGACCACTACATCACAATCAGGCTCGCCATTACAACTAAACAAAACAACACACCAACATTACAAACTCCTACAAAACTACTTGGCATCGATATTTGTCATCTCCTCATCCACAACAAGGCCAATGGTGGGAGAAGGAGTGAACCTTGTTGTACCTTCATCACCGACATCGTCCTCGGCTACTTCTATCGCACGCTCAACCGCCTTAGCCGTATAATCTCACCCACATCGATGAGGCGAACCTCCTAGATGTCCATATCAACGATAGTCGTTGATTAATACCTCTTTAAACAGGAAATTTGTCTGCCTCAATGCATTTTGGAAACCTTTCACTGTTTCGAGATCACATGGTGGCGTTGGTTCGATATCTCGACCTCAACCTCTTTCAGGACAACATCCTTTTACCCTAGGTCATCTTTGGCCTTCTTTAATTTCTTCTCAACATCCATGCACCGAGACTTATAGGCCTTGAACTTCTTAATTTCCTCCTCCAACCTCTACTTCTCCTTAGCCCATTCGGCCCTCTCCTCGTTCGCTTTCTTCTGAGCAGCAACAGGCTCCTCCATAACTTTCTTCCCTTTCTCCTTGTCAGCTAGTTTATTGTACAACAAAGAAGTCACACTCTGGCTCATCACCAGGGTGCGTGCCTGGAACTCAAGCAAGGCCTTCATGAAAAGGTGGGGATTAGTTGTGTCTACCATCTCATGTTCCTCCTTCGTCATATACAGATTAATACTTTTTCTCAAACGTAGGGTGGGATCCCCTAGAGCTCCAGGCTCAGAAGATACCCCGATAGACAGGCCTATATACCACTCTTAAACAACCTCATGATTTGACTCCTATCTCTTCCCTTCCCTATCTGCTTGGCAGGAGCCAACCTCTTCGCGACAATGTCTAGCTTGTGAGTCTCTACTACTGGCTTGGTCAATTTGGGGACCCCAAATTTGCCTTCCTTTCGAGCAGCCTTTGACATCTGCTGTCTTAACTTAGCAAAAATGTCCTCTTCCTCCCCACCTTGGTAGCATACTAGGCCTTGAAACTTTCCTAAACAAGACTACTTTAGATTAGATAAATTACACAAGGAACAGAGAAAAGGCAGACTCACCACATACATCTTTTGCGGGCCTTGGTGAAAGATAACATTTAACAATGCTAGAGTCGAGATCTTCTTCAGTAGCTGCTCCAGTATTTCTACTATCTTCCTACTTTCCACGAATAATGAGCTCTTGGGCACTTTGTTCTTACACGTATACGGGTCGATCGTCCAATAGAAAAGAAACTTTGGTCGACCACTGTCATCACAAAAATAAGACTCCCCAGCCTCGATCATTGTCACTTTGAAGAAACTATCCTTAAATTTCTTGAAAGATTGGCGATACCCGTCAAATAGGCACAAATTCAGCCTCGCTATCAGCGAAAACCATTTCACTAAACCCTTAGGCCAAGTAATGTAAAAGTATACGACACTCGCTTGGGTAGGGGACAAGTACAAGGCTTGACATATAAGCTGAAATGCTTATAACCCACCCCAACTGTTAGGATGAAACTGCGTGTAGCAACATTCAGAAGACGAAGCACACCCATAATGAACTCATCAAAAGGAAGGCAAACGTGCAAGCGCAAGAACAAGGATAAGCACACATAAAAAAAACTCGTCATTGTCCCCCTCACAACCATGACACACGTTGTCCACGAGACTAACGTTCTTAGGGAGACAATATCTCGACTCACCACCCAATCAAATATATATATTTACTATTTAGCCAGGATGTCAACAACTTTGACCAACGAAATTTAGATGAAGCTCCTTCAGCCTCTTCATGAACCCAGTCGTACCTGGACCTTGGTAGGAGAGAACACTCCGCAAGCTCTTCCATGGGAGTCTCCCTGTAACATCCCGGTAGGATTTTACTTAAAATAAATAATTATACAAGGCAGAAATAGATACCTCATTTATTAAATAATCCATTTCCCAAAAACTGTTGAAAGTCAAAACATTCTAAATTTAACCTTTACACTTTAAAATTAATATCCAAAGCCATAAAAACTGTAATCAAATTACATGGAAATTTAAACAAAAATAGTTATAAAATCCCCTCGTACTCTGAGCCCACTCTCCGCCACTAAGCGTCTCCTGGCTCACTTGAAACATCATCTGCTCCCGGATAATAAATTACCTGGTCATCACCACACACAGACAGATAGGGTGAGCTATGCACATAAACATAAATAAATATGAAATAATCCCCAGCCCATTCATAAATATTTATTTATTTACAAAATACCCACTTTCCCACACTCATAACCAATATGAGTTCACGCATGTACTCCAAATCTAGGATTTCATGTCCTTCCACGACCCTCCTCGCTTGTGGTCCAACCTACAAGCCTATCCCGCTTGTAGTCCTACTTTACGGACTCTCACGCCCGTTCATCCGAACTCCTCGCTCGGACCCGAACACGCATACCTGCCTTTCCTACTATGGACTCCCTCGCCCATAGCATTGCCAAGTTGAGCATGAAATGAACTCCCTCGCTCATTCATCCCAACAAGAGTACCTCCGGTGAACTAAATAGTTCACGTTCCGCATGCGGTCCACCCATCACGAACTCCTCGCTCGTGACTCATTCCAAACACATCCCAAAAATCCTATGGCCTTAGTCCTTCAAGTCCAAACACCACAAACACATGCATATAACTTCCTATACTTAGGAAAGAGTAGACAATCCAGCTCACCAAGCACACACAAACATAGAATTTGCAGCATTCTCGCTTAAGCCAGGGACCTTCGCCCAGGCTAGATCATCAGCCTCGCTCAAGCTAACTCGCCTCGCCTGAGCGAGCGGGAAAACAATGGCTGCACCACATTAGCTTGCTGAGGCGAGTCCGGCTCACCTGAGCGAGTCATACATTCGCTCACGAACACACAGACCTCGCCTGAACGAGGATTCGACGCAAACTACATCAGACCACATCGCGACCTCGCTTAGGCGAGTCATTCTCGCCTGAGCGAGACTATCTGTCACTCAAAAACCAAAATCCCTCGCTTAGATGAGAAGTCGCGCTTAAACACGTACAGGTCTTACCGCGACCTCGCTTAGGCGAGCCCACCTCGCCTGAGCGAGAGATCGAGTCGCTCAATCCTGATACTAGTCGCCTGAGCGACAAGCGTGAATCAAAACCAAGGACGAGGTTCTGCAACTCTCATACAGAAACAACCAAAAATTCCTGCCAATAACCAATTTAACTAGTACCATTCAATATACATCAACTATCATACGTTATAAACAAGTTTTCATCCCAATTGAATACTAAAACATAGAACTTAACCCAAAATAACAATTCTGTACCAAAACCCTCACCCCCGAATCACATGAGACATAAAAAGGCTTTGTACCCACATCGAACCATCCACATTTTCAATCATATCATACATACTACGAAAATCACATTATGTAGGATTCAATTGAGAATAACAATATTCCTAAATCATAGCACACATTAGTAAATTCACATGCACAAGGACAGCTCCCCTAACCTGAAATTCTTGATTAAAATTGGGAAGGATGAAGGTTCCTTGGTTCACCAATGCTTTTGCTTTAGCCCCTTGCACACCCAAAACACTCCTCTCACTCCCTAATTTCGTTCTCCTCTAAAAACCAGTTCACAACACTGCCAAAACCCTTTCTTCTCCCTTAAAATAGCCTTTTATATGTGTCTTAATTATGGGCTTAAGTGCTAAAACTAAAAATGAGACTAATGGTGCTTTTAATTTCCAATTAAGGATAATTACTTAGTGGTTTAATACTGTTTTTCCAGCCCTTTGGCTGCTCCTCATTCTAGTTTTACCTTTGCCCTTTCACCTTCAAATAACACACAAAAGGCATACATAGGACTTGAACCCAAGTCCTTTCACACAATCAAAGTACTGTCAACCATTTAAACTAGTACTTTTCCATATCATACCAATTAACATTTAATGTCATAAAAGTCCCCTTCTCCCGCATTTATTAATTAATTAATTATTTAATTAATTAATTTTCACGGGTCTTACACTCCCTATTGTAACACCCCAATTTTGAGATGTCAAGGAACGTTAGAAAACTTTTGCGTTTAGCAGAAAAGGATCATCATTGAAACCGCCACTTTTGCGTTCAAACTACCACTTTGTCTAAAAATTCAAATAATAATTACAAACAAAAGAAAATTACATAGTTTTTTAGTATCTGATTTAAAACAACTAAATAACTTATAAAAACTCCCAAGTCCACCCCAGCCTCTCGTCAATCTACTCCATTCCAAAATTATCTGCAATATCATCTGCTCCCTTATAAAACACACATTATACGATCATCGTGTAACATCTTGTCAGGATATTACGAAGTTTAAATAATAAATAAAGAATTATTGCATCAGCTTCATTTATAAATGCATTATTTCGAAATAGTCTAAATGCATTACTTCCAATAATAATCCAAAATCCATAAATTATAAAACTGGAAATAGTCTAAAAGCATCTTATAAGCGTTTACAAATTATTTCAAAATCGTAAAATAATAAAACTCCCAAGCTATCCCCACTCCGGGACTAAGCCTCACCAGATCCACCTACAACAACATCATCTGCTCACGTGTATCGTGCACACGATCATCGCCAAACACAAGCAGATAGGGTGAGCTTAACAAAATAAACTTTTATATATATATATATATATATATATATATATATATATATATATATATATATATACACACACATATACAAACACTTATATATTTATATCATACCATCACACCATAGGGATTTCCTCTATTGATTCCATATCACATGGCCACAACCATGTTATTCGTGTTCTACATCTTCTAGTGAGTACCTCAAGATGACTTGCTGCCATACCTATCGACCACAACCGATAGAGCACATGCGAGAAACCATTGTTACGGATCATACACCGTAACGCCGGGTGGAGTTCCCAAATACGAACATAGTTTGCAACATCCCAAGACTACCAAACTCGTTAGCTAACTACTGAAGAGGGCAATCTGTCTGGACCCATCCGTACTGGTCACAACCAAAA
The DNA here is from genome assembly GCF_037176805.1 of Vigna unguiculata. Lineage (NCBI taxonomy): Eukaryota > Viridiplantae > Streptophyta > Magnoliopsida > Fabales > Fabaceae > Vigna > Vigna unguiculata. Next base: position 8,401,119 of record NC_140792.1, on the reverse strand, counting down.
CACTCACATCGACAACACTCACCAACCCGAGCTCAACTCAAGGGTTCCTCGTGTTCATTCGCCATCCCGAGCTCAACTCGAAGGATGTCATTCGGAGCTCAACTCGAGGAATGCCACGTGCTTAACCCCTATCCTAAGCTCAACTCAAGGGATACGTTCCGAGCTCAACTCAAGGAACACTAGCAATTCCTACATTTAAAGCATCACTAAAGATTATAGATCACTCACCCAACGATAGCAATCCAATACTGCTGCAGCAAGGATCGCCTGGCACGGGTCACGTAGCGCCATGCACTACCACTGCAGACCGCCTGGCGGGGGACACGTACTACCAGGCGCGTAGCACCTTAGATCTATCAACACTGCGGATATCGCTTGGCGGGACTGCCCTCACCGCTAGGTGCACGCGTTCTAGGAGCCCACTGTTTTCGTCTCTATCGCCTGACAGATCCCGCTCTGCCGCCAGGTGCTGCATTAGTACTTTCGCAGTATTGGTTTTGGTCAGGTTCAAGCACACGTCGCACATTCCACTCACACTTGCCCTCATTCCAGTGTACTCCCAACTAGTGCATTGTATTCATATATAGGTATGGATATTTACAACTCTCACCATGTCTCGACAACAACTTACCATAAGATTATTCCCTTCCCAAGAGACTCTGAAAACTATTAGGTATCATCCATGTTTTCCCCAAACCAATACCTATATGCATACTATTATGATCCTAGCACACTTGAATCTTTCATGAAATAACTTACTCACCATGCTACTAATTACCATTCAATCAAATTCTTTATACACACCTACAATCCACCTACGTATAAGGTAAAATTGGAAACATCACTACCTTACTATGATCACTCTACACCAGCCCCTACACCAGCTCTTTTTCATTTAATTATATCTCCTACTGCACCATCTCAACTTGTTCTTCCCTTTAGGAGTAATAAAGATTAAACTCCTAATATACAGGTGTCATTACTAAAGACTTATATCGAACTATCATCTCCAACCCCCGCATCTATCAAGAACTTGATTCACCAAAAACTAAATGTCCAATATTCAAAAAATCATCTCAGCACCTCGTAGCCACGCAGAGTCACTGCCTCTGCGCTGACGCCTAGCGACAAGCCCCATGCCTCCAAGCGATGCATCAGTTATGGGAAACCTAGATTCTTGACCTGCACCTACGAGACGCCTAACTCCAATTTTTGCCTTCTTGCATCTTTTCCCCAATTCTCACGCAACTCACTTTGCATCTCTTCTCTCACCCAATTTAGCTCCTGGATGGCACTCGATCTCACATTTCTCTCTGATTTTTCTCTCCCTAATGTGCAGTACAAGCATAGGCCAAGCAAACCCTTTTTCTCACCTTCAATTTGCCTTTTAGTTAGGTCTTAATGGGGGTTAATTAGCCAAAAACGAAAATTGGGTTTAATGCTTATGATAATTGTCATTCAAGGCCATTATGGAGTTGTTTTTTAGCCCCTTTGGCTGCCTTCACGCAGCTGCTGCTAGGGTTTCTACCCCTTCTCCTCTTTGCCAAAAACAAGTTTTGCAAAAAGAAAGCTTAATTTGGGTTCACTAAGGCTTAAGCCCATACCCATGCCAATTCAATGAATAACCATTCAACCAATTCATGTTTCATGTTAACTAATATAATTCAATGATTATATTATCCCTCAACATGATCAACATATATTTAAAATAATAACAAATAAATAACACATAAATGACATACATAGGATTTGAAACCAAGTTCTCTCACACAAACAACTACTCTCAACCACTTGAGCTAGTACTTTTCCACGTCATACAAGTTAGAATTTAATGCCATAAAGGCTCCCACTACCCGCATTTATTAATTAATTATTTATTTAGTTAATTAAATTCCACGGGTCTTACACATCGCACATACAACAAACACACAAACAAACAAATAGGGGTAAGCTAATCATAAACAATGATATATAAAAGAACTTCATAAATAAAACACGACAAATAATACTCAACATCTCATTCAAGTAAAACTTAAACATTATGATCACAATCAATCTTTGGTTTGAACACACAACCCCCAAAATCCAAATAATCATACCAAACCAAACATAGCATCACATTCATCTAAAATCTTCAAACATAATGATCATAATCAAGCTTTGGTTTTTCGTGGCCTCTCACCCCACAACAACATCTAGTTTCCTAGAACATATGGTTTGATGTGTCCCACTATCGCAACCAGACTGTCTCCCTTATTCCTCAAGGAATTATGAGTAAGAACGTCGATACATCGTACATCGGGCACTATACTTGCAACGAGCCAAAATAAGGTGAAACATCTTTCCCCTCCCCATTGCTTCACACAGACGAGAGGGTACAACACTCGAACCAATCCTCAACCACTGCTTCACACAGGCGAAGAGGACCCCTTTCTACTGCTTCACACAGGCGAAAGAGTCTTCATTGGGTTCCTAGGTACGGAAAACCTCACACAACATTTAATTCCACCAAAAGCTTTCAAGCAAGGCAAAACACTCCCAACATTCAATACATGTGAATTTCATATTGCCAATAAAGTCACTCACCACCACATCATGCATGGAAAATAAAGTTCCATCAAAGCCTATCAACTTACCAAACAATATATTCAAGCAATGAACTCAACGAATGACATTCATTCAAACACAATATAACATCACACTCAAGTAATTATCCTCAAACCACCACTTATACTCCCTATCATGCAATGAAAACCAAGACAACAACATTCAACACAACTAACTTTCATTATATTCAGAAATAAGGTCTCAGGTTGAAAAACAAGTTTTACTTTGTATATGATGTATATAATAAAATATGGCATTCAATAATGATACTTCCAAATATGCCACAAAATTTAGTAAACAACTTGGGTTACTCAGAAAACATTCTACTTCCATGATATTTTCATAATTCCACCTCTCATTTCAAGAGTAATTTTATCTATTAAAGATACCATACATGTTATTATTATATAAAAGATAGTAATTAAAAAGTAACAAAGCTATTTTTAACATCTCCAAAACAAAAGCTTCTCGGCAATATTGACCTTAATGGATTAAGGGAATGAATGATCGCCTTTAATGGTGATTATGGCACATCATTCATATGGCTCCAAAATTATAAATATCACTAATTTTAAATAGAATATTCTTTTATCAAATATTGTCGGTCAATAACATTATAATCTTTTGATTACCCTAAAAAAATATTGATTATGTTGTAATAAAATTTCAGAATACAAAAGACGTATGATAACTGGGACATAAATTCCTAAATAATACCAGCAAGAACCATATTTATAACTCTTCAACAAGATAGAAAATAAAAATAAGCCACCCTACGAATTATTCAAAACAAAATGCGCACAAGCACCTTGACAATCAGAAGTTCCGCATTATAAATATACTAGATAAATTGATTAGATAGCTCATATGTAATGCAGAAACTAATAGTTCAATGGCAGACACAACTGATTTTATCTTTGAAGATAATACAAATTAAGTGCAGTAAGCAGTATCAGAATTAAGTTTTCTCTAACAAAACTATAAATATATACTACTTATGTTTCATGAACAACATGGCTAACCGTAGTATTAAAATAACTTAATAATAGAACTTTTGAATTGTACTATTGACATCATGAATTAGCATTTCATGTGTGTAACCAAACTATCAACAATAACCAACTAACAATATGGAGAACCTTCCGAATAATGCACACGCAGAATACGACACTTTCTAGATATTATTCAACCAATAAAGGAATGTCATTCACAAAGCAACAATATCAGCAAGACAACCTCAACCCCGTTTTATTAACACGTGAAGAACCCTTCCCAAAACTCAATAGTGATCATACATCAAGCAAAAAAAATATGAAACACAAAAGGTTGGCTTCCCCTACCTCTAGTAATAACCTTCATCTTTCGTTTCCTAATTCCAACCCTTTGCGTCTTCCTCTTGGATTCCTCATCTCACCCTCTTCTCTCCCGTGCAACATATCTCTTCCAAACCCTCATCTAGATTTTGTAGGTTTTAAAAGAAAACCCTACTCCATTTTTTTAGTTTTTATACATGCGTTTTTAAATAATATTTGGCCATTTTTATTTTATGGCAGCAACATACATAATTATAGCACTGTATATAGGCAATAGGGGTTCGAAATCATGCTCCTCCACACTACTGGCACACAGAACAACCATTAAGCTATATGCTATTAAAATTTAAAATAAATAAAACAATAACTTACATCACTCAAATAATAATTATTTCATATTTCATAATTTAATAACCTAATTAAATTAAATAAATCAACAATATTAATCAAGCCATTAATTTTTTTTCCATGTGTTTTCCTTTAGTCTAATTTTTCTCGGGTCTTACACCTGTCATCCCTTATAACCTCAATGTTTACTCCCAAAACCCTAAAAGTTGAATCACTAGACTCCTTCAACAGTCGACTACAAGCCGACTTGGCATGGCCAACATTGGAATTTCTAACTAACATACCTAGTGATCACAAACTCAAAGAGGAAAGACGGGCACTCAAGGAAGCTAAGAGAAATGTAAAAAAGCACTCAAACGCTGTGAGGACAAATGCTTAGACACAAAACTAGCTCAAAACCACAGTAGGGCCCATTAAACACAACACTTCGACTTCTCAATCTTGCCTTAATTCTAGAGAAAGCTATAATACTTGCCAAACCATGTGACATTAGTCAAATCTCTACGCAACCTCTGACTTTTACCTTCTTTGTCGCTTACACTCCACAAGGGTGGGGGCTACAATACCCATAGGGTTGTACGACCAAAGAAACAAATTTTCTTTGCAAAAGCACATTCAAACATAGCCAACAGAGAAGGCTGAGTCCAGAGTACTCATCCCAAGAACGAGGAAGGAGTACTCATCCAAGAACGAGGAAGGGGTACTCGTCCCAAGAATGAGGAAGGGGTACTCGTCCCAAGAGCGAGGAAGGAAGGAGTACTCCTTCAAGAGCAAGGAAAGAGTACTCGTCCTAAGGGCAAGCAAGAGTACTCATCCTAAGAGCGAGGAAGGACTAATCGTCCCAAGGGCAAGCAAGAGTTCTCATCCTAAGAACGAGGAAGGAGTACTTGTCCCAAGAGCGAGGAAGGAGTATCTATCCCAAGAGCAAGCATGAATACTCGTCCCACCATATAATCGTTAGCATATAAATGCATTAAGACTAAGGGGCTGATGGACCATTCGTCCTCGTCCCTTAGGGAACACAACCCATTGAGATGACATGAACAATTAATCAGGTCAAATTAGTTGAACCACCAATAAGGAAAGATAACAATAAGTTAGAAAACTTAATTATCAAGTAATTAGGGTTGCTAAATCAAAGCCCAATCAGGTAAGACCTATAAACTATACTATAAAATGGTACATTTTACGAATTATATTTTTTATGTCACTATTTAGAACTTAGCTTCTAACTAACTTAAGCATTGAAGTATCTTTTGCAGGCCGTCTTGTGTTCTAGGGTTGTAGATTAGATACCCTCGTAGACTAGACTTTAACGACTAGGAAGGTATAACGGAAGACTCTGCAGGATATATATTATTCTTGTAAGAACATTACGTAAATGACAAAACCTGACTTGAGATAGGGTTTAATGACAATATCTACCACTTGATCACTTATAGGAATGTGAGTGATGATTAATGAGCGATCCAGGACTTTTTCCCGCACAAAGAAGATGTCAAGCTTCATGTGTTTGATTCGAGAGTGTAAAACAAGATTCTGACTTAAAGCAACAACCATTTGATTATCACAATAGATTATGAGTGTAACACAATTAATGTTTAGCTCTTTAAGAAGAGACAACCACCATAAGATTTATGATGCAATGATAACAAGATTGAGGTATTCTACCACCACACTTGACCATGCAACCAAACTTTTCTTTTTAGAGCACTAAGAAACTAGATTATTGCCAAAGAATATACAAGTACCGAAAGTGGATATTTTGTCATATCAGATGCCCAATTTGCACACTACAGCAAAAATGACTTTAGGCAACACTAAATTTGTCCACGAATATAAAAGTGTTGCCTAATCATAGTATAGGCAACAATTTTACACAGATGGCTTAAAGTATTCCAATGGAAACGTTTTACAAAATGTGGATACTTTATGACACATTTATTTCCATGTTGCCTTTAAAATGTGTGGGCTATACCATAAAACCGTTGTTTGTAATAAATTTTAAAAAAATAAATTTAATAATTTCGGAAATATAAGTTTTAGCGCCTAAGTATCAGTGTGTTAGTGAAATCAGTGTCTAAGAAAAAATGAAAAGGCTGTTATTCTTCCCCCCACTTTGCTAATTCTTAGTTTCCACTCACTCACTATCCAAATTAAACCTTATTTCCATAAGGACTCCCTCTTCTCGACTCCATCACCACCAATTGCGAAACCCTTCACATCGTCCATCCTCAACCGTATACAATCTCATCGGCCATCGACTTACCACCATGGTCGTCGTGCCATCATCACTTCTCATGGTCGTCGTGCGATTCACCCTCGCCGTGGCGCCGTATTAGTTCACCTTCGTCATTGCGCCGTCGTTAGTTCTCGTCGTCGTTGCGCTATCATCGATTCACCCCCGTTGTCGCGCCGTCATCGGTTCACTTTCGTCGTCGTGTAGTCAACGACGTATCTCTGTTCTCTGGTATGCTCCACGTTCAGATATATTTTCATTTTAGTTTCAAAGAGTTGTTATTTGTTTCTTGCATAGGCTTTTGGAAAATTGTCAAAGAGCTTTGTGATAGGGCTCCGTAGGGTCCTTTGACGAGGATCTTTGGATATCTAATGCTGGAAACAGTAGATAGTAATGAGACTATACTTGTCAGAAGAAAGAGCTGGCTGAAGATGCAAGCCATAAGAGATAGTACCCTTGAGATAATGAAGTGTTCTTGTGACTTCTTTCCAGTGTTTAAGGAGTGGTTGTGACATAAATTGATAAACTTTATTAACATTATAACCAATATAAAATCTAGTTATAATTACATATTGGAATGCATCGACAATAAATATATATAGAGAGGGGTCATCTATATAATCAAAACCATATTTTGAAAGTTTCATACCTCTCGTTGAAAAGGAGTGGGGATTCCTTTTGTTGTTGACTCAAATTTGATAACGTTGTTGTTGACGCAATCAAATTAATTCTACTTATCTATAACAACTTCAGTATTGTTAAGAAAGTAGCCAACAAAATAGAAAGGGTAAAGTAACCCAAAGTCGTCTCCCAACGGAAATGATTTCTAACAAATTAGTTCTTATAAAAACTATACAAAAAGGTTTAATCAAATTAAATAAGGAAAAAAGAAATAAAATTGGAAAAAGATAAAAAGATATAAAACAATGATAAGAAAATAGATTGATTCTACTGCTTTTTCAAAATAGATCCATCATCGGTAATCTAAAGATTATTGCTTAATTAATTATTGATGTATATTTACAAATTAATCAATGTAATTCTCAATTAATTTGTTGGCGTTCTCACTATTAACCAAAGTAAATTCTCAATCAAAAGCAAGAACTTTGTAAATTAATCATAGTAAATTTAACCAAAGTACATTCTCAATTAAATATTACTATCCTTAATAATGTCCATTCTTTTACCTCTAAAATCAAGCAAAAAGCTAATTAACCAAAGTACATTCTTGATTAATTCTAGTTATAGTTTTCACCTCTAATCAAAGTACATTCTCAATCATTGGCAAAAACTCATTCAATCACATGAAAGTTTCTAAATTTAATCAAAGTACATTCCCAATTAAAATTAAAAACCCTTGAACTCATGTGATCAACATGCATGTAGATTAAAACATCTCACTAATTAGCTACAATGTAAAAATCATTACTTTTACTTTATTAAAAGGCAAATGACATAGATGAAAATAAATCACAACAAAAATCAAAAGAACAAATAAATTTATTTCATTATAACCTCATAATCCATAATGAAATACCAATGTAATCAACCTAAGAAGCTTAACACTCCATGAAATTAAAATAAAAGAAATATAGAAGAAGAAAGGATAGAGAAAGAAATTAGGCCCCCCTAAGGGTTCCTAAATTTCGCAGTGCCAAGCTTGTTTTTTCTGCTTTCCTTTAGTCTCTTTATATAGGCCTTGATTGGACTTGAATCTTATATTTTCTGTTGCTGAAATCTTTTATCTTTTGATATAATAGCTCTCAAATAATTAACAAATTTTATCAGTTTCTAAAATATTTGGAAGATTTTATTTGTTGATAATTTGAGATATAACAAAGATAATTAGTTAAAAATCTTTAATTAATTATTCAGCTAATTATTTTTTGTCCAATTTCCAATTTTGCCCCTCTTGTTTGATCATTTGACTCACTTTGACCACAATTTGTCCAGAGTTGACTACTTTGACCAAGTTTGACCAGATTTGAAAGTGGTGGATTGATGACATGGCATGATTTTGGCTTGATTTTGTAACTCTGAACAATTCAATTTCACACCTTTAATGAACTAAATTTAATTTCAAATGCATCAACAAACGTTAGAATATCTAAGAATATTTTATGCAACTAATATCACTTTTTAAGACATTTTTATCGCACAAGTTCAATAAACCCAATTATCAGAATTTTCAATTAATACATTCTTTTAAGCACAAAAATTCAATTAAATATCCATAATTAAGCATTAAATGAGGGCATAAATATGAACTCATCACTGACATTCCAACTTTGTCAAGAAAATCATGAATGTATTTGGATTGAGAAAGAAAAAGAGATTCAATTCCTAAAAAATAGTCTAGAGCACTAAGATATTTGAGATCAAAGGTAAAATTCAACTTAGATATGACATATTGCAGCAACAAATTAGACAATTAGTGAAAATTAGGTCATCCACATAGATGAGAACATAAAGATAATGTTCAATAATGTGAAGAGTTAATAAAGATGGATCACATTTGTTGTGAACAAACCCAAAACCAATAAAAATAGAAGTGAGTCTTTCTTACCATGCTCTCGTGCATGTTTGAATCCATGTATAGACCTTTGAAGTTTACAAACCATAGTAGAATCGGTAGATTCAAAGTCTGAAGGTTGAGCCATGTAGACATCTTCATGGAGAATGCCATTTAAGAAACCATTATTTACATCAATCTACTTAATGGACCAGTTGTTGGTAAAAGCAAAGGTGAGAACCAAGCGAATAGTAATCGGCTTTACAACAGGAGAAAAGTTCTCAAAATAATCACACCTAAATTTATGATGAAACCCTTTTTCAACTAAATGAGCTTTGTACTTATTAATTGTGCCATCTAGAGTTTCTTTAATACGAAAGACCTATTTACAACCTATTATAGTCCACCTATTCAACTTGCATTACTTGGCGCCAAGAAGGAGAAATTAAAGATTGCTTCACAATGTTCGATTCTACAATAGTGAGAAGGTAGGTAGGAAAACGACATAGTTTGATAATACTTGATTTTGAATGTGTTTGCATAGGATGAGTATGCTTGGGAGAGGAAGAAACACTAAGGTCCAAAGGAACAAATTGACTAAATGGATTAGAAGCAGTGCGAAGCTAGACACATCACAAGGTTCATGTTAAGTGGTAGGTGTAACATCCCGTCAGGATATTACGGATTTAAAAATAATATAAAGAAGTAAATTAATAACACAGTCTTTAATAATACCTCATTTTCCCAAAACGCGGGAAAATTTAAATTTTATTAAATAAGTAAACAATGTTCGTAACCATTAGTCACCAAAACCAACATCAAATGTTATAATAGCACCCATCAGGGTTTACAACTGATCTCAAAACCAAAGAAAATAAAACATAAGATTTCCCCGAATCTATCCCTCTCCGCGACTAAGCTTCATCTGAGCCACCTGCACCAACAACATCTGCTCCCGTGTACCACGTACACGATCATCGCCAAACACACGTAGATAGGGTGAGCTTAACAGATAAAACATATATAATTTTACAGATATATATATACATATACACAAATCACTATGAATAACATAAACATTCCACATTGTTCCCTCTTTTAATTCATGCCACCTGACCCCAATCAGATTATTCGTGTTCTACATCTTCTAGTGAATACTTCGAGATGCCTTGCTGCCATACCTATCGGCCACAACCGATAGAGCACGTGCGGGTACCATTGCTACGGATCATACACCGTAATGCTAGGTGGAGTTCCCAAATGCGAACATAATTCGCAACGTCCCAAAACTACCAAACTCGTCAGCCAACCACTAAGGAAGGCAATCTATTTGGACCCATCCGTATTGGCCACAACCAGCACACTCACACCGCCAACACTCGCCAACCCGAGCCACAACTCAAGAATTCCTCGTGTTCATCCCCCATCCCGAGCCACAACTGAAGGGATGCTATTCCGAACCACAACTCAAGGAATACCACATGCTTAACCCCTATCCCGAGCCACAACTCAAGGGATACGTTTCGAGCCACAACTCAAGGAACACCAGCAATCCCACCTTTAAAGCACCACTTGAAGCCTTGTAGATCACACATATGTAATCAAAATTCCAAGCTGCAGCAGTACAAATCGCCTGGCGGGGGACACGTGTCGCTAGGCGCTGCCAACTACTAGACTACTTGGCGGGTGTCGCGTATCGCCAAGTGCCTAGCGCCTTATAATCAGCGTCACTGTAGGTACCGCGTGGCGGAAAGGCCCTCATCGCTAGGCGCCCGCCATTCAGTTGCCCTATGTTGATAGGCTATCGCCCGACGAACCCACTCGCACCGCCAGGCGCTTGCGGTCCAGTGCTCTCTGTTTTCATTACTTTCGCCAGGCGTTGTATCAGTACAGCAGTCTCTTCTGGTTTATGTTCTCTATCTCAGATTTTTCTCAATACTAATAGGTTTCTGGTACAAAATGTAAAACTTACCATATAATCATAATATATCATTTCTTAAGAATTCAGCCAACAACAATGTACTCTAACCATTTATGTTCCCAATTCCAACAATCCCTATTCTAGAACTTTATTATGAGCAGTACTAGAAACCCAAGCTAACCAAGTTGCTAATACCAATTCAAATATTTTATTTATTACTCCAAGCAATAACAGTTCTCAGATTAATAGCTTGCTCTCATTTTACCATGTTCAAGGTTTCATACTTGCTAAAATCAACGCATAATCCCGTGCCCTATCTTATTTAATTCTTACACTCTCTATTGCAATTAACTCAACTCCACCACAATCCAATACGACCTGATCTAAACCAGATTTAAGCCTTCCCCAGGATGCTGACAATTCTTGTGTTCTTATATTCACAAAAAAACCTACCCAATATACTCGATCACAATTAAAGTAGAAAACAGCTCATGACCTATTAATTTTCCGACCCCAATTTCATCGTACTGAACTAATTCTTTCCAGAACAACTACCCAGACCCTCAACATTTGTTTCATCAGTCCTGTTTATAACAACTGCATCGGCGCCTGGCGGCAAGCCCCGTGCCACCAGGTGGTGCATACCATCTGGGCATTTCCAGATCCTTTCCCAACACCCCTAACTCCACCATTCTTCCTTCTTTGCGAATCTCCATCAGTCCCCGCTCAGATTCAATCACAATCAGAATACCTCAGACTCAATCATATCGATCAATTAATCCCACTACAATTTTTCCCAATATCCAATTTTGAATCATAACTAAGGATATCCCAACATTCAACCCTAGAGTTCATGTACACCGTTCCATCAATTTACGACTTCAATTACACTACAAATCAATAAAAACACATGCTATATCATCCCCTAACATTTACCATTTAATTTTCATCCAATCATACTCACCCCTGAACCCAAAATTTACCAAAATCGATAAAAGTCAGTTCGCGTTGCCTGAAGGTTGTTCATCACCGCCAGGTAGTTCATAATAAAAATCCAGAACTGGTGAATTTAACATGTGTCGCTTGGCGGTCAGGTATGTACGGCCAGGCGGTTCCTTCCCAGGAACCCAGAATAAGCTTACACTGCATGTGCCGCCTGGCGACTATGAACAGCCCGCCAGACGGTTTCTAGAAAATTTCCAAAAACTCTGAATTTCAATGCAACAGTGAAGACCCAAGAACACACATACTTTCAATCATACAATTATGCATAAAACTATAGAAGACGTGGTTCAACTCCCCTAACCTGGATCCTTTTGCTTATAATTGGTTTGCTTGAGATACTCCAATGATCACCAACGTCTCCCCCTTCTTGGTGTGCTCTCACTTTAATTCCAGAACCTCACTCAAACCTCACCAATCTCTCTGATTTTCGTGCTCTAATTCAGGTTGCTATTTCAGCTTGTCAAAACCGTCACTATGACCACATTTTACCCTTTTAAACTTGGCTTTTAGTAGAGTTTGAATTACCCAAAACGAAATTTACATAATGATAATGTTAATTACCATTTATTTGGCCTTTATGATATGTTTTTCAGCTACCCACGGCTACCCCTTAATCATCTAGGGTTTTCCCCCCAACCTTTCATATTCAATTCAAAGCCAAAATACAAAAAATAAAGGTTTTAGTTTGGGATGTCCAAGGTTTGAATCCATGACCACTCAATCACAATTCAAGAGCACAACCAATTCAACTAATCATATTTCATGCTTAACAAATCCCATTCAGACATCATATCATTCCAGAACATGATTACATAGATTTAAATAATAAAAACAATAACACAAAAGTTAGCATACATAGGACTCGAACCCAAGTCCTCTCACACAATCAAAGTACTCTCAACCACTTGAGCTAGTACTTTTGCACGTCAGGCCAACCATAATTTAATGTCATAAATGATTTGCCCACCCGCATTTATTAATTAATTATTTATTTAATTAATTAAATTCCACGGGTCTTATAGTAGGAAATTGAGAATTGGAGTCACAAGTTGGGTAAGACTCACTTGGAAGAGTAAAAATAGGGGATTCTTGAGTAGCATGCCAAGAGGGAGAGTCAACAATAAAGGGTATAGTTCCAAGAGGAATAATTCAAAAATGGGAAGTGGGTAGTAAGGGAGGTTGTATTGAAGTAGCATATGGAAAAGTGTTTTCATTAAAAACAACATCTTTGGAGATAAAGACTTTGCCATTGAAGTCAAGACACTTATAACCTTTGTGACAAGAGGAGTAACCCAAGAATGTACAAGAAGTATAAAACGAAACTGCAATTTATTTGTTATTATAGGGCCAAATGTGAGGAAAATAAGCATAACCAAAAGTTTTGAAAAAGTTACAATTGATTTCTTTGTGATTGAGGGTAGAATATTGGACAACATTGTTAGTTTTGAAATGGTTGAAATGCCAAGAAGGGGGGTTGAATTGGCTAGTGAAAAATGTAGGTTATTTTTAAAAGCTAAAAACCACCTTTAATTGAATCAATTCGATCACCAAGTTAGGATGCAAAAACCACTGGATAGTATACTTTCAATCGATTAAAAACAAAGTTAATCGATTGATTTTACTAAAATAGTACTGATATAATCCACCAATTGAAATAGAAAAATAGTCGATTGAAATACTGGGAAAAATGCAGAAATGCAAATTCGAGATTTGAACCAAGAACAATGCACAAGAATGATCAAGACAGGTTCAAATTGATTATGCAAACATGCTCAATGTTGCAGATGCCATCATAACACACAAGAATATGAAAAAGATGATTTAAACTCAAGTTCTTTAAACTTTAAATGATTATGCAAGAGAGAAGGGTTAGAGAAAAGATTGGATCACAAGATTTTTATACTAGTTCACTCAAACCTAAGCTACATCCAGTTTGTCAAGGCAACCCAAGCTTGAATTTGCACTATTTCAAAAGATTTACAAAGTTTCCACCCTTACACTTTCAAAATAAGCAAAAACCACACACAAGACTCTTGAATCACACAAGAATCACACAACACAATAAGAACCCCTTGCATACTTGGAAAACCACCAGGCACACACACAAAGCTTGAGAAAGATCAAACCTCAGTGGTAGCACAACCCTGCCTACCACAAACCACCTTCTCCAAGCTTCAAACACAAGCCAAAAGCTCCAATAATTGATCCAAGATCAATTTTCAACACCTGCAGTCTGAATGATCACGAAAGAGATAGATTTCCCAAGTTTCCAAAATAGTTTCGCGCTAAAAAATGATCAAGTTACCTTTCTTTCAAAAATCACAGCACTTATAGTCAAACTATTATGAAATTTAACAGGTTGATTTCCAAATCAATTGGTTGAATTCACTTGACTTAAGTGAAATCAGTCGATTAAAAAATAAATCAATTGATTGAATAAGTCACAGTTTAAGACTACTGCAACCAACCTTTTAACTTGTTGAAAAACCATTGAATAGATTAAAAGAGACATTTTAACCTGTTCAAAAACCATTCAACAGATTAAAAAATCCAACAAAGACCAAATACATCAAATTAATGCTACAAGGTCTACAATGTAAATTACAAACATCAAATACACTTTCTTAATGATTTATCCATAGAGCACACGTTCCAGACTTGATCAACATGAATACCATCAAATCACCTTATCCTCATCAATGTAGGCTTGATTCCAATGGTAATGACCTCTAAGTAGTTCAAAAAGCTTCATCAAATCTTCATGAGACACACCACCTAATAAAGATTAACTTGGATTTTTCTCTCTTGGGTTATTTGTAGTTTGATAGTCACTTAGAATAAGATAAAGGCAATGAATGTTGCTAAGTTTAAAAAGTGCACTTACGATCAATATAACCTCTTACTATCAATTGTTTCATGTAATAGTCAAAACTATGTTTTAATCTTCTTCTACTAAATAAATAATGATAATAGAGTAATTTGCAGTGTTTAGAGGATAGAAAGTAATTAAAGGAAAAACAAGAAAGAATCAACAAATCAATAACAAGGTTCAATTTGAAGTAATAAACTTTAACTTACATAAGTTTCTCTTTCCTCTAAAGTTTGTTATTACTTCAATTGAACCTCATTATTATTTTTAGGCTTAATTACTCCATTGGTCCTTGTTTTTGTCAAGAAGTGTCAAGTTAGTCCTTTAGTTTTTTTTGTCTCAATTTGGTCCTATTTTTTTAACCGGATTCAAGTTGGTGCTGATTTTTTTAAAAGTGATTCAATTTGGCCCTTACCGTTAGTTTTTCGCAAACGATGTTAAACTTAGTGCCACATGTCAATTTTTGGTTTTCTTTTCATTAAACATGGATGAGTTCTTTATAGTTTCTCAATCAAAAAGTGCAAAAGACATGTGTGATGTACTTGAAGTCACACATGAGGGAACAAATTATGTGAAGAGAGCAAGGAAGCACGCTTTGATACAAGAATATGAGTTGCTCAAGATGTAACGAGGAGAATCAATTGTTGAAGTGCAAAAGAAATTCACACATATTGTCAATCAACTTATAGGCTTGGGAAAATAGTTTGATAAAAAAGGCTAAACATCAAAGTGCTAAAGTGTCTTGATATAAGTTTGCAACCCAAGGTAACTGCCATCTCAGAATCAAGGGATCTATCCATTATGACCACAACTGCATTGTTTGGTAAGCTAAGGGAGCATGAAATTAAGATGCGAAGGCTACATGAGCAAGACTCATGTAAGAAAAAGGTGAAGAACATAGCCTTGAATTCTAGCACTAAAAAGAGTGATGAACTCAAGGAAGAGTTGGCTAAATTAAATGACAATGAGAACTTGAATATACTAGTTAAAAGGTTTGGGAAGTATCTTAACAGGAAAGGTAACAAAGGTGATAAAAAAAAGGTACAACTCTAAACAAAATGATTCAAATAACACTCCTATTTTCTCTTATTATAATTATGGCAAACAAGGACATATCAAAATTGAATGTCCAAATATTAACAAGGAAAAAAAGAAGGTTGTTGACAAAAAAAGGAGAAGAAGTCCATGGAAAGACGTGCCTACATAGCTTAGAAAGCTAATGATGATTCAAAAAGTAGTTCATCACAAGATAATGAATAAGCAAACTTGTGTCTCATGGCTAGATATGAATTATCATCACCAAGCCAAGTAAGTTCTTTGTCATTAAAACACAAGAATGACTATAATCAATTGTTGCATGACTTTGAAGAATTGCGTAGTGAAGCTAACAGAATTGTTGTGTTAAGTAATCAATTGTGGCAAGGGTTATAAAGTAGTGGTTGAACCTAGTCATTATCTTATCTTTGATGTATGTGGTAGCTTTGTTTGATATGCATCTTGCATCAAAGAGCATACAATGTTTTCTCACAAAAGAGGATGACACATGGTTATGGCATAAAAGGCTTTGTCACATTCATATGCAGCATTTGAATCGATTAAGTAGAAAACAACTAGTTCAAGGTTTACCAAAACTTAAGTTTGGGAAGGATAAAGTGTGTGAAGCATGCCAAAAGGAAAAACAAACCAAGGTCTCTTTTAAACCTAAAAATTGTTTCAACTGAAAGGCCTTTGGAATTGCTTCACATGGATCTCTTTGGACCTTCACGAACCATGAATCTTGGTGGAAACTTCTATGCATTGGTTATAGTAGATGACTATCCTATATTCACATGGACATTATGTTTAGCTGCCAAGAAGATAAATTTCATGCTTTTAAGAGGCTTTCCAAGGTTTTGGAAAATGAAAAGAGTTCTAAAATTGTTTCATTAAGAAGTGATTATAGTGGAGCATTTCAAAATGAAAATTTTGAACATTTTTGTAAAAAACATGGCATTAAGCACAACAAAATGGAGTAGTTGAAAGAAAGAATAGATCACTTGAAGAACTTGCTAGGACCATGTTAAATGAAACTTCATTGCCAAAATACTTTTGGGCTGATGTAGTCAACACAACTAGCTATGTTTTAAATTGTGTGTTGATTAGGCTTATTTTAAAGAAAACCTCATATGAGCTTTTCAAAGGTAGAAGGCCTGTTTTGACTCACCTAAAAGTGTTTGGTTGTAAATGCTTCATTTTAAATAATGGGAAAGAACAACTTGGCAAGTTTTATGCTAAAGCGGATGGAAGTTTATTTCTTGGTTATGCTACAAATAGTCATGCATATAGAGTTTATAATAAAAGGTTAATGATTGTCGAAGAGTGTTTGTGTGTAGTGTTTGATGAAACTAACCCAAAACTACAAGATCAAGTGTTAAAGAATAAAAATGATGAAGATATACTCTTGGAGAAGCAATCTATTACAATAAATGAATCAGCTGAAAAGGAACAATAGTCAAATGAAATAGCAGTTTACAACAATTTACCCAAGGAGTGGATTGAACCTAAAGGGCTGTCAAAGGATAACATCGTTGGTGATATTAACCAGGGAGTATCCACTAGACACAAACTTACTTACTATGAACATAGTGCACTTATTTCACAAACTAAACCTAAGAATATGAAAGAGGCTTTAAATGATAGTAATTGGGTTATTGTTATGTAATATGAATTAAATCAATTGACTAGAAATTATCTATGGTCTCTAGTAGTAAGAGTGATGAAATGAATATAATTTGTACTAAATGGATGTTTAGAAATAAAATGGATAGAGCTAAGTTACTGGCTAAAGAATATAATCAAGAGGAAGGCATTGATTTTGATGAAACATATACACATGTGGCTAGGGTAGAAGCTGTGAGATTACTATTAGCATATGCTTACATGTGTAACTTTAAAATTTCTCAAATGGATGTGAAAAGTGCATTCTTGAATGGTTTCTTAAATGAAGAAGTGCATGTATCACAACCTCTTGACTTTGAAGATCACTTATATCTTAATCATGTTTTTAAATTGAAAAGGGCATCGTATGGTTTAAAACAAGCATCACGATAGTGGTATGAAAGGCTAAGCAATTTTCTTTTGCCAAAAGGATATGTAAAAAATGTGTATACATACACACACACACACACACATATATATATATATATATATATATATATATATATATATGTATATACATATACATATACATATATATAGAACATGTTCAATAAATCATTCATTTGCCCATGCCCATCTTTCGGGTTGATCCTTGGTTGATCACTATGCTATATTAGTGAGAGTAGTGAGGAAATCGAGTTTTGATTAAATCTCTACGCGACAAGAGGTTTATCAAGCATATAGGTTCAGTTTGTAACACCCCTTTCGAGATGCCATGTATAAATTTTTTTTCACATTTAAAACGTGAAGCATAACCTTCGACAACATCCTATTCAATAGGATTTTTTCACAATTATTTTCTTCAAAATAATACTTGATAAAAGATCCCATTCAAAACCTCTTTATTCATCAAACTAGAAAAATTAGTGGCGCCCAACGCCGAAAGCCATCGCTCAACGCCAGACCTCTCGTAAATTCACTCATGGCCAGCATCCGACGACATGCAGATATACCCAAAAATACGAAAAACAGCGTCAAACACATGAGTTTTGGTCCTTTTAAAGGCATACAACATAGAGTAACATTAAAAATCAAACAATCATACACCAAACTTTATAGCATTCCATACCTTGCTTTCCAATCCTCTACTTCCTACAAATAGTCCACCATTACAACTCATCGATTCAACCCAAAATGCTAATCCAACCACTCAATGATACAACACCACGAATTCCCACTACACTTTTATTCTACACTAAAACATTATCATGAAATTCATACCTTTTAATCCAATTTGGCCAACAAAACAATTCTTCGCTCCAATTTATATAAAAGGTAACAATACTCCAACCATATTTCTCATCTTATTTCACCACAAAGTTCAACACAACCAAGTTACCATGGAATTTGATCAACTTACCATCCGTAGGGTTCCTTCTCCATAAAAAAATGATCAATTCAAAGAAGGAAAAAAAATATCATATGACATAATTATTGTCTTTATCACAAAATTGGCAAGACGGCAAATGAACAACTTCATTGCACCATGAACGCACACACATGGAAGAGCAAAATCCATCCTATTACAATTTTCACCCAATTCATCAAGATTAGCCATTCTCAAGGCCACAAGATATCACTTTATGTCATACTCCATCACAAAATAATGTAGAAAATTCAATTTATAACATTTTTGACTAAACCCATGAAGAAAACTACACACCACACATTCAATGCATTCAAGAAACATAAAAAATAAAGTCAGACCAAAGACACGCACAAGTGTAAGGCCTAATTGTTTCTGCCCATCTTATTTTAAAGGCTGCCCAATCTTTTGGGCCTAAATGGGGTTGACCCAATTCAATTTCTGACCTAAGGTACCCCAAAACCCAAACTTGTAACCACTCTTCGTAAAAACAGATTCCACACATCTCTTAGAGCAGCTGCCGTCATCCTCTGCTAGGGTTTGGAGTCGTCATAGCCTAGCAAGCTCAGCCTCATTCTTCCATTCTGCGTAAGTCTCTCCCAACTCAAGCTCTATGTTCATTTCGCCTCTTCATTATGTTCTCAGTTAGAGCTTTCTAGTGAGCTCATTTTGAACTTGTCCTACTGTTTTTAGTTCGTGAAGCTGTTCCTTAAGCTACTGTCCTTCACCGTTCGAGTATCGGAACTCTAGCTAACATTTCCCAGGTACGGGAAGCTAGACTATTCATTTGTGTATGACAAAGTGTGTGGTTTGTTTCATCTGTTGCGTGCATAAGACAATATTGAATGTATATGGAATCGTGTTTGAATGTTTGGTATGGGAGTGTACTGTTTCTAGATTTGCAGATGTCGAACAATAGGAGGAACCTGTTATTTTTGCCCAGGCAAGCTCATCTCGCCTAAGCGAGAATTATAGGTCCTCGACCAGGAGTTCTTCTCGAATACTCGCCTAGGCGAGTGGATTGTGTTTTGAGCGAAAGCCCATCTCGCTCAAGCAAGATGGCCTCGCCTAAGCGAGCCTTCGCGAAACTCCCAGGCCCCTTGACGTAGTCTCGCCTAAGCGAGAGCCTCATGCTTGAGCGAAGGCACTCCCCTCGCCTGAGCGAAGGTCTCTGGCTTGAGCGAGACCCGCTGCAGGTCGCACTGTTTTTCCCTGTTTTGTGCCTGTGAATTTTTTGTGGTATGGTTCACCCTAATTAAAGTATGAGACTTGTAAAAAGCATGGGAATCTGTAGTTATTGAACTGTATGTATGATTTTGGTATGAGATAGGTATGAAACTTAAACGAGATGGTTGGTACTAAAGGGACATGGTTGTGGTGTGATGATACAAATCTGTATTCGTGCTCCAGGAGGAGTGAGCTGGTATTGATTCCGCTGTAGTATACGAATGAGTATGAGTTATAAAGGTTGACCTGAGGTTATATGCATGATGAGTACTCCTTTGATGTTGATTATGATGTAGTTCGTGTTAGTGCGTAATTCCTTGGAGTCTCTAGGTGATACTTTTTCGGGTCATGCTTTAGTGGTCGGGATGTAATTTCATGACCCTTGTTAGTGGGTGTCCATGGTGGTGCCCCATCTGTATAACTGGGTAAGGATTCAAGGGAAGGTTGCATCCTGACACTCTTAGGAGTCAGTTAGTCTCATCTAGGGCAGACTGACTCTTGTGGTGAGGGTAGCAGGAGGCCTGAAATTCTTTAAGGGCTAACCTTGTGCTGAGGGAAAGTGATTCGTTGTAACAGTTGTAACACATAGCTCGGGGGTGAGCAGATGTATCCACCACAAGTGCAAGCATCCGCTTTATCTGACCAGGTTATACGTATCCGGATGAGTCGAGTCGTGTCGTAGTGTATTGCCTGAAAAGTCATAACATGCTTGGTTGATTTGGGTATATGATTTTGTGAAATTATATCTATTTTAATGGGTGAAATCTTTTGTGCTCTAGCTTACCCTACTTCTATTGTTGTGTTTTCTATTGTGTGGTATTCTCTTGGGCGATGATTCCACTGCATAATCTACATGGGCTGGTTCTTAGTTTCTTTATTGAGCTTTTCTTTAGGGCTAAGGCCCTTGTACTTATTTGTCCTTGGATCTACATACTTTCTTTGTAAACTTTTTATCTTGTTCTCTTTTGGCATCGTGGTGTGCTTGGTTTTGTAGGGGGGTTGGGTTAAGGACCCCAAGACTGCGCTGTTGTACTATTTATGTGTGGCGTTTCTTTTAATTACGTTTATTAATTAAATGGGACGTTACATTTATGGTTTCAGAGCGGTCATTCCTTAGGTCTGTGGACTTGTCGAGCCTCACCAAGTGATTTTCTTGTGCTAGTGAGCTATGGCACCTCATCGTCGGACCTCCCAATCATCTCAAGGAGACGAACCCGATATCGCCGTAGCAATAGAGGCGATGGTAGCTACTATGACGCAGTAGAGCACGACTATGATGCAACAGCATGAGGCATCTATGCAACGACAGGCAACGTCGCTCGAGCAACAACAGTTGGTGATGCAGCAGATGAAGGCTACAAGGGTGGTTGCCAAGGATGTTCATCGGCAGCATATGGAGGCACTTCGCTAGCTAGAGGAGGCAGGACGATCGTACATGCTTTTGGTCCCGAGCCACGACCTGCACACAGGGAGTGGAGTTTGGAAGATTTTCTTAAGCACCACCCAGCAAAGTTTGATGGAAAGACTAGTCCAGATGCTGCGGACCAATGGCTGAAGGACCTGGAGCGCATATGTGATGCAAAGATGTGCCCCGTGGAGAACAGGTTGGCGTTCTTAGTGTATATGCTCACGGGAGAGGCGGAGCATTGGTGGATCAGCACCAAATCCATCCTAGAGGAGAAAGATGAGTCGGTGACATAGGAGGCTTTTAGAGAGAGATTCCTCTCTGAGTACTTTCGAGACAGCATCCGGTACGCCAAGGAGGTAGAATTCCTCTAGTTGACCTAGGGAGGGAAGACCGTGGCAGAGTATGCTGAGAGGTTTAAGCACCTTAGTCGCTTATATACACTGCCACTTGATGAACAATGAAGATGCCGCAAATTTGAGAATGGTCTCTGCGGTGATATCCGTTTGATGGTGGCCCCTTTGTCCATCAAGGACTTTGTCGCTCTGGTAGAGAAGGCCAGGGTGATGGAGAAGATGAAACGTGAGGTAGAAGGTCAGCGCCCACAGCAGCCACAGCCACTTCGGAGGATTGATGGACCATCTGGGTCCAAACCTAGTCATGAGGAGCAGAGGAGACCGTATGACAGACCTCACCATCAGTCTCAGGGGTCTAGGAGCTTCTCTCCTCAGTAGGGTCGGGTGCAGTGTTACATTTGTGGAGGTCCTCACCTGAGGAGTGCTTGCCCACGCATGGAGGGTTACCGCAAATGCAACAACTGTGGCAAGGAGGGCCACTTTGGGAAGGACTGTCCCAACCTTGTTAGGGTAGCAACACGCCCTCCAATTCAGACTCCTCACCAGCACCAGCGGAGAGATAGAGGCAACAGGCCTCAGGTGGCAGGCAGCGTGTATGCCATGACAGGAGCGAAATCCACAGGCAGAGTGTATGCAATGACAGGAGCGGAAGCGGCAGGCTCAGGTAATCTTGTTATGTGTCGATGTATGATTGCGGGTGAATCTTTGTGTGTGTTGTATGATTCTGGAGCGACACACTCCTTTGTGTCAATTGCCTTTGTGGAACGTCTAGGTCTGTCGGTGCGCAAGCTGCAGTGTGAGCTTGTGGTATCTACTCCGGCGTCGGGTCTGGTTAGGACGTCTTCCTTATGTGCTAGGTGCCCAGTGGAGGTCGAGGGACGTAGATACAAAGTAAATCTGATATGCCTACCTCTGCACGAGTTAGAGGTGATCTTAGGGATGGATTGGCTCTCTGCCAATTACATTCTTATAGATTGTTGAGAGAAGAGACTGCTTTTCCCCAACTCAGAGGAGCCCGAGTTGTTAACATCTCAAGGGGTGGTCAAAGAGCTACAAGAAGGTATGCAGTGCTATGTGATCTTCACCCACCTGGAGGTAGAGAGAGGAGAGGCGACGTTAGTCATACCGGTTGTGTAGGATTTTGGGGATGTATTTCCGGAGGAGGTACCAGGGTTGCCTCCCAATAGAGAGGTGGAGTTCTCTATCGATCTTGTACCAGGGACAGGCCCGGTGTCAATGGCCCCATATCGCATGGCTCCGGCAGAGTTAGTGGAACTCAAGAAACAGATAGAGGAGCTGATGGAGAAACAGTTCATCCGACCCAGCACTTCACCTTGGGGAGCACCGATGCTGTTAGTGAAGAAGAAGGAGGGGAGTTCGCGCTTGTGTGTGGACTACAGGCAATTAAATAAGATGACGATCAAGAATAAGTACCCTCTCTCGAGAATTGATGACTTGATGAATCAGCTACATGGGTCATCAGTGTTCTTGAAGATAGATCTGCGGTCAAGATACCATCAGATTTTGGTAAAGGCTGATGATGTACAGAAGACGGCCTTCAGGTCCATATATGGCCACTACAAGTATGTGGTTATGCCTTTTGGTGTGACCAACGCCTCGACGATGTTTATGGACTACATGAACCAGATCTTTCGGCCCTTCCTAGATAAGTTTGTCGTAGTCTTCATAGACGACATCCTTATCTATTCCAGGACTCAGGAGGAGCATGCAGAACACCTGAGGTTGGTGCTCGGCATTCTAAGAGAGAAGCAGTTGTATGTCAAGTTGCCCAAGTGTGAGTTCTGGATGGGTGAGGTTCAATTTTTGGGGCATGTGATATCCGCCCAAGGGATTGCGGTGGACCCAGCAAAGGTCGAGGCAGTGGTTAAGTGGGAAAGTCCTAAGTCTGCCACAGAGATTCGGGGTTTTGTGGGGTTAGCCGGCTACTATAGGAGATTCATAGAGCGATTCTCCAAGATAGTGGTGCCTATAACATTGCTTACTTGGAAAGACCAACCTTTCACTTGGACGGACAAGTGCGAGGAGAGCTTTCAGGAGCTAAAGAGAAGGTTGACGAATGCTCCTATATTGGTGATTCTCGATGTGGGAAAGCCCTTTGAAGTTTATTGTGACGCCTCTCATTTGGGACTTGGTTGTGTTTTGATGCAAGAAAGGAAGGCAGTGGCGTATGTTGCGAGACAACTTAAGGTGCATGAGCGTAATTATCCCACTCATGACCTAGAGTTAGCAGCCATAGTGTTCGCCTTGAAGATTTGGAGGCATTATCTTTATGGTGCTCAGTTCCGCGTGTTCAGGGATCATAAGAGCCTCAAGTATTTGTTTGACCAGAAGGAGCTGAACATGAGACAGAGAAGATGGATGGAATTCTTGAAGGATTATGACTTCGAGCTCCTATATCATCCTGGGAAGGCGAATGTAGTGGTAGATGCCTTGAGTAGGAAGACAATGCATACTGCACACCTTATGATTAAGGAGGTGGAACTACTGGAGAAGTTCAGAGACATGAGACTACAGGTGGAGTTGGGGTCTGAGTCCATTAGGTGTAGTACCCTTACTATATCTAGTGACTTTTTGGACTCAGTCAGAGAGAGACAGTTATTGGATGCCAGTCTAAGCAGAGTCAGAGAACAGCTTGGGTCAAATGAGGCTAGAGACTTTGCCTTGGGTAATGATGGTATACTAAGGTTTCAGGGTAGATTTTGTGTACCTAATGATGTCGAGGTGAGGAGGTTGATCCTTGAGGAAGGGCATAAAAGTCGTCTTAGCTTGCATCCTGGCATGACTAAGATGTATCAGGACCTCAAGGAGACCTTTTGGTGGCAGGGGATGAAGAAAGATGTGGCCATATTTGTATCAGCCTGTCTGATCAGTCAGAAGGTGAAGGTGGAGCACCAGAGGCCCGATGGAATTCTACAGTCTTTAGAGATACCAGTGTGGAAATGGGACAGCATCTCGATGGACTTTGTGACCCATTTGCCACAAACTTTTAGAGGATATGACACCATCTGGGTGATAGTGGATCGGTTGACCAAGAGTGCCCACTTCTTGGCGATGAACTTGAGGATGTCCATGGCAAAGTTAACCCAGTTGTACATTAAGGAGATCATGAGGTTGCATGGAGTACCTTCGAGCATAGTTTCTGACCGACACCCACGATTTACGTCCCGGTTCTGGCAAACCTTACAGGAGGCTTTGGGGACCAAGTTGACTATAAGTTCAGCTTATCACCCTCAGACTGATGGCCAGTCTGAGAGGACGATTCAGTCGTTAGAGGATTTGTTGAGGACGTGCATATTGGACCACCTGGGTGCTTTGGATGAGGTATTACCTTTGATAGAGTTCACCTACAACAACATTTTTCATGTGAGCATTGGCATGGCGCCATACGAGGCTCTTTGTGGCAGGAGGTGCAGGACTCCTCTCTATTTGTATCAGGATGGGGAAGCGGTATTGGTTGGACCAGAATTGTTAGAGCAGACCACTAAGAAGGTCAAGATGGTGAGGAACAGAATGCAGGCTTCTTAGAGTAGACAGAAGGCCTATACAGACCGTAGGAGGAGGCCCTTGGAGTTCGCAGCTGGTAATCATGTATTCTTGAGGGTGACCCGAACCACTGGTGTGGGAAGGGCTCTCCGCTCGAAGAAACTTTCTCCTAAATTCCTTGGTCCATATCAGATCAAGACGAGGATTGGACTAGTGGCCAATGAGATAGCTTTACCCCCACAATTGGCAAACCTTCACCCAATGTTTCACGTCTCACAGTTGAGGAAGTACGTGTTTGACCCGGCTCACGTGTTGGAAGCTGAGGATATACAGATCAGGGAAGACCTCACGGTGGAGGTACCACCCATCGCTCTAGAGGATAGGAAAGTTGAGGAACGCCGAGGAAAGGCGGTCAGCCTGGTTAAGGTCATCTGGAATCAGAGGACAGGTGACTCGACTTAGGAGTTGGAGGAGGATATGAGGAAATCACACCCACATCTTTTTTCCTGGTAAGCTTTCATTTTCGAGGTCAAAAATTTTTGTTGTTGGAGGGAATGTAAGGCCCAATTGTTTCTGCCCATCTTATTTTAAAGGCTGCCCAATATTTTGGGCCTAAATGGGGTTGGCCCAATTCAATTTCTGACCTAAGGTACCCCAAAACCCTAACTTGTAACCAGTCTTCGTAAAAACAAATTCCACACATCTCTTAAAGCAGCTGCCGTCATCCTCTGCTAGGGTTTGAAGTCGTCATAGCCTAGCAAGCTCAGCCTCATTCTTCCATTCCGCGTAAGTCTCTCCCATTATGTTCTCAGTTAGAGTTTGGAGTCGTCTGCTAGGGTTTGGAGTCGTCTCTTTATTATGTTCTCAGTTAGAGCTTTCTAGTGAGCTCATTTTGAACTTGTCCCACTGTTTTCAGTTCGCGAAGCTGTTCCTTAAGCTACTGTCCTTCACCGTTCGAGTATCGGAACTCTAGCTAACATTTCCTAGGTACGGGAAGCTAGACTATTCATTTGTGTATGATAAAGTGTGTGGTTTGTTTCATCTATTGCGTGCATAAGATAATATTGAATGTATATGGAATCGTGTTTGAATGTTTTGTATGGGAGTGTACTGTTTCTAGATTTGCAGATGTCAAACAGTGGGAGGAACTTGTTATTTCCGCCCAGCCGAGCTTATCTCGCCTAAGCGAGAATTACAGGTCCTCGCCCAGGAGTTCTTCTCGAATACTCGCCTAGACGAGTGGATTGTGTTTTGAGCGAAAGCTCATCTCGCTCAGGCGAGATGACCTCGCCTAAGCGAGCCTTCGCGAAACTCCCAATCCCCTTGACGCAGTCTCGCCTAAGCAAGAGCCTGCTGCTTGAGCGAGGGCACTCCCCTCGCCTGAGCGAAGGTCTCTGGCTTGAGTGAGACCCGATACAGGTCGCACTGTTTTTCCCTGTTTTGTGACTGTGAACTATTTGTGGTATGGTTCCACCCTAATTAAAGTATGAGACTTGTAAAAAGCATGGAAATATGTAGTTATTGAACTGTATGTTTTATATTGGTATGAGATTGGTATGAAACTTAAACAAGATGGGTGGTACTAAAGGGACATGGTTGTGGTGTGATGATACAAATATGTATTCGTGCTCCATGAGAAGTGAGTTGGTATTGATTCCGCCGTAGTATATGAAAGAGTATGAGTTATAAAGGTTGACCTGAGGTTATATGCATGATGAGTATTCCTTTGATGTTGATTATGATGTAGTTCGTTTCAGTGCGTAATTCCTTGGAGTCTCTAGGTGATACTTTTCAGGGTCGTGCTTCAGTCGTCGGGACGTAATTCCATGGCCCCTATTAGTGGGTGTCCATGGTGGTGCCTCGTCTGTATAACTGGGTAAGGATTCAAGGTAAGGTTGCATCTTGATACTCTAAGGAGTCAGTTAGTCTCATCTAGAGCAGACTGACTCATGTGGTAAGGGTAGCAGGAGGCCTGAAATTCATTCAGGGCTAACCTTGTGGTGAGGGAAATTGATTCATTGTAACACTTGTAACACATAGCTCAGGGGTGAGCAGAGGTATCCACCACAAGTGCAAGCATCCGCTGAATCCGACCAGGTTATACGTATCCGGATGAGTCAAATCGTGTCGTAGTGTACTGCCTGAAAAGTCATAACATGCTTGGTTGATTTGGGTATATGATTTTGTGAAATTATATCTGATTTGATGGATGAAATCTTTTGTGCTCTAGCTTACCCTACTTTTATTGTTGTGTGTTCTACTGTGTGGTACTCTCTTGTGTGATGATCATCAACTTGTTGATGTGAGCAGATGCGAGGAACACCCGCGGGCAATAGGGAGGTGATGGTTCCGCTGCATAGTCTACATGGGCTGGTTCTTAGTTTCTTTATTGGGCTTTTCTTTAGGGCTAAGGCCCATGTACTTGTTTGTCCTTGGATCTACATACTTTCTTTGTAAACTTTTTATCCTATTCTCTTTTGGCATCGTGGTGTGCCTGGTTTTGTATGGGGGGGGGGGGGGGGGTTGGTTAAGGACCCCAAGATTGTGCTGTTGTACAATTTATGTGTGGCGTTTCTCTTAATTACGTTTATTAATTAAATGGGACGTTACACACAAGCACTTCCAAACAATTATAAAACAAAATGTTAAATAAAAATTGCTTTAAATGCACACACTAGGAATTGAACCATTGACCACCATCTCATGACAACAAAC
Organism: Vigna unguiculata; assembly: GCF_037176805.1. Classification (NCBI taxonomy): domain Eukaryota; kingdom Viridiplantae; phylum Streptophyta; class Magnoliopsida; order Fabales; family Fabaceae; genus Vigna; species Vigna unguiculata. The sequence continues at coordinate 8,373,035 of NC_140792.1, read as the reverse complement.
CAATTGTGCTACTCTTCACCTCTATAAGATTATTTATTTTTTTAATTTAAATATTCCCCTCACGTCCAATTATCACCTTAAAAAAATATAATTATTTTTCCTAGGTCTTACAGTGTTGGCAACATATGTCGAACGTGTTTTTGATTTCCTTGTCATATACCATGTAGTGGTAGAGTGGTTTGTGGGTGCAGTCTTTCCTTGTTTCGGCTAACTTTATATTCTGGTTTGGGTGTCACATCTGCATGCAGTTTGGTCATTCGTTCGGTTGTAGTGCAAGTGTAGTCAATGTTTTCCTTCATAGGTTTTAGGTGTAGCCACTCTAATTAATTTGCCTTTGGGTAACGAGTTTGGTTTGAACACAAAGGGTTTTAGTGATAGCAAACCCATTCAACCTTAATTTTCGGTGGTGGGCCTAAAGGGAGTTACTAAATGTTACAGTTGGATTGGAGGAGTGGTGGGTAGTCTTGGGTTCAATGTTACACTAGGTAAAATGAGGGTGCTTGGAGGAAATGCTACAAAAAGGTAGTGAGGAATTTAGTCCAAATGAGAGGCGTGGTGCAGCCATAGGTTAGCTAGTAGAATTTTAAATTGAAGGTGTTAAAACATGGGTTTCTGTGATAGGATAACTCATGTTAAAGGAGGTTAGGTGCAATACCTCCCTTTTCGTTTTTGTTAGCATTTAACGTCTTAGTAGGGTATTTAGGAGAGGGCCATCAGTGGTCTTGTTAGTGGGGTCATAGACTTTTAGTCAATGGTCTTTTTAGCATAGTGTGTGAAACTTATTTAGTCTTGCTAGGAAAATCATGCATTTTGTTTTTTTCAGCCATACATATATTTTATTTGCAGTGTAAAATTCGGGAAAATTAAATAAATACTTATTTAATATAAATGCGAGTAAAAGGATCTCTAAGTTAACTAATGCATAAAGCTACGATGGGGAGCAATGGTAGCTCAAGTGGTTAAGCATGTTGAGTGGTGTTGAGAGGACTTAGGTTTAAGTCTTGTTTATGCCATAGGTGTGATATTTAATTATTTAATTTGTTTTTTGTGCATATATGAACACATGGCATGGTGTTATAATTATATGTGTGCATTAAATGTCATGAAACATGTGATGTCTTCTTGGTTCTACATAGGCTTGGTGGTAATTATGGACTTTGATAAGTTGAAACCACTAGATTAATGCCTATAGATGGCATGTTATTTTCATTTTCGTTTTAATTTTATTAAATAAAATTAAAATACTTAAAAGACTAAAGAGTGAGAGGAAGAGTAAGTTTAGTGAGAGAAATAGGAACCTTTCATATAATCAACAAGTAGAACTATGAGAGGGCTGAACCAAGAGAGAATTAGAAGACCAAAAGGAGTGCTAAGTGGCAAGGACCAAAGGGGGATCAATTTTTGGCAAAGAGGAGCATTAGGAGTGGAATTGGAGCAGGATTTTCATGTTAGGAGAGTTAGAATCCATGTTTTAAATTTCAATTGTGTAATGGTATGATGTATGGATGCATGCATGCCTTTTCTTTTTGATTTTTTTTCGGAGTTTTGTATTTTTGGGTTTCAACCCAGAAAAAGTCTAGCGACAATGAAGGCCCACCAAGCGACACATACCTGTGCAACCCATTTTTTGGGTTTTTCTTTGAACCGCCTAGTGGTAGTGATGATCCACCAAGTGACACGAGCATAGTGGTACATTGTTATGCGTTGAGTGGATGTTTTGTGGCACTTTTAGGGGGCTTTCTTTGAAATTGTATAATTTTGTGGGACATGTAATGTTATAAATGTTGAAAATACTCTATTTGATGTTATTTTGAGAAATTGATGGGTGCATGAACTCAAAGGTTAATATTTGTGTATGGAATGAAAGGGAAATGCAATGTCACGTGCTATATGATTGTGATTGAATGACTATTTCAAGCAACTGGATGCTTGGGTCGAGTCATTGTGGATTTGGGGGTTTATTGCAGAGAGAAAATTTTGGGATTTTCCCAAAACTCTGATGCACCATTTGGCGGCAGATAGGCATGACACGACGACGACCAGTGTGCAATAGCACTTAGGTTTCTTTTTATGTGTTGCAATGGTTGTATGTTGGGTATCGATCAAAGGCCATCTTGTTTTAGGGCATGGCGAATTATTGTAAAATGAACAGATTGTTAATGTGGGATTCACATGTATGAATTGAAGGCTATGTGACAAGGTTAAAATTGGGTTGGTATGCGAGATGGAATTCAAGGAATGTTACAAATACTGTTTGGGTTATTTTATAAAGTTCATGAGTTGGTTGCATGTTGGGTTCTAATTTTGAGTTACTTTATAACATCAATGGCTCTTATTAAACCAAGTATCAGCATGGTATAAATATATGAATCCTTTTGTAAAAATTTATATGCTTGATTCATATGACTTATGGAATGCGTGTTGAGTCTTGGTAAATGTATAAACACGTTTTTGGTGTTATGAATTGTGTGTGGGGTGAGTAGGTTCATTAGAACCTATTCCAGAGTGCCAAACACTAGTAGCATTGACGTTATTGTTGTGGTGTCTGGCAGTACGGGGTAAGCCACTAGGCGATAATGGGTGTAGGGAGGCTTTGGGAGAACACAATGCCAGGTAGTGTGTGTGTACCGTCAGGCGGCGACAATTCCAGGGAGCTGGTGCTTGGCGAAACAGGATGACCCGCCAAGTGGTTGCATGAAATTTTGGGTTTGGACCAAATCCAGTGAGTTGGCGCCTAGCGACTTAGAGGGTTCTGACAGGCAATCTGCATCGTATTTTCACTTGGCGACATTTACATAGCGCCAAGCGACGCTCCAAGTCCAATTTGATTATTTTGAGTGTTTTACATGACTTATGGTGATGGCGTTGGGTATAAGACAAGTTAGAATCATTTTACGATCAATGGTTCATAATGGATTGTGAACACGTGGTGATCACAGGTGGGAGGTTCGTGATGTTGGGAATCTTGTGTGAGAATATGGGTGGGAGACTCATATTAGTTAGCTCTACTTGATTGTTATGAGTGATAGGTTCGTAACATGATATTTCCATGCATGTTGAACTACGAGCGACAAGTTCGAAGAGTTGGACCACGAACATTAGGTTCGTGCCAACATGTGATACCTTAAGGTCATGGTCAAATTGTATAGAAGCTGGATGGACATGGTAGGGGCCATGATTCCTAATGCTTGAGGAGAAAGATCCTCAGAGGGGGTATTGGGCCAAGTTAAAATGCTTTGGGTGAGAGTTTATGATATGACATTTTCATGCATGTTAATTTCATTGAGCTCATCCTTTCTTTTGTGTTTGGCGATGATCGTGTGGCTTGTCACCCGAGAGTAGATGTTGTTGCAGGTGATGATGTTGACACATAAAGCTAGAGTGAGGGCTAGCTATGGGGATGATTTTAATGATTGATTTCAGTATTTCGTAATTTTCTATGAGTGGTATTGAATTTTGGAATTAGTAATAACTCTATATGAACTTTGGACTTGTAATAATTTAATCGTGCGGTATTGACTATTTTGGCACATTTAATGTTTTAAATTTTCCCGCATTTTGAAGAAAAATAGCATCGTTTGAATTGAAGTGTAATTATTTATTTTATTAAATTAGTAATATCCGCCTAGGATGTTACACAGAGCTGTGTAGAATAGTGAGTGCAGGAAGACTTATACCACTATAAACATTCTCATGCGAAGCCGAGGGAGGAAAAATATTGGAACGTTATATTGCTGCAAAGAATGGGATAGAGTAGTTTCTAGTGCATGGGTAGTTTAGGTAGTTGACGCTTTGGGTTCCCTCATTTTATGTGAAGTCATTATGTTTGAATTGCTTGTTCTCATGATACAAGGTTGGCACCGCGTGTCCCATTGCATTCATCTAATCATGATTCAAGTGCACATGATGGTTATGTGGGTTAGCGGGGGTATGTTAACGTGAAGTTTTTCGTCGTGCCTAGTGTTTAAAGATGACTTTTCCGCTTATGCAAGGCAGTGGAAAGAGATTTTCTTCGCTTATGTGAGACAGTGGAAGAGGACGAGTTTGAGTGTTGTACTCTCTCATTTACGCGAGGCAGTAGGGAGGCGCAAAATGTTTTGCCCTAAGTTCTGTCTCATTGATGAGTATAGTGCTCGGTGTGAGATTCAATAAAGTTGTTACTCGTAAGTCCTTGAGGAGTAGGGGAGACAAGTCCATGCCGCGAGGGAAGGTGACTCGCACTATCTAGGTCTAGTGAACTAGGTCTTGTGGTAGAGAACACGTGATGGGAAAACTATAGTGTGATTGTGATTATCATGCTTGAGTATATTCTTAGCCTGATGTGATATGTGATATTACCAAAATTTTGGTCACTAAATGACTAAAATCGATCACTGATGAAAATAGTAACTAATTTAATGACTAAAAAAATTAGTCATTATTTCCTTCGTCACTAATTCATTGTGACTAAATCAGTGACTGAAATCAATGACTAAATTAGTAACCGAAATCTATGACTGAATTAGTAACTGAAATTTGTGATCGAATCTGTGACTAAAATCAGTGACAGAATCAGTGACTAAAATCAGTGACCGAATCTGTGACTGAAATCAGTGACCAAATCTATGATTGAAATCAATAATCGAATCTGTGACTGAAATCAGTGATCGAATTTATGATCGATTTTAAAATCTTAATTAAGTTACTAAATCAATCACTAATGCTTTCATTTCTTTTTACAAATTTTTATTTTTTTAAATAATTTAAACTACATAAAAGATAAATGTAATAAATCACACACACACATATATATATATATATATATATATATTTATATATATGGAACATGATATGTTGCACAATTTCATTATAATAATAATTTTTCATAAATATTTTTCAAAATAATACAATCATAAAAGTATAACAAGATTTAATACAAACAATACAATAGTAACAAGATGAAATATAATTAAGGAAATAAAATTTCAATTCACGTTCAAGGCGGAAGATTGTCTTCGAATTGTTGGAGTTGACTTAGATTCAAGCTCATACATCTTGTCTTGTTAATTCCAGCAGCTTTGCACCAAAGTTGTGACTTTTCAAAGGTAAAAATAGTTAACGAATATACTTCTTCCCATGAACAAGTAAATCTACCTATAAACATCAAATTAGAAACCATTATACTATTACACTATCTAAAACCATTATTAAACCATATAACAAATGCATTACATATTTATATAACCATTAAACAATATTTCAATTAGAAACAGAAGAATTACTCTTATCATTATGGAAATCATATTTTAGTAATCATTTCAATTTTAAAACTGAACTAACAAAACAACTACTAAACATTATTTTGAATCATATCTTACAAAAGAAAATAGCAAAAAACTTGAAATGTAGCACTACTCTATTGGATATAGCTCATCCCTCTATGTCTACAAAAATTTTATACAAGATGTTATTCAATCCATCTAGCAAACTCAATGACACCAAAGTCATCAAAATTATAATTTGTAAGCTAGATGCAAAGTATTCATTTGATCAAGTTTATGGTATTCATTCTACTTAGCACCAACTAGCCATATGTTGAGCCTTTTACCAATCATGTCAAAAACATGAAATGTTCAAGGGGGAATACACTAAAACTACTACATGAAGATAAGGCAAAATGTGACTTTTTTCAAATATTAGGGTAGGAAGTTGGAAGAAACATATATTTTTCATGGAATCTAGGGGACTTCGGAAACAACAAAATTACCTCTGTAACTTCCCAAAACAACCATTCACGTTTTGTTTCACCATGGATCAAGTGAAATGCAGATTTTGCCCCATATCTTCACCATTGTTGTAAATACTCTCTAAAAGATTTGAAAATTTTTTGGCTTAGGTACATCTGATCCAGATGTTATGAAGCAATAAATAATAACACACAACAACAATCAAAATCTCAATAATGAACCCAACCACAATAAAGAAACTCAATGCAAAGGTATTAAAAAAATCCAAAACGTCAAGGATAATGCACATATTTTTCATAATAATTACCTGGCATCAATGAGCCTACAACGCCTTTTATATCTACAATAACTAGAGGGACATCAAATAACTTTTTTGCAAAAGCACGTTTTCTTGCAACACCACCAATAAACCACCAAGTTACTTGACTTATTGTCTTGCTGGCAAGATAATCATGAATCACAAGCTAGTGGACATCATACAAAAACATTAGAAAACACAATAAATATGAAGAACAAAATTTTATATATGTATTCAAACACAATAAAATATGAAGAAGAAAATTATATAATTACAACTAACAAAAAATAATTATAACCTTGTATTCATTCCTCACATTCAGTTTTGTAAGTATCATACGATTCACTATTCGAATCGTACGATATGATACGATACAGGTGCTTGGCTATACGAATCACATGTTGTATCGTTTATATTCATGAATTGTGTTCGATACGATATGATACATATCTGAATCGTACGAATCACGATTTCAAACGCGATACATGTTCAAATTGGTTTTTGATATGGGTTGGGTCGACCCACCTGTTTCAAACCCTAACTTTTTTCCCCTTTTGTATTTTTGCACGCTGATTAACGTTAATCTCTTCTTCTAACATTATTCTTTTCTTCCAATGTCATTTCCTTCATAGTGACTACTCCCCCTCGATTCTCTTTTGTTCTTTCCTTTCTCATTTCTTCTCTCGTTTTTATCTTCGTCTGAGCGAGACGCGTTTAAGCGAGAAGTGAGCAGTGGTGGTCGCGTCGTGGACGTCTGGTGGTCGCGCGATGGTTACACGGTGGTTGTGCAGTGATTGCACAGTGTTCTAGTGGTATTCACATAATGTTAGGTCCATGTTCGTGCTTCTAGAGTTCACGAGCAAAGGTCGCGCAGTGCTTGCACAACGGTCATGCGGTTCTCTGTGGTGGTCATGCGATGTTGCGGTGGTGGTGGCACGATGCTACAATGGTGGTCGCACGGTGCTACGTGGTGGTCGCATGGTGCTGCGATGATGGTTATGTGGGGGCACAGTTTCCTCTATTCTGTGTCTATTTTGTGCAGGGATTTTTGCAGGTTTCGGGTTTTATTTTTGTGCTTCAGACATGAGCAAATCAAACACAAAACGAGAAGTTGATATTACATGGAATTACTATGATATTGTTCCACCAAACAGATTACAAGTGAAGTGTAAGTTTTTTTCTCATACTTGTTGGGGTGGCTTAGCAAAGATGAAACAACATCTTGCTAGGACAAAGAAAGATGTCATTCCTTGTTGTAGTGTTCCAGATGAGGTGAAGGAAATCTTTATAAAGATGCTGAAAGGTAAAGAAAAAAAGAAACAAAGAATGAGATGTTTGATTTAGGAGACGAATGAGGAAAAGTGACAAAAGGAAAAAGTGATCTTCAGCAAATGACTATCAATACTTCTTATAAGAATAGAGAAGATGTAATTAGATAATTCTACAACTACATTTTTTGTAACGTATTGCCATTTAATCTTGTAATGAGCCCTCTTTTCATCTAAATGTTAAAGGCAGTTAGAGAGTATGGCAAAGGTTTGAAGCCAAATTCTTATTATGAGGTGAGGGTTTCCTATTTGAAAAAAGTTGTGGATAATGTTCAACAAAGTCTACAAAAGTATAAGGTTGGTTGGGAAAAATGGGGATGCACGTTGATTTGTGACAGTTGGACGAATGGGAAAGGAAGATCACTCACAAATTTTCTTGTGAATAGCCCAAGTGGGACTATTTTTTTGAAGTATATTGATACTAGTGATGTTATTAAAGATGGAAAAGAATGTTTAAGTTGTTTGACAATATGGTAGATGAAATTGGAGATGAGCATGTTGTCCAAGTAGTTACAAATGGAGCTTCTAACCTTGTGGCAACTGGGAGAATGTTAATGGAAAAGAGAACCAAATTATTTTGGTCACCATATGTAGCACATTGTCTTGATCTAGTGCTTGAGGATATTGGAAAGCTTCCAGTATTTTACAATACCATTAGCCAAGCAAAGAAAATAACAACTTACATTTATAGGCACACATGGGTTCTTAATTTGTATAGACATTTCTCTAATGGAAGGGAATTAGCAAGGCCAGTTGTCACCCATTTTGCTACTTCTTATCTTACATTAAATTATATTAAGCAACAAAAGAATGCAATTAGATCATTATTTGCTTTAGTGGAATGGGCTACTAGTCTACATGCTACTAAAATTGAGGGTAAGTAAGTGATGAATCTAGTGTTGAGTGATGATAGATTTTGGAGGTCAATCACCTATTGTTTAAAATGTGTGATTCCATTTGTGAAAGTGTTGAGGCTGGTAGATGGTGATGCAAAACCATGAAGCAATGGATAGAGCCAAGGAGCAAATTGTTGAAAATTTCCAAGGGTTAGAGACAAGGTATAAAAAAGTATTGAAAATTATTGACACTAGGTGGAATCTTCAACTACATAGGCCTCTCCATGCAGTAGCCCATTATCTCAATCCTAGGTAAGCTAATCACACTCAAACTTGTCCTATCAAGTAGCATTGTATTCCTTGTTCTCATCAAATTATTTTTTATTGTCTTAGATATCACTATGACAAAAATTTCAATCTGGATAGGGAGGTGTTTATTGGTTTATATGAAACATTTGAAAAATGGTTTTGGATATAAGTACAAGAGTTATAATTAATCAACAAATTGAAAAGTTCAAGAGAGCTAAAGGACTTTTTGGAATGGACATGGCAATAGCTACTAGAAACAAGAAGCAACCCAGTAATGAAATTACTCTCATTACCATTTTTATATGATTTATAAGGTTTAATTACATTACATTATGATTCAATACTTCTTAGTTTTGACAACTCTTTGGTGGGAGAGTTATGGAGGAGAAGAAGGTAAAGAGTTGCAAAAGATAGCCATGAAAATTTTGAGTCTTACATGTAGTGCAACAAGGTGTAAAAGGAATTGGAGTACATTTGACTAAGTCTCTACTAAAAGAAGAAATAGATTGGAACAACAAAGATTAAATGTTTTTTATCTATGTAAAATACAATCTCCAACTTGAGTTAAGACAAAAGAGTAAAGAAGACAAGGGGGAAACTTATGATCCTATAATTTTGTCAAATATAGAATCAGATGATGAATGAATCACAGAAAAAAAAAATCCTTGTTTGCCTATTGATTCCTCATGGATGGATGTACTTGAATGTTTTCAGTTTGAAGAGGGAGCTCTAAGCAAAAAAAGGAAGAGATATAATTATTTCTATTCACAATTTGTAGAGTTAAAACTTAATGTTCAACAAACTACAACTAAACTATATTTGTTTTTGTTTTGGTAATATAGGTCCTAGAAACTTAAATGCCAAGACCAATACAAAAGGAAAATCCATAGTAGGAGATGAGGAAGAAATTGAAGATATTAATGAAGGGGAAGAACTTTCAATGGAAGATGAAGATGACTTGAGTGATGTAGATCTTGGAGATGATGACGATGAAATGTGAATGATTAGAATTGAATGTTTTTTTGAGGTTGTTTAGGATACATACAAGCAATAACCGTAAATATTTTGCATGGCTATATATATGCAAATAGAAGTAGCTTATTTTTTGGATGGCTATAATGTAGTATTTTTAGAAGCATATAGCCATAGTTTAAGGAAACTTATGCAGCAACCACATTTTTTTTGAAGGTTGTGTTGTTGAAATTGTGAAACTATGTGGTATACACATGTATACAATCACTCTATTTCACTGTGAGGTTATTTTGATCTGAATTGTCTCTTTGCATAATTATATATCTTATATATGTTACATTTTAAAAATGTTTATGAATCGTACGGTTTACGATACGATTCACGATTCAAAGTTTAAGCTCTTTAATACACGATACGATTCACAATTCAAGTAGCATGCTCATATTTAATTTTTAGATATTAAATTATTATACCAAAAACTATAGATTTATGTAGCCATTTTTTATTCATAAAAGAGAACCCAATGTGCTAAAGTTAAATGTGCTAAACCAATTGTAAGCATGAGTTACACAATCTGAAACACCCAAAGATATATCTAAACTAAGAAACAATTTTATTTGTAGAAGTATTCTCCTTCGAAGAATTAACACTCTTGTATGGTTGTCTAAATATGATGGGTTTGTGTTGGGTGACTCGATTAAAGTATAATGGATTCTGTAGTTTTTCGGTAGGCAATTCTAACCTAATGAGTTTCTTGGGTGACTCAAATCTCAATAAAATAATTAAATTTTGAAAAAAAGTGTAAACTTTAAAAATTGAAAATGAAGTGACCCATTTCAAATTGCCATTATTATTTCACTCAATCTAATATTTTGCTCTAGGATCCATAACAGGAAAGGTCTTGCATGTGACTTTTGTTTTTACTTTTAAGCAATTATTAATATTATCCTTGCTCATAAATCAATCATTTTAGGTTCTTAGTTTCGAAAAATTAGCTAATAAAGTAATCCGTTTCAAAAGCTAATCTTATGTTATAGGAACCATGTTTTAAATAAAATGAAAGTACTTCTTCCTAGTATATGGATTTTCCTAATTATACTTGTGCAGACTATAAAACCTTATTCCAAAAGTGTAGACTTGAGTTTATGAAGTTCAAAAAGAAAAGTTCAGACTTACTCCAATCAATGATAATGATCTATGAAAAGTTTGATGATTATTGATTATATATACACGTACACACTTACAAAGGTTGCATTATGATTTAGTACCTTAATTATCACTGTATATCGATCCTAAAGTTTCAATAATTAACAAGTATAAATCAACTTGAGCTTACTCAAGGATAAACATAAGATGGGAGTACAAGGCACTTTAATCAGTAGCACCGAGAATCAGAAGAAACAAATAATAATTGTAGCTCTGAAAATAAAAATGGACTTTGATGTGCACAAGAGGTTAAGAAATTTCTTTCTACTATCATAGGTACATTTTCTTCCCTAAACCTGCAATGTACATATACGATTAGATGCAATGTAGTTTTACTAGAGTCATGCTAACAACAAATCCAAACAAACAATAGAATTTAATTATGTGCAGAGTGGCACGTTTGATAAACTCATGGACTTTGCTCTTGACCAAGGTACCTCCATAAACCAATATAAGACACCTCATTGCGTCACTTAGGTGCCAATTCTCGACCTTCTTAACTCAAAAGTGTGTACTCTTATACTGAAAAGAACTAAAATGTATTTTTAACAATTTTCATTTATAATAAAAATGGTCTCACCAAAGGGAAAAGAAAACAAAAGGGTAATTTACCGGTAGATGCAGCATTAAAGGGCCTTTTACAGTGCAAAATAGCCTTCTGAATCCAATCATATTATTGTAACAAGAAATCATCATGTCATTTCGAAGACTCCAACGCCATGGCGAACAACCCTTTCGTAGATGTTTGCATAGGCCTGCAGACAAAGGAACGTTCCCCTGTTTTTTCCCCTTGACGTTGGCAGGGGAAGTTCCCTCTGAGAACGCTTAGCCTTTGTCAAAGTTTTGTTCGAAACTGTGGAACATGGGGCTCCAGATTGTAGTAAAGTTTCGTCAACCTAGTTGGAAAACCACACAAGGAGTTGAAGGTAACGAGGAGTGAGGATGAGACAGAGAGGAAGAATGTTAGGCGGGCGAAGATGACAAAGAACCACATAGCAAAGAAGGCGGCATGCTTGAGGCTGAGGGCATTGAGAATGTAAGAAATTATAAGGTTGACGACGAGGATGGCCAGGATGAAGGCGCTCCGAGGTCGAGGAAGAACAAGGCAGAGTGATAAGGATATTTTGAAGGATCTGGTGGAATGGAGGAGGAAGACGCTGGCAATGTTAAGAGTTGTTAGGGTTTCTACAATACCCCTCTCACCAAATGTAGTGTGATGAGCGGGACTGTACGGATACAGATACGGATACGACACGGACACGGATATGGACACGACATGGATACAGAGATACCAGCAAAATTGAAAAAGTATACGACATGGACACGACAATATACATATTAAAATCTAATAATTATATTTCATAATAAAAAAAACATTTAAAATATCATAATGTTTGAGTCTTATATATGTTAATCTTCATCAAAAAAATACAACTTCTAATTCTGGTTCATCGAGAGATAGGCTAGTAATATCAAGAATTCCATTATCATCCATTGAAAAATCATCCCCAGCAATATCCCACAGGTGGTGGAGCTCCAAAGGTGCATGAAGAGCTCCATGTGCAGCGAAAATGGATGAAGGAATAGAGGCAAGTTGGAAGGCACTTGCAAGCAATGGAAGGTGAAAGAGGTGATAGGATTTCCTAATCTATGCTAGCCTAAGGAAGGTGGCTAGAGGTAGAGAGAGGAAATCTCTAGAAAGTGGTGACTCTCAAAGGCAATAGAGGGAGGAGTGCTCTCAACTCAAGTTGCATCTATTGCATAAAATTTCAAGAGTGTCTACAAATGAGTGAAATTTTGGATTTTATATGAAGCCATTTACACATGAGAAAGGAGAGCCATTGGATGGAATGGGCCTTGATTTTGGCCCTTAGATCAAGCTAGGAGAAGGAGACAAGATCACTCCCCTTGGATCTTGGCTTGAAGAACAAGAAGGATTCTTAGCCTTTAGATGTGATGACCAACCTTAGTCAAACCATGAAGCAAAGGAGCCTCCTTGTCTTGATAATCTCGGCCATGTATGAAGAGAATTGGGCCGAGCCTAATTTTAACCCATCCTATGTTCCTTTCATGTCTTATGTATTATTGGAAAGCAAAGCCCAAACAATGGCCCAATTTAAATCTACACTACTAGATTTACATGCACTTCTTCAAGTCTTTGTGATCTCTTTGGCCCATGTAAAGAATGTGAGAAGCCCATTGATTTTGTGATCATCTAATGGGAGGCCCTTTTGAATCTTTTTCATCATTGATCTTGTAATTGGGCCTTTTAATGGGCTTGGGCTTGAAGGTGCAATTGGGCTTGGTGGGGTCACATCATCAGGCTAGTTTCCTTTTCCTTATATTTTGAGGAGTTTCTTGAAAGAAGACCAAGATTACTGTGGACAAATACTAAATCTTTCGCCCTTTTAGGTGTCATCTTATTTCTTTTTAAAGAATGTATAAAAGAGTAGGTGCTCCAATTTTTTTCACAGCAAGAAGAAGAACATGGTTGTCCAAGTAGCTTAAGAGCTATATTTTGAAGTATTGGTGCATGAGATCCATGAATAATCCACCATGACTTTGCATCCATTTTTCCTCTATCCCTTAAAGAGTCCTCATCTGCAAAATCTCCCAATTTACCTGAAGAGATATGCTACTTTTAGTCCAACAATCAATCAATATTGAATTTACCACCTCAAGAAAGGATGAATGTTCAACTTCTGTCTTCCTTTCATGTTGGTATATGATCTTTCTAACATTTTCAATCATTAAGTCCCACATTTCATATACCAAGTGAAGAGTAGCCATATTTGTATCTGTTTTTCTGAGAACATCATAAATAGGAGCAGTAAAAGCAAGTATGTAGTCAACCTTCATCCACCAATTATCATTCAATAAAGTTTCTTTCATAAATTGTGCATTGTCCACATTGTCCTCTTTATAAGAAGACCAGTCATCACTAATAACCATCTCTTGGAGTCCTTTCTTCAAACGTTGAAACCTTTTGAGCATGATAATGGTTGAAGCAAATCTTGTAGAAGCAATAGAAAGCAACTTGAATGAGTTGAAGGTATTGAACATTGACAATCTCATAGAGTGCCCCACAATAAATTTTTGATAAATGTAGCATTATCAACAATTTGTGTGATCCAAAAACATTCTTTATAAGTATCATTATTTCTTTCATAATTTTTTGCTGCAGAAATATTTTTCAATGCAAGATTCAATGTATGCACTACACAAGGAGTCCAGTAGATTGAAGGAAATTCTACTTCTATAAGCATACCTGCTGCCTTACATACAGCTGCATTATCAGTTATAATTTGTACCACAGTTTTTGGTCCAGCCTCCATAATTACATCTCTCATGTGTTTAGTAATAAAATCGTTGTCCTTTATCTCACCAGATCCATCGATTGACCTCAAAAACATTGGACCACTCTCATTGACAACCATAAAATTTATAAGTGGTATTCTTTGAGGATTAGTCCACCCATCACAAACAATTGTCACACCTTTATCATTCCATGAATCTCTTATGGGTTGTAGAAGATTTTCTACGTGACTTCTTTCTTTTGCAAGTAAAGGACCTCTCAATTTATTATATGTTGGTGTACATATCCATTGAGATTAAAAGTATTGGCAGCATAAGAAAATGCACTCCTGTAGTGAGGATTTTTGGCTAGATGAAATGGTAGTCCTGAAGAATAAAACATCCTTGCAATTTCATAATCAAGAGTATCTCTAGCTTGGATATTGAAAGAAGCTTCTAAAGGACCTTTGTGTTTTGGATTAACACCGCTATTCGTCTACTTTCCTTCATTAGATACAGATGGTAGAGAGACATTTTTCTTCTTTGAATTTTCTATTTTCAATGCTGCTTCATTGTCTAATCTTCTAAACTCAGCAAGTTTTGATGTAGTCACGTTTGGACAAATTCTAACTCCTGCTCCCATAATTTTTAGCAAATGAGATCTTACTCGAGTGTAAGATCCATTGAATGATAAATCACACAAACTGCACTTAATCATATTATTTCCACCACCAGGAATTTTTCTTAACTTTGTAACATATTTACACAAAGGTTTTGTTTCATGTTCTTTTTCGATGACATGACTAGGTATACTCGTCTTAATTTCCTATAATAAAATAAATTTTCTATTAAATTAATTTATTTGGGTATAAAAAAAATATCACAAACTAAAAAGAAATTATATAATTTAAATGCGACAAATATTAATTATAACAATAAAAACTAATATTTTAATTTAAATGGGACAAATATTAAAAAAAATATATAATTCAAATAAAAAATAAAAATTTAAATATAAAGAATTATTCGCTCTATGTAGATTTGTTTCATTTTACTTTAAACTTGTCTTTTTCATTTGAATTTATATCTTAACATTATATAAATGTGTTTTAAATAATAAAAATATAGCAATAAAAAACTTGAAAACATAAAAAATGTTATTTTTCTTCTATTCTAGTTAATTTGATCTTATAAAATTTCAACGATAGATATATTGTTCCATTTAAGGTGCAATTATACAATTGAATTACATAATTTTAAATTTAATATAATAAATAAATTATAAAATACAATAAAACATTATTTAATAAATACTAACAACGTTAACAAAAAAATTGTTCACATATACAAATATACACTGTATAAGAAAAACTACGATAAATTATTTTTACATCAAAAAAACTATGAAGGATATTTATTTAAATTATAAAAAAGAAAGTTTATAAAGTTACCTTTTCTAGACTTTCTTTCTTCTTCCCTTGGTTTTGCAACCGTAAAGCAACAACTTTCCTTCGTTCTACAACTGCAAAGCAACAACTTTCCTTTGTTATGCAATTGCTAACAAGTTTTCCAATTGTATTTCCTCTCAACTCAAGAGCTCTCAATCTCGATTCTTTCTTTTGTTTTTGTTACTTGTGATTATAACATCTCATTTTACTCTAATTTATAGAATAATTTATCCTCAACTCAAGAGCTCCCAATCTAGAATAATTTATTTTTATTTATCATCTTTATTTTATTTTATTTTAATAAAAGGTATGGAAGATTATTTTTTATCTTTTTATTTCCATTTTTATTTTAAATTTTTTGGATTTATTTTAATAGAAGGTATGAAAGATTATTTTTTATCCATTTATTTCCATTTTTATTTTAATTTTTTTGGGTTTATTTTAATAGAATGTATAGAAGATTATTTTTTATCCTTTTATTTCCATTTTTATTTTTATTTTTTTGAGTTTATTTTAATAGAATGTATGGAAGATTATTTTTTATCCTT
Source organism: Vigna unguiculata (assembly GCF_037176805.1). NCBI lineage: Eukaryota > Viridiplantae > Streptophyta > Magnoliopsida > Fabales > Fabaceae > Vigna > Vigna unguiculata. The sequence goes on along the minus strand of NC_140792.1, from coordinate 8,357,070 downwards.
TTATTTTTATTTTTATTTTTATTTTTTTGGGTTTATTTTAATAGAATGTATGGAAGATTATTTTTTATTCTTTTATTTCCCTTTTTATTTTAATTTTTTTGGATTTTAATAGAAGGTATGAAAGATTATTTTTTTTTACTTCCCTTTTTATTTTAAATTTTTTGGATTTATTTTAAAAGAAGGTATGAAAGATTATTTTTTATTCTTTTTATTTCCTTTTTTATTTTAAATTTGTTAGATTTCCCTTTATTCTCTAAAAAATAGAGAACAAAAATATCATACCAATCAAATAAAATATTCGAGTGACATTAAAAGAAAAGGGCAATCAAATAAAATATTCAAGTGACATTAAAAGAAAAAGGCAAAAAGTGAACAGAACAAAACGTGAACCATTTTCGCTTGCATACGTGAAAAAATTATTAGAATCCCGTATCAGTCGAGCATTCGAGCAGCCAGAGGTGTCCGCCGGCTCGTGTCTCAAAGCTGGCCGCGTCTGATCCATGGAGAAGCTTCCGACACCGTGTCGTGCAGGTGTCCGTCGCGCCTTCGCGTCCGTGTCCGCTTCGGGAGCGGGAAGCGTCGTCCAACCACCGTGTCAGAGCATCACAAAGGGGAAATTCCCTCTGAGAACGCTTAGCCTTTGTCAAAGTTTTGTTTGAAACTGTGGAACATGGGGCTCTAGATTGTAGTGAGGATGAGACGGAGAGGAAGAATGTTAGGCGGGCGAAGATGACAAAGAACGACATGGCAAAGAAGGCGGCATGCTTTAGGATGAGGGCATTGAGAATGTAAGAAATTATAAGGTTGACGACGAGGGTGGCCATGATGAAGGTGCTCCGAGGTCGAGGAAGAACAAGGCAGAGTGGTAAGGATATTTTGAAGGATCTGGTGGAATGGAGGAGGAAGACGCTGGCAATGTTAAGAGTTGTTAGGGTTTCTACAATACCCCTCTCACCAAATGTAGTGTGATGAATGGGGAGTGAAGGTTTTTTGTTTGGAGCAAAACGTTTTAATTTGAGTGAAATTTTTTGAAGGAAAAAGAATGAAGTGGAAAAATAAAATATAAAAAATAATATAATATTAATTACATAATATAGTAATTAATTTAGTAATTGATTACTTGTTATTGAAAATTTAGTCACTCTTTCGGTCACCAAATTACATAAATGATTATTGGTTACTAATCCAGTCATTAATAGTGACTAAATTTTTCGGTCACTAATTTCGGTCACTATTTAACAGATTTCTTGTCTATAATATGTATGTTATACGGGAGCAGGAGTTAATGTAGATGTGTCTGGCAGGGAGTAGATTGACACGAGAGTGGAAAGAACTTAGGGCTTTCTTTTATTTAAGTTGTTTCCAAATAAATGTTAAAGTTAATTAATTATTTCAATTGCTGTTTTTTTTTTTAATTTCTTGGATTTGCTTACATTTACATGGTTGAAACAAATATTAAATTTTATTTCTATTTGTTTTCTACAAACTATATGTTTTATAAATGTTCGTGACATCTGAAATCGGGGTATTACAATTACTATAGATAAATGTTTGGTCCCGAAGGAATGATACACAAGTTGACCAATAATAAGAAAAAGATCCTTTCATGAAGAAATATAAAAATTTGAGGACAAATCCTTTTCAAGAGGGAGAGGATAATAACTTACTCTCTAGCCATGGCTAAGCATATTCAAGAAGAGTTGGAGTCATTTGTGGAAGATGGGCCCAAGCTCTTGTCATCATGGGCCATTAATAAATATCTTTGTAATATAAATTTATTTTGGGCTTTGTATTTTGGGCCTAGTAGTGTAGGTTTTCTTTTGGGCCTTGTATAATGGGTCAAGTAGCACAGAATTTTGGGTCTTAGAAAGCCCATTAGTATGAAGCGCATTCTCCATTGACTTTTCAAAGTCAATATTCGACTATCTTAGTAGCCTTGAAGGCAAGAAAGAGACTTATCTCCTTTGGGAGAGAGTGGTCATGTGTCATACTCTCATTAGAGAGGTTTTCTCCTAGTGGCCACATGGCACTCTAGGAATGGAGAGTATTTTTCCACCTTCTTAAATGGCCACATGGCATTCTACGAATGGAGAGTATTTCTCACCTTCTTGAGTAACCACATATCCTCCTCCTATTGGAGACTTTTTTTCTCTTAATGGCCACAAGGTACCCTAGGAATAGAGAGTGTTTTCCATCTTCTTGAGTGGCCACATGACACTCTAGGAATGGAGAGCATTTCCCACCTTCTTTAGTGGCCACATGCCATTCTCCTATTGGAGAGGATTTATGTCTTGGACTCTAAGCTAGCCAAGTTATAGTTCTTGGGGTTTTGAATCAACATCCAATTGTTGAATCAACATCACCAAAGTCGATTCATTGTTGTGTTGCTCAATCAAGGCTTGACCTTGGTATGGTGTATAAGTCATTGGTGATTCTCCCTCCACCTCCTCAATAATTTCATTCAAATTCATGTTCCCTACACAAAAATAACTCAAAATCGAGACAAGAAAAAGTATAAATTGCCAGATAAGCTTAAAACTGAGACCAATTAATACTAAAAAACATCACCCTCAAAGTGTTAGGGTTTATTCACAACATGCAATCGATTAGGCTATCACTCAAGCTCTTCTACAAGAGTGTCCTCTAGGTCCTAAAAAAACCAAGAGAAAAGCGACACAATAGGATTGATGTTTCGGCAAACCACTATGGAATGCAAGAAATGAAAACTTCCAATGACAAAACTTTAAGAACCTAATGGTAGAACCTAATGGCAAACAAGAAAAGCACAATAAAAAAGATAGTTAAACTCTAGGTAAAGAAAATTCATGTTACAAACTTAGCAATAAGACTAACTCAAGCAAAGCATGGGAAGAAGACTTTGTGGAAAGTAATTTGAGCATGCAATCTCAAAGACTAATCAATCATCACTAGTGTAGTAAGGGCTTTTTGCCCCGATTATTTTCCTCATTTTACCTCAGGTCTGAAATCGAGGCATATTGGGGTGAGGCCAAAAGGTACCCCCTTTTGGCCTCGGTTATTACCCGAGACCATAAAGTCCCTTTTATGCCTCGGTTCTAAATGAACCGGAGCCATAGGGTTCCTTTTCTGCCTCAGGTCCATGAGAACCGAAGCCATATGGTAAATGTAGAAACTTCTGCAGATTCTCCCGTGTGCACTCCTCCGAGTGTGACAGCTATTACAGCAGCCACCGTTGCCGCCGCAACTGTATGGTGGGTTGCCCATGGACTGCTTCCTCTGTGTACTCCACTTCACACACCCTTTACATGTCCTCCTACACCACCCAGTGCACCTCCATCCATGGCTCCCACTGAAACACAACACAAAATCCAACAAGGAGAGGTTAAGCAAGAAAACCCTCATCTGCAAGATCAGATACTGGATCCAGAACAATCACAAGCTCTGCAAGCTCAACACTCGATTTCAAATTCACCAGGTGTTTCTTCATCGGAATCTGAGGAGAAGGGTGATACCAATGTAAATACCGCATCAAAGGCTACTAATGATGAGATGAACCAAGCAATTTCGAACTCACCCGTAACTGGAGGTGATTTGCAATCGGTGAACCTGGACAGCGCGACGGAGGCGACAACGCACGACTATTGACGGAGGATGCTAGTTGGCAACGGAGGCAGAGCGTGGTGGTGGTGGCAGAGCGGAGAAATTTGCGTAGAGAGAAAAAGAGTTAAGGGAGACGATGAATAGTAGCTAGGGCTCGCGAATTGGGAATTTTAACAGCCCTTATGGCCTTAGTTCAATTAATAACCGAGGCCAAAAGCCCATTTATTGCCTCGGTTCTTAAAGACCCGAGGCCAAAAGCCTGATGCTGATGGCATTTTTGAAAATTTGAAAACTGACGCTGCCTTATATGCTTCGGTTCCATTGCAACCGAGGCCAAAAGTCCCATTTATTGTCTCGATTCTTAAAGACCCGAGGCCAAAAACATGATACTGATGGCATTTTTGAAAATTTGAAAACTGATGCTGCCTTATATGCTTCGATTATGTTGCAACCGAGGCCAAAAGTCCCATTTATTGCTTCGGTCCTTAAAGACCCGAGGCCAAAAGCCTGATGCTGATGCATTTTTGAAAATTTGAATACTAACGCTGCCTTATATGCTTCGATTCTTTTGCAACCGGGGCCAAAAGTTGGACGAAAATTGGAAAAAGGCCACCGCCTCCTTATAGGCTTTAGTTCAGTGGCAACCGAGGCCTATAAGGTGAAGTGAAATGTCAAATTTGCACTAGTGCATGCATATACCAAAGAAGACTAGGGCCAAATAATGATGGAACTAATTTACCATACACATCAAGCACTCAAATGATGCACGCTAGAATCATAACACTTCTTACTTAGCAATTTTTTTTAACTTCTGATGGGATTTTGAGGTTGCGAAAGGAATAGTTGATGGAGAAAATTGTGGAGATAGTAGAATATGGAAGTTGTAGTTGGAAGGAGTATGTAATTGTAGTAGTGAGTGGTATGTTAGATGTTGCCTTAGTTCTTGTTATGTATCAAATGGTTGAGTACATGGATATGTAGAATGTTCTTGATATTTTCCTTCTATCTTAGGCTTTACTATTTCATTCTAGAACTTTCATTACATTTCAATACTTTTATCTTAGGATTTTCTAGATTCTTCTAGAATTTGTAATACACTTTAATACTCCTCCTTGATGCAAATTCAGTAACTCCAAGCATAGTGTGTAGCTATTCAAACCTTGATCTTGGTAACGCCTTTGTAAAAGTATTTGCAATTTGGTCTTCTATTGTGCAGTACTCGAGTCGGATCTTCAAATTTGTCTCCGCTTCTTTGATGAAGTGATAGTTAATTGCTATGTGTTTGGTTCTACTGTGATGCAGTGGGTTCTTCGTCATTGCAATAGTTGATTTATTGTCATAGTTGATTGTAGTATGTCCACTTCATTTGTCTCCCATATCTTTGAATATCTTTTGAAGACATATAGCTTGACTTGTTGCTTCAGCAGCAGCCATGTATTTTGCTTCAACTATTGATTGTACCACGATTATTTGCTTCTTTCATGCTCAAGAGAATATTCCCGATCCAAGCGAAAAAGCATAGCCTGAGATGCTCTTCATGTCATCTATTGATCATGTCTAATCACTATTAGTGTAGTTGATCATCCTTGAGTTAGTCATGATTTTGTACTATATTCCAAAGTCTTTTGTGCCTTGTAGATACCTTAAAATTCTTTTTCTTACTCCATAATGAATCTGACTTGACTTTTACATGAATCTTAATAGAAGACTTGTAGCATACATAATGTTTGGTCATGTGGTTGTGAGATATAAGAGACTTCCAATCAAACTCTTGCAGCGTGATGCATATGCTTCTTGTGCTCCATCATCTTTTTGTAGCTTCTCGTTTACCACCAATGGAGTAGCGACAAGTTTACAATCAAACATTTTGAACTTCTTCAATAGGACTTCAATATATTTCTTTTGAGAGATAAATATATTGTCTTCTTGTTGTTTCACCTCTATACCGAGGACATAGTTCATCAACCTAAGGTCGGTCATCTCAAATGTCTTCATCATGTCTTCTTTAAATTCTTTCATCATCTCTAAATTGTTTTCTGTATAGATAAGATCATCACATATAAGGAGACAATGAGGTGATACTAACCTTATGCTTTAATATATAGTGTGGTCTCACTTTTCCTCCTCCTGAATCCTTGATCGATGAAGTATTGATCAATCTTTCTACACCATGCTCGAGGAGCTTGCTTTAGGCCGTATAAGGCTTTTTTTAGTCTTAGTACTTTGCCTTCACTACCTTTGTTGATGAAGTCTTGAGGTTGTTCAACATAAATCTCTTCTTCGAGCACTCCATTTAGAAAGGTTGATTTGCCATCCGGTTGATAAATGTTCCATGTAACATTCCGACATGATATTACAGATTTAAATAATAAAATAAAGAAATAATAAATAAGAGTCAATTAATGAAACCTCATTTCCCAAAAACGCGGGAAATTTAAAACTTTATTACCTTATAAAATATCTCAAACTCCAACTTATAACTCAATTATAAATTAAATCCATGTTCATAAACCAAAGATTACAAGTCTGTAAAATTTATAATAAAATAACACTATAGAAAATCTCACAAGCTAGCCCCGCTTCGACTCTACGACTCACTAGATCCACCTGCAACATCATCTGCTCACGTATATCGCGTACACAATCATCGCCAAATACAAGCAGATAGGGTGAGCTAACAGAATAAAACATATGCGTACAAATCATATAATTGCAATCACACCAAAGGAACTCGTATCCTTTGATTTCACACACATGGCCACCACCATGTCACCCGTGTTCTACGTCTTCTTATGAGTACTTCAAGATGTCTTGCTGCCACACCTACCAGCCACAACTAGTAGAGCACGTGCGAGAAACTATGCTACGGATCAAACAACGTAACGCTAGGCAGAGTTCCCAATACGAATAAATTTGTAACGTCCCAAGATTACCAAACTCATCAGCTTATTACTAGACCCATTCGTACACGCAACAACGTGCACACTCACACAGGTAACACTCGCCAACTCGAGCCACAACTCAAGAGTTCCTCGTGTTCATCCGCAATCTCGAGCAATAACTCAAGAGATGTCATTCCGAGCCACAACTCAAGGAATGCTACGTGTTAATCCCCTATCCCGAGCCACAATTCAAGGGATATGTTCTGAGCCACAACTCAAGGAACACCAGCAAGCCGACCGTTGAAGTATCACCAAAGCCTGGTAGATCACGCAAGTCCAAAGCATTGCAAAACACATTTGCCTCACCAATATCGCTTGGCGCTACTCATGAGTCGCCAGACACATTGCGCTTCCATACCGCCTGGTGGGGGATGTGTACCGCCAGGCGCCACGTGCCCAGAAGACCACTAACTTGCAGCCATCTCCTGGCGGGACCTCCTTCACCGCCAGGCGCCACTCGCTCTAGTACTCCACTACTTTTGTAGTTGTCACTTGGCGGTCCGATTCTTGCCGCTAGGAACTACACTAGTACTCGCGCTTTACTGATTTAAAGGTGCACATGATAGATTGCAACTCTAAACCTAGCACCAAAACTAGCAGCAAACTACCCCAATTTAATCACTTTAGCTCATATGAGATTCACTTATTACCAAGGTTCTTAATTTCAGTTACGTTCACCCACCTAAGTTTACCATTCGATAAATTGTCTTAAGTTCAACATTGCTAATCATAATATGCCCATGTTTGCTTTATGCCCTTACCCTCTATTAATCCTCCAATTGTTAACCAAATCTCCACCAAACATCATATGACATAACAACTATAGCCTAGTCATGTTTACATCATTCTTCCAACTTGGCAAAATCCAATTAATCTTACAATCCCACATTTACTTTAGCAACATCTTATTATGACTAACACCATAGCAGGTTACACCACACTTATTTCCCACTCGAACTGCAACTTCTGCTACACTACAATGACATTCTCTTCCCATTTAAATCACAAAATTCACACCTCTAACCCCTACATATCATCCCTAATGCTTCTATCCAATCACTACTTCTAACTCCACAAGTAGCACGAACCTGACCCACCAAAAGTCCAGAATCCTCCATAACTCCCACAACCACATAAAGACTCAGGCCTTTGTGATGGAGCCTAGTGGAAAGCTTCGAGCCACAGACAGTGCATGCAGTTCTGGGCAAATTCCCAGAATTTATGCACCTGCACTACCCTCCTACATTTTTCTTGATACTTTCCCCTACCTATCTTCACTGTTTCGTACGTGACCATGATCAACGTGACCCCAATATTCAAACTTATCTATATCTAGCACAGTTCCATTAGCAATTCACTATAATTATACTCGAATAATAAAAACCCCCCAATTTGCCAACCCTAAAATTTGTTCATATAAAATGTTATCCAATTCACTTACAATCTCAGGCGAATTTAACTATTTTAGCCTCCAATAGCCAACAACTGAACAACTCACTCATTTCCCGATTTAAAATCAATCCCAGAACCAACAAAATTACAAGAATCAAGACCTACTGCTCGCGTCGCCTATCGGTTTGATCATCTTCGCTAGGCCCTTCATTCAAAAACCCAAAAACTAGGTTGGCTCACATATGTCGCCTAGCGGTCAAGCTCGTTCCGCCTGACGGTTCCTTATCTAGAACCCAGAAACTAGTACAAAAGGATAAGTCGCCTGGCGATGGTTCATCACCTGACAAACGGTTTCTGAAAAATTCCAGAAATACGAAAATTAAATGAAACAGGAAGAATATATGCATCCAATTCATCATACATTTCAAGTAATTAACAACGCGAATAAAAATAACGGAGTCCGGCTCCCCTAACCTGGATCCCTTTGCTTAAATTGGAAATTTGGAGAGTTCCCATGATCACCAATGGCCCCCCTTTGACTCTCTTCTAATTCAGTTTCTTTACTGCACTCAATCCTCATGTTTTTCCTCTGAAATATCACTCCTCACTATACTCAAAATGCCAGACTCAAAACTCTCTCTTACTCCTTCAATTTTGCCTCTTTAATTGTAACTTAATGGTGGTTAATTAGCCAAAACGAAAATGTCTTAATTATCATTCAATTGGCTATTCTATGTAGTTTTCTGGTCCCCTTGGCTGCTCCTAAGGCTGCTAGGGTTTCCTTGCCCCTTCACATTCATGCCAAAAGAAATTTTGGCAAAAGGAAAGTTTACTTTGGTACCAAGGTTTGAACCCATAACCATGCCAATGTCAAATTAATCCACAACCATTCAACCAATTCATGTTTCTTGATAATTCTTATAATTCTAAGATTATATTATCGCTCAACATGATCAAGCATATTATTAAAATAATAATAAATTAAATAACACGCAATTGGCATACATGAGACTTGAACCCAAGTCCTCTCACACAATCAAGTACTCTTAACCATTTAAGCTAGTACTTTTCCATGTCATACATGTCAGAATTAAATTCCATAAAGGCTTCCGCTACCCACATTTATTAATTAATTATTTACTTAATTAATTAAATTTCAAGGGTCTTACATTCCATCCTTTTTGTGTTGCAAGGGCTATTAGAGCTCTTATTGTATATATTCGTGCGATTGGAGCAAATGTCTCATTGTAGTCGATTCCTAGTTGTTGTGAGTAACCTTTTACGACCAATCTGGCCTTGTGCTTTTGTATAGTTCCATCAAGATTGAACTTTGCTTTATATACCCATTTCACTTCAATGATGTCTTTTCCCTAAGGACAGTTTATGAGCTCCCAAGTGTCATTCTTCTCAATCATTTTAACCTCTTCTTCCATAGCCTTGACCCATACTTCTTGCTTTGATGCTTCCTCATAGCAATTAGGCTCAATCATGGCCATATTGCAGGTTTCATATATGTCTACCAAAGATCTTACTTGTCTTGGAGTGGACTCTAGTGAAGAATCTTCTAGTTTTTGTTGTGGAGGTGGAGAAAGTGTACCTGAAGCTTCTACCTTTTCTTGAGTTTCTTCCTGAGATTGTTACACTGGAACTAAAGTTTTGCTTTTAACAAATTTTTCTTCTTCCCAATTCCAAGAAGCATTTTCATCAACTTCAACATCTCGACTAATGACGAGATTTTTTGTTTGTAGGTTGTAAACTTGATAGCCTTTTGATTGTGTCCTATATCCCAAGAATACTCCTCGTATAGTCTTGTCTTCAAGTTTATGCCTCTTTTGATCAGGAACATGTATGTAGCAGATACATCCAAATACTCATAGGTGTTTAGCTAATGGATTTCTTCCACTCCAAGCTTCAATAGGAGTCTTGTCTTAGACTACCTTAGTTGGACATATGTTTAAAATGTAAACTGTAGTGTAGACTACTTCAGCCCAAAAGGTGTCACGAATACTTTTCTCTTTTAGCATTAATCTTGCCATCTCCATGACTCTGCGAATTTTTCTTTCTAACACACCATTTTGTTGTGGAGTATATGCGACTATAAGTTGTGTCTTTGTGCCTTCATCTTTGTAGAATTTGTCAAACTCACGAGATGTGTACTCCTTTCCACGATCACTTCTAAGCACTTTTATCTGTTTTCCACTTTGCTTCTCGACAAGGGCCTTGAATTTCTTGAATATTCCAAAGACTTTTGACTTTTCCTTTAAGAAATATACCTATGTCATTCTAGAGAAGTCATCAATGAAGAGGATGAAATACCTATTGTTGTGATGTGAAGGCATCCTCATTGGTCCGCAAACATTAGTATGGATCAACTCTAGTAAATATTTTGCTCTCCATGCTTTGTCCATCGAGAATGGTAATCGATGTTATTTACCGAGGAGACATCCTTCGCATGATTCATTATCCTCCTTCAAGCATGGAAGATCTCTAATCATGTTTTTTCTGATATAGAAGCTTTAAGGCATGTGTGTTGAAGTGTCCAAATCTCCTATACCAAAGCCATGAGTCATCAACTTCTGCCTTCATGGCAATATTAGTTACAGGTTTGAAGCTTATGGGAAAGCTTCTATTTCTCTTCTCCATTTTTACTTGGCCAATTTCTATCTTTCTACTGTCATAAATTTTGCATGTATCTTTTTCAAAGTAAAGAGAATATCCATTCTCCATCATTTGGCTAATACTTAAAAGATTCTCTTTAAGATTTGGAACTAATAAAACATCCTTGATGAAATTCGTACCTTTCTTTGTCTCCACCATGATAGTTCCTTTGCCTTGAGACTCCACTATAGTGTCGCTTCCCAACCAAACTTTGACATTGACTGATTTATCGATGTCTTTGAAAATGCTTTGATCTTTAGCCATGTGATTACTGCATCCACTATCCAAGTACAAACTTCTTCCGCCGCTAGGATATTCTTGATTGGCATAAAATAAGCATTGCTCCTGATTATGTTCTTCAACAAAGTTTGCTTAATGCTTCTTTTTATTACAACAATACTTTTCTACATGGCCAAATTTCATATAGTACTGACATTGAGGTTTTCCATGATGTTAACAATCTTTTTCCAAGTGACTTGTCTTTTTAAATATGCCACATGGAGGACATTTCCTTGACGGGTCATAGGGAAGCTTCTAGAATTTACTTTATTTCTAGAAATTTCACCTATACAATTATTTCCTTCATATTCTTTATTCTGAGACTATAATTTTAGTTTTGATTGAAAGGCATTTTTGACAGAGTCGTCTTCATGCCTTTTCGATCTTTGTTCATAAGCTTCAAGAGAGCTCATTAGTTGTGTTATTGACAATGTGGTCAAATCTTTTGTTTGTTCAATCGCGGTTGCAATTGCATCATATTTTTGGAGAATAGAAATTAAAATTTTCTTAATGATTTTTTTGTCAGGAAAACATAGGCTCTCATCTGACTAACTATTTCCTTTATTCTGGAATAGTAATCTTTAATGGTCTCAGATTCCTTTATTATGGTTAAAATATTTTTTTAGTCTAAATTTTCGTCAAGTTTTTTCAAATAAGTCCTAATTTTAGTTTCGTGTTCAAATAGGTCCCAATTTTTGTCAATTTTGTTCAATTGGATCCGTTTTTGCTAACACTGTTTAAATCATTAATGGTCATGAACAGTGACTACCACATGTCATTTCATGTTTTTATTTATTTTTTTTTTATTTTTTTGAATTTTTTTGAATTTTTTTAAATGTACACATGTCAACCTATAGCGTGCCACGTGTCACTTCGTGGTTTTTTTGAATTTTTTTTTTGTTTTCTTATTTTTTTGAATTATTTAAAAAAAAAATTAAATGTCCACGTGTCAACCTAGTAGTGTGCCACGTGTCAAAGTCAATGTTCTATATTCAATTTGGTCCCTATATTTATTATTTTTGTTTAATTTAGTCCCAATTTTTGTTAACATTAATTAATTTGGTTCCTCTCCAAATTGAAACCAAATTTAATTTTTATATTAAAATTCACATTTTTTATTAAATATTTTTATGTAATATATAAAAATTCACATCATTATAACTTAGATATAAAAATTAAATTTGATCACATCTTCGATAGGGAACAAATTGGTTAATGTTAACAAAAATTGGGACTAAATTGAACAAAAGTAACAAATATAGGGACCAAATTGAATATAGAACATTGATTTTGACACGTGGCACGCTACTAGGTTGACACGCGGCACACTACTGAGTTGACACATGGACATTTAAAAATTTTTAAAAAAATAAAAAAAATAAAAAAATTCACAAAACCACGAAGTGACACGTGGCACGCTACTGGGTTGACATGTGTACATTAAAAAAATTAAAAAAAACTTCAAAAAAATAAAAAAAAATAAAAAAAAAATAAAAAAAATAAAAAAATTCAAAAAAACCACAAAGTGACACGTGGCAGTCACTATTCATGGTCGTTAATGATTTAAACGGTGTTAGCAAAAAAGGACCCAATTGAACAAAATTGACAAAAATTAGGACCTATTTGAACACAAAACCAAAATTAGAACTTATTTAAAAAAAATTGACGAAAATTGGGACCAAAAAGGTATTTTAACCTTCTTATTAATTCAAACTCTCGTCTTAGAGAATGAAGTTTAACATTGCGTACCTCATCACTTCCTTGAAACTCTTCTTGTATTGTGTTCCAAGCTCGCTTTGCACTTATGATACCTATTATTCTTGGAAAGATTGTGTCATTCACTACTTGTTGAAGAGCAAATAAAGTCCTTGAATCCTTCTGTTTGTTTCCCTTCAACTCTTTCTTCTGAGCTACAGTAAGAGTGGAAGTGTCTTCTAGAATAGTGAATCCCTCTTCTATAATGTCCCATAAGTCTTGGGAGCAAAAGAATGTCTTCATTTTGACAATCCAAAAATCATAATTTTCTCCTATGAAAACAAGTACTGGAATTGATGATATTTGACATGGCGACAACCACATAGCTCACGATCATGGTCCAGACAACACCAAAATAACATGTTCACAACTTGGTAAAACATCAAACATGTAAAGGGTGGAAATATGATACTCTAACCTCAATGCCATGTGAAAAATTGTGCAACCACCATTCAGTTTCCTTGATGACCAAAAGCTCCAAGGGAAGAAAAAAATAAGCCAAACAAAAGTTAGCACAAGAAAACACAATATATCAAGTATAACTAGCCTCTAGATACCAAATGATAAAGACCAATTTTAGAGTTTAGCATTATATGTTGTTATGGTGATTAAGAAAACTCCATGACTATCCCACTAGACATTAAAATAATAATGTTATCTAGATGCGAAGGTGTAAGACCCGGGAAAAATTAGATTAAAGGAAAACACATAGAAAGAAAATTAATGGCTAGATTAATATTGTTGATTTATTTAATTTAATTAGGTTATTAAATTATGAAATAGAAAATAATTATTATTTGAGTGATTTAAGTTATTGTGGTGTTTATAATAATTATTTAAGTGATTTAAGGAATTAAGATTAGTGGAGTTTAAGGACTTTAAATCTTATAATGTATATAATATCATGTGATGGCATATAGCCTAGTGATGAGAGTTCCGTGCATAGAAGAGTAGGTGCAGGTTTGTTTTTAGAATCCATATTTTTCTCTCCTTTAAAGGTGTGGGGCCCATGGAGCGTGAATGGGGTTGTGTTTCCAGGGGCATGCGGAAATAACACTGCAACCAATTCAAAATTTCGTTGCTCATTTTCTTTCTGTTTTATCTTATGTTTTTTTTATCTTTTAGAGGGTTAAATGATAAGGAAAAATAAAATGGGCTAAAAACAATCTTAACAGAATTATTGGGTGGGATTAGATAAAGCTAAACCCTAGGAATTTTCTTTAGAGAAAAGAGGGAGACGGGAGAAGGAAAAGAGAGGAAGGGTGCAAGTTAGAGTTTTCAGTGGTAGAGAAGAGGAATCATCTAGAGAGGTAGGGGAAGTTGACATTGTATTGTTTCTATTTTTCTGCAGCTTAATCTTGTCTCTTTTCTCTTTTTATGTTTGTTAATGTTTGAAATTGTGAAAGGCTTGCATGTGTTATGGAATGGGTGAGGCATCTTTCTGCATCTAGTTTCTTTATGTATTGTGTGCCTTCATTGATACTCAAATCCCACGTATTTTTCCTGACGTTGTGTGAGGTTGCTGGCCATGTAGTGCATGAAATAGTAGTGGCCATGCGTAAAGGACGTGTAAGCTTGTGTGTCAGGGGCTCATGCCATTTTGTTTAAGAGGTGTGGTGGTCGTTTAACGTTTGGGTAGCTTTTGTTTACTTCATATAATTGTTTTATATAGCCAAGCTTCATGTTAAATTGGTGCAATGGAGACTTTCAAAGTAGTTGCAGAGAAGGTTTAAGCATTCACGGTGCAAGACAGTATCACTAATTTTCTATATATTTTTCTGTTCCTTTTCGTTGTGGGCATTAAAGGTTTCTTAGTTAGTTACCAAATCTTTGAACATGTTGATGTGACATTGTGTGTGTGCGGTAAATGAGTGAGTGAGAACGTGAATGAGTGCATGCAAGGTTTCTATTTCCATTTAGCCACGGGTCCCACATAAAGCCTTTTTGGTTTCTTTTCTTCTCTAGGTTCTAGTTTCATGTTGCAGTGCAGACCCGTATGGGTTATTTATTGTCTCTATTCATGTTATATTGTTCAAACTTGATTTCTCTTCTTTTCACAAAAGCCTATTACCATACAGTGGTTGCGTTAATATTATAGAATATCTTTGAAAAAATGCGTGAATGTGGCCCAACCACTCAAAAGCTTATTCTTCTTTGTTTCCGTTAGTATTTTGATTGCAGTGCGTGGTTTCATAATTTATTTTCAGTTCTTTCACATGGCTTTTATTAAATATTTTGTGTATGAATTGGATTTTGTTATGAGACTTTATTTTTCAAGCATGCTGTGATGGTGTATATTTAGTTGGCAATATGAAATTCTCATGGGTAGAATGAGAGTATTTTGATTTGCTTGAAAACTCTTGGTGGAATCTAATGAAGATTTTAGATGAAGGTGATGATATGTTTGGTTTAGTATGATTGTTTGGATTTGGGGTTTGTGTTCAGATCAAGAATGAAATGCGACTATAATGTTTTCGTGTTACTTGAATAAGATGCTGAGTATTATTGGACATGTTTTATTTATGAATTTCTTTTATGAATATCATTGTTTATGGTTAGCTTACCCCTATTTGTTTGTTTGTATGTTTTTTGCCTGTGCGACGATCGTATAACGTGTGTGTTATACGGGAGCAGACGGTAATGCAGATATTTCTGACTCGAAGTAGATATCGGAAAGGATGGAGTGGACTCGGGGATTTATGGTTTATTTTGTTGATTTAAATCAAACAGTGAAGATTATGAAATTTTCTTTTAATTTCTAGTATTTAGTTGGAACTTTGTTTATTTATTAATATTATTATTTCAAATTAACATTTGGATTACCTATTTACTTTTAAATTAAAAGTTTTTAATTAGAACATTTTCAATGGTTATTTCTTTTTCCGCGAAACGCAAAAATTTTCTAACGTTCCGTGACATCCCGAAATTGGGGTGTTAGAGAAGGTGCACTTCAAAAAGCTCTAGAGAAGAGAAGTTCAATTATGCAAAGACATAAAACAAGAATAAAAAGCATAGTAAATGCCTAATTGAAAAAGACATGAAAAGAATAAATATTGTAAAAGATGGAAGACAAGAAGAGAGGAGGGGACTCAATGGTGATGGCACGTCACTTAGGGAGGCATTAGAGCTCACCAACCCAAGATTAGTAGCATATGTTGCCACTTAAGTGATAATCTCTAGATAAGGCTTGAGGAAGAAGACACTCTAAGAAGAGACCTCTCTCACAAATGGTCAAATATAAGTGTTTTACTCCAAATAAGGTGTTATCGACACTACCTTTGTTACCTTGTTGATACACTTTATTTGAATTTGGTTATGTTTTTGTTGGAATTGAACTCTGTTATTGCTACTTTTGAAGTTTGTTTCATAATAACGAATATACATTGTTCCATTGGTGCTTTCATTGACGTCAATGACTGAGAACACACAACTGAAAGATTTGCAAAATCAAGTTTCAACTCAAGGTGAAGAATTGCGTTGATTGATGAATTTGATTGAACTGCGGGATCATGCACAACACGACCTCGATATCGCTCAACAAAAGGTTATGACCCGATTGTAGAATACCACCCATGAATGCTTGGAGCAGATGTAGAAAGCCATTGATTTATTGGTTCATAATCATTCTTAGCCCCTTGGGAACTATCCTAGGGATCCTCGTTGCCTATGAATAATATCTCCTTAGGGTTCCCACATTTTGATGGAACCACGCCAATCCTGGAATGGATTTTTAAAGTTGAGAAGTTTTTCAGCTACCAGAACACTCTGAACACTACACGCGTGGATATTGTCGCTATTCATTTTGAGAAAGATGTCGTTCCTTGGTTTCAAATGTTGCAACGCTTGAGTGTTATTCGATCTTGGATTGAGCTTACTAAAACGTTGGAATCTTAGTTTGGTCATTCTTTTGTTTGATTGCCCAACTCAGGAACTATTCAAACTGCAATAATCGGGTACGGTTTCTGACTATTATCTTCGTTTCATGTCATTGGCCAATCGTTCATCTAGACTCTTTGTTCAAGCGTTATTATAATGTTTTATAAGTGGCCTTAATAACGATATTCGTCGCGATGTTATTGTCCAATTTGCTCTGACCATCCTACAAGTAGTCTCCTTAGCCAAGTTATATGAGGCGAAATATGCACCTCTCGACTCCACTCAGCGTTCCACTCCTACTCAAAAATATTCACATATTCCCTCTAGTAGTACTAGCATGACCTCGTGGAAATAAAATGAATCAACCACTTCCTTGTCGCATTTGTTGCCTACACCCTCCACACCTCCTATTCGACATAATATTATTAAGAAGATATCTCCTGCAAAGATGCAATTGCACCGGTAAAAAGGCTTGTGTTATTTCTATGATGAGAAGTTCAATTTCAATCACAAATGTCCTAATCACCAGTTGTTTTTACAAACTGACGAGGATGATCTAGCCACTAACTTGCTCGCTTTAAAGGAACTAATAGCATGCATTCTCGATAGTAATACAGTTCCTGCAAGTGATTCTCATTTATCCTTAAATGCCTTAAAGGGTGGCATTGGCGTTGATATTGTAACACCCCAAATTTAGGATGTCACGAGAAGCTATCATTGCTCATTTTATTTAAAAGTAAAACAATTATATCGCAAAAAGGCACTTAAAAACACATTATAATTTAAATGTAAATAGGTAGTCCAAAACATCCATTGATAATAGTAATATTAAAAAAACAAAGTTCCCATTAAATACTAAAAAACAAAAGAAATTTTCATAGTCTTCATTGTTCGATTGAAATCAACTAAAGAAATAATAAACCCCCGAGTCCATCCATTCTCTCCGCAATCTACTTCGTGTCAGAAACATCTGCATTACCATCTGCTCATGTATAACCCACACGTTATACGATCATCGCACATGCAACAAACACACAAACAAACAAATAAGGGTAAGCTAACCATAAGCAATGATATTCATAAAATAAATTCATAAATAAAACCTGTCCAATAATACTCAACGTCGCATTCAAGTAACACGGAAACTTTATGATCGATCCAACGGTTAACGAAGTAGGAACCTTCATTTTACGAAAAGTGTGTAGTGTAGAAAAATGGGTAGCGCCTCAAAACGAGATAAAGAAAAGGCAAGGTGGCTGCACCAAAATAATAGCTCACCTACAAGCAAGTGTTCCATCAATCCTTGGCCTCATTGAAATATAAAATCATGTACTTCACCCACATCAATACACATGATATCAAAAAGAAGAAAGAGGAAAACTAATAACTATGCACCACATTCACATAAATCAAAAAAGAAAGGTAGAAGAGTTAATATCATGCAAAAAAACTTGCTCCAGCAGCGTGAATGAAGAGAAAACAATCACACATGCAGGCCATGGAAAAGAAGAAGGATATATCAAGTATATTCATTAAAACCTCATGTAACAATCAACAAAATAAAGAGAAGAAATAAGATAAAGCTTGAAACAACACAGAAAGCAAACTCGCTTCCCCTACCTGGATTGCTTCTTTCCCTCTCCCGTATCCTTCAACTCTCAATTTCTCTACTCTTGTTTCTTTCCCTCTCTTCTTTGCAAAACCCTAACGTTTTAACCTATATACCTCTCTCACTTCAAATCTTTTTTGTTTATATCTTTTACTTTAAAATTAGTTTTTCTTGGCTGTTATAATATTTTAAATCAAAATTCAAAAGATATGGAAAAAAAGAAAAGATAGAAATTATATAATGCATCATGAATATATGTGAATCTGCAGCACGTAATTTTTTTTCATTCTACGTATCTCTGCTAAATTCACGTTTTGTGGGCCCTACCCCTTGGAGGAGAAAAATTGAATTTAAAATCAACACACAAAGCAAAATTTGGCCAACCAGGTTCAAACCAGAGACCTCACACACAACAACAGGTTGCGCTAACCACTAGAGTGCACACTTTCACTTGATATAACATGCATTATAAGTATTAAAACACTTATACTCCACAAACCATAATTCTTTAAATTAGATAAATAACAACTTTAATCACTCATTTAATTAAATAAAATACAACCATCACTTAAATAATAATTATTCTATATTTAATAAATTTATAACCTAATTAAATTAAATAATTCAACAATATTGATCAAACTATAATATTTTTCCATGTGTTTCCCTATAGTGTATTTTTTCTCGGGTCTTACAGATATTATCCGTTTTGAGGCTTTTATTAACCAGTTACCCATTAGAGTTTACTAAATGGTGGAAGTTCTGACAACTTTATTCAACCACGCATTGCCAAGTTTTTAAAGTTTCCAGTTGAACCAATTTCCACGTTATGTGTTATGGTGGGTAATGAGACGTATTTGGTAGTAGAGGGTATGATCCAAGATCTTATTATTCAGGTGTAGGGAAGTACTTTCGAATTACCAGTTTTTATGGTACCCATATCAGGTGCTGATTTAATTTTAGGAGTGTAAGACCTGAGAAATTTAATTAAATAAATAAATAATTGATTAATAAATATAGGTAGTGAGAGCCTTTATAGTAATTAATGTTAGCTTTTATGACGTGGAAAAGTACTAATTCAAATGGTTGAGAGTA
The DNA here is from genome assembly GCF_037176805.1 of Vigna unguiculata. Lineage (NCBI taxonomy): Eukaryota > Viridiplantae > Streptophyta > Magnoliopsida > Fabales > Fabaceae > Vigna > Vigna unguiculata. The sequence continues at coordinate 8,337,885 of NC_140792.1, read as the reverse complement.
CTTAGGCATGTTGAAAGGACTTGGGTTCAAGTCTAGTGTATTCCATTTGTGTGTTGTTTTAATTGTTTATTATTTTAATAATAAACGCTTGAACATGATGAGTGATAATACAATCCTAGATTTATAGGAATTATCACGAATCATGAATTGGTTGAATTGGTTGTGCAATTGAATTGTAATTATGTGGGCATGTGTTCAAACCTTGTTGAACATAAATTTAACTTTCTGTTTGCCAAAATTCTTTTAGCATGAATGTGAAGGGCATAAACCTTAGTCATCTAGAGATGAGAGTTACGAGTGGATTTAGAAGCCTATTGACGTATGGAAAAAAGGAAGGAGACAAGAAGTGGGTTTTACTATTATCAAGATTTACAAGAGTGGCAATTAGAAGCACGAATCCCAGGTTAGGGAAGCTCCTTTACATGTATACCTATTGTATGATTTTCATGATGTATGGTATGATTGGATGTTTCCTATTTTGTTTTAAATTTCCATTGTTTCGAGCTTTTGGAAATTTCCCAGAAACTGCCTGATAGCTTTGAAGACCTGCCAGGCGATGCATGAGCGAGAAGCCCATTTCTGGGTTTTTGAGATGAACCGCCTTGAGGCAGGGGTGTTTTTGCCAGGCGACGCGAACCCTTGTTATGTTGCAGCAAATTTCTATGGATTCTTGGATGGCTGGATCTTTAGTAATGTTTCTATGCATGATTTGAACAGATAAAAATTAGGTACTTGATGAGTAATGCTATGTTCATATCAGTTTAGTGAATGATTTGGGAAGTGTAAACATGAGGGAGTCATGTTGGGGGTTAAAGTTAATTTGTTAGTGATTTTGGGAGTTAAGGCATGGTGAAATTGATATTTTATGATTGTATGTGATGAATATGCATGTAGGAAATCTTAATTGGTATATTTTATGCACTAGATTGACTGAAATTCGAATTGGGGTTTTAGGGTTTTTCACTAGAGCGAGAAAAATTTGGGTTTCTACCCAGAATATGATGTGCCGCCTGGCGGCAAGAATGCGTCGCTAGGCGATAGATTTGGCAACAACGACATTGTAGTCCTTTGGCTGCTTGTGGGCGTGTTTTGGGTCCAGTGGGTGTTAAGTTATTTTCTGCATTTGAACTATGTGTGAATGGGGAAATTGTTATTGAATTAAGTCTATGTATGATAGTATGATCATGTATAATGGTAAATTTTAGCTTGGCATGTTATATGTGAAAAAAAAAATACTTGCAAATTTGTTTGTGAAATGTGTCAGATTGAGTATCTTTGAGGTAGCTTGGTCTTGTATTTCACTGATCATAGGCAGGTGTGGTTGTTGTATTGTTTTAACGAATATGTGCAATATTGACCAATTTTAGTGGCATGAGTTGACATGAATACCATATGTATATTTATAAGACTTGGAGTATGTTGAGTGGAATTATAATGTGTAAATTGCTGCAAGGTATAGACACCTAAACAAGTAATCTGGATGTGTGTTTTGCTAATTAGAACTTGTTTTGGGTGTTAAACTAGTAAAGTCAAGTTATTGGTATAGCACTTGGCGGCACGGAGAGGTTGTCAAGCGATAGGAGTACTAGGGAAGTCCCTGGAACGCGTGGCACCTAGCGGTGAGGAGTGACCCGCTAGGCGATAGACTTAAAACAAAGGGTCGACGTTGGAATGTCGCCTGGCGGCGCTTAGGCAGTGCCAGGCGATAACGTAGAGGGTAGTGTGCTCTTTTGGATTGCGTTTTACATGTCTGTGATGTGGGGCTTGGACCAGGAGATGCTTGAATATGTTATGAGCGGGTAGGTTCATGGTTGGTAGTGAACACGTGATGATTTGAGTGAAGAGGTTCATATTATGATGCTTTCATGTGAGGATACAAGCGGGGAGGTTCGTATGTTTTGTGCTCACACTTGAGGGTTGCTGCAAGCGGAAAGGTTCGTAGTTGTTGGATCACGTGTGTTGGACTACGGGTAGGGAGGTTCATAGAGTTGGACTACGAGAGGGGAGGTTCGTAGAGGCAGGACCACGAGCGGGTAGGTTCGTGGAAGCATGTACATCCTGGGTCCATGGTCAAGTAATTGCTTGTGTGATTTGGATGTACGTGGTCTACAAGGCTTTGGGTGATACCTTAAGGATGAACTTTGTTGTAGCATTCCTAGAGTTATGGCTCGGAATGGTATCCCTTGAGTTGTAGCTCGGGATAGAGGGTAAATACATGGCCTTCCTTGATTTATGGCTCAGAATGACATCCCTTGAGTTGTGGCTCGGGATGGCGGATGGACACGAGCAATCCTTGAGTTGTGGCTTGGATTGGAGAGTGTTGTCGGTGTGAGTGTGCATGTTGTGACTTGTACGGATGGGTCCAGAAAGATTGCCCTCCTCAGTAGTTAGCCGATGAGTTTGGTAGTCTTGGGACATTATGAATTATGTTTCGTATTGGGAACTCCACCTAGAGTTTCAGAGTGTGGTCCGTAGTAGGTTTCCCGCACGTGTTCTACAAGTTGTGGCTTATAGGTGGAGGCAACAAAGGGTAGCTTGAGGTTATCATCTAAAGATGTAGAACATGGATAACATGGTGGTGGCCATGTGGTATGGAATCAAAGGATAGAGTTCCTTTGATGGGTGTATGCAGATTTATTTGAAATGTCTATATGTTTATCTATTAGCTCACCCTATTTGCTTGTGTTTAGCGATCATCGTGTAATTCGTTACACGAGAGCAAATGATGTTGCAGGTGGTGCTAGTGAGGCATAGATCCAGAGAGGGGCTATCTTAGGGAAAATCTTTATCAGAGTTTTATTATTTATGGTTTTAATTAATTTTGTAAACCTTTATGTTACTAAACGTTGATATTGCAATCGAGTTTTATAATTATGAAATTTTGGATCATTTCTGATGTAATAAATGTTTTAAATTTTTCGCGTTTTTGGGAAAGATGTTATAAGAAATGTGGTTTATATTTCAATATTGTTTTTTTATTTAAATTACTAATATCCAGTCGGGATGTTACAGGGAGCCCGTTGGTTAAAGACTATTGGACCTCATGTTGCCAATTAAGAGTCTTTGCAACTACAATTTTTACATCAAGGGAAATTTATTGCCTTACAGGGTGATGTTGATACATTTCCTCCACCTGCACAACTTCATCATATTCATCGAATGCTTCATACTAATTCTATAGTAGAATTTTTTTGTATAGAACTCGTAGCCATTTTTCTTCTCCAATTTTTTTGGTTAAAAAGAAGGATAGATCTTGGCGTGTTTGTATCGATTATCGAGCTTTAAATGTCATCACCATTAAAGACACCTTTCCTATACCTACAGTAGACGAATTGATTGATGAGTTATATGGGGTTACAAGCTTTTCTAAGTTGGATTTGAGGTCTGGTTACCATCAAATATTGTTGAATCCCAATGACAGATATAAAATCACTTTTCGGACGCATCATGGCCCCTATGAATGACTTGTCATGCCTTTCGGGCTTACTAATGCCCCAACTACTTTTAAGAGTTTGATGCGCAAGATCTTTAAAGACATGTTGAGAAAGTTTGTCTTAGTCTTTTTTGAAGATATTTTGGTGTACAGTGCGAATTGGAAGGATCATTTGTGCCATTTAGAGACTGTTTTAAAAACATTGCAGCAACATGAGTTGTATGCCCGCTTGGCCTAATGCTCTTTTGGAGTCATGGAGATTGAATATTTGGGCCATGTGTTTTTTGGTAACGACGTGGCTATGGATATCCAAAAAGTCTTAACTGTGAAGGATTGGACTCAACCCACCAACATTAAGCAACTCTGGGGATTTTTAGGCTTGATTGGATATTATTTATCAAGAATTATGCTATGATCGCTGCCCCTTAACAAAATTTCTTAAGAAGGGCTCTTTTAATTGGTCTGATACTGCCACCAAGGCTTTGTTTCTTAAAAATTGCTTTAACTTCTACACCGGTGCTCACAATTCTTAATTTCAAGGAACCATTTATTCTTCAAACGGATGCTTCTAGCATAGGTATTGGAGTTGTCCTATGTCAAAGGCACCATCATATTCCTTATTTTTCTAAGAAGTTGTCGATAAGAATGCAATGCCAGTCACCATACATTCGTGAGTTTTTTGCAAATATGGAGGCCATAGCTAAATTTCAACATTATCTTCTGGGCCATAAATTCATTATCAGAACTGATCAAGAAAGCTTAAAAGTGTTATTGGAACAAAATTTACAAACCCCGGAACAACAACAATGGCTCCCAAAATTTCTTGGCCATGATATTACGATTCAATACAAGCCTAGAAGAGAGAATGTCCCACCCGATGCGTTATTTCGTAGTTTGATGATGGCTTGATCACTTACTTCAGATTTTTAATCAGTATTTACAAGGCCAAGGCAATGCTCATTATTATACTATCAAGAATGGGTTATTGTTTTGGAAAGATCGCTTAGAATTGCCTGTAAGGGGTGAGTTTCGACTTCAGATTATGAAGGAGTTTCATACTTCCAAAATAGGAGGGCATGGTGAGGTTGCCAAAAGTAGCTCGCATCTCTTCTCGGTTTTATTGGCCCTAAATGCAACAAGATATCAAAAATTTGGTGCGCTACTATCACATTTCCCAATAAGCCAAAATTGATCACGCTTTGCCATCGGGTTTACTACAACCCTTACCGATTCCTCAACAAATATGGGAGGATATTGTGATGGATTTCATCACTCGTCTACCTCTTTCGCATGGTTATTCCACAATAATGGTGATTGTTGATCGACTATCTAAGTTTGCTTATTTTACTCCTCTTAAAAATGAGTTCACCAGCAAAATTGTAGCAAAAACCTTCATTAATTCAGTGGTTAAAATCCATGGGTTTCCTAAGACCATTGTCTCTGATCAGGATAGGGTGTTTATTAGTTCCTTTTGACAACAACTTTTTAAAGCTCAGGGCACCACATTAGCCATGAGTTCTTCATATCACCCTCAAAGTCATGGTGAAATGGAGAATCTGAATAAGACACTAGAAATGTACTTACGATGTTTTGCATTTGATAATCCTAACCTTGTGTTTGGATGGAGCATTTCAACAATACTCAGAAATTGAAATACTTTGTATTTGAATTGCTTGCAATTAAATCCCCTTCATTTTCTAAATAACTTGTTTGAGTGAGAAGAATTTCAAATTCCACCTTTTTTTAGGGTATTTGAATTCTTCTAATTTAGCTAGTTGAAATACTTCAAAAAAAATGCATGCATTTTAAATGTTTTTTAATTTCTTTATCCAAACAAAGCATTTCATTACAAAGAATCTCAAATTCTCCAAATAAATAAATCACCCTTTTGAATTGCCTCATCCAAGCACACCATAAGACTTGGTATGCTGCATTACCATGGGCACAATTCTGGTACAACACTTCATTTTGTCATAGCATTTACATGACTCCTTTCAAGGTTGTGTTTGGCTAAGACCCTCCTATTGTGATTCCTTATCAACGTGATTCTAGCGATTCTGTCATTGCAAAAGTCCTTATTAACAAGAGATGCACTCATTCGACACTTGAAGGCAATCTTATGCAAAGCGCAAAACTATATGAAGATACAAGTTGATAAGAGGAGAAGAAACTTTCAATTGGCAGATGGAGATTACGCGCTGGTTAAGTTACAACCGTATAGGCAACATTTCGTTCAATTGAGGAAGAATCAGAAAATAGGCATGCGATTTTTTGGGTCTTTCCTAGTGCTACAACGAATTGGTGCTATAGCATATAAATTGCAATTACCGAAGACCACTCGCATCCATCCTGTCTTCCACATTTCCTTATTGAAGAAATTTCATAGAGATTGTCCGCAATAGTGTTTTCCTCTTCCACTTACGACTACTGACCAAGGCCCTCTTTTGTTGCCTCTTAAGATCCTTCAATTTATGGTGGTGCTACGTGACTCTAAGCAGGCAATTCAGGTATTAGTCTAGTGGAATTTGGGAGGCTTTGCAGAAAGCACATGGGAAGATGTAGAAGATCTCCAATCTTCGTATCCCGAGTTCAACCTTGAGGACAAGGTTGACTTTCAAGGGGAGGGTATTGTAACGTGTCAAGGTGGAGACATGGAAAATAATAAAGCATAATCCAAGTTTGTTATTACAGAAGGACACGTGGAAAAAAACCCATATCATACAGGATTGAGAAAAACAAACAGAATCAAGAGAAGAAACGTTTATTTATGAGACTTTGAAGAATGAGGGGGTAATCTTGGTATGAATATTCTCTATGATATTTCTTCTGTTGAATTCTTTTATCCTGAACTCTCTTCTCATTCTGATTCATTAATTTTGGACTATTTAGGTGTGAAATTTTGAAAGGGTGCATAAATGAAGACAAATCAAAGTGTTATTAACACTACCTTTGTTGCCTTGTTGTTACACTTTATTTGAAATTGGTTCTATTTTTGTTGGAATTGAACTCTGTTATTGCTACTTTTGAAGTCCGTTTCATAATAACGAATATACATTGTTCCATAAGTTTAGAGAAATTATGATAATTGTTTGGGATTAACTTGTTAACTATTTCTATTTCGAATTTCCAAGGTGTGAAAAGGTTGATTTCCGAATATGCAAGCAATGAGAGTGTCAAGTGTTTTCTGTCTTGGCATTGTATTGTGTGACCCCAAATGTGTTAGTAGTAGACCTTGCTGTTTAATTGTTTTTCAAGTGTTAAAGAAGACCGTTGTAAAAGTTAATGCAGCCTTTAGAGAGAATGCAAAGAAAGAGCTTAAGGGAATCCTCTCTGTATCTGATGAGCCTCATGTGTTTGTTGTCTTCAGGTGATTTTTCTTCTTATATCTTTATGTGCCACTTTTATCTATCATTATCTATCATTTCATAACTTTGATAATTTTTTTTGTGGGGTATATCCTAACTAACCACTAGTCCATCCCTCATTATTCTTTGCAAACTAACGATGAACCAAATCAAAATGAATTAAAATAATTTCTTTTATCACCTTTCCGATTTTAGACAATATAAATAATTAACTTAGCAATTTTATTCTACCAATAAGTTTGAAGGATTGAAAATTTGGGAAAGCTTTATCTTAATTAGGCTCATCGAGAATTAAAGAAATCATAAGTTTATGACGTTTTTTCTTTCCCAATTTTTGTATATTGACTACAAAAATAATTATTTTTAGCTGGGTTATTTTTGGCGTTTCTTAGGGTTTTAACGCCCACTAATGGCTTTACCAGGGGTTCTCTTTTCTCCTAGAATAACATGCGTAGCTAAGAGATTACTGGGGATTTTTAGTAACCCCTGGTATTTAGCACAACTTACTAGGGGTTTACAAAACCCCTAGTAATGGCTGGGGTTTACATAACCCCTAGTAATGGTTGGGGTTTACAAAACCCTTAGTAATGGTTATGGTTTATTAAACCCTTGGTAATGGCTGGACACAGATTGGGTCTCTTGTGCTGAATAAGATAGGAATTGACCAAAGAGAAATGGTTTCTAACACTTGTGCTATAACCAAAGAGTAAAACTAGATTTGACATAAATAAATGATCATATAAATCATAAAGGGTTAAGTATGTTTTTAGTTCCTGAACTTTGACCCAAAATTGGAAGTCATCCTTGTCCAAAACTTTGATATGTTTTGGCCCCTAAGCTTAAAAAATGAACGAAAATAGTCCTTTTAACCTAATTATGTTAACTTTATTTTTACGTGTTGAACGCATTTCATGTTAGTATTGGAGTTGTTTAAATCGTTTGATACATTTTCGATTCAATATTTTTCTAGAAAATGGGTTCAACACCTCAAAAGAAATTAATGTAATTGGGTTAAAAGGACTATATTCATTCATTTTTAAAGTTTAAGGACCAAAATGTATCGAAGTTTCGGATAGAGACAAATACAATTTTGAGTCAAAGTTCAGGGACTAAAAGCATACTTGACCCAATCATAAATATACATTTTATTTTGTTTCAAATACAACAAAAAGGATTGTTAATATACTCCCACTTATTTCTATGAGTATTTTAGCATGCTACAATATTTTAATAAGTCCAAAAGTATAATTTCGTTAAATACTCCATCTAAAATCAAGGAGTATACTTCCATAATTTTTAAATTTGTGCGAAAAAACAAGGAAATATGAGAAAATAAAAATGGGCTTCGACTATGATGTTGGCCTTTCTTCCCTTAGTTCTCGTTAAGGAGGAAGTAAAGAATGTCATGACTAGTCCTGAGATATAGAGAGATGATGTGAGCAATGTGAGAACTTGGTTGTTATATTTGTAGTAGTCGGTCTCATTCATATGCATGTTCTTCCTTAGATACACTTTTTGGAAGAACTCTTTCAGAAAATCATCCATTGAAGTTACCCCACCTGACACTTGACAATATCACCACTAAATTTCTCATTGTCGACGTACTTTCAAACAACATGAAAAGAAGAACATAGCTATAACATAGAATCACAAATAGTTCTTCATGTGGAATAGGAAATGGCTACGTATCTTACTGCAAAGACTTTTTCTGAATTTTCTGCTTTCTAAGCATGAACTCCTTTAGACAAAAAAGTAGTTACATGATCATCAAATTTTAGTATATAATTAAACAATTCAAAAAATAAATAATTAAGATAATTTCTAATTATTAGAATTAACTAAATATTTCCATTTAAAAATTGTTAAATTCAACTCAATAATAATAATAGGAAAAAAATATGGTATATTTGTTTTCTTTAAAGCAACCACGTCTGTTCCATTCCCTGAATAATTGGAGTTTATTGTGAACAACAAACTCAACTAGTTAAATACACCATACTGATTCCCAACATAGTTTTCGACTCAAAAATCAATATGTTAAATACACATGATATTGATTATGGATGATAAAAAATAATAAATGAGAGCAATTCAGATTATATAATAAATATGATAAAAAAATTATCTAAAACATTTTAACACTTTATCCATGTAAAAAATTCATTCAACGGGTTCTTTCAATGATATTCATCCACAATCATGAGATTGTTACATATAAACAAAAATAAATACCTAATCAGGAAGGCTATAAAAAGTAATAAAGTCAATGGAACAATTAGATGTTTCATGAATATAGTTCAGAAGAAATTAATGATAGAAAAAGATGAGAAGAATGACATGAAACACCAAGACCATAGCCAAAAAGTGAGACACCAAGTGCCCAACAATGCATGTAAAGCTAAAATAGTGAATGAATTTGTGCTCATAAAGATGAGCCCTTTTTCCACGCTCTCCTCCTTCTACTATTATTCCTGCCATTGCTCTGTATAACATCTTAACCAAATATTACGATTTTTTTATAATAATAAAATAAAAATTAATAATAATACCTCAGTTATTTAAATGCATTTCCGAAAAACACGGGAAATGTAAACCTTATAACACCATAAAACAACTCAATCCATAATTTATAAAGTTCAAAATATTAATACCAAGTTCAATAATCCAAATGATTATAAAATCCTTAAAATTCATAAAATCATAAAACTATGATGAATAATTTCCCAAGCTAGCCCACGCTCTGGCTCTATGCCTCACTAGATCCACTAATAACATCATCTGCTTCCGTGTACTGCGTACACGATCATCGCTAAACACAATCATATAGGGTGAGCTAACAGTATATAAAACATATATATATATATATATATATATATATATATATATATATATATATATATATAGTTCAAAATATAAATACCAAGTTCAATAATCCAAATGAGTACAAAATCCTTAAAATTCATAAAATCATAAAACTCTGATGAATAATTTCCCAAGCTAGCCCACGCTCCGGCTCTATGCCTCACCAGATCCACCAACAACATCATCTGCTCCCATGTACCGCGTACATGATCATCGCCAAACACAAGCAGATAGGGTGAGCTAACAGTATATAAAACATATACAAAACATATATATATATATATATATATATATATATATATATATACACACACACACACACACAAACACACCAAAGGAAATCCATCCTTTAATTCCATATCCCATGGTCACCACCATGTCAATCCATGATCTACGTCTTTAGACGACTATCTCAAGATGTCTTGTTGCCACACCTACAAGCCACAACTTGTAGAGCACGTACGGGAAACCAGCTACAAACCATACTTTGTAATGCCAGGTGGAGTTCCCAATACGAACATAGTTTGTAACATCCCAAGACTACCAAACTCGTCAGCTTAATACTGAGGAGGGCAATCTATCTGGACCAATATGTACGAGCCACAACTCGCACACTCACACTGGCAACACTCACCAACCTGAGCCACAATTCAAGAGTTCCTCGTATTCATCCACCATCCCGAGCCACAACTCAAGAGATGTCATTCCGAACCACAACTCAAGGAATGCCACATGCTTAACCCCTATCCCGATCCACAACTCAAGGGATACGTTTTGAGCCACAACTCAAGGAACACCAACAAACTGACCTTCGAGATATCCCCAAAATCTTGTAGACCACGCACATCCAGGAAAGCAAACATACTTTCTGCCTTAGCCATATCGCCTAGCGCTACTCTTGAGTCGCCAGGTGCATCACGCTTCCAAACTGCCTGGCAGGGGACATGTACTGCCAGGTGCCAAGCGCCTCAAAGTCCACTGACCTCCAAATATCGCCTAGCAGGACCACCCTTACTCCAGGACCTCACTATGATCGTAGCTATTGCTTGGCGGCCAATCTCCATCGCCAGGCGCTGCACCAGTACAACAATTTGTACTGGTTTAGGCACCCCTGAACTGATTGCACACTCTAACTACGCACCTAACACCCGCAATGAACTTTACCAAGTTAATTAAATCAACTCTCATGTGTTTAACTTGTCACCAATCTTTTTATTACCATTTAGATTCAAGACCCAAAATTTCCAATAATGAGACTTGCTTAAATTCCACATTAGCTAAGTTAAGATATGCCACTGTTAAATTTATACTTCTTATATCCGCAGTACCACCTCATCCTCCACTCTATTTCGTATAGCATAACCATTATACCTTAACCAACATGTAAACCTCACTTTAAACTTAAGAGCAACCACATAAAGTCCCCAAATCCTAAACTATCTTCTCCTTCATCATCACCCGGAATTCTGGTGTAATTAACTTGTGAGACACTATTATAACATCCAAATTGGTTAACACCAAGTCATAACCTAAAATTCTCTCATTGACCCACCTTATGAATTACTTATCCTTTTTAACCCCATGTTTAACATTTTCCAATCTATTGATAATACTCCAATGAACTCAGATTAAACTACTAAACCCGCACTACGCTTATAAGCACACATTACCCATTGTTCTGGTCTGGCGCCTGGCGGCAAACATGGTGCCTCCAGCCGCCAGGTGGTGCATACGAATTCTAGAAAATCTCTGAAATTTTTTGCACCTTGAAACCCGAAACTCGCCCTCATCCTCATTTCGCCAATTCCTCAAATCTTAACATGTTTAATTGTACTAAAGTGGTAAAATAACATATAACAATTCACACTCAGTCCAATTCATGCTGCAACTGATTCCTAACCAAAAATCCCCAATTCTTGAACCCTAAAAACCATGTTCATGCAATTCCATCCAACTTAACCCCCAATCACATGTAATTCAATGATATATGACATCTAATCATTCACAAACAATTAGGACTTTCTTTTTCCTCGATCAAAATCATCCCAGAACCCCAAAACACCAAAATTTGAGTCAATTTGGCTTGTGTCGCCTGACAGGTGTTCATCATCGCCAAACACTTCATTCAAAAACCCAAAAATTGGGTGACAAGCAATGTGTCGAATTGAAGCTTTGCTTGTACAAGGCAAGCTATTCTGATGATAAAAATGTTGGAACTAGGATATAATTTTGATTGATTGCTGGTTATAGTTAGACTTAAGATATTGAGGACATGGTTACTAGATGCCTAAGGAATTAGAAGTTCAAACATGTATGTTTTGAAAGACATGCAACTGAATTACTCTCCTTTTTATGCTACATGGAAAAGCTAACTTTCCAATGATTACTCTACAATTCTTATCTATTATTAACATTGCATTCAAATACATTTTACCCTTCGCCAACCAGTCAAATACATCTCTATAATTCTAGCCCACAAAAATTCCATATATTTAATCATTAGTAACAAAGAGCAAGTATATAAAGTAGTGTGAGAATTGAGGTATGTATTTTAACATCTCGTCTGGATATTACGGATTTAAATAAATAAAGTAATTAAATTGAATAATAAAACATAAATACATCGCATTTATGAATAAACCGCATTCCCCAAAAGCGCGGGGAATTTAAAACTTTTATTACCGTATAATAAAACATTATTCCATAGTTTATAAAGTGAAACAATGTTCAAATATCTCTCAAAAGTTTACATATCATTTCCAAAACTAAAATCAATAAAACATAGTAATATATTCCCATGTTATCCCTCGCTCTGTGTCTAAGCATCACCAGCACCACCTGCATCAACATCCTCTGCTCAAGTGTACCGCGTACACGATCATCGCCAAACACAGGCAGATAGGGTGAGCTTATGAAATCAACATACATCATAGTAATAAACATATAACCAACCATATAACTATATTTTCTGCAAAGAACCAAAATACAATCTCTTTCTCTATTCTCTATCATCTGGCCACAACCAGATCATTTGTGTTCTACCTCTTCTAGTGATTACCCCAAGGTAATTTGCTGCCAAACCTATCGACCACAACCGACAGAGCACGTGCGAGAACCAATGCCATGGATCATACATCGTAATGCCAGGTGAAGTTCCCAAATACGAATATAGTCTGTAATGTCCCAAGACTACCAAACTCGTCAGCGATTTACTGAGGAGGGCAATCTATCTGGACCCATTCGTACTGGCCATAACCAGCACACTCACACCGGCAACACTCACCAACCCGAGCTCAACCCAAGGGTTCCTGTGTTCATCCGCCATCCCGAGCTCAACTCAAGGGATACGTTCTGAGCTCAACTCAAGGAACCCAACAATCTTACCTTTGAAGCATCACCAAAAGCCTTGTAGATCACCCCACAAAGTCCAATAACTACGACTTACAACAGCCAAATTGCCTAGCGGGAGACACGTAACGCTAGGCGCTACAGCTTCCAAACCGCCTGGCGGGGCACACGTACCGCCAGGTGCCAAGCGCCTAAAAACATGCAAACACAGCAGCCACCGCCTGGTGGGTCAGCCCCCACCGCCAAGCGCCAATGCTCTAGAACCCTACAGATGCTGTCACTACCGCCTGGTGGTACATCTCATCGCTAGGTGCCTCACGCCATGCAGACTTCCTGTTTCGTTGCTATCGCCTGGCGGGTTGAACCTCGCCGCCAAACGCCATACCAGGACCTAGGCAGGTATTGTTTTCTCTGATGTCTCTCCACTCCACTCAATTGTTAAGTCTCAATTCATGCATTTGCACACCTCCAAAGTACACTTTTCTAATGGATATTATATCACCAAAATTTGCCTCTACTAGTATAAGCCCTCTTATCCTATCATACCAGTGTGTTGCTTTACTTAAGATTAGATAACAATTCACCAACAACCAAATACAACTTATATTCATTATATATCATACCCTGACCGTATTATGAGTATTCCATCCATTACACATCTTGATACTTAACCTGATTAAACTGTACCAACCACTACTGCATTTGTATTTCAACCATAAACACTTATATGACAGACTTATTTTCCAATCTACCTTATAATTCAAATATTATATCCTTAACCACACTTTACCCTCCCCTCTTCTAGGTATCCAATTCATATCTTTCCATGATGAAGGATTATCTTGTTTCCTTTTAGAGTTATGAATATGGTGAAGTTGTTTAAGAAAGCTTTTTGAAAATTCCCACTGGACATTAAGATAGCATGCTATCTAGATGTGAAGGTTCATTTCTCAAGCTCATGAATGGAAGAAGAGAGTTAGATTTAAGCTTAAACACACACGACAATAACAACACTTAAAGACCAAAATGAAAGAAGAAACAATAAAAATGGAAAGCATAGAAGATGAAGAATGGAAGAAGCACGCCACTCATAAAGGGATCTAAGCCAACCAAACCCTAGAGATGAGTGATGGTGTCGCCACTTGCAAGCAAGATAAGGCAAAGGTGAGTTCACTTCTAGGAGGAGAGCTCACGAAAATTGGTGGTTGAATGCACAAAGTTTATAACAAAATGATCAACCCTTTTACAAGACAAGGAGCACCCTTTAAATAGGAGTTCATAGGGGTCCTTTAGAAAATACAAAAACATGAAAAAGGATGAACTAGCAAACCCTAAACCTAATGTGAGAGTGAGTCTTGGCCAAGTGAAGGGAGATGATTGGTGGAAGCATTCCCATGAGGATTCTAGGCCAAAAGAGGAAGGAGACCAAGTGACCTTCTAAGGCATAAACCACAAAGGCAAAATGAGACAAGGTACTTGTCTACTTTTGATTTTGCTTTATGCTTTTTACTTTCCTCTCTCTTCCACTTCATCCAAGTGCTCCAATCACCAAGTGCCACCTAGCCATGCTCTACTTTCTCTTAATTACCTACAAAACAAGACAAACAAGGATTAGCATGTTGGTTTAAGTTAATCTAATCTTGGTCAAAGGCCAACTTTGGATCAAAGTCAACAAGTCAACAAAAATAAGTCAACTAGAAACCAACTTAGGGAATTCAAACTAAAGTAATGCAAAACAAAGATAAAGGTGATGGAATAGATAACTCCCCTCTAGACATGCTTCTAGTGATCCTTCTTGAGGGAGCTTCTAAGGAGGTGGTCACCTCTTCATCATCCTCCCCTTCTTGGAGAGAATTCGACCACGAATTCTTAAAGCCTACATTAAAAGGAGAAAGGTCACAAACATTGAATGAGTTACTTATGTTGTAGCTTGGGGGTAAGTCTAACTCATAAGCATTGTTGTTAATCCTCCTAATGACTTGAAAGGGGTCATCCCCTCTAGGGAGAAGTTTAGACTTCCTTTGAGTAGGTAATATCTCCTTTCTGAAGTGAAGCCATACCCAATCTCCCTCTTGGAAGATGACTTCCTTTCTTCCTTTATTTCCATTCTCTTGTTGTTTCTTAACTCTCCTCTCAATGGTTTCCTTGATTTGTGAATGCAAGTCTTGGATGTACTTGGCTTTGGCCTCACCATCTTGGCAAGTCCATGCCTCATGAGTGGGTAGGGGAAGGAGGTCTAAAGGAGTTAGGGGATTGAACCCATACACAACCTCAAAAGGGGAATGAGAAGTAGTGGAATGCACAACCCTATTGTAGGCAAACTATATATGGGGAAGAAGTTCCTCCCACTCTCTAATGTGTTGCACTATCATACATCTCAACATTTGCTCTAGGGTTCTATTAACCACCTCGGTTTGGCCATCACTTTGGGGGTGGCAAGTGGTGGAGAAAAGAAGCTTGGTGCCAAGTTTACCCCACAAAGTTCTCCAAAAATGGCTTAGGAACTTGGAGTCCCTATCACTCACAATGGACCTAGGTAGGCCATGTAGTCTTACCACTTCCTTAAAGAAAAGATTTGCAATATAAGTTGCATCATCAATCTTATGGCAAGAAATGAAATGGGCCATCTTAGAGAACCTATCCACCACCACAAAAATGGAATCCCTACCTTTTTTTGTCCTTGGGAGGCCTAAGACAAAATCCATAGAGATGTCAACCCAAGGCTTGGAAGGGATAGGCAAGGGAGTATAAAGACCATGGGGTTGGACTCTAGACTTAGCTTTCATGAATGCTATGCAATTCTTGCAATGTCTATCTACATGCTTCCTCATGTGAGGCCAATAGAAGTGTTCCTTTAAGACTTCCAAAGTCTTTTTTGGCCCAAAATGCCCTATTAAACCTCCCTCATGTGCCTCTCTAATGAGTGAGGCTCTTAAAGAACCTTGGGGAATGCAAAGTCTCTTACCTTTGAAAAGATATTGATTGAGAAGGTAAAAGTCTTTGTAAGCCCCTTGGTGGCACTCACTAAGAATGGGGGAGAAATCAACATCCTTGGGATACAATTCCTTAATATGATCAAAACTAAGAAATTTAGTTTCAAGAATGGAAAGGAGGTAATGCCTTCTTGAAAGTGCATCCGCCACAATATTAGCCTTTTCTTGCTTATGTTTGATCACATAGGGGAATTGCTCTAAGAACTCTACCCACCTAGCATGTCTCTTGTTTAACTTGCCTTGGCTTTTCAAAAGTTTGAGTGACTCATGGTCACTATGTATCAAAAACTCCTTTGAAAGAAGATAGTGTTGCAAAGTTTGCAAAGTCCTCACAAGAGCATAAAGCTCTATGTCATAGGTGGAGTAGTTAATGTAACTTCCCTTGAGTTTCTCACTAAAATAGGCTATGGGGTGTCCTTCTTGGAGAAGCACGGCTCCAATGCCTACATTGGATGCATCACACTCAATTTCAAAAGTTTTGGAGAAGTTAGGGAGGGCTAAGAGTGGTGCATTGATCAATTTTTGTTTCAAAGTTTCAAAAGCCTTTTCTTGATCTTTGCCCCACTTATAGACCAAACCTTTCTTGACCAATTCATTGAGAGGGGCGACTATGGTGCTAAAGTTTGGCACAAATCTCCTATAAAAACTAGCCAACCCATGGAAGGACCTAAGCTCACTCACATTCTTTGGGGGAGGCCAATCCTTGATGGTCATCACCTTTTCTTGGTCCACATGGACCCCATGTTGATTTATTTTGAAACCTAGGAAGATTATATGATCCATCCCAAACACACATTTCTCCATGCTAGCATACAAGAATGCCTTCCTCAAGGTCTCTAACACACTGCTTAAATGATGCAAGTGGTCATCTTGAGACATACTATAAATGAGAATGTCATTAAAGTACACCACAACAAACTTCCCTAAGAACTCCCTAAGAACATGGTGCATGACTCTCATGAATGTACTAGGTGCATTGGTCAAGCCAAAAGGCATGACTGACCACTCATATAATCCAAACTTAGTCTTGAAAGAGGTTTTCCATTCATCACCTTCTTTGATTCTAATTTGATTGTACCCACTCTTCAAGTCTATTTTGGAAAATATGGTTGCACCATGTAACTCATCAATCAAATCATCTAATCTAGGAATAGGATGCCTATACTTGATGGTTATGTTGTTGATAGCCCTACAATCTATGCACATTCTCCATGTTCCATCCTTTTTTGGGACAAGAATCACGGGCATTGCACAAGGACTCATGCTATGTTGCACTCACCCCTTTTCTAACAACTCATTCACTTGTTTTTGAATTTCCTTAGCCTCCTCGGGACTAGTCCTATAGGCTGGCCTATTAGGCAAAGATGAGCCTTGTATAAAATCAATTTGGTGTTCTATACCTCTTAGGGGTGGAAGGCCCTTTGGAGGTTCTTGAAAAACATCTTTGAACTAATCTAAGACTAATGACAAGTCTAGGGGACATCTAGAGTGAGGATTTTGGAAGGAGGGGGAAGATTCACTAGGATAAGCTAAGAAGATAGGTTTTTGGGCAAGCATTACCTTTTTAACCCCTTTGAGGGTGATCATGCTCTTCTTGGACTCATTGCCATGCCCTTGCGCCTTCTCTTCTTTTCTTTTCTTTAACATTTGAATTTGGTCCTCATTGACTTCTCTTGGTGAAAGAGGTAGTAATGTAATCTTTTTGCCTTAGAAGCTAAAGGAAAACTTGTTGGCATGGCCATCATGAAAAGCTTTTCTATCAAATTGCCATGGCCTTCCTAGTAAAATGTGAGTTGCTTCCATAGGCACCAAGTCACATAACACCTCATCCTTGTAGTTTCCAATGGAGAAGTTAATAAAGACTTATTTGTCCACTTTGATCTCACCTTCCCCACTTAGCCAAGAGAGCTTATAGGGCTTGGCATGAGGGATGGTTTTCAAGCCAAGCTTGTCCACAACCCTTGTGCTAGCCACATTGACACAACTTCCACTATCAATTATGAGGGAGCAAGTTTTGTTGTTGATTTGACACCTTGAGTGAAAAATATTCTCTCTTTGGTTTTCAAATTCTTTAGGCACTTGGCCTAGCATGCGCCTAACCACCAACAAACCTCCTTCATTAGGTTTGATTTCATCCTCACTTGAAGATTGGGAAGAAGTGTGGGAGGAAGAACTTTTTGGGGAGGGTTGGAGAAGAATGTTCACTTTCAAACTCTCCTTTAAGGTTCAAGATCATATTCCTTTTTTGTTGACCATAGCCCAAACACTTAAAACATTTTATGGAACTAGTTCTTGAACGTTGGGAAGAGTTTGCAATTTAATGGGAGGTTCTAGACGAATTGGTCCTAAGTGGGTGGTCTTTGGAAGGAGGTTTCTCATCTTTTCTTTCTTTTCCTTTCCAAGTCCTAGAGTAGTAGTTATTGTAAGGAGTACTCCTCTTGGCCTCTTGTTTCTTTTTCAATTGACTTTTAACTTTTAAGGCCAAGTGTAAAATTTTGTCAAGAGTAGAGTACTCATACAACTCAACTACATCTTGAACTTCTCTTCTAAGACCACTCACAAATCTAGCTACCTTTTCTTCTTCACTTTCAAATTGGAGTCCTACTTTGAGAAGCATGGACTCCATCATTTTAAAATACTCATTCACACACATGGACCCTTGTTGAAGCCTTTGGAGCTTCAAAAGAGTGTCCCTCCTATAGTAGGAAGGAACAAATCTAGCGCGCATCAAAGTTTTAATGTCCATCCAAGAGGCCGCGGGTGGCTCTTGGTTAATATTGTCCATACACAATTGATGCCACCATGTCATGGCATAATCCTTAAATTCTAAAACTACCAAGTCTACTTGCTCTTGATCACTAACTAAATGAATATTAAATATTTGGTCCACTTTTTGCTCCCATTCAATGTAGAGGTTTGGATCATTCTCCCGCTTAAACTTTGGAATCTTGATTGGTGGAGGTTGTCTTTGTGGGAGTTGATTGTGCCTTCCACCACCATCATGGTCGTGCCTTCTTCTTCTTCCACCATGGCTAGAGTCCTCGGAAGAGGACCTCCTCCTTCTCCTCTCATCTTCTTTAAGCTCAAGTCTTTGGATGTGCACTTGTATGAAGATCTCACTTTGTCTCCTATCCGCCCTCAATTGATCAAAAGTTTCCCTTCTACTCACTTCCATCTCACGTAGGATGTTGGCAAGGGTGATTTGTTCACTTTCTTAGGCCATAGGAGTCACCATGGGAGGGGAATAAGGTGAAGCCGATTCCTCCTCCTCTTCTACCTCCAAGATTGGATCCATATTCATGTTCCTACACCAAAACTCACCAAAAACCGAGACAAGCAAGATGTTAGATAATAAAACAAGCCAAACTCAAGACCAAGTGTGGTCTTCACAAGCACCCAATTGTTTTTTATCACACTCCCAAAGCACATAAGCAAGGCTAACACTCAAAAATCCTTCCAAACAAGTGAAAACACCTTAAAAAAGATGAAAACCTTTCAAAAGCAAAGCAAGTGGCTCGGCCACAACACTCTAGGAAAACAAGGAAATGAAAACAACTAAGACAAAACAAGGATTATCTAAAGACAAGCAAGCAAAGCTCCAAAACAAGAAAGTTTAACTTCTAAGGAAATTTTGTTTTAAAGACAAAACTTGAACAAGACTAAAGCAATGAAAAGCACTTTTAAAGACTCTATGGAAAGCATTTGAACAAGCCAAGATTATACCTCAAATTATGCATACACCAAGAAAGATCATAACCAAGTTAAAGCATTGAACTAATTTGTCAATATCACCCAAAATCCAAGTATAAAATTTGGTAGCATAACACCTAGTAAAAATGGCCAAATGGATTCACCAAGCAATACATTAGCTCTCGGCCAAACTGTTTTTGGTCATGAAAATAATTTTTCTTTTCAAAACTAAGTACTTAAGATGATGAGAAGGATATTTTAGGGTGTCTTGAACACTTAGTTCCCAAAAAAATTATGTCAAAATCAATTTCAAGGAGCATACAACAACAAAAGGCATAGATCTCATGCAATAGCTCAAATACTTAGAAACAAGAACAAGAAAACTCAAAGAAGCATATGACAAGAGACTCAAGCAAAAGTTAGACACATTTAAAGACTCAACATGACATACACAAAGACACAAACATGTAGCTATCATGCATTTAGACTTATGGATTTGAGGCTCAAAGACTAAGCATCCAAAGACATGTTATCCAACCACATTTAGGAGTTTAAAGAGGTGCAAAAATGTAATTTTTGGACCGTTGAGCTGGTGCCGTTTAATGTTTTAAAATCGTCACGTTTTCTGCCAGCACTGTTTTTGTGTGTCATGGAAGTGGATTTGAACCATAACAAGATAGCTACAACAAGACAAGGTTAGTACATGAAAAACACCATATTCAAGATAACCTAGGCTCTAGATACCAAATGATGAAGGATTATCTTGTTTCCTTTTAGAGTTATGAATATGGTGAAGTTGTTTAAGAAAGCTTTTTGAAAATTCCCACTGGACATTAAGATAGCATGCTATCTAGATGTGAAGGTTCATTTCTCAAGCTCATGAAAGGAAGAAGAGAGTTGGATTCAAGCTTAAACACACACGGCAATAACAACACTTAAAGACCAAAATGAAAGAAGAAACAATAAAAATGGAAAGCATAGAAGATGAAGAATGGAAGAAGCACGCCACTCATAGGGGGGATCTAAGCCAACCAAACCCTAGAGATGAGTGATGGTGCCGCCACTTGCAAGCAAGATAAGGCAAATATGAGTTCACTTCTAGGAAGGAGAGCTCACGAAAATTGGTGGGTGAATGCACAAAGTTTATAACAAAATGATCAACCCTTTTACAAGATAAGGAGCACCCTTTAAATAGGAGTTCATAGGGGTCCTTTAGCAAATACAAAAACATGAAAAATGATTAACTAGCAAACCCTAAACCTAATGTGAGAGTGAGTCTTGGCCAAGTGAAGGGAGATTATTGGTGGAGGCATTCCCATGAGGATTCTAGGCCAAAAGAGGAAGGAGACCAAGTGACCTTCCAAGGCATAAACCACAAAGGCAAAAGGAGATAAGGTACATGTCTACTTTTGCTTTTGCTTTATGCTTTTTGCTTTCTTCTCTCTTCCACTTCATCCAAGTGCTCCAATCACCAAGTGCCACCTAGCCATGCTCTACTTTCTCTTAATTACCTACAAAACAAGACAAACAAGGATTAGCCTGTTGGTTTAAGTTAATCTAATCTTGGTCAAAGGTCAACTTTGGATCAAAGTCAACAAGTCAACCAAAATAAGTCAACTAGAAACCAACTTAGGGAATTCAAACTAAAGTAATGCAAAACAAAGATAAAGGTGATGGAATAGAAGACTCCCCTCTAGACATGCTTCTAGTGATCCTTCTTGAGGGAGCTTCTAAGGAGGTGGTCACGCCTTCATCATTCCACTAATTCCTTCACTCCTCTTCATGTCTACGAACTATCCACGAACTATCACAGCAATCAGCCCGAACCAACCTAACCAAAACCCCAGAACGCCATTGGTGCAACGCTGCCGCCTGGCGGTAACCTGTCTTTCGCCAGGCGGTCACCAATGTAGGAAGGGGTTTTGGCAGCGGTTATTTTTCATATTCTACATCGGTTCCCGGACCGAAGCATATTGGGGCGAGGCCAAAGGAGGATAGCCTTTGGCCTCGGTTGTCAACCGAAGCCGTAGAGCACCTCTTCTGCCTCGGTTGTCAGGCCTAACCGCAGCCATATGTGCAACTTATTTTTACTTTTTTTAAAAATTCGCTCACCTTTTGGCCTCGGTTTTGGTTGACCTGAGGCCATATGTCACCTTTTGGCTTCGGTTTTGGTATTACCCGAGGCCATATGTCACCTTTTTGCCTCGGTTGTGGTATGAACTGAGGCCTAATATAGTGTTTTTTTTAATGCAGTTTCTGTTTTGGTGTTATTCCCACATTTAAACCTGCAAATTTTGTTCAGCACCCAACACAGACCAGAACAGAATATTTTATAACACATCCACAATTCAAATTCATTTAAAAGACAAATACAAATCATTTACAATCCAGATACATGTCCTAATCAATATTATTGTACATTTCAATTATATATTTGGTACATGCTATCCTACCAAACTTGATGCACTTTGCAAGAATTGTTGCAGGACTCTTGAATGTTTACAAAATAATAGATTAAGTTAAGTTAGTATATAAAAAGGAAATATTGCAAAGTATTCGTTTTAATTCAAATATATATTACCATTTCCCAATTTGTTGTAATACGAGCACGCACAGTGGTTGTCATCCATTGCATTATATAGTAACCGCACTCATATGAGCCGGTTTGTCATATGTCTATTTTTATATAACATGTCATATTCATAAGATTGATATTGAGGTTCTTACCAATCTATCACTTGTCTAAGATGGTTGGGGGGAGGGCGATGCAAAGAGCAAAACCACACAACAAGGTTCTCCCTTAGGGAAACCACAAGTAACTGCCAATGACGCCTGATAAGAAAATAAATTCATTGTTATGCATTAAAATGACTGATTATATTCATAAGTTAACAAAAATGACTTACCCAGCAACATAAGGGACAAAATAAATTTCTTTTCCACGTTGAAAGCATTTGGTCACATATGCTTGGATGTCATCAAACTTGTTGCCTTCATGGGTGAGTTGAGGGTCTATCAACCCATATAGATCATTCAGCCCCATAGTTTCAGTGACACCAGACAGATACCTAACCTAAAAATTGATTTGATATAAGTAAATAGATAAATATATCAAATAAATATATATAATGACTAAAAGACTTACATCATTCATAACTGAATAATGGTAATATTGAGTTTCTCTTGTCCCCGTGCAAGCTCCAAGACATCTTGGGAATGAAAGTAAAAAGGGATGTCAAGATCTCTCCCAAAAATGTTAGCATCCCAAGGAACCTACATCGGCTTATCAGCTATGATTTCTGCAAGTTGGAGCAATGCACCAAGAGGATCATCCAAAGAGAGAAGAATCTTCTTTGATTGAGGTTTATCCTATATTGATGCAATTTCAGTTAAAATGGAATATAATTTAAGTTTGAATATAATAAACATGTAAACTTAAAAATGTAGTATATTTGTGGGTTTAAGAGTCTGTACCGGGGGGCAGTAACAACCAAATCTCTAGGCCAGGCGAGGAAACACTGGAATGCCTGTGCCACAGTATACACCTCATTTGTTGGCACAGGAACTAAACATGAGAACCTCCTCTACCGTGACCTTAACCTCATCCTCTGATAACTCCATGCCATGAAGAACTATGGCTGCCTCAAATACTTTTCCACGAGCCACTAGTGTCTTCTCTGTACCATCCCAAATATATAGCTGACATGGATGAGTGTCATCCATGTCATCCCCGGGTGGAGCTGAACAACTCCCCTTTCCGCTTCTACCTGTTAGAGTCAACGATTTATTAATGTTATTCAATTACTTTATTAAATATCATTTATTCAATTCATAACTTATAGAAAACAAATTTACCCGTGGGAGGCACAAATGGGTCTAGTTCTGGCGAATGATCCACTGGCGAACGAATGCCATAATGCTCAAATTGGCGCATTAGTTCTTCTCTCACCTGCGCCGTGATCATTTCCTTTAGTCTTTGTTCATAATCAGCGCCATGACTGCATAAAGACTGACGAGAGGAGGAACCAAAAATTAGCGTATGCCGACTCCTGATCCAACACCACGCACACGTCCAGGCTCAAGTCGACCAATTGCAGTAGCAAGTATGTCATGACGACCTTCTGGAATGAATCCTCCTTGGGAGGTCTGCTCAACCAACGAATCCTACAATGTAACAAAAATTTATAAAAAAAATACAATATAAAACATGAACGAGCTATTTAGATAAGAATTGTATCTTCCAATTTTCTCAGAGATTTCTCGTGCAGATTCAGAAGTGTAGTTGCCCAATGAGCGTAAACGGGCTAACTTCCACTTCTGATGACGTGATGGTGGTGAAGGAGGCTCAGTATCTTCACCCTCAGAAGGTGGGGGCCTAGATTTTTTCTTTTCTATCATTATCTTCTCTTCAAGTTTTCTATACCCACCACGAGATAATATGTGCGGGTTTTTATTTTGAGCACTTATGCTTTGAGCCTTTTTCCTCTTTACCTGTAACATATAAAACCCACTTTATAAATTAGTTAAAAAATTTGCATAATTATCAATTGTGCTATTGATGATTTCAAATAAACATACCTGCCATCCCTCAGATGTCCGAAGCTCAAGAAACTGACGTCATGTGTCTTCATCAATCCAAGTGTATTTCAACAATGGATTTTCATTCTTTTTATGTCCAAAGACATACCTAGACGTCAACTTGGTCTTGAAACCACAAAATTTCTCAGCCACCGATGACAAACATTTTTGTTTAAGCGTCGACACATTTGGAATATCAAATGTTAGCTACAATATAGAAAATGTCATCAACAATATTTATCATATTATCAACAAAATCAAAGTATAACATTAATAACATTAATATTAGTTACCTATAAATCTTGCCATATCATTTCCCGATCAGCTTCAGTGACATGATCAAAAGATGGCGTAAGGATTGATATTCTCTCTCGTGCCAACATTCCTAAATAGCTTTTGAAGACGTCCCTATAATGACCACTAGGCTCACCAGTGTCGACGTTAATATCAACATGTGTTTTCTTACCTTTAGCTCTTCTAATTAAGAGCTCTCTCAACCTAGTGGCTCCTCTGATGGGTCTCTTAGTAGGTGTTTCATCCTTTGATGAAGTATAATGTTCAGCCATGTATCTATGAAATGAAAACATAAAAAAACATTAATAAGCAACATATAAAATAATATATAAAACATTATTTAACAAAACACCTAAATTTTAACAAGAATATGAAATTCATACATAAAGTTATTGATTGGTCATATGTATATTCCTTCATCGTGATCTTCTCGAATTGCATGTACATCATCAACTAGATGGATTTCATCAACATTTATCGTTCTTCTAAATGGGTGGGTGACAACAATATTAAGATCACTCATATTCTCTTCATTAGGATCAATCTGTTTTTTTCCCATGAAGAGCGACAAACCAATGTTCAGACGCAAGATCTTTAACATATAAAACCTGATATGGTTGTTGTGCCATGATAAATGGCTCATCTCGATAATCCACCTTTCGAAAATCCACTAGAGTCATTCCTAATTCATCTATTTTGACACCACTCTTATTGTCAATCCACTTACATTTGAACAGTGGAATAGTAAACATGGTATAATCAACCTCTCATATCTCTTGTATTACACCATAGTATGTCATTGATCCTACTACGGGATTTTGATCTTTAAATATAGAAAATTGTAGCGACTCAGCTTCAAGACTGACTCCACTATTTTGTACTGTGCTTTTATCATCAAGAGACTTTGTATAGAATGTGCAATTATTGATTTCATAACTTGTACAATAGATGACATCAAATTTCAACCCATTTGCTAACCACATCAAAGTCTTAGAGCATTGCGAATCTTTCAAAACCTCAGATTTAAACCAAGGCATGAATGTTTTATTATGCTCCATCAAATGTCATTTCTCTGATTGTCTTGGATTGTTCTCTTTCATAATGACTTTGTGTGCAGATAAGTAAGGCATTACCTCATTTGTGTTGTTCAATATGTATAGCTGTGCTTGCATCAACTCTTCGCGATTTTTGGTAACCACACTCACACCTCGGATGTTGTTACTTATAGAACACCTGTTCAACCATGATCTGTGAGGAACTCCTATCGGTTTTGCTTTTTCCATGTAATTGTTGGTATCGCGCAGCGGAATGACTAAAAAATGGTCAAAAAATCAAAAGGGGGGTGAATTGGATTTTTAAAAATTTTGACAAGTTTTAAAATTTTTCTCAAAATTTAATTAATTAATAGTTACTTTAAATGCAAGTGCAGATAAATAAGGAGTTTAAGGGAAGAAGATGCACACTGATATTTATACTGGTTCGGATCAAAAGACCCTACGTCTAGTTGTTAATCTTTCAAAAACAAGATTAACTAAATCACTAAAATAAACCAAACTTACAATCAATGATAAGAAAGATTAGGGTTTAGAAAACACCTCTCTTGAATCACACAAGAGATGAAGACACCTCCCTTGAAATCCACAAGGGATGAAAACACCTTCCTTGAATCACACAAGGAATGAACACCTCCTTTGAATCACACAAAGGATGATCGGCTTCTCCTAGCAACAGCAGCAGCACTCAATCCCTCAAGATCCCACTTGATGAAAGTTATCGCTCTACCCACACTAGGTTTTTCAAAGCCTTCCCACAAAGAGTTCTTAAGTACTCAAACTTCTCTAACTTCTGTGTTTGATAATGAAAGCCTACCACTCTATTTATATAAGCCTATTAACAAATTAGGTTAAGAATATGAAAAGTTAAGTCGCAACTGCCATAAATAATCGATTATCATAAGTGATAATCGATTATCACAGAAACTTTTATGAAAATATTTTTCTTGCTGTGATAATCTATTATCAGTCAGGATAATCTATTATCAGCAGGTGATAATCGATTATCAGCAGTGACAATCGATTATTCCAGAGGCTTTTCTCAAAAATCAGTTTTAATTGAGATAATCGATTATCAATAAGAATAATCGATTATTCCAGTGAGTTTTGCAAATATATAAAATTCTCTTAGTGTTCTACTACATGGGTTTTGCCTTTTGACTCTTGACATACTAATTTAACTATTTCAAATAACATACACATATTACAAAACCTAAATAACTAAACCCATAAGTCTTCAATGTATCTCTTGAATCGAAGCATTCTTTTAAGTCTTCAACATTTTTCCATGCATCATCATCAAGTCTTCCATACTTCTTCATAAGTTATCATCATCATCATCAAAACTCCTTATTGGAGGAAGATGTTCATCTTCTTCTTTTTGTCAACAATCTCCCCCTTTTTGATGATGATCAAAATTTGCTGAAGACTTGTGATTTGTCCTATTCTTAATAAATAACTTAAGAGAAAAGAGTAGTTAATCTAAATAAAAGATAATTAATTTTTCTCTCCTTTTTAAAACATAAGGTATTACAAGATATCAATAAACACATATCTTCTCCTTATATAGGTACAACTTATCACAAGATAATAACACAAATATATCTCCCCCTTTTTGATCATAATAAAAAATGAATTCTTTAGACAACTCCCCCTAAATCAGATAACTTAAGTTCCCCTTAAAAAATTGTTTAAGATATAAAACTCCTCCTACATGTAATATTTCTCCTTTTTGATACAAACATTTCAAGAACAAATACTCCCCCTTAATCAAAGACTCTAAAGATTAAAAAATATGGGTTTAAAGAAGGAAATGTTATATTAACAAAATGAACTCCAACGTTTAATTTGCATTTATGAAGTACCTAGTGGTTGCTCATGGTCTAAATTTTTGAAAAGCTCACTCAAACGGTAAAAAATTTGAAAATATGCGTCCTACTATGCAAGATAATCTATTATCAGCTTAAGATAATCGATTATTGGTTCATACCCATGAACAAAAATTTCCAGATTTGCTGATAATCGATTATTACCTGAGATAATCGATTACTGATAATCGATTATGACCTGAGATAATTGATTATCACAGCGGAGTTTTTCGGAAAACACTGAAATTAATGATTTTTACCACTTTTTCACATATCTAATATTCTCAAACCCATTATAAAATCATATAACTCACCAGGATACCAAAAGTTTGATAAATATACTAGATCTTTGAACATCCAAAGGGACTTTCTTGAATTTTTTTTTTCTTTTTTTTAAATAACCTATGAGATAGAGAACAATAAAATTTTGGTCTCCAATAAACTTCTTTGGGTCCTTTAAGGTTAGAGGCATGTTACTTTATAATAGGAATCCAAGCATATCTTCCATTAGGGACATCAAAATGTTTGATTCTACATTTATTTGAAGTGTGCCCCTTTAGCATACAATAAAAACATGTTACACAATTTATATTCCTAGAATAAGGTTTACCTTTTTCTACCCATACCCTATGGGCTCTTTTATTCTTATTCTTAGGAGCTTGCTTATTGTTACTTAAATCATTTTTCTTAAAATTAGGCTTTTTAACACTTTTAATTTTTAATGCATCTTTAAGTTGTTTTTCTAGAATATTTAAATCAAACATATAGCTTTTACAATATGCACATTCAATAATTTCAGTCTCTTTATTTTCTAAAATTGAAATTTTATTTTTCAAATTTTCTTCTTCTTCAAGAGATTTTTCAAACTTACTTTGTAACTCCTTAAAATCATATTTTAATTTCTTGTGAGCAGCATCTAACTTACTAGATTTATGAAGTAGTTGTTGAAATGCATCATACAAAGAATCATAATCATTGTCATTACTACAAGAACTTACCTCACTGTCAGAAGAGTCATGTTCAACAATCAAACATAGATTTGCTTCCTCATCAGATTCACTAGAGCTGGATAAGCTTGAAGAAGAACTTGAATTGTTATCCTCCCATTTCTTTTTCTTGAAAACCTTTTTGCCCTTCTTTTCTTTACCCTTTTTAGCATTTGGGCAATCCGCTTTTATGTGACCTGTTTCACCACATCCATAGCAATTGAAATTTGAAACAAAGTTTTGGTTTTCGTTTTTATACCTTTTGTGATGACCTTTGCCATTGCTCTTCATAAACTTTGTGAACTTCTTTATCATTAAACTCATATTCTTATCATCAGAGTCATCATCTTCTTTTAGGCTTTTGCTTTTTACAATCTCAGATTTGAAAGCTATGTTCTTTTCCCTTCTTTGGTCCTCTTCTTCATTTAAACGCCCAAGTTCAAGTTCATACTCTCTCAATTTACCAAAAAGAGCCGCCATGGACATTGTTGTAAGATTTTGAGATTCAGTGATCGCCGTAACCTTTGGCTGCCATGTCCTGCTCAAAGATTTCAAAATTTTAATATTTAATTCATCTATATCAAAATTTTTACCTAACCCAGAGAGATGATTAACGATGTGGGTGAATCTCTTCTGCACATCATAAATGGTTTCGCCTTGTTGCATTCGAAACATCTCATATTCTTGAATTAATGAGTTCTTCCTTGCACGCTTAACATCATTTGTTCCTTCATGGGTTACTCATAAAATCTCCCACATTTCCTGGGCACTTGTACAAACTGAAATTCTATAAAATTCATCAAGAGTTAGTGCAGATGATATTATATTTCTGGCCCTAACATCATATTGAGCCCTTCTATTTTCTTCCGCAGTCCATTGGGAAAAAGGCTTAGGTTCTTGCAAATTATTAATAGTAATAGTAGGAACAAAAGGACCATTTAAAATAGGATCCCAAATACCTCTATCAATAGACTCCAAAAAGATTTGCATCCTGATTTTCCAGAAAGGATAATTTTCACCAGTAAAAAGTGGAGGTATGTCAATAGACGCACCCTCAGCAAAAGTTTGATTTTGTCCAACCATTTTCGAAAAATTTGAATAACTATCAAAGCAATATATCTTTCGATCATTGAAGCTTTTGGACGATATTGATTTTTCACATACCCTTTCAAAATCTTCATGTAACGTTCAATGGGATACATCCATCTTAAGTATACTGGCCCACAAAACTTGATTTCTCTCACCACATGAACAAGTAAATGTACCATGATGTCAAGAAAAGATGGAGGGAAAAACATCTCTAGCTGACACAAGATGATAACAATTTCGGCTTGAAGTTCATCTAACTTTAAAGGATCAATGACTTTGCTACAAATTGAAGAGAAGAATGCACACAAACGCGTTATAGTTTGTCTAACATTTTTGGGTAAAATTCCACGAATAGCTACAGGTAACAATTGTTGCATTAAGATGTGGCAATCGTGAGACTTTAGGCCAACAAGCTTCAAGTCTTGCATGGACACTAAACTCTGAATATTTAAAGAGTATCCTTGAGGTACCTTGACACTCTTTAAACATAAGAAAAAATTTATCTTCTCTTGTCTGGATATGGTGGCGGAGAGCGTTCGCGAGAGAGAAGATGATGAACAGTGATGGGTTCACGCGATTTGGGAACCTAAATAAACGATATGGCCTCGGTTCTGTAAACACCCGAGGCATAAAGCGTTATAGGCCTCGGTCCTTAGCCACCCGAGGCCAAATAGTTTTTTATAGGCCTTGGTCCTTTGTTACCCGAGGCCAAATCATGCATGTTAGTGGCAATTTTGTAATACTGGGGGCCACTAACGGGTTATAGGCTTCGGTTGATGGAGAACCGAAGCATAAAACTGGTTATATGCTTCGGTTGAATTTGGACCCGAGGCAAAATGGTTAGCAAAATTTCAAAAATGCCACCACCTCCTTATAGGCTTCGGTCTCGCAGTAACCGAGGCCTATAAGGCGAGTTACAAACCCCAATCTGCACTAGTGGGTGTATCAAACCTGGGAAATAAACCAGTTTCTGTTACGCCTGCTAACATTCCAGTGCACTCCTTTTTCTCTTCTCTCGTCCATTCTCTCCGTTCTTGGCATAAGAAATCCAACAATACAGTCCTCCAATTCAATACTAATTATATCCAGCAAGGATCATAAACAATTACACCTCAACTGTACCCCAATTCCCGACCCTAGGGTACTTAGCCACTGTTTCATTCACTTATGCCTACTAATACCTAAAATTGTACATCATATGATATCAAAATCATTCGTTAATCATTACAATTAGCTTTTCCACCTGTCAGAAAGAGCCCAGATCATAAAAACATTGATTCGAGCCAAAACTTGCCACGCCGCCTGGCGGGTCACTCGCTATCGCCAGGCACTTCGTCCCAACCCAAAAAACTGGTGCATCGCTATGTGTCGCCTAGCGACTGGGTATGTGCCGCCAGGCGGTTCCTTCTCCAGGAACCCAGAATTGCAGAAATGGTATGAGCCGCCTGGCAGGCCTTTCTGGAAAATTTCTAGAAACGTGAAATTGTACAGTTTTTAATCCAACAAAGGCATCTAAATAAACATTCAATCATACATATATTTATGCACATATACATTAGCGAGTAAAACTCCCCTAACCTGGTTTCCTTGTTAAAAGTTTGAGAATTTCACTAAAGTTCCTCTTTGCTCACCCAAAGTCCTCTTAGTTCTTCCTCCAATCAGCCACAATTCTGCACTCAAACCTCACCCCTTGGTTGCTCATGCATCTAGGGTTTCCATTAACCCTTCAAATTCAAACCTAAAACCCAAAATGACAAAAATAAAGTTTAATTTGGGTTCTCCAAGGCTTGAACCCAGAACCATGCAAATGATAAGACAATGCCAAACCATCATGAAAATTCATGTTTCTTGCTAACTAGTATAATCCAAGTACTATTATTATTCCACAACATGATCATACATGTAAAAATATAAAAATCATGTAATTAACACATAAATGTCAAACATAGGACTCGAACCCAAATCCTCTCACACAATCAAAACACTCTCAACCACATGAGCTAGTACTTTTCCACGTCACACAAGTTAGAATTAATTACCATAAATGCTCTCTCTCCCCACCTTTATTAATTAATTATTTATTTAATTAATTAAATTCTGCGAGTCTTACATGCATACCCTTAAGCGAAATGCAGTTCCTCAATTCAGAATAATCTTCAACCGATATTTTAGTAGCAGTCAAGGTGTAGAGTATGAGCGACACATTTCTCATTGTAAATCCATATTTAGTCGTGATTAGGGTTTTAGTGGAAAAATTTCTCACTATAACCCATTCTTAGTCATGATTAGATTTTTAGTTACAAAATTAGAGAAATAAATAGAACTAAAAATTACAAACCATGACACTACATAAAAAAAAGTTCAGTATAATAGAAAATTACCATTGTTTTACAAACACATCATCAAATACGTCACGTTGCTTTAGAGGGAAATGTGTAATCTCGCATGCTTTGAAATTTGAAAAACTTACTAGTATCAAGTATCGCACACGACTCTAGACACTTTCAGAAATTTCACAAGCTTTAGAAAATTTTAAACAACAAATTGAATAAAGAAGCGAAATACCATTTCTTATGAGCACAAGAAGTAAGAGAAGATGGTGCACAGAACGAAAAACATATTCTAAAATGAGATTTGGATGTATGAGGGAGGGTTAAGCAAAATGAATATGTGATTGAGAAATTGGAGCAGCAATTTTAAAGGGCACGAGTAAAATTAAAAAAAAATGAGATAGAGGAATAGAAGGGTGCGAGGTAGAAGAAACTTTTCCAAAATATTAAAATAGAATGGAGAGTTTGTGAAAAAAGAATAATGTAATGCATAGAAATGGGATGAGTCGCTTGGTAGTAGTTCATCATCCGCCAGGCAGTTTCTAGAAACATTCCAGAAACACAAAATTCAATTACGAGGCTCAATTCCCTTGATCTACCAAGGTTTGAACCCATAACCATACAATTCCAAATTAAAAACACAACCAATTTAACCAATTCATGTTTCATGATAATTCTTATAATTCCAAGATTATATTATCACTCATCATGATCAAGCATATTACTAAAATGATAATAAATTAAATATCACATGAATGACATACATAAGACTCGAACCCAAATCCTTTCATCACCACCAAGTACTCTCAAACACTTGAGCTAGTACTTTTCCACATCACGTTAATCAACAATTAATGTCATAAAGGCTCCCACTACCCACATTTATTAATTAAGTATTTATTTAGTTAATTAAATTTCGCGGATCTTACACTCTCTCTGGCACAACTCGTGGTCTCTTTATCTCAACGAGAAATTTTCATTGTCTCTGCTCTTTCAAACAAAAGCTTTCACTGTGCTATATATAAGAGCTCTAAAGTCAATAATAGTTGACACATTTTAGAAACATCAAAATAGTAACATATACGAATATATTAAATACTTGTAATTAATTTGTTTGTTATTATCATTTTTATAAAAGAAGTTATCCTTTTTTTAATAGAGGAACTAAATGGTTCTGGGTCCTTTATATGTGATTGTGCATTTGTTTCCTTTTCCATGCATCCATTCTTGTGCATCATAAAGAAATAAACAAAGAAAAATTATGATTGAGCTTAGCATGTACAAAGTATATAAACATAATTTGATATTTTCTTTGGCATGAAACAAAAGAATGATAGTAGCATGTATTGAACCTTATGATCTCTCTTAAGTCAAAGTATTCACATAAGTCATTTAAGTAGAGAAGAAGCTCTGTGTGGCAAGGGAACCTTCTCATGTCTCTATCCTTCTTGACCAAAAATGGAAAATAAAAGAATCCCATGATCTCACTTGGATATGTAAGCCTCAAGGATTCATAGATATTGCTTTGAGAAATGATATTAATTCAACAAGCACAACTCCAAAGCTATATATATCATTTTAATATAACATTGCAACACACCTCATGAATCCAACATATGTTGGTATAATAATGTAATTGTGGAAACTGAGATTAGCCAAGTGGATATAAATACATTGTTGCAAGAGAGAGACCCATGGTTTAATATAAAACTAGCATTTGTACCTATGTAATATACATGAATTTGAAAAGAAAAGTAGAGAGAGGCACATAATTAAGCCCATGAATCCAAATTCACACCATTTTGACAAAGGAAACCCAACAATACATGCACCTTCAACCTATTGTAACCTGTCACATTCTAAATCTTCCTTCCATATGAAGAATAGATCTTGATGATGAACGAAATTGTTAATTGAAGCTTTGCTTCTACAAGGCAAGCTATTCTGATGAAAAAACTGTTGGAACTAGGATATAATTTTGATTGATTGCTGGTTTTAGTTAGACTTAAGATATTGAGGACATGGTTACTAGATGCTTAAGGAATTAGAAGTTCAAACATGTATGTTTTGAAAAACATGCAACTGAATTACTCTCCTTTTTATGCTACATGGCAAAGCTAACTTTCCAGTGATTACTCTACAATTCTTATCTATTATAAACATTGTATTCAAATACATTTTACCCCTCGCCAACCATTCAAATACATCTCTATAATTCTAGCCTACAAAAATTCCATATATTTAATCATCAGTAACAAAGAGCATGTATATAAAGTAGTGTGAGAATTGGGGTATGCATACCCACAAGCGAATTGTAGTTCCTCAATTCAGAACAATCTTCAACCGATATTTTAGTAGCAGTCAAGGTATAGAGTATGAGTGACACATTTCTTGTAAATCCATACTTAGTCGTGATTAGGGTTTTAGTGGAAAAATTTCTCATCATAACCCATTCTTAATCGTGATTAGATTTTTGATTGCAAAATTAGAGAAATCAATATAACTAAAAATGACAAACCATGACACTACATCAAAAAAAGTTCAGTATAATAGAAAATTACCATTGTTTTACAAACACATCATCAAATACGTCACGTTGCTTTAGAGGGAAATGTGTAATCTCGCATGCTTTGAAATTTGAAAAACTTACTAGTATCAAGTATCGCACACCTCTCTGGACGCTTTCAGAAAATTCACAAGCTTTAGAAAATTTTAAACAACAAATTGAATAAAGAAGCGACATACCATTTCTTATGAGCACAAGAAGTAAGAGGAGATAGTGCACAGAACAAAAAACATATTCTAAAATGAGATTTGGATGTACGAGGGAGGGTTAAGCAAAGTGAATATGAGATTGAGAAATTGGAGCAGCAATTTAAAGGGCGCAAGTAAAATGAAAAAAAAAAATTAGATAGAGGAATAGAAGGGTGCGAGGTAGAAGAAACATTTCCAAAATCTGAAAATAGAATGGAGAGTTTGTGAAAAAAGAAGAATGTAATTAAATTATTTAATTTATTAAAAAAAATTATTTATCAGGGTTTTCAAAATAACCTCTGTTACTTCATACTGAAGTTTTGTATAGAACCTCTAAAATTTATCTGGGGTTTGAAAAACCTCCGCTAGGTGTATCCATTAGTGGAGGTTATTATACCCTCCTTTAAAAAACCTCCATTAAAGTTAATATTTTTTGTAGATTAAAGGAGAAATCATAAGTGGATTTAGTTGTTGATTAATGACACAACTTCAAATTAGCAAGTTTTTTTAAGTTCATAGGTTGAATCTTCGTTTATCTATTTTGGATCTTGCATTGGGGATTCTAAGGTTCGAACTAACTTGTTCATTTACAAATTGCTACTTTATTAAATGATAGGATATGTTTTTGGTTGTTGTCCCCACTGAAGCTTTCTGGTTTCCCGGTGGCTTGAAGGCGAATGAGTCCACTCCACCTCCAATGGTAGGGCATTGGTTAACAGTTCCAATTCCTTCCCTTCCAGATACGTCTTTCTCTGGATTTCGTCGAACATATCTTGACCCAACTTCAGGTTTAATGTTTTTTCTATATTAGAACAACATTTGACTATCATTTAATAGTTATATCTGTTTTGAATATTATCTTACAATCACTTCATCTTTAGGACAACCAATCTTGCAGTTGATTATGTTACATTCCAGATGTTGATTTCGGAAACGATGGTTGGTGTGGCTCAAACATCGAGGATCAGAAATGAGTTCAGAGCAATGCTTTTTTTATTTCTCATTAGCTTCTAGCATCATCACATACCTTACTAGCATCATCACATTTCCATTTTCAATATTTTCCAGGTCACTATATTCCTCAGCTTGCATAGTTAATCTTTGATCATATTTACATGAGTCATCACTAAAGTGCAGAATAAATTTGCAAAGGACGAAATTATAGTTTTATAAAGGACGAAATTCCTTTGTCTGGTTCATCTTCTTCTAGTTAGAATATCCACTTTAAACTTGCCTCTTTTTTTCCCGAAGTCATAACCTTAGTTGTAGTCAAGTCTCATTGACAATTTGTTTAAAAAGTTTTAACCCATTTTCATGAGGCCAAGACTAATAGGGATTGCAAAAGAGAAATGGTATTCTAACAACCCAATTTGACAACTTCTCTCATTACCTGACGTGGTAGTGAGAGATTAATTTTTTTTATTTCTTTTTTATATCCACGTCATGCACGTTTTTTTATAAGAGAGATTGGTGTTTCAAGGAGTTATAGAATTGATATAGAAGGAAGTGTGTGAGAGAGAGAGAGAATCAGTGGTTGAAGTGAGAGAAGCGAGAGTTATAGATCTGAAAGAGAAGCAAGTGAAAGAGAAAGAAGCAGGGATTGAAGGATTTTCAGATTTGAGAGAAGGAAGTGAGAAGCAAGAGAGGAGTTACAGACAACGCAGTGGAAGTTGTTTGAGAAGTGGTGGTGAGGACTTTATGGTTAAACCATTTGCAGGTTTGGTTTTCGTCGTTGCCCACTATTTTTTCGTCCTTCATCTCCTCTCCGAATTGTATCTGTTGTTGTTCCTTCATTGTGGAAGTTTGTTGTTGGTCCGTTTTGGAAGATATTTTGTTAGTGGTTCGTCATTTCCCTTTTCCCTCTCCCTTTTGGTGGAAAAAGTTTTGGGTTAACCTACTGCAAGAAACTATTTGTGTTTGTTGATGATTGTGGAAAGGAGTGATTTTTGTTTCTGTTTTTGGTTTATATATGATAAAGTTTGGATTTTTTTTAAAACAGTGTTGTTGAAGAGCGGATTGGTGAGCAACATTGTTTATTTTGGAAATTTATGGTAACCTGTTAAAAGCCTAGTTGATCCTTTCAAGAAATTCAAGAACACTCAGGTAGGTCAATCATCAAAGTCACAACCACAAGGGCAAATATTACCCCTTATATATTATGGTTTTGGATGTCAAGCTGAACTCAATGTTAAGTTTAGTTTTATTCGGTCAAACGCTAACTTCTGAAAAACATTATAGGTATTTTGATTTTTAATTTGACTGCAACATATGGCATGTAAGGATCCGTTATTTACTTATGTGATTGCTTATACTATGGTTATGGTACACATTTCATGTTCGTTGGCAGTTAGGTTGTGAATGGAGTGTGGACCTAAATTTTGCTTAGAAGGAAACTTCAGTTTCGCAGTTACAATAACAGTTTTTTACTTAAACTGCAACTTTTTCATATGCAATAAGTTTAAAACAAACTCCAAAACATATAAATATTGTTGTTTATGAATTGTTTTGAGTCAACCATTTTAACGAAGTCTATAATTTAGTCACGCCTCCAAACGGGATACTTATCATGGAAGCGAAGAATTGTTAAACAATTTTGTTCAAATCATATAAGGTCGGTTAGCTGATATCAAGTACTGGGTTGGCACTTACGTTGTGGGTCATTTTTTACAGCACCACCTATTGAAATGGGTGCATTTTTTACCAACCCATCTCATTTATCAAAAAAACATGTTAAATTCCCAAAACTTAAAGGGTACTACTTCTATGTGTGTGAGGCAAAACAATATTATGCAAAAAGGTTCCGGTTGACATTTACGCCAACACAGCTTTGCACTTAAACTGGAAGTTTTTAATAGGCAATAACTTTAAAACAATCTCCAAAACATATAAACATTATTCCTTATCAATTGGTGTGAGTTAACCTTTTTAGTGACGCCTATAATTTAGTGATGCCACCTAGCGGGATACTTATCATGGAAGCCAATAAGTGTTAAACAATCTTTTTAAAATCATATAACACATGTTAGCATAACAGGACACATGGGTTCGCACTTACATTCAAGATCACTTCTAACACCAACACCTACTCAAATAGGTTGATGTTATACCAATCCAACTCATCCACCAAGAAAACATGTTAAATTATAAAAACTTAAGGAAAAGTACTTGTATGTGGGTGATGACAAAAACATTTTGAAGAAAACTTGAGGTTGTTAGTTACGATAGCACGACTTTGCACTGAATCTAGGAGTTTTTCATATGCAAAAACTTCCGAACAAAGTTGACAATTTATAATTGTTATTCCGTATGACTTTGTGTCCGCTAACTTTTATTATTCAAGTGTCAAATTTATTCGCACCACCAAGTGGGATATATATTATTCAAGGCAATTTGTGGAAAGATCTTGTTCAAATAATATAACGCAGGTTAGCAGAGGGTGACACCTGGGTTCACACTTACATTCGAGATCACTTCTGACACCAAGACCTATTGAAATGGGTTGATGTTATACCAACCCAACTTATCCACCAAGAAAACATCTTAAATTATAAAAACTTAAGGACAAGTACTTGTATGTGGGTGATGGAAAAACATTTTGCAGAAAATTTGAGGTTGGCAGTTACGATAGCACGACTTTGCACTTAATCTGGGAGTTTTTCATATGCAAAAACTTCAAAACAAAGTGGGCAATTTATATTCGTTATTCCTTATGACTTTGTGTCCGCTAACTTTGATTATTCAAGTGTCAAATTTATTCACACCAACAAGCGAGATACTTATCATCCAAGCCAAAAGTGGAAAGATCTTGTTCATATCATATAAGGCAGCTTAGTAGAAGGGGACACCTGGATTCACACTTAATTATTGGATAAGGAATGACAAAACCACCTTAGGGGAACAAACTTATGCAGAAAAAGGCAGGTTCGCATTACGAACCCATTACTTCGCACATTAACTGTAACCTTTTAAGAATCCATATTAAATTTATGGGCATAATTTGAACAACCAAACCAAAGTTTACCATTTAATCGGTCTTGGATTTCAACAAATATAGCAAACACTTGTACATCTAACAAAACATGTTAATATCTAAATTGCATGCCCTATACACTATATAATCACAAATCCCCTTTTATAAACAAAATTCCAACTACATCACAACCCACTATGGCAACCAAAGATAGAAATTTGGAATGAATCATTTACTTACCGCGCAAAAACTTCTTAAAAAAAAACCAAATGCACCTCCTCCAATATTCACACCAATGACAACAACAGTGTAAAAATGACAGCTTTCGAACAAAAATCGCAAGGCGAACAAGATTCAGAATGAGATTTATAGGGATGGCAACGGGTCGAGTCGGGCACGGATAGTGCCTACCCGCAACCCGACCCGCCAAAAAAAATCCGCCTGCTACCCGCCCGTTTACCCGCCCGTTTACCCGCTAGGTATCCGCTTAAAAAATACTTGCGGATATTTTTAAAAACCGCGGGTAGCCGTGGATACCCGATACCCACAAATATTTAAAAAATATATATTTTATAAATTTTTTAATATAAAATTATAAAAATAAAATATAAATTAAATTAAATTTTAATTATAATTAAATTTGACATAATAAAATATACTGTTAATTTTAATTTTAATTAAATTTAAGTTAATTTAATAAAATATAAATTGAATTTTATTTTTATTTTTTTGCAGGTAACGGGTACTCGCGGGTACGGATAGTATGATACCCGTACCCGACCCGTTTATAAGCGGGTATTAAAATATCCGCTACCCGTTGCCCGCGGGTAATAAATATCTGTAGTAATAACTATCCGCCGCGAATTTTATCCGCAGATATCCGCGGGCACAGGTATTTTTGCCATCCCTAGGATTTACCCACCCCCAGCTTCAGCTTCAGCTCCACACCTCTACCACTAGCTAAACTGTGGCCAAGAATGGAATGAAAGGAATCAAACCACAAAATGGGGTTTCAGTAGAGGTGAAAGGAACGACCTTCAGTGGAAGAGGAAGAAATTGAGAGAAAGAGGAAGAAGAACCACCTAAGAGTGCAATGCCACTTGATTGTTTCTGCACACAAGGTAACCGCTGTACACTCTGCACACGAAAATAAAACCTCCATTCTCTCGCGCGTCGTTATAAAACGTGGCTGACGTGAATCTAAAAAAAATTAATCTCTCACTGCCACGTCAGGTAGTGAGAGAAGTTGTCAAATTAGGTTGTTAAAATATCATTTCTCATTGAAAAATGTGGTGGATAGACAGTATCGATTCTGCACTTTCTTCTTTTACATATGACCATTCCCTACACTAGATCAATTTTACATTTTTTTATCAGTGATTTAATCACTTTTTAAAACAAGTTAAACTAATTATTTATATGCTATTATTGGATGTTAGTTATTATAAAATAACTACTTACCATATGAAATAATTAGATTATTAAGTTTTTGAATATGATAAAATTATTAATATCTTTTAAAATAGGTATAATTACGGATTTGGTACGCCAACTTTTTTGGAATGTTCAATTTGATACCCGAACTTTAGAAATGTTCAATTTAGTACCCAAACTTTTTAAACGAGTTTATTTTAGTACCTTCCGTTAAACACTCTTTAACACCATTTGGCTTTTGTTAAGTTGACACTATGCAGCAGATACATGGCAGAATTAAGGGGTTCACAAAAAATGACTTGGATCCCTATTTATTTGTGATCAAATTAAAGTGCCCCTTTTTGTGGAGATTGACCTATTTTTTGGATTTCTCTTCTTCTACTTTTTCTGAGACATTGAAGAAATGTCAATGAGTCAATCATCTTCTTCTTGCTCTCACAATTCACGGGTGATGCGAAATCAGAGCTTGTCCTGTAGTAGTGGTGGCTGTATTCATCAACACGCATTCATCAACACGAATACAAATAGCAGAAAAGAAAACTCACCTTCCACGAGTGCCACATATTTTCCTTCTCCGTCTTCCATTGCCGAACCTTCTTCTTCCCAGCTTCGCCCTCTCCAACGAACGGAAGCAAAATCTCCGTCCTTCTTCTCCGATCACCGAACGCGTATCCACTAAGAACCCTAATTCCCAATTCGAGATTTCAGCTTTCACACAATTTATGCCCTGATTTTTCCTTTTCCACTAGTTTTCATGTGCCCTAATTTTTCCCCCAATTCACTTAGTAATCGCGTTGAAAAAATTTGAAGTTACACAATTACTTAATTCCAATTTTTTTTTTACAACTTAATCCACGTGCACACCCCTTAATTCTGCCACTTTCTGTCACGTATATGCTGCATAGTGCCAGCTCAACAGAAGCCAAATGACGTTAAAGAGTGTTTAACGGAAGGTACTAAAATAAATCCATGTAAAAAGTTTGGGTACAAGATTGAACATTCTGAAAAAGTTGGGTACCAAATCAGTAATTATACCTTTAAAATACTTTTAAATAAAATAGATAATTAAATTATGAGTTATAGATAATTAAAATTATTAAATAATATTTTTTTGAATTTTAAATTTTTTTTATATATATATATATATTTTATGGTTTAAAACCTTTACTAGGTGGTAAATTATAATAAAATATGACATATTTTTGTGTCATTGGTTACTATTTTTTTTTTATTTCATGCATATAATTTAGTAAAATAAATTTATTTGCTAAAAGTGAGTAAATATAACATTCAAATACAATGTTTGTCAAACAAGTCCCACCACGTTCTAAGAAACCTTTTCTATGTGTTTAAGGCAAACAAAAACACACATATTGTTACAATGGTTAAAGTTGTGAATTATATTGTTCTTGAAAAATATTCAGAATTCATTTTCTTAATCTTAGAAAATACATATAAAACGTAAAAGTTGGTATTTATAATAAATTTAAATTAACGAAAATTTATTTCATAATATATTTCCTTTAACTATTAAAATTCTATATATGGTTATATTCCAATAAACTATACTTTTAACCATTTATTTCCTTTCACTGTTCTGTTACGTGATAAATGTGTAATCGTGAGCCTCTTTCTTTCAATATCTTCTACCGAATATCGGGTGACCGAGACCCGACCCATTTTGGAATCGGGTTTCAAATGCATCTTTGAAAGGACGCTAAGAGTCAGTGAAGTCATAAGCTGAAACACGAAACATCGCTGCTTTTGCATCAATGGCGGATCTGAAGACTGATACTTTGCGCACCTACGGTTACATTCTTCTCTACATTGCTCTCTCCAGTGGTCAAATCTTCTTCAACAAGGTTATCGCCAATCACTTTAAACTCATGCACTCTCTTCTCCGTTTGTTTCCCCTAATAAAAATTGCCCGAAAATGCTTTGTCAGAAGTACATCGCCAAGATCGCTCAGTGCTGAATTCAAAGTCAGGATTCGATGTTATGTTTCCGTGTTTCTATTTTAATTTGCTTTCTTCTGTTCTGTGAATTGTCTTGCCTAAATTAGCGGCGTGCGTTGTTGATTGAAATTGGATATGATGATGAATGATTTTTCAGTTGATATTGTTAGTGGTAGCTGGGCATTTTGTTCAATCGGAACGGAAGTGTTTAATTTGGCTGTTTCTGGAGTTTGGTTTTCGAGTAAGAGAATTGAGCAATTGAGCAAATTTTTCTTCACTTTTTGCGGAAATTTTGATGTCGTGACTCATTTGTTAAATCACGTCGGTGTATTGGTAATGGTTGAGTACCTTGTGTTAGAGCTTGTCGTTTGGATTTTTTTTTTGGTTATTTGTGCTTTGGCTCTCTATTGGAGTGATTTTTCTTTTTGGAAGTATTATTGTCTCCTGTTTGATGTTAGATTTTGCTTAGTTCGTGAGTGGTTTCATTTGAGGAATGAATAATCGACGAGAAAATGCTTAAAAACTGTTTTGTTATGTTGCTGATGCCTAATTTGTCTTTTCATTTGTCTCTGTAGTGGGTTTTGTCCTCTAAGGAAATTAACTTCCCCTATCCTTTGGGGTTGACTCTACTTCACATGGTCTTCTCCTCCGTTTTGTGTTTTTCGTTAACCAAGATTCTGAAGGTATGGATTGTGCTTGGTGTATTGTGCTATTTAATCTGTTTCTGTCATGTAATGCAGGTTATTGATCTGTTTCTTACAGGTTATGAAGGTTGATCAGGGAATGACTCCTGAAGTGTGAGTACAAAAAGAAGAATGCTATAGTTGATGCTTGATTTAAAATACGATTTTATATATGAAACAATTTAATTGTTTTATTTCTCTGGCTGTTGGTGACTCTTGGTATTTTAAAAGTGGGATCTTATGACATTTGCTATTTGAGAATAATACTATTAAAAAAAATCAGCATATGGTGTTGCGCCTATTGGTGTGTGTGTAAAAGGTGGAATTCGAAAAGGGTAGTGAAGAAGCTAAGGATGTATTTTGTATTATTGACTGATAATGGAATTCTTACAAGTAAGGGGCCACTCCATTGATAGCAAAGATTTACAGAGAAAGAAAAGAACAAGAACAAGAGGGACTGTTAGGCACCCAGAAATGTGATAAGAAAACAAGACAGAAAAAAGAAGAAAAGACAAAGTCTTGCACTCTATTATTCACTTTACACACAGTAAAAAGCCAAAGCTTCCAAAAGGAAAACTGCTTTCCTTTCACACAGGGTATTCCTTGTCACCAAGTCAAAAGACCGTCAATACCAAAGAATCCCGCAACACCCACAAGATAAGAATATATAGACTTTCCTAGAAAGTTCCCCCCTGTACAACTACCCATTTTACTATTTTTATCTCTAAATTTCTTCCTACCCTCGCATTACTTCCATGATTAACAGGGACAGAGGTCAAGAAATCACACACTCCCACTCTCTCTCCCTAACTGAATTATATTCTATTTTCGGGCCCTCACAAAATCTTTGAGACGTGTGTTGGTTAGCCTAGCCTAGTGTGCATGTTTTTCCTCCTTTGCTCGTTGTATGACTTAGCTGTCACGTGTGGTTTTATCTCTAAAAGAGAATTTTCGTGAACCACTCCTCCACTATTTGTTACAAGTCCTCCCCCATTCAATTTAAATAAGTGTTGCCGAAATTGATTGGCAAAGACCGTGTCCCTATCAGACACAATGGTCTGAGGAAGTCCATGCAAGTTAACAATCTTCTTATTAAAGGATTCTACCACTTGCTTACTGTATCTTCAGTTTTAAGAGTAATGAAATGAGCATATTTAGATAGTCTATCCATGACTATAATAATGACTAGAAATGCTTGAGAGGGAGGGAGGGAGGTGATAAAGTCCATTGCTATGTCATCCAAAATTTGTTTTGGAACATGTAGTGGCTGTAATAATTCTTCAGGAATCAGCTAGTTTTTAGCTTGTTGGCACACAATACAATTATGGACATACTCCCTAATGTCTTCGTGCATATCCTGCCAATAGAATTGAGCTGCTAATCTGGCCAAAGTTCTAGCATACCCAATATGGCTTCCAACAAATCATTGAGGAGGAGGTATGTTAGCTTTACACAGTGCTATAATAAATTGCTACTTAACATCTTTATTCAAAGCAAGTTTTAGTTGTGGCAGAATGTGTAGGTTGGTAGTTGACCAAGCCATATAAAATGACCTAGAAAGGGAGTTTCCACCTATATTCTCTTTGCCAGATTTATATTCAATTAAGAAATCATATCCTAGTAATTTGTGAAGCCAATTTTATTGTTCCAGTATTTGAATAGCTTGATCAGTTAAGTTTTTCAAACTCTATTGATTAGTTTGGATGATAAACATGTTCCCAAGAAGGTAGTGTTTGAAGTTAGTGATAGCTTCTGTAATTTCATAGAATTCTCTGGCATATGCAGGTTGATTCTGCATTCTGGTATTTAATTTATTGTAGAAAAATGCTATAGATGGTGAGTTTGGCTGAGAACTACTCCAATTCCGGTACCCGAAGCTTTTGCTTCTAAGACAAAAAGGTTTAGTGAAATCTGGCAAAGCAAACATTGGGGCTTGAGTAAGGACTGTCTTTAATTTCTCAAAAGACGCAATAACCTTTGAACTCCATGAAAAACTATCCTTCCTTAACACGTTGGGTAAGTGGGGATGCTATTGAGGCATAGCCTCTAATGAGCCTCCTATAATATCTAGTGAGTCCCAGAACTCCTCTCAACGGTTTAAAATTAGTGGGAAAAGGCCATTCCATGAAAACTTGAACCTTTTTTTTGT
Source organism: Vigna unguiculata (assembly GCF_037176805.1). Taxonomy (NCBI): domain Eukaryota; kingdom Viridiplantae; phylum Streptophyta; class Magnoliopsida; order Fabales; family Fabaceae; genus Vigna; species Vigna unguiculata. The sequence continues at coordinate 8,293,052 of NC_140792.1, read as the reverse complement.
CCATTGCAACTCTCTTGCTTGAAACAATATGTCCCAAGTATTCCACCTCTTGTAAGCCAAAACATAATTTGGATAATTTAGCAAACGATTTATGTTCTCTGAGTAGTTTGAGGACCTCCTCCAAATGATACAAATGAGCAAATAGACTAGGAGTATACACCAATACGTCATACTGATAGAAACTGAATGAACTGAATAACTAGGTATGTATTATTTGATGGATGATGCAGTAAAACAGTTTTGAGCGTATAACTCTACAACAACAAAGTAACCCCAAAGTCCTAGACTCCTCCAGAGACTAACTCTCCTCTCAAAACAGGCCAACAATTGCCCCTCCTCCTAACAATCTCCTCCCTCTCTCTCATATACCAAAATCCCTCATAATAGGGATTTCTTACACGTCATCCCCATATCCTAACTAATTTCTCACTCCTTCCCCACTTGACCCCATTTTCTTTCTCCTGGTATAAACTTTCCATATCTTGGGCCTAACTACCCTATCTATAATTGTTCCTTGTTGAGTAACAGGCCCATGCTCACTTCTCACCGTATGACCTCTATTATAAGTTCTATCATTACCCCCCTATGCAACTACAACCTTGTCCTCAAGGCTGAATGAAGGAAATTGACTTTGCAACACCTCATTTTCCCATGTTGTCTCCTCCTTTGTTCTCCCCTTCCACCTCACCAACCATTGTTTGATTATGGTGCCCCCCTTAGCAATCTCTATGGCTGCTAACATTGCCCAGGTTCTTCCATACCTTCCTCCTCTAATCCCAATTGTGATGGCAAAACATATTCCACCATACGGTTCCCAATAGCCTTTTTGTGCTGGGAAATGTGAAAAACTGGATGTACTTTGGCTGATTCTAGTAGCTGCACCTTATAGGACACTTCTCCAATTTTTTCCACTCTTGAAAAAGACTCGTAATACCTAGGTGCCAACTTCTAGTTAATACGTCGAGCTATGTGGTCACAATTTGATAAACACCCACTCTCCTACCTCCAACTGCATGAACTTGCATTTTTTGTCTGCAAATTTCTTCATTTGCTGTTGAGCTCGCAACAAGTGATATTGCAATTATCGAATCGCACCATCATTCCATTAATACAACCTTGAAACTTCATAATTCTTAGTTTGTAAGAGCCTTTTGGAGCGTTATATGACAAATGATGCTTCCACACAAATTGGATCCAAAGTCCCTAGATGAGTCAGGTGGATCTGGTTGCAGATTCTCTAACTCATCCTTTTCATCTGCATCAATAAGTATTTCCTATTAGGACTTTGAGAGAGACTCAGTCATCACATGTAAAACACAACCCTTTTTCTCTTTGTAGTTGCATCTCAGCATGGGTTATTCTTTTAATGGAAGAATTTCTTTGGTTATGGATTGTAGGACTTGAAGTAGGTGTTCCTAACATAGGGGTTAGTTTCATGGATTTCAAGGACTGTATGACACGTAGGCTAGTGTTTGTTGATTGTGTTTTGGGCTGATAGTTAGGGTAATAGGATTTAGGTTTTAAAAAATATTTTTATTCATGCAACTTGGCTAAGGAGACAACACCTAGTAAAGTAGTAGCGAATTGGGCTTTGACATCCCAGCGTATGTCCGATTTTAATCCTCCCACAAAAAGAATCCAAGAGAGCTTCCAAGGTAACTCCTTGGACTCTATTGGCCAACAATGTGAAGTGCTTATAATACTCATGATTAGACACACGCAATGTGTGTGAAAGCTAACGAAGAAAAAAATGAATCAAACCTAGTCATTATTTGAAAATAGGAGACCACTTCTTTACTGAGATAAGTCGTTGGAATTGTTAAAAGGTTTTCATTGCTAGTATGATAATTATTGAAAAACTGTTTGGCTTTGAAAATCCAATGTATGCCATAAAATTGAAAATCTATTTGGACTTTACGCACATGAAATGGTTGTTGTGTCATCGGTCTGCTTGTGTTGGAATCAACCGCAAGAACTTTGCGTGTTGAATTATCAAGAGCTGATTCCAAAGTCTCAAAACGTAATGAATATCTATGATTGTGTGATTCCATGATGTCCAAAATGCATTTAATATCCACATATAGTTGCTTCACTTTGGAGGTAACTCTTTTAGACGTGTAGTGAAAAGTGGAATTCGAAAAGTGTAGTGAAGAAGCTAAAGATTTGAGTGAATTCTCTCTATTTTGTATTATTAACTACTATTGGATTTCATACAATTAAGGGGTAACACTATAGGCAGCAGAGAGTTACAGTGAAAGAAAAGAACAAGAACAAGAGGGACAGAGGTAAAAAAATCACACACTCCCACTCTTTCTCTCCCTAACTGAGTTATATTCTATTTTAAGGCCACACAAAGTCTCGCATACATGTGTTGGTCAACCTAGTGTGCACGTTTTTCCTTGCTCATTGTATGACTTAGTTGCCACATGAGATGTTATCTCCCGAAGAGAATTTTCACGAACAACTCCTCCACTTTTTGTTACACATCTCTAATCAACGTAAGACTTGGATTTTTCTTATTGGAATATTTTAAGAAAAGCAGAATTTGCTTAACGAAGAATAATGAATATCTGATCATATTATTTCAAATGGAAACATTACAATTTATAGAATTTAAGAATAACTTTCCACTAACAATGTGGTTCTAGAAATAAGCCATGAAAATAGAGATAGGTTTGAGATTAATCTTCGTCTTGTGTAAAAATAGACATAGGATAATATATTTATAATAAAGGAGACATGGGCTAACTCCAATATACAAAATAAAGAATAATAACAAAGAAACTGGAGGTAGAAGACAAAGATCAAATATCTAAGATATCTAACAATATGTCTAACACTCCCCCTCAAGCTAGTGCATACAAATCGTATGTACCAGGCTTGTTACAAATATAATTAATTCTCAGTCCCGGTAAAAACTTAGTAAAAATATCTGCTAATTGATCACTTGAGTTAACAAACTCAGTCTTGATGTCTCCAGATACAATCTTCTCTCGAATGAAATGACAGTCAATCTCAATGTGTTTGGTCCTCTTATGAAAAACAAGATTAAAACTAATATGAAGAGCAACTTATTTGTCACATACAAGTGTCATTTGAGTAACATCTCCAAATTATAACTCTCTAAGCAATTGCTTAAGCCAACCAAGCTCAGAAATGGCTGAAGCCATAGTTTTATATTTTGCTCATACAATAGATCTTGTCACAACACTTTGTTTCTCGCTTTTCCAAGAAATCAAGTTACCACCAATGGAGACACAATATCCGGATGTAGAACTTTTATCAGAAGAAGAACTTGCCCAATTAGCATCTGAATAACAAACCACTCTTGTATGGTTATTAGAACCATATAACAACCCTTTTCCAGGAGATTTTATGTACTTTAATATACGAATGACTACATTCCAGTGATCTTTACATGGGGAATTAAGAAATTGGCTTACCACATTGACTGTAAGGGAAATGTCAGAATAAGTAACTGTAAAATAATTCAATTTTCCAACTAACCTTCTATATTGCTCGGGATCTGACATAGGCTCCCTCTGATTTGGTAGAAGTTTAGTATTAGGATCCATGAGTGTGTCAACAGATTTTGAATTCATCAATCTAGTTGCCTCCAGAATATCCAATGCATATTTCCTTTGAGATATAATAATACCATCGTTGGATTATGCCACCTCAATACCCAAGAAATATCTGAGTTTTCCGAGATCTTTGGTCTGAAACTGGTTACAAATATGTTGTTTCATTGGGGAAATGCCATGGTTGTCACTGTCGGTAAGAATTATGCCATCAACATATACTATCAAGTAGATACATCCAACACTCGAATGACACTGAATGATCTGCCTCACACCGAGTCATACCAAACTGTGAAACAACGTTTCTAAATTTTCCAAATCAAACCCTAGGAGATTGTTTGAGACCATATAAAAATTTGCCAAGACGACATACCATCCCCAAAGGCTCTCCCTAAGCAACAAATCCAAGAGGTTGCTCCATATAAATCTCTTGCAAATCTCCATTGAGAAACGCGTTTTTAACATCCAATTGATGAAGAGACCATTGTTGAAGAGCAATCATGGCTATAAACAAACAAATAGAAGCCATCTTTACAACAGGAGAAAAAATATCACCTTAATCCAACCCAAAAATTTGTATGTATCATTTGGCCACAAGACGGGCTTTGAGGCGATCAATAGTACTATTAGAACCAACTTTGATAGCAAAAATCCACCTGCAACCAACAATAGTTTTCCCAGACGGTAATGGGACAAGCTCCCAAGTTCCACCATTATGAAGAGCACTAAGTTCATCTAGCATGGCCTGACGCCAACCAGCATGTGCTAAGGCATCATAAACAGATTTGGGAATGGTCACAGAAGAAATGGACGAAAGATAGGTATAAAAGGGTGAAGATAATCTATGATAACTTAAAGCAATATAACGAGGAGAGGGATTACGTGTAGAACGTATACCTTTTTAGAGGAGAATTGGAAGGCCACTTGGTGGGAGGTCAGGCTCATGTGTCTGAACCGGAAGAGACAAAGTAGTTGGCACTTGAGTTGAATCACTCAGTGGTTTTTGAGAACGATGTCAGTGACTATAAACTTGAAGCGGTGGTGGAGAAGAAACTATTAGCAGACAAGACACACCTAAAGGATCACAAATTACTGGAATATATGAAATAATTTAGAATGAGTTTTCATTAAAAATAATCAAGTACAGCTTGAATAATCATCAATATAAGTAACAAAGTATTGAAAACCTAGATTAGACGTAACATGACTAGGTCCCCAAATGTTAGAGTGAACTAATGCTAAAGGGGACTATGACTATGTTCTCCTAATTGACACGACTCACACCAAATTGGACAACTTGGATAAGGCAGGAACCAACTGCTGCAATTTGGCAAGACCAGGATGATCTAACTGAGCATAAAGAGGAGATGGAGACTCCATAACTTTGCCACCATGTGAGGAAGGGCCGAGATTATAAAGACTATGGGAGTCATATCCGATGCCAATCACCTGTCTCGAACTCTAGTCCTATAAACAAATAGAAGTTTGGGTAAAGGAAATAACAATCAAGAGAACGAGTTAGATGACTAATGGATAATAAGTTAAAAAGAGACCCAGAGACATAAGGAACATTATCAATGAATAAAAAAGGAAAAAGATTGACAGTCCCAACACCATGAGTTAAAACCCTAGACCCATTACCCATTGTAATAGAGGGTAAATTATCCGGAAAGGACAAAGAGGAAAACAAAAATTTGTTACCAGTAATGTGATTAGTGACGCTTGAGTCGAATACCCAAGGACCAATAGATGAAGATTGAGTCAGACCATCAAAACAAATAAACTAAAATTGACTCCTTAAAACTAAGAAAGCAATAACAAATTACCATTGTGATATAACAATGGTAATTTGTATTACCATAAAAAGTTTCAGAGATGAGACATTGACATGATACTTTGATTTCTAGTTAACTAATTTAAAATGGATAGCTACATTTTCAGTATGTTGTGTTGGCTACAAGGATTCAAGTCATTTATTTGATGGCTGTTCTGTAAGTGAACTTCTTTGTTTTAGAAGTTCATGTGCAATGTTTTTGATTGAAAACTAATGCTAATCCTGTGTCAAAGTGACTGGCTCCAGATATTTCTGCATATTTGTAAATTAGGTTTGGACTTTTTAATTGATATTTCTTTTGTCTTCTGCCTGGTTTAGTTTATAAGAATAAACTGGGTCGGTTGAAAGTTTGTGCCCATTCATATACGTCTTGTATATTAACTTCAAGTCTATTCACCGTAATAGTTTATTGCATTTAAAATACATATGGGGACTCCAAATTTCAGTTGTAATTATACCTTTATTGTTTCAGATATCTTACTTCCGTAGTGCCAATTGGGGCCATGTTTGCGATGACTCTTTGGCTGGGAAATACTGCCTACCTGTACATTTCTGTTGCTTTTGCACAAATGCTGAAGGCAGTTAGTAAGTTTTAGTGATCTTGTTGATTATTGATAGACGATAGGTATCATTGTTCATATATGATATTTGGCAATGGAAAGTGTAACCACAAAATGTGTATTGCAAGACTTTTAAAGTACTTATATACACCATATAATGATTTTATATTTACAGTACTTTTTCTCCAATATGACAACTAATTTAGTTCTTCAATTGTCAACCGCAGTGCCTGTAGCTGTTTTTGTGCTTGGAGTAGCTGTAGGACTTGAAGTAATGAGCTGTAGAATGCTATTAATCATGTCTGTGATTAGTTTTGGCGTCCTAGTAGCTTCTTATGGAGAGATAAACATAAACTGGGTTGGAGTAGTTTACCAAATGGGAGGTGTTGTTGGCGAAGCTCTGAGACTTATCTTCATGGAGATTTTTGTTAAGAGGAAAGGTCTTAAGTTGAATCCTATATCCGTGATGTATTATGTTAGTCCCTGCAGGCAAGGGTTTCTCTTAGTAATTTCACTTACTGTTGCAAAAATGTTTGAAGAAAGTTCGTGTATCATGAACTGATTCTTGCCAGAATAATTTTTTATTCTTCTGCAGTGCAATTTGTTTATTCCTTCCATGGATATTTCTGGAGAAATCGAAGATGGATGAACATGGACCATGGAACTTCCCTCCTATTTTGCTCATCCTCAACTGCCTTTGTACTTTTGCTCTAAACTTATCAGTTTTTCTTGTTATTACACATACAAGTGCTTTAACCATTCGTGTGGCCGGAGTTGTCAAGGATTGGGTGGTTGTCTTAGTGTCTGCTATTCTGTTTGCTGATACAAAGTTAACAATGATCAATTTGGTTGGTTATGCTATTGGTAAGAATCTGATTCTGCTTTGACCTTTTAAATTTTCCTGTTTCATTAGATAAAGCCTTTGAGAAATTTTCACAAACCAAAGGCCGTAGTGTACATCTACATATTCCACTGTCCAGGAAAGTTGATGGCCCAGTATTGGGTGCTCCCTGGAAGCTTATGTGCCATTAGGCACGTTTTAAAAGCTCATGGAAGCAAAGACTTCACTTTGGAAATTAGCGTGAACAAATAGTATGGTTGGAGATTAACTATAAGTATGTTATTGATGGGGCAAAACTGAATAGAGATTGTATTAATGGAAACTGAGAGTACGAGATACAGTTAAGTATAAAAGCAGAAGCTTCCTGGCTGAGTAATCGAATCTCTTCCAAAAGCTAAAACTTGAGAACTATTAACCATACTCTCTCTTAGGAATTATTTCCTTTAATACTATTTACTTTTCTATCCATAATTGACTTTCGCTCCTTACTAAACACCTTCTCCCTTAACTAATTTAGGTCTATGCAAATATAGTTGTAAGGCCTTCTTTTCTGGTTTAGTCTTAGCAACATGAACCATTTCTGTATGCACAGTTATATATGATTTCCAATTACAACAATTTCTCTCTTTTTAAATCCCTTTTTTAGGATGAGAGTGGAGAGTGATCAACATCTACTTTTTTTTACCATTGCCTGTTGGTCCATATGGTAAGAAGCTTAGTTCTCCTTCAATAATGTCTTATGTTTAAGTGTTTTGTATGATGAACTAGGTGCTGAGATAAGTTTGCTCCACTAAACGATCCGATGTAATAGTTATAATAATTGTAAGTGTTAGATTAGAAGCAATCATGAGCAATGCTATCTGTTGATTAAGAAAAGGGAGCAGCTTCTGTAACCATTTTTTAAATTTTTATCCAGCCATTGCAGGGGTAGCAGCATATAATAATTACAAGTTGAAAAACGAAGCCTCTCGAGCCACCTCAAATGACTCCGACCCTGAATCTTCCCAAAGTCAAGAGTCTCAACCTTTAACGAGTAGATAGCTGCAGTCTTTAACACGAGGTATGTAAATAATGTAAATGAAATATAGTTCTTATTCCCGCAATTTTGCTTCCTCTTATAGATTATTTCTTTGTATCTCTTCCAGTTGTCCATGCCCCATTCAGAAGTTGACGAGACTATGTAGTAGTTTTTACATAATGTAGCAAGAGGGGGCATCAAGTGTTCATGTAGTAGATAGAAGTATACGCAAGCATTTTTTGTTCAATCTTAATACAAATTCAGCTAAATTTAGATCGGGGGAAGCAATGTGGCGATCCAATTTAGTACATGAAGATGTAAAATACAAACTTCATCCTTTAAAAAAGAGGTGCTTGGCCATGGCATTTGATTTTTGAGGAATTTGAAGTTATTCGCATTTCACAATATTTATTTGTCTGTAGCAATTACCATTCAATCTTAGCGATTCAATATTTGAAGTTGAATGATGAAAGATTAAAAGCCCCTCCACCCACTATTTATTATTATTATTGGACAATGGTCCAATAACAGCGGTATATAGAGCAGTTTGTTAGACAGATGAAAACTTGTAAAAGTAATTTGTTTATTTAAAATGTATTGATAGCATTCGACATTGAGACATTGTTTTAGTGTTGGGAATATTTGATCCTATGTAATTTTTTTTTATTTGCATGCTGTCATTGTTGTCTTTTCTGTATTTATCTCGTTGGCTCTCTCTAGTTCAATAGAGTTATAGGAAAAGACAAAAATATATAGAAAAAGGGCATGTGTTGTGCATTTGTAGCATATGTGTATTTTGGAGTTACTGTAGGACGTTTTCCACATATATATAATTACTGATTTTCATAATCTTGCTGTTTTTTCATTTAGTGGATCCGTCTGTGTTCTTATGACAGGAGGCTTGAAATTAAACTCCAGACCTTGTTGCAGATAACATGGTTAATCATTTTCAATGTGCATATATGGAACTTATGATATATGATATATGACAATTGCTTGACAGTGTATGTAACTTTACAATGTCAAAGAAGAAATTATCATGTATGACTAAATAATTTTACACAGTCAAATCACTAGTATTTTAATTCGTACAGCATGAGTAAATTTTATATTATTTAATACTTTAAAGCTAAAATAGATAAAGCATGCCAAATGTGCACTTTCAAATTTACAATCTTTAACAACGGTAAACAAATTATTCCCATTTTGTTTACAGACATTGTTAGATTATTTTACCTTTTAATTATTATTTAAATTAACGGCTATTCTTGAAACTTTGTGTGTCTAATTAACCATTTTAATTAACTTTTAATTTAAAATATAATTAAAAGAAACCAAATAATGTATACAGATTGGCATGCATATATTTCCAGTAGTTTATAAAAGTCATTTTACTGAGATTTTTAAATTGTTTAATTAAGATAATGTACATAAATCAAAAATACAAATTGATCTATCAATTAGTCTAACGATGAAGGGATGTGTTTTTACTTCAAAATTAAATGCCGAGATACATGATAGAAACTGGTTGTTCTGATAAGAAACCGTAACGTCTTACTATTAAATAAAACATTACACATTGTTAAAACCGAAACAGATAGTAAAAGACAAATATTAAATATTAATACATTTATCCCAAAATAACTATAGTAATATAAAAATATATACAAAACTAAGCACATGAGTTTAAGAGTTTTCTTAATGCTAAACAAAACATAAACTACTCCTACTAAAAGATCCTACTCCATAGATTCATTACTATTTATCAGAGGGATATCCTCACTCGCATCCTCCTCTTCTCACACAATTAAGTATTCATTGTAAAAGAGATAAACAGGCACAAACACACAACAAAAATAGGTAAAGCTAATGTAAACACAAAATATTCATATAAAAGTAGGATAACACACAGATATGCTATAAACATAGAAATAATTGACACTAAACTCGATTATCCGGATACATGTGCTTTGATATCGAACTCACTGGTTGTACGCACCTGTGATGCTTCCTTATGTAGAATTTTGCCTCAAGAGGTTATCACCCAACCACTCACAAGGTAAGTTCCCTTTGCGCTTAGGACCTGATCAAGTCAAGTGATTAGGACCTCTTTCTTCTCTTCACGGCATAACCTACTCTACTCTACTTGAGTGTGAGTAGTTATTATAGAAAGGATACCTCCTTATTGAATCCTTATGTTAATGCAAAAAGTTCACTTAACCAACGATTAGATGGCTCGCTCAGCGAGTGAATCACTAGAACTCTCAGAGGTAAATTTCTCTAAAACTCGCTCGGTGAGATTATTCTTGACCAATGACTACAAAGTCAATCAACTCTTTGACTTTGGATTCACTAAGCGAGTAGATACTCGACCAATGACTCCTAAATTAGTAAGTACCTAACTTTGGTTTGGCATAGCGAGTGAATTCTGTAATATCCCGACCGGATATTACGAGTTTAAATAATAATATAAAATAAGAAAATAAAAACTCATTAATTATAAATCCATTTCCCAAAACCGCGGGAATTTTCAAAACTTTATTTACTTCAATAATAATTCCAAAATCCTTGAATATAATTACTATTACCATTAACAAATAGTCCAGTAATATTAATAATTACAACTGATTTGAAATCATAAAGACAATGTAAAAACTCTGAGAAAATTGCCCTAAGACTAGCCCCGCTCTGGCTCTATGCCTCACCAGATCCACCTGCAACACCATCTGCTCACGTATGCCACGTATACGATCATCGCCAAACATAACCAGATAGGGTGAGCTAATAAAATAAACATATAAATATAAACACATTTATATATATATATATATATATATATATATATATATATATATATATATATATATATAATATATATATATATATATATATATATCACACGAACACACCAAAGGAATCCCTTCCCTTGATTCACACCACATGGCCACAACCATGTCAATCATGTTCTACGTCTTATAGTGAGTACCCCAAGGTGTCTTGCTACCATACCTATCGGCCACAACCGATAGAACACGCGCGGGAAACCATTGCTACGGATCATACACCGTAACGCCAGGTGGAGTTCCCAAATACGAACATAGTTCGTAACGTCCCAAGACAACCAAACTCATCAGCTAATTACTGAGGAGGGCAATCTATCTGGACCTATCCGTACTGGCCACAACCAGCACACTCACACCGGCAACACTCACCAACCCGAGCTCAACTCAAGGGTTCCTCGTGTTCATCTGCCATCCCGAGCTCAACTCGAGGGATGTCATTCTAAGCTCAACTCGAGGAATGTCACGTGCTTAACCCCTATCCTGAGCTCAACTCAAGGGATACGTTCTGAGCTCAACTCAAGAAACACCAGCAAGCCGACCTTTAAGATATTCTAGAAGCCTTGTAGATCACGCACATCATAGCAAGTATAACACCAATCTGCTGCAGCAAAATATCCTGGCGGGGAACACGTACCGCTAAGCGTTGTCGCTTCCAGATCGCCTGGTGGGGGACACATACCGTCAAGGCTAAGCGCCTTAGTCTTCACTGCCACTGCAACTATCGCCCGGCGGGACTTCCTGTGCCGCCAGGCGCCACGTGCCTTAGTATTTACTAAACTGCACACTCCGCCTGACGCACCCCTCCTTACCACCAAGCACCACCGTGATCAAGAACCCTCTATTTCTACGTTGTCACTTGGCGAGTCGATCACCACCGCCAGGCGCTACACTAGTACTTCCGTAGTACTGGTTTTAATTCAGGTTCAAGCACACTTCACACTGGTTGCTCTCATTTGCTCTTATTCTAGAGTACCCCTAATGAAAAGCATTGCCATCTATAATGTTCCAGGCCTTATAGCACCTCACATGTGCATTCATCCCCTAGTCATATAGACCATCCCAAGCATGCTCAAACAAAATATAAGCAGCATCACTCTAACAATTTTAAGCACATGATCTTATGCACTAATGCAATTTAATATTGACACCCATACCTTCACCAAACCAATTCTCCACATGTGACTAACCTAAAGGAACATTCAAATTGATAAAGACTTACCACATAACCCAATCATGTTTCATTAGAAGTTACTTGAACTTATCAAGAGCTTATTCATGTATTTTACAGACTCCAAAATCAGAAATATTAAGTAATGCATATCTCTAGCTACTAAGCTCCAAATCCAATCTCCACCGTTCAAAATGAAGAACCACATGTTATGGACCACCTGTCAAAATTTCACCTAAATCAGACGGTTAACAAACGGAAATGCAGTTTTACGAAAAATGCGCAAACTAAAAAAACATGGTAGCGCCTAGCGCCCAGAAGTGAGGAGGTGGCGCCTGGCAGGACTAAACTACCGCCCGATGGTTCCTGTTGCGCAAAAAGTACAAAAACAACATTTTTCGTGAACATAACACCACGCACCTCTCTGGTATGGCGCCTAGCAGCCAATTGGGTGCCGCTAGGCGGTTCTTGTTGTTCTAGGAACCCAGAAATCCTCTCCTTGCACTTGCGAAGCCCCAACACTCCTTGGTCTTCCTCCATTGCAGATTTCACCAAATCCTCACTCGAATTCATTTACAGTTATAAGGATTCTCATCCCAAACCCATTCATTCGCTCTTTCCAGTACAATTGAACCATCAATTTCCTTAGGACATCAAGAACCCAATTTCCAACCCTAACATCATCTTCCCATTGTTCCATTAAATTTAGCTCGCAATCACTCGAAACCCAATGATATTTAATATCAAATCCTCACTGAACGATTCAGGCTAACTCTCCCTTCGATCAGAATCATCTCAAATTACGCAAAACAACAAAATCGTGCCAAAAGTGGTTTGTATCGCCTAACAGTTGTTCATCACCGCCAGGCAGTTCAACAAAAACCTAGAAAATCTGGGTTGTAGCCATGTGTCGCCTGGCTGCAAGGGTTGTGCCGCCAGGAGGTTCCTCTTCAGGGACCCAAAAATAAGCACAAACTAATGCGTCGCCTGGCGGTGGTTCACCACCCGCTAAGCGGTTTCTAGAAAAATTCCAGAAACTCAAATTTCAATGTAAGCAAAGGGAGATCATACACGTACATGATATAATACATACATATATGCGTAAAAACATAAATAGATGTGGTTCAGCTCCCCTAACCTGATTTCCTTATCTTTGAATTTGGTAGTCTTTGGGTCTCCTTTACTTCACCAATGCTCTTCCTTAGCTTCTCTCAATTCAACCTCAAGATTCCACTCAATCCTCAACACTCTCAATTTTCGTTCTCTCCTTTATGATGGTTTTCCAGCCCTCCTTGGCTGCTAGGGTTTTCCTCTACCCTTTCATATTCAATCCAAAACCAAAAATACCAAAAATAAAGTTCAATTTAGGTTCTCTAAGGTTTGAACCCTCAACCACGCCAATGCCAAGTCGATGCCAAACCATCATGCCAATTCATGTTTCTTGCTAACTAATATAATTCAAGTATTATATCCTTCTACAACAAGATCATACATAGATATAAAAATATAATAGCAATTAAATAACACATAATTGGCATACATAGGACTTGAACCCAAGTCCTCTCACACAATCAAAGTACTCTCAACAATTTGAGCTAGTACTCTTCCACGTCATACAAGTAAGAATTTAATGCCATAAAGGCTTTTACTACCTACATTAATTAATTAATTAATTAATTATTTAATTAATTAAATTTTACGGGTCTTACAAATTCTGGCTCAGCGACTCTCAAGTCTTTGAGCCTCTGACTTTATATTCGTTGAGCGAGCTCACCCTCAACCAACAAGTCTGCATAATTCTATAGAATGATATTCTGCATACTGAGGTCTTTCCAGTCAAGTCTAAGTAGCTCCTTAATGATTATAGATGCCCAATTCATACCAATTTCAATTTCACCACAAGCATAAATAGAAATGGGTCTAAAAGAAATATCAACTTCACAAGCCAATCTCAGAAAATCATATAATATACCAATTCAATATTTACATAACTTAAACATAGTATAATCATTTTCCCTTACCTAGAAGATGCCTCAAAAGCTCAAAGAGTACCAGGGCATACCATTAGTATCATTGATCAATAGAGATTCACAAGGAGAACTTAGAAGCTACATGTGAACTAAATTTCTCACATGCATGCCTAATAACAACTGACTCAAGTGAAAAAAGTAGAAAACCAACTTACTCAATGAAGAAACTGATCAGACAAATGTGGAAAGCTCACCACATGGATCACTTTAGCGGTCTTCAATCTTCAAAGAGATGAATGTACGATGAGAAACTTTAGAGAGATGGAGTGTTTTCTAAGTAATGAGATCCTTTTATGAAATTTCTATTTATATGTAAGCTTTTTATTATAAAAATAATAGGATCTTATTATTTAAAAACACTCTCAAACGAAGACTAGATTCTAGCCATGAATAAATTTACAAGAAATGGTGTCTAAATTCTAATGCCACCTTCATCTGATTATAGATACTTTTCAAGAACAAACATGATGAAGATGGTAAAGTGGCAAGAAAGTAAGTTAGATTGGTGGCACAAGGCTACAATCAACAAAAAAAGGTAGAAACATTACTGAAACTTTTGCTCCAGTGGTGTCTTGAAGCAATAAGATTATTGTTAGCTATTGTTATGTATAAAAACATAAAATAGTTTCAAATGCATGTAAAAAGTTCTTTTCTAAATAGACTTACTGATGACGAAGTTTACGTTAAAGAACCTCCAGGTTTTGAAGAAACATCCATCCAAACCATGTTTTTGATAAAATGAGGCTCTAAAAGGGGGTTTGAATAGAGCTTGTAGACACTTTTCACACAAGACTAGACTAAACTAGACATCTAGTAACAAGAACAAACATAAAGATATTTATATTGGTTCACCTAAATACATGGGCGCTATGTTCAATTCTTCCTTAAGTCTTTAACTTAAAAGGTTCCGTTAATCAGATAAATTGATTATAGTGAGTACACCAACCTCTCTAGGTTACAATGAGTACACAAACCTTTCTAGATTACACGAGTACAACCTGTCTAGGTAAATAATTCTTAATCTTCCCTTGAGAACTCAATAAATCATAGAAAAGAAACATTTTCACAAAGATCATAATTTAGACCTAGAAGGAAAGACTCCACAAAGTGAAGTATTATAAGGTTTTTTCTTAATCACAAAAGATACTAAGATTTACAAGATATGAAATGGTATTGTAGGTTGTTGTTGCATATTCAATCTTTACCTTATTCACTATTTGTAGCTTCTAAGAATGTGATTGTTGCTTCTACACATGGAAAGCTTTGATCATGTTTGATATAGGTTCCTTTTATAAAATTTCAAATTTGGTGTTATGATCATTAAGAAAGCCCTAGAGATATTCCCACTAGACATTAAGATAACAACTTATCTAGATGTGATGGTGCAATTCAAGGAGCTCTAGAGAATAATAGAATTCATTTAAACCAAGAAACAAAACAAAAGTGCAATGGAATCATAAAAGCCAAATTGATTTAAGAAGAAAAGGAACAAAAGGTAGAATGGCATGAAATGGAGATGAGAAACAAGTGTTGACATGCCACTAAGCATTATTGTTAATCTACCTAATGACTTGGAAAGGGACATCCCCCATTGAGTGGAGCTTGGGTTTCCTTTGAGTAAGGAACCTATCCTTTCTCAAATGAAGCTAAACTCAATTGGCTTCCTTAAAGGTGACCTCCTTTATACTTTTGTTGGCAAACCTTTTTATAAACATGTTTAGGGAGAATAAACATGTTTAGAAAAGGAGTTTCTTCAACTTCTTTTGATTTAATTTTATTTTGATTGTCCTAAAGTTGACTTATGTTGACTTGAATTTGGTTGACTTGTTGACCTTAGTTGACATGACTTAAGTTGACGTGTTGACTCTTTGTTTGTTTTTTTTTTGACGGAATAAACTAGACATAAATTGGAGGAGGATACCACTACTTGGAGTAAGGGAGAGGTTTGCACTTGCGACCACATATGCTAGGAGTCTCTTTTGGAGAGCTTGGAGAGCAAGTTTGACCTTTTCTTCTAGAAGGTCAAAGGTTCCACATATGAAGGCTTGGAGACCAAGCTAGGGTTATCTCCTTTTCAAGACACCTCCTTTAGATCTAGTTTCTAGAAGCTTAGTTTTGTGCTATAACATCTTTATCCTTAGCTTTGTATTTTTGCAAGGATGCCTTTTTCCAAAATTATAAAAGGGACTATCGTAGACTATTGTAAGGGTTGAATATTTTGAAGTTATACACTCTATATTTGACCATTTGTGAGAGTGTTTTCTTAGGAGTGTCATCTTCTCTTTATCTCTAATGAGTTATTATTTTCCCTTATTCCATTGCCCTTTTTGTACCCATCTTGATGCTTGTTTAGTGCTTAATTGTCTCTTGTTAGAGCATTTTCCTCAATTGGGCCATTATTCTAAATTTTGAGTAATTTGGCATTAATTGGTCTAATTTTCTTTACTAATTATTTTTAGGTATTTTGTGGAGAAAATGTTGGAGCTTGGACATTAATCTTAAGATGAAGAGAGAGTTTTCACATCATTGACACGTTTGCACCATGTCATCATCTCCTCCATCTCACACATGAAACCCTAACCCTA
Organism: Vigna unguiculata; assembly: GCF_037176805.1. Lineage (NCBI taxonomy): Eukaryota > Viridiplantae > Streptophyta > Magnoliopsida > Fabales > Fabaceae > Vigna > Vigna unguiculata. The sequence goes on along the minus strand of NC_140792.1, from coordinate 8,276,592 downwards.
ATTTCAGCCACCATGACCACCCTCCACGGCAGCCGCCACTCTTGCCGGAGCAACCGCAACTCCACCATCTTCAATCTTCTTGCACACCGTGAACGAATCCGCACCTTGCGCCATCATCTCCAGCCATTGATGCATATTTGCACCACCATGGAAGCACAGTTCCGCCATCTTCTCCACTACAATAGCAGTGTCCCTGCGGATTTCGAGCCTCCATTTGCACCACAGTTCCGTCACCACTAGATCCGCGTGTAAGCATGGACTAGAAGCACCACCATGGAATCACCATCTTCATCGCTGCAGCGAGACTGATTTACACCTACATCTCGAAGCAGCAGCCATGGCAGCACCTACACCACCGCATCGTCCACCATTGATGCAGCCTCATCCTTGCCAGAAAACGGAGAGCACAACACCGTTTCTACATCTTCACACTGCCACCACCACGAAATAACAGTGAACACAACTTCCAAACCACCACGCAAACGCCGTGAACCTCCCTGCACCTACAACACACACCGAGCCGAACCACAATATCTGCATTAGCAAGCGTGGCAGCATCACGTCAGCCGCAATCCATGGTGGAGGAAGGAGAAACATGGAGGCGAAAACCCTAATTCTGATATGAGAGAAGGAGAAGGCTGCGACGTGTCATCCTGTCAATGGACAGTCAAATAGTCAACTAGTCAAAAGTTCGTCAAATCTGGTCAAAAAGTCAAAGAATGGTTAAAGAAGAGGGGTTTATTTGCAAATATTGATATCTTTGGATGTCTCTGCAAAATTGGACTACAAAATTGAAAATGGGTTATTTAGAAAATTAATACAAATATTATTTGGTGATAATTTATCAGATATCTTTAACTAATTAATTTATTTAATTATATCATAAATTATTAGCCAACTATATTTGTCAAATAGTTTATATCTCTCCAAATATCTTTGAATATTTATCTTTATCTTTATTTTAAAAGATATTTGAGAGGTTTTAGCAACAGAAAAGCCCAGTCCAATTCATATATAAAGAGAATAAGGGAGAAGCAGAATGGACAAGCTCGGGACTTCGGAGTTTAGGAACCCTTAGGGGGGCCTAATTTCGCTTCCTTTATCTCTCTATTCTTCTTCTATTTTGATTTTGCATTCATGGAGTTCTAAACTTCTTGGGTTGATTCTATTATAATTTCTTAATTGGATTCTGAGGTTAGATCAATTAATTTGTTTGTTCTTTTGATTCTTATTGAGATTTATTTTCATCTGTCTTTTGGTTCTTAATTTAGTAAAAGTAATGATTTCTACATTGTAGCAAGTTAGCACGGTGTTAAATCTATATAACATAACAATCGTATGAGTTTGAGGGTTTTTAATTTTTAATTGAGAAGTTACTTTGATTAATTTTAGAAACTTTCATATGATTGAATGAGCTTTTGCTAATAATTGAGAAGTTACTTTGATTAAAGGTGAAAATTTAGATTAGAATTAATCAAGAAGTTACTTTGGTTAATTAGCTTTTTACTAGATATAAGAGGCAAAAGAATGGAGATGATTAGGATTAGTAATATTTAATTGAGAAGTTACTTTGGTTAAATTTACTAATATTAATCTACAAAGTTCTTGCTTTTGATTGAGAAGTTACTTTGATTGAAAGTAAGGATGCCAACAAATTAATTGAGAAGTTACATTGATTAATTTGAAGTCTTAAACAAGAAATCAATAACAATAATCTTTAGAAAACCAATGATGAATCCTATTTTGAAAAAGTAGTGGAATCGATCTATTTCTTTACTATTGTTTCTATCTTATTTTATCTTTTTATATTTATCTTTCATATATTTTTATTATTTTATTTGACTAACTCTTTTGTATAGTTTTATAAGAACTAATTTGTTAAAAATCAAATCTGTGTTCATTGGGAGACGACTTTGAGTTACTTTACCCTTACTATTTTGTTGACTACTTTCTTAACAATACTGAAGTTGTTATAGATAAGTAGTATTAATTTGATCGCGTCAACGACAGCGTTATCACGTTACATTGCAAGTCTTCCGCAACGAGTTTGTCGGTCTTCCACTACGAGTTCGTCAATCACTGTGAATCGTCGTCCATCAATACTAGTGATATAAACCTCACCAAGAATTCAATCATGCATTCTAGAACTAAGCATATAGAAATTAGATATCACTTCATTAGGAATCATGTAGCTAAGGGGGAGTATAAAATTGAATAAATAAATACTCAAAATCAATTAGCTGACATTTTTACCAAACCATTAACTAGAGATAGATTTTTTGTGATTAGAAATGAGCTAGTCATATTAGACATTACGTGCACATCTTAAAAATCAACATTTTATGTAATTCTGTATATATTAATTATGTTAGTTGCATAGTCAATTAATTCTATGCTTATTTGCTTTAAAACTATCCTGTAATAATTGATTATATTCTATGCCTTAATCGATTACATTATGATTCTAAAATGCCACACATGTCATGATTACATTACACACTACACTGCTTTGAAACTGACTTCACATGATTTTTGACTAGTCAAAGTAACCCTAATTGTTTTTTGGACAATGATATTTTGACTACTAAATTTTGACAACTTTCTCTTACAACATGATGTGTCATTTTATAAGTGGTTTTGAAATATTGAGAATGAGAAAATAGAAAAATAGAAAACTACTTAGAAGATGCCACATAAGGTTGTAAGAGAAAGTTGTCAAAATTTAGTAGTCCAAAAATCATTTTCGTTGTTTTTTTCTTCTAATACATTAACTATGTTTAACTAATAAAATCATATTTTTTAAATACCAAACAAAATTAAAACCTTAAAAGAGATGTGTATCCTATGTCCCCTCCTTCACCAGCTCACTCGTTTCTCCCATTCAAAGCCCTAAGTTTGTCTTCTCTCATCTTTGTGGAAGAAAAGGCTTCATGCTCAAGACTAAGGAGAATGAAATGAAAAGCTACAAAATATGTCTCTCGTTCAGCCAATTTTGAAGGGTAGATAAGTGACGAAGAACATCAAAACACTTATCTATGTTTCTGGAAAATAAGGAAACTAGTGAATCCGAACTGCATTGACATGAAGTTCTTCCAATCCATTGGATTTTTCTTCAAGGATCTTCTTCATCACTAGGGTTTGGAAAATTCTTCAGCTAAAACGTACATATTACCCAAATCTCATTAAAGTTTTCTATGCAAATGCAAGAATGGAAAATTGAGTTATTATCTTTACGGTGAAAGAGGTTGACGTGCTCTAGATGATGTTGTTTCTGTTGTCGGCTTTAGGTTAAGAGCCGGTTAGTCTTATCGAGGTGCTCCAAATATTAGCAAACAAATATATACAAGTCGCTCTTTAGGTACTTGTCGCAACCGAAATCGCGATGGGACGACGAACCAAAAAAGAAAATGAGTTTTAAAAGAGATTTGGAGTCGCCACCATAGTTATTTCTGGAAAACTATGGAAAATCATGAAAATAAAACAAGTCTGCGAAAAACCAGATTTTGGATTCGGGAGTCGATTACGCGTAGGGAAGGTGTTAACACCCTACAGCGCCCGCCGAAGGGCGGTACCTTTAATGAAAAATGCAAAGTCGATGTGATTTTTAAAATGTTAATTTTCCCCAAAAATAATAAGACAAAAATACTAAAAAGAAACAAAAATATTTTTTAATTTTTTGGGCCCGACAAGAATTGACCTTAGTCCTATGTATTCTCATTCAAAATAAGAAATCAGGGATACGTAATTCTTTAAAAAGATATTTGGAAAACAATTGACAAAATGATTTGATTTTTTAGAGGTGAACCTGATAAGGATTGGCCTTGCTCCTACGTATCTCACGGTGGAGAATCAAAGATCACGTAGTTCTTGAAAAAGACTTTTTCCTTGAAAATGTTGATACTTTTGTATTTTTTTTGGTATTTTTGAATTAGTTGAAAATATGTGTCACACGACGCAAGCGGTCGGACACCCACTAAAAGGGAAAGAAAACTATTTTTTGATATTTTTAGAAAATAAGTGTCACGATGCGAGCAACCGAACAGACACTAAAAGGGAAATAAAACTATTTTTTGGTATTTCTAGAAAATAAGTGTCACACGGTGCGAGCGACTGGATAGACACAATAAAATGAAAGAGAACATTTTTTTTATTTTTTCTATATTTGTAATTTTTATAATTTTCAAGTATATTTGTTTTTTTTAAATAAAATAAAATAAAATAAAATAAATAAATAAAAGGATGAAATTATTTAAGAAGGATAAAAGTGGAAAACAACATATGTGGGTACATGAGTGATTAGTGGGGGTGCACAAAGTAAACGCAATAACAGGCCCAAAAACAATAGACAAAGATATGGAGGTGCAGGACTATCACATGTGGGAGGTGCACGAAGTAAACAGGTGGGGTGCATGCAGTATAGGCAGGGGTGTGCGAAGAAAAAGAAAAGACAGGACACTTTCCTTTATTCTCTCAAAGAAAATAAATAGATCCCTAACTAAAGCTAAAGCTCTCCCTGCAACTTCTTCTTTTTGACGCCACCAACACAACTCCAGGCCTTGGGACGCGCGTCTACTCAACCTTAAATGCCGACGACGACGGCGGCCACCGTCGACGGAGCTGCCGGCGCTCGTGTCATTTTCTCGACCTCATTTTTTCCCTTTTCGCGAGCACTTCTTTGTTCTCATGTTCCGCGTACAAGGCTCCTTCGTCGAACCTTCGTAGCCAACCAAAATTTGCCGCCACTGTACCGAACACTGCGATTGGGACACGCGAGCACCATGGAAACTCAACCTTTGACCTTCGCGACCCAGATCGCCTCCGCTGCGCCCTAGGCCTCTCATTCTTCTTCTTGCGCGAGTCACCAAGGTTTGGAATCCACATCACCGAGCCCCACTACAACGCCCCCAACCGTGCCGGAGCTACCATCATTCAGCCCACTCAAAGTCCGACTCACCGATGACAATTTCTTTGTTTCTGATTTGTGCTTGGGTCTGAATGATGAAAGGGTGCATGATAGTGATGATGATGAATGAATGTGATTCTAGTTTTTACGCAGGTGTGAGACGAAGATGATGGTGAGCGAGTAAGCAAGTGAAGACGTGTTCTGCAAAATATAACTGTTTGTGAAGTATGTTTGGGTTATGGTTTAGATATCCTGTAGGTGAAAGGTGTAGGTGATGATAGGGGGAATGTTGCGGGATTGGAATGGGGAATGAGTTAGAGGTTGAAGTGAAGACATGAATGGAGGAGGGGATTTGTAGGTGGGTGCTTTCTTGGGTCTCTGTTTTTTGTTGTCTCTTTTTGCAAGTGGAAGACATGAGTGTGGAGTTTGTAATAGTGGGGGAACTGGTGAATGGATGATAACCGTTAGTGCAAGTGTGTTTTTTTGTTCTAGGGAGGAGAATGGAGTATTGTGTGTTTGTTGTGGTAATCGGTAATGGAGGAAAATGTGAGTTGGAAGGGTGTGACGACATTGAGAGCTTGGTGATGGAAGAGTGTCATGGTGTTTCATTTTCAACCGTTAAAGCAACAACAGTCTCTACATACAAGCATATTTTGAATCATGACCCAATAACAATGAAATATAGCCATCCCCACATGCAACTAATCATACTCACATAAATATTGAAGGTACAATGCTCACTTCTCAGAAGCTCCTGCTGGTGGTGGTCTTGGGTCTGTTCGTTCAAGTATGTTGTCCCCCTTGCCCGAGCTGTTTCCACTCTTTTTTCCTCTTCACCTTGTTCTCTTTTTTTCTCTCATGGAATCTTCTCCTCCCTCCCTTTGTTGCTTGTTATTGTTTGTTATCAATTGTATTTTGAAACGTTAAAATCCTCTCATGCGAGTGAGCTCCTGTGCCATTCTCTTCTTCCTTCTCTCTCTTTATGAGATGCCCCTCTTTTGTCTTTTTTCTTTTATTTATGAGATCCCCTCTGTTTGTTCATGGTAAGGTGGGAAGTGGCAGTTGCTTTCTCCTCTTGGTCAATATCCAGTAGAGCCACTTTTTCCCCTTCAATCAATATATGCCTCTCTGATCAGTCACCATAGCATCCTTTATTCACTGATGCAATTTTCTTTTTTGTGTGATGAGTAGCAGCAGTTCAGCTACTGCACGTTAGCTAATGCATGTTTCAGGGACGTTCCAGGCTACCAAATAAGGAAAGGGCTAGCCTACCGTGTGCAGAAAATTAAATGCTTCACACCCCTTTTTTTTCTTTACGTTTTTTCAAATCTGTTTTTCTTTTCACTCTTTTTTTAATTCGTTTTTTTTAAATAATAAATAATAATAATAAAATGAAATAAAATAAATATGAAGAAAATTGAAAACAAATAAAAAGATAAAATAAGATAAAAAATAAATAAATAAAAGATAAAAGGACATGATAAAATCAAAGTAAAATAAGATAAGAAAGAAAATAATAATAATAATAATAATAAATAAATATGTAAAAATAATAATAATAAAAAAATAATAAAAATATATATATTATAATCCGGACGAAATTGAGTATTGACAGCTGTTCCTCTTTACTTAGATTTTACCGATAATATGAAAATTGACTTTTCGTAATATCATAGTAAAAAATGAGTAAAGATAGAAACATTAATTTCGATCGGATTTTGATAGGGAAAAGGGTGAATAAAAAAAATGAATTAAAGGGATGTGATGACCAATTCTAAGAAGAGGGTCAAGATTTGGAAAGTGAAATGGGCTCAACTAGGTCTTATTCAGAAAGGAAGAAAGAAATCACTGACCATTCTATCAGAGAGGGTCGTGATGCCAAACAAACTTTTAAAATTTATCTTTTTGTTTTTCAATTTTTTTTTGAAATTATGTTGTTTTTTTTTTTAATTTTTTTCTTTGAAAGTATGAATCTTTTTTTTTTAATTTTGCTTCATTTTGAGTTTTTTTTTTTATGTGCTATCATGTTTTGAAACTTTTTTTTTTGAAATTTTATGTGTGGATTCGACCATTCCTAGGGAGAGGGTTTCTATGTAAAGAAATCGATAACCACTACCTTGCAGAGGGTCTCGATGTAATCAAGACATCAATGACCATTGCTTTGCAGAGGGCCTTGATGTAAAGGAATCGATGACCAGTCCCACGGAGAGGGTCTCAATGTGACAAAGAGAATAAATGACCATTCCAAAGGAAAGGGCCTTGATGTAAGAAATCGATGACCATTGCCTTGCAGAGGGTCTCGATGCAACCAAGAAATCAATGGCCATTGCTTTGCAGAGGGCCTTGATGTAAAGGAATCAATAACCAGTCCCATGGAGAGGGTCTCGATGAAACAAAGAGAATCAATGACCATTCCAAAGGAGAGGGCCTTGATGTAAGAAATCGATGACCATTGCCTTGCAGAGGGTCTCGATGCAACCAAGAAATCAATGACCATTGCTTTGCAGAGGGCCTTGATGTAAAGGAATCGATGACGAGTCCCATGGAGAGGGTCTCGATGCAACAAAGAGAATCAATGACCATTCCAAAGGAGAGGGCCTTGATGTAAGAAATCGATAACCATTGCCTTGCAGAGGGTCTCAATGCAACCAAGAAATCAATGACCATTTCTTTACAAAGGGCCTTGATGTAAAGGAATCGATGACGAGTCCCATGGAGAGGGTCTCGATGCAACAAAGAGAATCAATGACCATTCCAAAGGAGAGGGCCTTGGTGTAAGAAATCAATGACCATTTCCTTGTAAAGGGTCTCGATGCAACCAAGAAATCAATGACCATTGCTTTGCAGAGGGCCTTGATGTAAATGAATCCATGACCAGTCTCATGGAGAGGGTCTCGATGCAATGTTGATTTGATCATTCCAAAGGAAAGGGTCTATATCCAGAAGGATTCGATGACCATTACAAAGTAGAGGGTCTTGATCCAACAAACGATTTGGCCAATCCTAAGGAGAAGGCCTAGGAATCGATGACCATTGTCACGGAGAGGGTCTCGATATGACAAATTGGATTTCACCACTCCCAAGGAAAGGGTCATTGTATGAATGTAGAACATCGACTTCACCATTCCCAAGGAGAGGGTCTTAACCTGGACTTGACCATTCCCAAGGAGAAGGTTGTTGTCTGAAAGGAGAACACAAAGACGTGACCATTCCTAAGGAGAGGGTCGTGAGCAAAGGAGGACCTGGGCTTAACCAATCCTAAGGAGAGGGTCGTTGTCCGAAAGGAGAACACAAGAGTTGACCATTCCTAAGGAGAGGGTCACAATGAAAGGAGGATCTGGACTTGACCAATCCCAAGGAGAGGGTCGTTGTCCGAAGGGAGAAACCTGAGGTTTGATTTTGATGTATCGACAAATAACACATGGATGCGTAACATTGGTGAAGGTTGTGCAAAATAATTGTACTGATTGATTTTTCGCCAATTTTTTCTTTTTGAGCGATTTTCTTTTTTAATCGACTTTCATTAATTCTTATGATGTATGATGTATGATGGATGATGTGATATGATGAAACTGTATGATAGTGGTGAAACATGATGGAATTTTTTTTTTGCATTTTTTATTTTCTCTCATTATTTACTTTTTTTATTTATTATTCATTATTTGTTTTGCTAAAAAACAAGACTTAGGAGACTAGGCGAGCTAGGATTTGTGGGCCAGATATCTTGGGCTTTGATGGTCATGCGAGATAGGCTTAACGGGCCAAGTGAGATGGGTTTTGTGGGTCGTTCGGAATTGGGCTTGTTGGACCAATACGGAATTGGGTTTGGTGGGCCAGTACAGAACTGGGCTTGTTGGGCCAATACAGAATTGGGCTTGGTGGGCCAGGCAAAGTTAGGCTTGGTGGGCCAATACAAAACTGTGCTTGGTGGGCCAATACGAAATTGGGCTTGGTGGGCCAGTATGGAACTGGGCTTAGTGGGCCTGTACAGAACTGGGCTTGTTAGACCAATGCAGAATTGGGCTTGGTGGGCCAGTACGGAACTAGGCTTGGTGGGCCAATACGGGACTAGGCTTGTTGGGCCAATACGGAATTGGGCTTGGTGGGCCAGTACAGGACTGGCTTGTTGGGCCAATACGGAATTGGTCTTGGTGGGCCAATACGAGACTGGGCTTGGTTGGCCAATACGGAATTGGGCTTGGTGGTCTAGGCAAAGCTGGGCTTGGTAGGCCAGTACGAAACTGTGCTTGGTGGATATATAGGTCATTTATATGAATGAAAAGGACCATCAATCTTAGGGATGTCAAGAAGAAGAATTTTGTTGCATTGATTCCTTTTGAGAAAACAAATTGATTGAAGAAGTATGATGCAGGAAAATGCTCACTTTTATCATGATGTCGATATTTTTGCTTTTTGAATCTATTGTCAAAACAAGTCATGATGGTAGGACATGCAAATGGTTATCCATGATATGTTTGCTTAATTCAAGAACAAGGAGTCAAAACATTATTGTACAGATCAAGATCCTGAAATGCATGAATACATGATGAAAAACTTGTTATGCTCTGCCCTTCTAAAAAAAAAATTAGAGTCATTTGTCCTCTTTGCAATCATCAAACTCATAATTATTTTTAATGCTTTCAAAATTGAGGAACGTCACAAACTTCAAGCTTTAATGTTTAAGATGATTATACATGTCACAACCGAAATTGCGATGAGACGACGAACTAAAAATAAAAATTTGCAAAAACAGAGTTTGGAGTCGCCACCATAGTTATTATAGGAAACTATGGAAAACCATAAAAAAGAGTAAGGTCTGCGAAAAATCAGATTTTGGGTCCTGGAGTCGGTTACGCGTGGGGAAGGTATTAACACCCCACAACGTCCGTCCTAAGACGGTACCTTGAATTAAATGTGCAAAAGTTATGTGATTTTTTCAAAATATTTAATTTCCCCCAAAAATATTAATAAAAGAATGTACAAAAAACAACAGAACTATTTTTTTGATTTTTTGGCCCGACGAGGATTAATCCTCGCTCCTACGTATCTCCATGTGAATGGACAATCAGGGTTACGTAGTTCTTTTTGAAAAAAATATTTGGAAAATTATTTGATAAATGATTTAATTTGTTCATAATTTTAAAAACCTTTTTATTTAAATTTTAGTATTATTTTAAAATTGGTGTCACGCGACGCGAGCGACCAAATAGACACTTAAAGAAAGGAGAAAAAATATTTTTTATGATTAAAAACAAAAGAATGAAAATTGAAAAAAAAAGTACTAAATCCAAAGATGAAAGAATTGAGAGTGACATACCTTAAAAAATTTTCAATATCTCCTCACCTTTTCTCTTTTCTTTTTTTTTTTTTGCTTCCTTTTCTAATATTTCTGTGTTTATTTTGCCAATAGAGATAAAGACGAGAGGTGTCTATGTGGGTGGTAATGAGAGTAAGAGAGTGTGTAGAGAATGTTTTTTTTCTACCTCCTTCAGTATGTTTTTTTTTTAAAGAGAGGTAAAAAAGGAGGTGTGTATGTGGGAGTGGTGATGGGAGAGAAGTAGAGAAGTGTAGAGAATCTTTTTCTTTTTCGGTTATGATAGAGTGCGTATTTATACTCGCACCTTGCAATATCAATGCAATCTCAGCTTTAATTGTAATGAACAATATAAGAAAGGAATTGGTTATGATAGCAACACATTATGGGAATCAAATCATAGTAAATCAGAGCACAAAATCAATCCCAAATTAGTAATACTGATTCTAACCATTAACAAATCAGAGCACAAAATCAATCTCAATTAGTAATATTGATTATAACCATTTGAAGAAATATTTCTTCTCATTATTAGAATCATATCACTAATTTCTCTTCCAGGAACAGGGGTACAAAGCAGGTTGAGTTGTTGGGCTCATGAGAAGGAGTGCGATAATTAATAACAAATTGGGCATTTCCCTCTTTTTTCCTTTTTTTTCTTTTTTTTTCATCTCTCCTTTTTTCTTTTTTTTCCTAAAATTAAAGTTTGAAAATCTTTGAAGAAAATAATGTTTCACATTTTTTTTTAATTTTTTTTGAAAATAAATTTATTTACCCGGACGAAATTGGGTGTTGACAGCTGCCCCTCTTTATTTAGATTTTACTAGATAATTGAAAATTTCCATTTTTCATATTATCGTAATAAAAGATAAGTAAAGATAAAAACACTAATTTCGTTCGGGTTTCAAAAGAAGACAAATTTGAAGATAGACTTGACCATTCAAAAGGAGATAGTCTGCATCTAAAAGGAACTAGGTGACCATTACCAACTAGAGGGTCCCAATCCGAAAAACCAAATTCTTTTTGTATTTTGACTTTTTGAAAAAAAGATTAGACCAATCTTGAGGAAAGGGTCTATATCTAAAGGATTCAACGACCATTACCATGTAGAGGGTCCCAATCCGAAAAACCAAATTCTTTTTGTATTTTTACTTTTTGAAAAAAAAAAAGATTAGACCAATCTTGAGGAGAGGATCTATATCCAAAAGATTCGGTGACCATTACCATGTAAAGGGCCTCGATTTGAAAATTTTCTTTTTTTTATATTTTTTTGAGAAAAGATTAGACCAATCCCGAGGAGAGGGTCTATATCCAAAAGATTTGGTGACCATTACCTTGTAGAGGGTCACTATTTGACAAACCATATTCTTTTTGTACTTTGACTTTTTGAAAAAGATATTAGACCAATCTCGAGGAGAGGGTCTATATCTGAAGGATTCAATGACCATTACCATGTAGAGGGTCCCGATCCGGAAAAAATTAATGACCATTGCCTCGCAAATGGCCTCGATGTGACATAAGAAATCAATGACCATTGCCTTGCAGAGGGTCTTGATGTAAAGAGATCGATGACCATTGCTCGCAGAGGGCCTCGATGTGACATAAGAAATCAATGACCATTGCCTTGCAAAGGGTCTTAATGTATAAAAAGAGAACCTGAATTTTGCTTTTGAAGTGTCGACAAACATTGCGTGAATGTCTTGAATTTTTTTTAAATGATTTTTAATGATTTTGTGGAGTATGATGGATGATTTGATGATGCATGACATGTTATGGTTTTCTTTTTGAACATATATGATGATGCGTACATGGATGTGTGGATGCATGGGTGGAATTTACTTTTTTCATTTTCTTTTATTTTAATTTGCGAGCAAAGAAAACTAGGCTTACAGGCTAGAAAAAAAAAACTGTGAGGCCAGACAAAACTGGATTTAGGGGCCAATGTGGAAACTGGACTTAGAAACTAGTGTGGGAATTGGACTTGGGGGCCAGTGGAAATTGGGCTTGGGGGCCAGTGTGGAAACTGGGCTTGAGGGCCAGTGTGGAAACTGGACTTGAGGTTAGTGTGAAATCTGGGCTTAGAAACTAATGTGGGAATTGGACTTAGGGGCCAATGGAAATTGGGCTTAGGGTATATTGGTCATTCATATAAATGAAAAAGGACCAAATTGTGTATTTTTTTTTGGAGTCGCCACCATAGTTATTATAGGAAACTATGGGAATTGAATGCTCCACACCCCTTTTCTTTCTTTACTTTTTTTCAAATCTGTTTTTCTTTTCACTCTTTTTTTAATTCGTTTTTTTAAATAATAAAATGAAATAAAATAAATATGAAGAAAATTGAAAACAAAGAAAAAGATAAAATAAGATAAAAATAAATAAATAAAAGATAAAAGGACATAATAAAATCAAAGTAAAATAAGATAAGAATGAAAATAATAATAATAATAATAAATAAATAAATAAGTGAAAATAATAATAATAAAAAAGCAATAAAAATATATATATTATAATCCGGATGAAATTGGATGTTGACAGTACCCAAATGAAATTATGAAGTATTCTTTGTTTAAGACTAGGAATGAAAAGGGATGACTGAGTCATGGCTTTTAATATTGGATGGATTTTAGGTCCTAGGGGGAGTAATCATGCCCAATTAACAATAAAAGATGTCTATCTCATGTTCACCCTTAAGGCTAAAATCCAAACTGATTGGGCTGAGCTTGTTTGTGATACAATTCTGAAAGCCATCGGGCTTCCTATGTATCCACTCCCATATGAGATATTTCTTCCAAAGGTTCTTGAATATTATAATGTTGATCTTACAAATGAAGTGTACATGGATCTAACTTTCTTAAACAAAATTGAAGACAATGGCTTACATCACATGGATATCTTTCTATTGGATAAGGAATGGATGTTCAAGGATAACCTCTTGAGATTGCAGAAGATGTTGATCCCATAAATGTGGATGCTTTGCAGGCTCAACCAATGTCTGGAGTTAAACCTAGAACTGATTTTGAGAGGTGCGTGTTGAAGCACTTAAGTCTTCTTACCATAAATCATCAAACTTACATGGCCAAATTTGACAAGTTGGATAAGCAAATGGCAAGATTGATGAAGAAAAATCAAAATGGTAAAGAAAATGAGTCTAATTTTGACAATATTTAATAAGCTAATATTGTTGACTTTGATGATGTGGTAGAAGATGAAGAAAATGAAGATGCATCTCATGAAGGTTATGATGAGGATGATAATGTTGTGGAAGAGGATGACATGTCTGATGACCTAAACTGATTTGCTTTTATGATTGCTTATGAGAACTTTTGGTATGTACTGCTTAAAATCTTGTCGAATTATCTTTGTTGTTTATGTCTGTATACCTTTGGCATGAAATTTTAGTTTGTTCATTATGTTGCCTATGCTTAAGACCTTTTAACTCTCATTATATCTCATGCTTACCTTATGCTACTACATTATAATTCTCTATGAACATATTTTGTTTCCCTCATTTGCTAATGTCCAAAGGGGGGAAAAGGTCGTAGGTATTATATTGTCATGCTCATTGTAGGTTGGTTTTGGCCATCATTAAAATAAAGGGAGACTATTACTCTTGGCACTCAAATAGGTTGAAGATTCAAGAGCACATTGTATTTTGATTATGTCCAAGCAAACAAAGGTACAATATTGTATGATCACATTAGGCTAGAAGTTGTGTCTAGAAAAGTTGTAAAAAGCAAAGTTAAAAAGCTCTTGAAATCAATATAATCACAATTGATCTATTAAGCACTATAATGGCACAAAATGAGTGTATTTTCAAAATGTACCCACTAAACCAACAAAATAATCAATTAAGTGCATAATATAATGGAATAATATAGTGATAGAGAAAATAATTTCATTTTGTATATATTAATCGATAAATATAATAATATAATCGATTAATCTACTATTGGGAATCAAAAATGAATATATGTAATCGATTACATCACTAATGCAATCAATTAATTCATTCAAAAAAAGCTTTCCACTTTAAAAACTACCTTTTCATTTCAAAACAAACACTACGTGTGTGTGTTCATTTTGTATTAATCGATAAATATAATAATATAATTGATTAATCTACTATTGGGAATCAGAAACGAATATATGTAATCGATTACATCACTAATGCAATTGGTTAATTCTTTCAACCACTTTAAAAACTACCTTTCCATTTCAAAACAAACATTATGTGTGTGTGTATAATATCTATAATATCTACACAAAACAGGTGTATTCCATCTAACTTCTCTATGTATAATCTTGTTTCTTTTATGTTCATATCACCAAGTAGGTGATAGGATTAGTCAATTATGTGCAACATTGTCTTATTTGTAAAATCTTGAAGTGTATTCAAGTGTTCTTGTGTATCTTGAGTGTAGGTATTACATAGGAGAATCTTGTAATATAACTCTTGACGTCTTAGTGAAATTCTAGGTAAGGTTGCGAGAAATTGGATGTAGATTCTTAAAGAATTGAACCGATATAAAATTTGATGTGTTTTGTTTCTTCTTTCATCATCTTGGCATATCTTGTTTTGTGTAAATGCTCTAATCTTTAAGCATTCTACAAACACTTCATAATTCGTCAAAATTGTTTCTGAAAATGGTTTTAAGACAACCATCTCACCCCCTCTTGTTTGTGAAATATTTGCTGCAAGTGTATTAACACAAGTGAGGTAAAAGATATTCACTGGACATAAAAGGGTTTACAACGATTATCTCTTTTCAAGCTTATATATAGACTCTTTTAGAAAAGGATAAGAACTAGAGTGGTCATTGTGCAAGTGCTAAAACACTGTTGAAACCTTTTATGCCCCACAACTTTGTAAGAACATTGTTTGTGTTCATTAAGGGTGATCATTATTGGAGTAAATGAGTCCCTTAAGATAATAGAGTTTTGATGATAACAAAACATTGACTCTACTAGACTAGGAAGTCTATAGTTTGGTGTGAAAAAACATTAGACGGGTAAACGTTTGTAGGTGTGTGTGTGTATGTATATATATATATATATATATATATATATATATATATAGAGAGAGAGAGAGAGAGAGAGAGAGAGATAGAGAGAGAGGGAGGGAGAGAGAGAGAAAGATAGAATTGGTGTGCCTAATGTATGTGTTTCGCAGATAAAAAACATATTCCATAAATGTGTTTTCATATGTTTAATTATGGCTATTAAGTTTTATAAGTATTGATATAAGTTGTAAGTCTTGCATATGCAATAGACCAAGCCATTAGATGAGTCTAAGAAATTGACGAGTTAGAGTAGACAAGTACAACCAAAGAAGATCACTAGGTGAGTGCATTAGATGAAGTCATTAGATGACCTAAGGCATTAAGCGGCCTAAGGCACTAGACGACTTAAGGCATTAGATGAACCAAGACAACTCAAGCCATTAGACGATCAAGGCATTAGACAACTCAAACAATATAGTAAAATTCAGCAGACTTGTGCATTGACCAAACAAGTAAAAGAAATAAGCATCAGTTTCCTACACATATTAGATGAGTCAGAATATGCTATGTTAATTGGCTAAGTGTTTTATTTTCTCTAATCTCTGATTGAGAATTTGAATTAAGATATAAATATGATAATTTAAAATGGATAATTAACTAAATGAGCCACAATGTTCATAGAATTATCTTCTGATAATTATACATTAAAGGAATAATTTTTTCAAAAATAAATGCTCAAGTCATATGAACTTTTGGAAATAATCCATTTGACATAAGATTGAACTACTGATTGATTAAAAAGTATTATTGCTCTAATGATTAAATTGTAGAATTAGATTGGACAGAGTTTCCTAAACAATATAAATGTGAACGTTGAAGAAAGAGAAAACTTCAAACCAAACTCACGCTTAATCAAAAAAGGAAAGATATCACAAAGAGCATCAACAAGTAACAATTGAAGTCTTGAAGAATCAAATTAAAGAATTGATCAAGTCATTCCTTATCAAGAGAAATCATGAAGATTATGATGAAGCAACGACTATCAATGCTACAACTATATAAAGGATGCAAAGTTGTACGTGAAAACCACAATGAAGAATTTCTAAAATAGGAAAGTGTGAAAGCTGTAAAGTTTTTATATCAATAGTGTATATTGAGACATTGGGTTGAACACATATTTGTAAATCCTTAACAAAGTGAAATTGTAACCTCCAGGGGCGGAAGTATTAAGGGACAGGGGGAGCCACGGCTCCCCCAACCGTTTTTGTTTTCACTTTTTTTTCTATATATTTAAAAAATAATATTTAAAAATTATTACTCTATTTATATGAATTATTTTTATTTTATTTTATTTTCTATGTATTTAAAAAAATATATTTATATATTACTACTTTATTTATATATTATTACTTTATTTATATATTATTACTTTATTTATATATTATTACCTTATTTATATTAATTTAGTTTGAAAATTCTGTTTTAAAATTTAAAAATCACGTTTTGTTCTCTATTGTAATTTCTTATACTTTTCTATTTGGTTTCTCTCTTCCGTGCCTCCATCTCTTTCTCCCCTTTTATTTCCATCTTAATTTTCACCATCAATTCCTTATTATTTTCAAAATCAAATTGCACTACGGCAAAATTGAAAAGTTAAGGAACATTTTGGACCGAACAATTTCTTCTTTTGAGTAAGTTCATCTTTTCCTTTTTATTTTTTAAGCAATATGTTTCCCTCTTGTATGTGGCTTTTCTACACTCTAGGCATATATCTATCTGTTAGAGATCATAAAATCATGCTTTAATTGTTGATCAAACTCTTCTTTGTGTAGATAGAGCTATTTTAAGCTTTGAAGTTGTGTAAGGGAAGAACAAGATTAGGAATCTACTCTAAGGTAAGGGAAGCTAATCATTTAGAAATTATTAGTTTTCTTAAAATATTGAGTCTTGCTTTTAAGATTTAATTTTGGGTATTCATAATTTTATCTTTTTGTAAATAGGTGAGAGGTGAAAAATTTATATTAGAAAAATTATGATAAAGAGTAAAAGAATGGATTCTTTTTTCAAGAGGAAGGCTTGTGATGAAGATGAAAAAAATGCATCTACGTCATCTAAAATTGAGAAACTTCATGAGAATCCAAATATTGAAGAAAATGAAAAACAACTCTCTAAGGTTCCTAAAGTTACACTTAATGAATTTGAAAATACTTTAGAATGTGATCCGGGAAAGCTCTTCAAATTTGGCAATACCCACCAAATCAAATTGATGAAGTATGAAGGGCTTATCTAAAATGGGGTCCATATCAAATGCGTCTAGAAAATTATCCATTTTCTGGTAAAGATGATCATCCAAGAAGATTTCAGTACACATGGTTTAGCTTATTTCCTTCATGGTTAGAGTATTCGTCATTAAAAGATGTTGCATATTGCTTACCGTGCTATCTTTTTAGTAAAAAACCAAGCGGACGACCTGGCTCAGATGTTTTCATTGTTACAGGTAATTGAGTTTATTTTCATTGAATTCTAATTGGCAATAAGTTTATTGTTATCAACATGTTTTAACTTTTTGAATGTTATTTTATAGGTTTTAAAAATTGGAGGAAAGTTAATAATGGAAAAATTTGTGCTTTCCTTAAACACATTGGGAAGGATCCTTGTTCACCACACAATATTGTAGTGTCTGCTTGTCAAGACTTGTTAAATCAAAATTGTCACATTAGGAATGTTTTGGAAGTGCAAAGCTCAGAACAAATTAATCGGTTAAGTCTCAAGACTTCAATCGACACGGTTCGTTTTTTATCACTTCAAGCTTGTGCTTTTAGAGGTCATGGTGAAAGTACTGAATCGAGGAACCAAGGTAATTTTCTTGAGATGATGAAACTCATAGCATCATACAATGATGAAGTTGCAAAAGTTGTGTTGGAAAATGCTCCATTCAATTCCAAATATACTTCATCCAAAATTCAAAAGGAGTTATTGAATATTCTTTCTAGTAAAGTGAAAAATCATATTCGTGAGGAAATTGGGGATTCCAAGTTTTGTATAGTTGTCGATGAAGCTCGTGATGAATCAAAAAAAGAGCAAATGTCTTTTGTTTTGAGATTTGTTGATAAAAATGGTTTTATTCAAGAGCGATTTTTTGATATTGTGCATGTTAAAGACACTGCAGCAATAACTTTGAAGAATGAATTGTGTGTTGTACTATCTCGACATAATCTTAATGTTTCTAATATCCGTGGTCAAGGGTATGATGGTGCTAGCAATATGAGAGGAGAATGGAATGGATTACAAGCATTATTTTTGAATGGTTGTC
Source organism: Vigna unguiculata (assembly GCF_037176805.1). Lineage (NCBI taxonomy): Eukaryota > Viridiplantae > Streptophyta > Magnoliopsida > Fabales > Fabaceae > Vigna > Vigna unguiculata. Next base: position 8,258,059 of record NC_140792.1, on the reverse strand, counting down.
CTTATGCATATTATGTTCACTGTTTTGCTCATCGGTTACAACTTGCCTTGGTTGCTGCATCAAGAGAAGTTATTCTAATTCACCAATTCTTTTCAAAATTGACTTTCATTGTCAATATTGTTTGCTCTTCTAGTAAATGTCATGATGAGTTACAGGCTGCCAAGTTAGATGAAATTGCATATTTGTTAGAAATTGATGAGCTTGAAAAGGGTAAAGGGGCAAATCAAATTGGTACTTTAAAACGAGCTGGGGATACCCGTTGGAGCTCCCATTTCTCTTCTATTTGTAGCTTGATCAATATGTATGATGCAACTTGTTTAGTTCTAGAAAAAATTACTCTTGATGGATCTACTTATTCACAACGTGGTGATGCTAATAATGCTTACAAAAGCTTGACCTCATTTGAGTTTATACTGATCTTGTATTTGGTGAGAGAAATTATGGGGATAACAGATGTTCTTTGTCAAGCATTACAACAACAATCTCAGGATATAGTTAATGTTATGCGTCTAGTTTGTTCTACAAGAGAACTTATTCAAAACTTGAGAGAAAATGGTTCGGATAAGTTATTAAAAAATGTGACTTCTTTTTGTGAAAAACATGATATTGAGGTGCCTAATTTTGGGGCTTCTTATGTAGCAAGGCAAGGACGCTCTCGTCACCAAAAGGATCATATTACAGTGGAGCATTATTTCAAAGTTGAAATATTCTTTGTTACCATTGATAAGCAATTACAAGAGTTAAATAGTAGATTTAATGACCAAGCAATGGAGTTATTAATTCTAAGCTCTGCTTTGAATCCTAAGGATGCTTATAAAGCTTTTAATATTGATAAAATTTGCACTCTTGTGGAAAAATATTATTCCATGGATTTCAATGAGCAAGAGAAGATTAATTTGAATTTTCAACTTCAACATTTCATTATTGATGCTCGTCAAGATTCAAATTTGAAGAATTTATCAACAATGCAAGAGTTATGTACATGTTTTGCAACAACAAAAAAGTCTGAAAGATCTTCGTCTTATCATGACTCTTCCAGTTTCTACAGCTACAACTGAAAGATCTTTTTCTGCAATGAAAATAATCAAGAACAAGTTGAGAAATAAGATGGAGGCTGAATTTTTAGCAAGCACTATGATAATCTATATTGAAAGGGATATTGCAACTAACTTCAGCTCTAATTCAATTATTGAAGATTTTAAGTCATTGAAAGAGTGTAAAGGAGCACTCTGAATAAAGGTAACTTTTGTTTTATATTATTGTTGATGATAAACTTTATGTTACTCTTTCATATATATTATTATTATATTGTTTAGATTCTATTGTCATGAATGCTTATTTTGAATAAAAAAAATGATGTTAAAAAATTATTTTTTTTTAATTAAAAGAAATTATTATTTTTTAATTAAAAAAAAATTATATATAACAAATATAATTTGGCACCCCTACCATTTTTGGTCAAGTTATATATTGTACTCTGAGCTATATTGTACTCTCATGTTATATATGAGACTAATTCTTGTAAATATTCATTGTACTCTCATGTAGTCTCATCGTAGCTACTAAGTTGAAAGTGCTTTAATGAAGAAATACAAAGGATGCTGCTACAAAAGCCTTTCACGTGGGCATTGATTTTTAGAGTGAAGTGGGGGCTGCTTTTAGCCAGCTAACTTTGCTACCTTTGCAACAGGTCAGAAATTAAAGGAGGACATGGCAGAAGGAAGAGATTAACTGTTCCAACCTGTGGCAGCTACTAGAAGACTTTTTACTTAGGTTAAAGGTCAAAATTAGAGTAGTTAGTCTAGATAGTTAGTTTTAGTTTATTAGTTAGGAGTTTAGTGACCTGTAATAGGTTGTGGAAGTTCTGTAAATAGTTATATTCTGTAAGGCTACGACAAGCCAGGATGATCATTCATTCATACACTACACATTCCATTCCAATCCAGAAACATCACACACACAGAACACAATTCTCTCTCACTTTTCTGCATTTTCCTTCTCACCTTTGGAGTGTTCTTGGAGCCATTGATCGCACAGTAGGCTTAGCATTAAGAATTCTTCCTTCTTTGTGTACTTTCATCCATTTCCACCGAACATAATCGTTGTAAGTATGTGTACATTAAATCAAATTGCATTCTCTATTCACTTTCACCGATTGTTCTTCTTATTTTTCTTTTTTCTCTACTAAACCAAGTTTATGATGAAGGATTGATATAGTGAACTTGGTTGATTCACTATATTACTAAATTCAGTTTGGAAACACATTGAATTTCAGAGGATGCACAATCATCTAACTTCTATCAAAGGTTTTTTTATTAGAATCAACAAGATTCAAGCAATTGGATCCTAATTCACGAAATTCGATTTAACTGATCCATTCATGCACTCTTCCGTTCATTCTCATTTTTTATTTTTGTTTTCACATGTTATAAAGTTTTTTGTTTCTTGATTCTAATGTGTTTGTGATGATATGCGTTGCTTGTTTTACATGTTTCCATGTTAATTTCGTGGTCAATTTAGATTAGGAAGTCGAATTCATGTTTAGGTAGTTAAGTTCGTTAATTAGGGTTCTAGATTTTTGAATTTGGGGTTTTACTCAATTGTTTTGATCTGTTTCAGTTTCTATAGCAAATTGAGGTCAATTCAAATTGCATTGCATCATCATTTCATCCAATCATTTACTATATCTTATAATTTTCGAATTTGTCCTACACTTTCACCATGAACACCAATATGCATTGTCCTAATTTTCTGGTTCTTAGGTAAAATAGATAAAATCCAGTTCCAGTAGTTTGAGTCAAGTTTGAATAGCGTAATTGTGTTAGTTTGAGCATAAAGATTAGGTTAACATGCATTGTGAAAGTCTCCATTTTAGTGCATTTAGAATCACGAGTCTTGGAGTAACATTGTTCATAAGTTCAATTAGTTTTCTGATTAGGTTCATTTTAAATTGATTTTAGTTTCTTTAGTTTTATATAGTTAGATTTCCTCCGTTTTCGACATTCACACTCTCAACATCTTCAAAAGCAATTTTGTCGTTCCTAGGATTAATCTTTGGTTTTCAAGCTATACTATATATAAGACGTGGGGAAATCAATGTTGATTAAACTTTTAGAGACAAAAGAGTTTATCAAATGGCGTGGTTGTTGGGGAAATGGCAAAAAAAAAAAAAAATAGCGATTTTTGAGTTAGTAAGTTTGTGCAAGAATGTTAAGGAATTTCATAGATGAAGATTTTTTTTACTGTTGTTATGAATAATTAATGTGAGCTAACAATTCTATTTTGAGATTAAAAGAGTGCATGACAAGTTTGAGTTCAAGTCCATTATTCAGAGTTGATCCTGAGGTTAATAGAACTTTGAAATTGTTGAAGAAGGCTAAGCTAAATCAGATATATCCTGAGTTCACTGCATCCATGGAAGAAACAAAAATTTCATTGTATGCTCAACCATGAAACAAACTAACATTCCTGAAGAAATGGTGCAAATGAAAGCATTTCCTTTCTCTCTATGTGATGCAGTTAAAACCTGGTTGTTCTCTCAACCAAAACCGATAGCAAGATGGGAAGAAATGAAGGGAAAATTTCTGCAGAAGGTTTTTCCAACATCTAAGGCAACATCAATTAGGAAGGAAACTAGCGGAATTAGTATCACAAGGAGAAAACCTCTTAGAGTATTGGGAACGATTTAATGAGTTGTGTGCAACCTGTCCCCATGAGCAAATTAGTGAGCAGCTCTTGATAGAATATTTGCTTGATATTTCTAGTGGAGGGGTGTTTATGGATGAAACACCAATTGCAAGGCGTTATTTGATTTCCAGCATAGCTTAAAATGGCCAATAGTTCAGCATTAGGGGAAGTGCTAACAAGGGAGTTCATGAGGTTGTAGTAAATGTTGTTCAAAGACAGAACCTTCTGACAGAAAATAACCTGAAAGTAGGCAATAAAATTCTGGAATTAATTACAATGATGAGGTAGATGGCCTTAAATCAGCAGGTTGATGGTGTGATCAAACATTATGGATTATGTGTTACAAGTGACCATTGTACAGATCAATGCTCACAACTGCAAGATGTAGCCAGTTTTGATGCACAACTGGTGGCTGGAGTTTTCTAGAACCAGTAAGGGAATCAGTGTGAGCATTAGTTTGACATATTAGAATTGATTAATTGTTGTAGGATATTGAAAATATATAGTTCTGTTTTGCATGATTTAATAATGTATAGAGTAGCATATAGGATACCCAATCAAATAAAACAATTAAATGTAGTCTATTTGTTTATAGTTCAATTTTTTTAATATACGGTTACTACTAATTCGAGTCTTTAGTGTTTTCTTGTTTTGCAAGAGAAGTATATAATGTTTTAGATTACTCAAAATTTTCTCAACGTTAGAGCAAGAAGAAGTAGATATGGCTAGAGAAGGTCACAAATAACGTAATGTGGGAGAATATTCCACATTTGTAGGACCATTTAATTTCAACAGTATAGCTAGACCTATCGTCATTGCAGACAACATGGAAATAAAGCCTGCTCTTATTCATCTGATGCACAATAACCAATTCCATGTGTTATCTCATGATAACCCAAACACTCACTTGACCACATTTTTGGAAATTTGCAACACAGTCAAGATTCACCAAGTACCTGATGAAGCTATTTGTTTAAGTTTGGTTTCTTTTTTATTAGTAGGTAACACAAAGGTGTGGTTGTATTATTTCCTTAAGAATAGCTTGACTGTTTGGGATGACGTTGTTACAAAGTTTCTTCACAAATTTTTCCCTCAATTAAAGGTTAATAAAGAGAAACAAGAGATCTTTTCCTTCTACCAAGATTATGATGAAACATTAAGTCAAGCATGGTACATATTCAAAGGATTGCTTAGAAAGACTCCTATCCATGGATTTGATGAATCAATATCTTCTTAGGAGGACTGAGAGCACAAAAAAATTCTATGTTAGATACCTAAGCTGGAGGCATGATCAAGTCAAAGACACTTGAGGCCGCGAAGACATTAATAGAGAATATGCCATCCAATGAATTTGAAGTGCAAAATGAGAGAATTCAAGTGCAGAAAAGGGATGTATTGGAGCTGCAAACTCAAGATGTGTTATTGGCTCGAAACAAGCAGAAAATGTGTTTTTTATATAGGCTTATATGATTAAGGTGCTTAAAATGTTCTAAATAGACAAGATACGTCCATTATGCACTCCAATAGTTGTGCGGTCGTTAGATGTTGATAAGGGCTCTTCTTAAACCTGAAGAAAATGATGAAGATCTTCTTGGTCCAGAAGTACCATATCTTAGTGTTATAAGAACACTAATGTATCTTGCTAATTATACTTGATGTGATATTGCATTTGCTGTAAATTTGTTAACCAAGATATAGTTCTTCACCTACAAGAAGATAATGGATTGGAGTAAAAAATATACTCTATTACCTTAAAGGTACTACAAATATGAAATTATTTTATCCAAATGATTCAAAATTGGATCTAATGGATTATGCAGACACATGTTATTTATTATATTCTCACAATGTCACAATGGTTGATCACAAACAAGATATTTGTTCACATGTTGTAGCATAATGATTTCATGATAGTATATGAAACAAACCATAACAGCAACATCATCTAATCATACAATTATGATGAGAAAAGTTGTGAATATGTTTGGTTAAGGACTATAATTCAACATGTGTAAGAAACTTGTGGCTATCCCCGACAAAGATGGAATCAACAACCATATATGAAGACAATAGTGTATTGAAAGGATGATATAGATATCCAAAAGATTCAATCATGTGAAAATTTGGCAGGTCTATTTACAAAGTCTTTGCCAAGGAGAACTTTTGAGCAATTGGTTCAAAAGATTGGACTTCGTTATCTTAATGATGTAAGTTTACATGAGGGGGAGAAATAGAAGATGTAAAGAACAATATTATATAGAATGATGTACTATTTTTCCTTCACTAGGTTTTTATCCCAAAGGGTTTTTCTTAGTAAAGTTTTAACAGACACATTCTTTTATCAATGGACACCTAAGGGGGAGTGTTATGAATTAATGGTCATCCATTGATTTGATACAATTACTCATATAATTGATATGATTGATACTATTACTCTTAATGTAATATTTTGTATTAACTATTTGATTTATATCCTTTCTGGGTTATCATGTTGTATGTATAAATAGGACTCTTCCTATCAGTAATAAGACACATAAGTTGCTTCATATTCTCTCATTCTCTATTCTTCCTTTTATTCTTCTATTTGTTATTAGCTTTATTTTATAACAATATATAATAAAAAAACATATACGAATAATGAAAATGTTACCAATAGAAATGTTACCTACGGAAATCATAAGACATGGATATGGAATTAACCAAGCGAAGAGACACTATATTTTGGTTGCTAAACAATCGATGCATTGTTGTAGTAGTTACATTTAATTTTTCTTATAAATAGACTACGTACCATTATTTGTAAATATCAACTTTATTATTTTAGTATACATAAATAAAATCATTCTTTTAATGTTTCATCCCAGTGAGGTTTACATTTACATTTTTGTTGACACGACATCAATTAGAGCCGTCAAAATGGGTTATAACCCACGAGTCAACCCGGCTCATCACGGGTTTGGATCGGATCGAGTTGAAAAAAAATTACAAATTTCAGTACGAGTTAAAAATGAACTCGACTCACTAAAAACCCGGTTCATTCGGATTGAACCCGTGATGAGCCGAATTGGTGGCTCACCAACCCACCAGTAAATTTTAAATATTGAATTAATATATATACATATAATATATAATATATAATATATATACATATAATATATATATATATATATATATATATATATTATATTATATATTTATATATATATATATAGATATAAATATATAATATAATATATATATATATATGTATGCATTATTTATATATATATATATATATATATATATATATATATATTATATGTATATATATTATATATATTATATACGTATATATTCTATATTATATATATATATATATATATATTATATTATATATAACATATATATATATATATTATATATCTATATTATATATATAATATGTATATTATATATATATATATATATATATTTACTTATTTATTTATTGTAGATGGAATAAAGAAGATGCTTCAATAGATGAAAATATTGTGAATTTATCCATTCAAGATTCTAATACTATAGTTTGATAAGTGATAATAGTGATTTGATGTTAGATAGTAATTTATATATTTGTGATTTTGGTTTATATTTGTAGTTTAATATAATTTGGGATTTTATTTGGATTGTATTGAAGTTTATTTAGATTTTAATTGGAATTATAATTTAGTTTCTTTGAGATTGAAGACAAAATATTGTGTTTTTTTTAATTAAGTGAGTCAGTGAGCTAACCTGTTTAACCCGCCAACCCGTGGTGGGTCGGGTCAGGTTCTAATTTTGTTGGCTCGCTAATAAGTGAGCCGGGTTGGGTTTACCTACTAAGTGGCCAACCCGTCGCGAGCCGAGCCGGGTTGGGTTAAATGACCCGTTTTAACAGCTCTAACATTAATACCAGTGTTAACAACAGAGTACAAATTAAAAAAAAATTAAAAAATTATGAAAATAAAAAATTAGGAAAAAAATAAAATATTAATAAAAGTAATAATATAAAAATAATAATAAATTATTATAATAATATTGCCATTGATCCATAATTTTAATATTTAAAATAAGAAGAATACAATATACGGAAAGAAATTGTTTGCATTAAATTAATAAAAAATAATGAATATTTTTCATTAACTGTTTTCCTTAAATAATGAACATTTTTTGTTAACTGTTTTCCTTAAATAATAAGAAATAATTAATATTTTTCATTAGGTGTAATTAAATTTTAACTTCATGATTTGGATGTTTTGAATTATTTTTTATTAAATGAAAATGCATATTTAGAATTTAAAATTTAAAATTTTTTAATTAAGTATGTGTAGTTTAATTTTTTTTCATTAGTGTGATGTGTTTTCTTGTTTAAACTATTTGTTTATTTATCTTCGCATATTAAAAATATGAGGTCGCATTATTAATATAAATTAATAATACAGCTAAAAAATACAAGTGACTTTGTTTTAATATTTTATATATATATATATATATATATATATATATATATATATATATATTATACATTTAGTCATAATTTTTAATTTTTATATTTAATTAAGTAAAAAAAATACCATAGATAAAGTAATACAAGAAGATATCATTTATTTTATATGATATAGTAATATTAAACATTTTTAAAGTGAAAAAGTGAAAGATTCAATTCTCACAAAGTTAACATTAAATAGAATTATTAATACAATGGAATGAAAAATTGAAAATCAATGTTGGGATGAATTGGGCTATGTGTGGTGTGGTGTTTAAATAGGGTGTTTAAATAGTGGTGGTTAGTAATCCATTAATTTTTTGCTTTGAGAGGTAGAGAAGAAAAGAAGAGAAGATGATGAATGTGAAGATTAATAACATAGTTTTGTTGGGAATGATTTGTATTGGTTTAGTTATGTGTTCAAGTAGGGACTTTGAGAGCAAAGGGAAAAGCGATGGAGATGAGGGGTTGCTTTGCTTCATTGACTTGAGGCATTGTGAATAGGGATGGCAACGGGGCGGGGCGGGTACGGGTATCATGATCCCATCCCCATCCCCATAATAAAAATTCATCCCCATCCCCATCCCCAAACCCAACGGGTATACAACTTTTGACCCATCCCCATCCCCACCGGGTAACGGGTATTTTCTTATACCCATACCCATACCCATTTTTTTATTGTTCCATATATCAATTAAATATTTTTTATAAAAAAAATTTAAAAATCACACCAACGGAATCATGATACTATCAAAATATTCAATATTAAAATAACATACTCTTTTTGATTTTCATGATGTCAAATATTAAGAAAAATATTATAATAGTATAAATCTCAAATTAAAGTATCAAATAACAACTAAATAAAATTCAAATAATTATATAAAAGCTAAAAAATTACACATTACTAAAATTTTATAATAACCAAAATATTTATTAATTTTACAAATGATCAGTGGTTTCATTTGCATTCGATCCACCTACACATAGAAAAAAAATGAAAAATTAGATATGATATAATAATTGAAATTGAAAATTTTAATTACTAGAATATAATGTACCTTCTTCATCAGATTCATTATCATAAAGGAGTAAAGATAATTAAATGTGTGACCCAAATTTGAGAATATCCATTTGAACATAACATAACGGAAAAAAAAATGTATAATTAAGATTATGATAAAAGGAAAAGTACCTTGAAGATCTGCTTAAACCTTAAAGAACAAGCCAAACAATTAAAAGAGAGTAAAAAAGTGTATAACCAAAGTAACAAAAAGAAGAGCTACAAAATAAGAGTCAAACATTTTCATGAAAATAAATAAATAAATAAAGATAATCAAATGTGTAACCTAAAAATTATTTCATAGAATGAAATTGAGGAACACCTATTTGAACATAACCATGTACAGAGAGTAAAAATTATGTAATAAGAAGAAGAAAAATTACCTTCAAAATTTAGATCTTGAAAAACAAACCAGACAATTGAGAGAGTAAACAAAGTGTATAACAAAAAACAAAGAGAATGAGAAATATGTTATATATATATATATATATATATTATATTATATTATATATTATATATTATATTACTATGTATATATATATTATATGTGTGGATATCTTATGTTTATATATATATAATTATTTATATATATTATATTATATTATATATTATATTATTATTATTATGTATATATATTATATGTGTGGATATCTTATGTTTATATATATATATATATATATATATATATATATATATATTTATAGATATATATTTATTTTAAGTATATATTATATTATATTATATAATAATATAAATATAATAATATATATTATATTATTATGTATATATATTATATGTATATGCGTAGATATTTTATGCTTATATATATATATATATATATATATATATATATATATATATATATATATATATATATATATATATATATATATATTTCTTTTAAATTTTTATAAATTTGTAATGTTATAAATTTGTTTATAAAAGATCTCACTAGTTAAATGATTAATTTGTTTTATACGTATATATTATATATATTATATTATATTATTATGTATATATATTATATGTATATTATATTATATTATATTATATTATATTATATTATATTATATTACATGTATATGTGTAAATATATATATATATATATATATATATATATATATAAGTATATTTTATTTATATGTATATATACTATATTATATTATATTATATTATATTTTATGTGTAAATATATTATTTATTTATATATATTTTTTAGATTATTTAATAAATTATAAATAGTTTAGTAATTTAAGCGGGGACGGGTATTTGGGCGGGTATATATATATCCCCATCCCCATCCCCAGTTGAAAATTTCGGGTATTACCCATACCCATACCCATACCCAGTCAAAGCGGGGATTCCCCGTCAAAACGGGGACGGGTTCGGGTGATACCCACGGGCACGGGTTTATTTTCCATCTCTAATTGTGAAGAAAACCGTCTTTGTTGTAAGGCCCTTTTATTTCAGCCTCAATATTTAAGGGCTGCCCCAAAATCTAATGGGTCTAAGGGCTGGCCCATAAGGTGTCCAAGGACCCTAAGGCAGCCAAACCCCTCTCACTTCTGCCATTCTTGCAAAAATAGTACCTTACTCTCTACTTTTTCCCGCCAACAAAAGCTCTGCTATGGTTTGGATCTCCTCCATCTTCAAGTTAGCTCAACTCCGTCCTACGTCACGTAAGTCTGTCTCCAACCCGTATCCGCTTCCCTCTAGCTATATTTTCGTGTTTTCAGTTAAAGTTTACCGTAGAGAGCTTGTCCAAAATATGTTCCTCTATTTTTCCAGCTTCTTAGTTCGTTCCTAGAGTTGTTGTGCTCACTGCTTAGCGTCAAAGTATTTTTCTAACTATTTACAGGTAAGGGAAGCTAGGGTTTCGTGCTTTAATATGTAATATTCCTTGATTTAAGTTTTGTTTAGTGCTCTTGGTGATTGTGTAATGTTTAAAATGATATGAACATATACTATGCGTTATTTTGGGTGAATTTTTATGCTGGCCTGTGTGAACAGTGGAGGAGATATGATAATCTCGCCCAAGCGAGTGGGTTTCGCCTGAGCGAGAGTATTAGAAAACCCTCCCAGGTGTTGCGCGAGCTATCGCTCAGGCGACGAGCTTTAGTCTTGAGCGAGAAGCCATCTCGCTCAGGCAAGGAGGTCCTGCTTAAGGGAGAGAACGCGACGACACCAATGTTCCTTTTTCGAGCTCTCGCCTAGGCACAGTTAGTGCCTATAGATTGTACTAACTCAAGTGGTGAGAGTAGCAGAAGGCCTGGAACACTTTAAGGGCTAACCTTGTGTGGGGGGGGATGAAACATTGGAACAACTAGCTTGGTAAAGCAGTAAAGGCCACCACAAGTGCAAGCATCCGCTGAATCCGACTAATTATATGTATCTGGATGAGTCGTGTCTTGAGTCTTAGTGTATTGTTTGCAAATCATAACATGATTGGTTGACATATGCATCTTGGACTATGAAATTGTATGTAACTGTGTGATAAATCATTTTTTGCTCTAGCTTACCCTTTCTGCTTATTGTATGTTCTGTGTGTGTGGTTTTCTCTTTTTGCGATGATCATCAATTTATTGATGCGAGCAGATGCGAGAACTCTTCGTGGTCAACAGGGTAATGGAGATTTCGCTGCGTAGCCTATCTGGGCCGGACCCCGCACATTCGAGTTTTCCTTTTTAGGGCCAAGGCCCATGTATTGTCTTTCCTTTGGGATTTATTTTGAATACAGTAGACCTCTTCCGCTATTCTGTTGTTGGCATCGTGATGTGCCTTAGTTTCCTTAGGGTACTTTTGGATAACTGTATGGAGTGACATTAATACTCTGAAACTTTGTTCTTTATATTATATTTGTGTGATGTTTCATTTAATTAAGTTTATTTATTAAATGGGACGTTACATTTATGGTATCAGAGCAGTCGTTCCTTGAGTCTACGGACTTTGGCGTCCGCTTAGCTTTCTCTGTGTCTTTCTAAGTGTCTTTAGTTAAGTTCATGTCTTCTCAAGTCTAACTAATGGTTTTCTTGTGTGCTAGTGATTATGGCACCTCTGCGTAGAAATCCTCAATCTTCTCAGGACGACGCACCGAATATAGCGTGGGCAATAGAAGCAATGGTGGCAGCCATGACTCAACAGAGTACTGCCATGATGCAACCAGATCGATGCAGCGACAAGCAGCAACGTTGGAACAACAGCAACTGGTGATGCAGCAGATGAAGGCTGCTAGGGTAGTTGCTGAGGATGCCTACAAGCAGCATATGGAGGCCCTCCGCCAAATAGAGGAGAGCATGATAGTTGCCCTGTCTTTAGTCCCAAGCCACGACCTCTAGTCAGGGAGTGGAGTTTGAAGGACTTTTTGAAACATCATTCGATGAAGTTCAATGGCAAAACTAGTTCGGACGCCGCAGATCAATGGCTAAAGCACATGAAGAGAATATTTGATGCGAAGATGTGCCTTATTGAGAGCAACTGGCGTTCACGGTGTACATGCTCACCGGTGAGGCAGAATATTGATGGATTAACATGAAGTCCATCATGGAAGAAAGAGGGGAGCTAGTTACTTGGGAGACCTTCAGGGGAAAGTTCCTCTCTGAATACTTTCCCCATAGCATCAGGTACGCCAAGGAGGTGGAATTCCTCCAACTAACACAGGGAAGCAAGATCGTGGTCGAATATGTTGAGAAGTTCATACTTCTCAGCTGCTTCTATACATTGCCACTTGATGAAGAGTGGAGATGTCAGAAATTTAAAAATGGTCTCCGTGGAGACATTTGCTTGATGGTAGCCCCACTGTCCATCAAATACTTTGCTGCACTAGTGGAGAAGACCAGAGTGATGGAGAAGAAGAAGAATGAGGAAAAGACTCAGCGTCTACAGCAGTAGAGGATTGGCGGACCATCTAGGTCCAAACCGAGGCATGAGGAGTGGAGAAAACCGTATGATAGACCTCATCATCAATCCTAGGGGTCTAGAAACTTCCCCTCGCAGCAGGGCAGGGTCTAGTGCTTCAAGTGTGGAGGCCCTCGTCTAAGGAGTGTTTACCCACATATGGAAGGTTACCGTAGATGTAACCACTATGACAAGGAAGACCACTTTGGCAAGGACTGCCCCTCTCTTGCTAGGGTAGTGGCACGACCTCCAGTATAGACTCCTGCACAGAATCAACAAAGGAGAGGAGGCAACAGGCCTTCGGCGGTAGACAAAGTTTATGTGATGACCAGAGTAGAGGCAGCAGGCTTAGGTAACCTTGTTATGGGATGAAATGTTGTGTGTTATATGATTCTGGAGCGACACACTCCTTTGTGTTAGATGCTTGCGTGAAATGGTTAGGTCTGTTGGTGTGTGAGTTGCAGTGTGAACTTGTGGTATTTACTCCGGCGTTGGGTTTGGTCAGGACATCGTCTTTGTGTGCTAGATGTCCAGTGGAGGTAGAAGGGCGCATATACAAGGTCAATCTGATATGCCTACCTCTAGAAGAGTTGGAGGTGATCTTGGGAATGGATTGGCTCTCTGCCAATCGCATTCTTATAGACCGCCAAGAGAAAAAGTATTTGTTCCCCAACTCAGAGGAGCCTGAGTTGTTATCGTCTCAAGGAGTTATGAAGGAGATTCAAGGTGGTGCACAGTGTTTCATAATCTTCACACATCTATAGGTGGAGAAAGAAGAGGCGACGTCTATTATACCGGTGGTGCATGAATTTGAGGATGTATTCCCGAAGGAAATGCCAAGGTTGCCTCCAAGTAGAGAGGTGAAGTACTCTATTGACTTGGCACCTGAAACTAGTCCAGTGTTGATGGCTCCATATCGAATGGCTCCTGCAGAATTGGTGGAACTCAATAGTTAGATAGAGGAGCTACTGGGGAAGCAATTCATCCACCCAGTACTTCGCCTTGGGGAGCACCAGTGTTGTTGGTGAAAAAGAAGGATGGGAGTTCATGTCTGTGTGTTGACTACAAACAGTTAAACAAGATGATGATAAAAAATAAGTACCCTCTACCGAGAATAGATGATCTAATGGATCAGTTACATGGAGCATCAGTATTCTCGAAGATTGATTTACAGTCGGGATACCATCAGATACTGGTGAAGGCAGATGATATGCAGAAGACAGCCTTCAGGTCTCGATATGGCCACTACGAGTACGTGGTTATGCCTGAGGTTGGTGCTTGGTATTCTGAGAGAGAAGCAATTGTATTCTAAGTTGTCCAAGTGTGAATTTTGGATGGATGAGGTGCAGTTTTTGGGGCATGTGATATCCGCCTAGGGGATAGTAGTGGATCCAACAAAAGTGGGTGCGATGATAAAGTGGGAAAGTCCCAAGTCAGCAACAGAGATTAGAAGCTTTGTGGGTTTAACTGGCTACTATAGGAGGTGTAAGACCCGTGAAATTTAATTAATTAAATAAATAATTAATTAATAAATGTGGGTCGTGGAAGCCTTAAGGAATTTAATAGTGGTTGATGTGACATGGAAAAGTACTAGCTCAAGTGGTTGAGAGTACTCAAATGTGTGAGAGGACTTGAGTTCAAGTCCTATGTATGCCAATTATGTGTTATTTCATTATTATTGTTTTAATAACATGATTGTGCGTGTTAATCAAGAATATAATTTTTGAATTATATTAGTTGGTATGAAATATGAATTGACATGATGGTTTGGTATTGACTTAGTAATTGCATGGTTGTGGGTTCAAGCCTTGGGGAACCTAAGTTAAACTTTATTTTTTGCTAATGTTAGATTTGGATGGAATGGGAAGGGTTAAAGGAAAACCCTAACTGAACTAGCAGCCAAGGGTGGTTGTAAAACAACCATAATGGAACAATGAAGGGTAATTAACCACCAATTAAGTTTCATTTTCGTTTTGCATTATTGACCTAATTTTAAAGCACCATTTAAAAGGTAAAATGGGAGTATTAGAAAAGGTTTTGGCAAGGCTGAAATTATACCCAGAAACCAAGCACGAATTATGAGTGTGGTGAGGTTTGAGTGAGCTTTGGGGGCTAAATTGAGAAGAGGCTAAGGAGGCACTTAGTGTAGGGAGAACTTCTAAATTGGCAAAGCTTTAAGTGAAGCAAAAACCAGATTAGGGGAGTTCCTTATGCATGTTTTCTTTTGAATCGTATGAAAATTGTGTTCTGGGCATGCTTGAACTGTGAAATATCTCAATTCTGATTTGGATCGCGTTTTCTGGATTTTTCCAGAAACCAGCTAGCAGCATATGAACTGCCGCCAGGCGGCACATGCGATTTCACTTGTTTCTGGGTTTTCTCCATGAATCGCCTGGCGGCAGAGGATGAACCACTAGGCGGCACAAGCACTGTGATGATGTTTTTGGTTGTTTTGGACCTGTTTGGGATACCTATGATGTCGTCGTAATGTTTATATGTTGAAAGTGAAATTTTACGAATATAATTGACTGTGTATATTGTGGTTGCATTGGAATGCATGAACTTTATCTGAAATTGGGGGTTAGGATTACGATGGCCTAAGTGATAAACAACATAAATCATGTAAATGCTTGGTGGGGTTGGCTTTGCAGAATTGAGATTAATATATTTGATGTATGAATTTGGGATGATGCTTGGATATAAAATTATGTTTGTATGAAGGGGAAAATTGGATAGGCAGGTTTGGGTGTGGTTCAGTGCGGGAAAAATCTGGAGAGTTTCCAGATGTGTATGCACCGCCAGGCGGTGCATGAACTGCCGCCAGGCGGCCTGCCAACGTAGTGGATTTTATGTAGTTTTGTTTGGGCTTTGTGTCCTTGGGTACTTAATGGGCAAACTAAATGTATATGATTCAGAAATTGAACAGGTAAGGAGAATTTGACTTAAATGAGACTAAGGGAGATTTAATTAAATGAAAGTGGGTGGTGTGAAATAGATAGTAGTGATCTTTGGATATTTGGGTGTATGTGGTAAGTTAGATTCAGAAAGTATGTTAATAGGGTAGAAAGAGTGAGATAGATTTATATGAAATGGTATGCTAATAAATGAGAAGAGTGCCAAGTGCAATGTGTGAAGTGCAATTCAGTTTTATTAACATGAAGGGATATATGAAGATTATGTTTATGGGATGTTGTAGTTAATATGATACATTGTTTGTGTTATTTTGAGAAGTGTGCGACATTGGTAATTACAATTTACGTGATTAAAAAGGCGTGTATGATATTCTAGTGATAGAACTATGCTTGGTGTGTCATAATTGTTCTATAAGTTCGTGTATGGTATGATTTAAGGTCCATCGGGATCTGTTTTAAGTGCCAAAAACCAGTAGCATTGCGCTACTAGTGTGGCGCCTGGCGGCGTGAGGGAGCCGCCAGGCGGATGGAACACAAATCAGTGGCAGTGGCTACTGTTGACGCGTGGCGCCTGGCGGTAGGGAGGGTTCCGCCAGGCGGAAAGGAATAGTAGAGGGGCTGGAAGGAGACTGCCGCCAGGCGGTGCGAGACGGGTGCGCCAGGCGGTGGCGACGAATGGCGCCTGGCGACAGGGCGGAGTTTGCCAGGCGGTGACGGTGCAATGATGATTCTGTAGGCGCGTGGCGCCTGGCAGTACGTGTCCCCCGCCAGGCGGTGACGGTGCAGTGATGATTCTGCGGGCGCGTGGCGCCTGGCGGTGTGTGATGCCCGCCAGGCGGTCTAGACCCAGTGTTTGCCTGGCGACGTGAGATGCGCGCCAAGCGGTTTTGGTTAAGTGATGGTGCGCGAGGAAAGGTTTCTACACAGCTTTAGGTGATGTTCATGATGCGAGGCTTTGGTTGGGGGTCCAGTTACGAGTGTAACCTGTATTGGAGTAACACGTGACCACTCTAGGTTGTAGCCTGGTGGTTTAGGAAGTCCAGTGGAGTGTGCCAGTTGTGGCTCGTACGACGAGGTTCGGATGATTGCCCTCTTCAGAGTATTCTGATAGAGTTTTGGTAGTCTGGAACAGCTACAAACTTTATGTTTGTTTCGGGGAGCTCCACTTGGTGTCACAGTGAGATTTTGTGGCAAGGTTATTCCCACGTGTGGACTATCAAGTGGTGGCCTGTAGTCAGAGGGGCGAGAAGACACTCGTGCATCAAAGATCGATCATTGTTCTCACCTAAAGGGTATAGAAATGATAGACGTCTAATGAAAGTATTGGAGTGGAGGAGTAAGGAAAAAGAGAGAAGAATATTAACCCGGGGTTTAATCGTTTTGTTGTTGTATTTAATATTTTATTGGTTGGTTTATTTAAATGAGCTCACCCTATCTGTGTGTGTCTGGCGATGATTATGTAACTTGTTACATGGGAATAGCTGTTGATGCAGGTGAGCGGACGGATGCATAG
Organism: Vigna unguiculata; assembly: GCF_037176805.1. Taxonomy (NCBI): domain Eukaryota; kingdom Viridiplantae; phylum Streptophyta; class Magnoliopsida; order Fabales; family Fabaceae; genus Vigna; species Vigna unguiculata. Next base: position 8,240,507 of record NC_140792.1, on the reverse strand, counting down.
AGACAGAGTGGGGAACTCTTGGGGATTTTCTCACTAGTTTATTTTATTGGACTATGGTGTTATTGTAATATTTTTATAGACCATTTTATTTGTATTACAGTACTAATGCAAATTATTGTATCTGTTTTGGCGCGTGGAGGAGATATGATAATCTCGCCCAAGCGAGTGGGTCTCGCCTGAGCGAGAGTATTAGAAAACCCTCCCAGGTGTTGCGCGAGCTATCGCTCAGGCGACGAGCTTTAGTCTTGAGCGAGAAGCCATCTCGCTCAGGCAAGGAGGTCCTGCTTAAGGGAGAGAACGCGACGACACCAATGTTCCTTTTTCGAGCTCTCGCCTAGGCATAGTTAGTGCCTATAGATTGTACTGACTCAAGTGGTGAGAGTAGCAGAAGGCCTGGAACACTTTAAGGGCTAACCTTGTGTGGGGGGGATGAAACATTGGAACAACTAGCTTGGTAGAGCAGTAAAGGCCACCATAAGTGCAAGCATTCGCTGAATTCGACTAATTATATGTATCCGGATGAGTCGTGTCTTGAGTCTTAGTGTATTGTTTGCAAGTCATAACATGACTGGTTGACATATGCATCTTGGACTATGAAACTGTATGTAACTATGTGATAAATCATTTTCTGCTCTAGCTTACCCTTTCTACTTGTTGTATGTTTTATGTGTGTGGTTTTCTCTTTTTGCGATGATCATCAATTTATTGATATGAGCAGATGCGAGAACTCCTCGTGGTCAACAGGGTAATGGAGATTCCGCTGCGTAGCCTATCTTGGCCGGACCCCACACATTCGAGTTTTCCTTTTTGGGGCCAAGGCTCATGTATTGTCTTTCCTTTGGGCTTTATTTTGAATACAGTAGCCCTCTTCCGCTATTCTGTTGTTGGCATCATGGTGTGCCTTAGTTTCCTCTGGGTGCTTGATGAGTACGTATTTTTGCCCTCATTTAATGTTTAATTCTGGGTATTTAATTGAATTTATGTGCCTAAAGAGTGATTTAATTGATAATTTTGATAATTAGGTTGTTTGAGCTTGTGTGATAAAAATGTCTTAAAAAGTGATTTTTAGCTGCATAAATTATTTTTGGATATTTTAACGTTTGTTGATGCAGCTGAAGTTAAGTTTTAAGCTCATTTAGAGGTGTGGAAATAAATTGATTAAAGCTTCATGACACCTTAAAGATAAATCAAAGAATAAGAAATTATCAAAAGCACAAAAATTCAGGCCAAGCATTACATGAAGACGGCAAGAAAAGCTTGAAAAAGTGAAGAAGTTTGGCTAAACCAAGAAGAGAGGAAAGAAAAATTGGACCTTGCGGTTTTCTTTATCTTTATGATAGAAGATAATTTGGGAAAATATATCTTTAGATATTTTATTTGATATTTTTAAATAATTATCTTATTTAATTATATCATAAAATATTAAAAGATAATAACTACCAAATCTTTTTAAATATGACAAGATCTTCTTGAAAATTTTTAGTTCCACAACAAACAAATATATCTTGAAGATATTGGATTATTTAGAAGATAATTTAAGGAGATTGCAAAGGGTTGATTTGGAAAATTAATACAAATATTAATTGGTGATAATTTATCATATATCTTTAAGTAATTAATTAATTTAATTATATTAGATATTGATATTATCAACCAATTATATTTGTCAAATAGTCTATATCTCTCCAAGTATTTTTAAATATTTATATTTATCTTTATTTCAAAAGATATTTGAGAGATTTTAGCAACAGAAAAGCCCAGTCCAATTCCTATATAAAGAGACCAAGGGAGAAGTAGAAAACAAGCTGGGGACTTCGGAGTTTTGGAACCCTTAGGGGTGCCTAATTTCGTTTCCCTTCTCTCTCTTTTCTTCTCTCTATTCTTCTTTTGTATTCCATGGATTGCTAAACTTCTTGGGTTGATTCCATTGTAATTTCATTATGGATTTTGAGGTTAGAATGAATTAATTTCTTTGTTCTTTTTATTATTGTTGAGGTTTTAATTCATCTATGTCTTTTATCTTTTAATCTCGTAAAAAGTAATGATTTTAAATCTATATGCATGTTGATCATATGAGTTCAAGGTTTTTTTAAATTTAATTGAGACTTTACTTTGATTTTATTTAGAAATTTTCATGTGATTAAATGAGTTTTTACCAATAATTGAGACTTTACTTTGGTTAAAGGTATTTACTCTAATGAAAATTAATCGAGACTTTACTTTGATTAATTAAGCTTTTTATTTGGTGAGGAGATAAAAGAATAGACATGATTAGGCATAGTAAAATTTGATTGAGACTGTACTTTGATTGAATTTACTATGGATAATCTAAAAGTTCTCACTTTTAATTGAGACTGTACTTTGGTTAAAAGTGAGAACGCCAACAAATTAATTGAGACTTTACATTGATTAATTTGCAAATCTACAACAATAATTAATTGAGCAATAATCTTTAGATAACCGATGATGAATCTATTTTGAAAAAGTAATGGAATCAATCTATTTTCTTTATTATTGTTTTTATTTCTTTTTATCTTTTAAATTTTATTTCTATCTTTGTTTATCTTAATCTCCTATATTTTTTATTTTATTTGACTAACTCATTTGTATAGTTTTATAAGAACTAATTTGTTAAAAATCAATTCCGTGTTCGTTGGGAGACGACTTAGGGTTACTTTACCCTTTCTAGTTCTTGACTATTATCTTAGCAATACTGAAGTTGCTATAGTTTAGTAGTATTAATTTGATCGCGTCAACGACAGCGTTATCAAATTTGGCTCCGTTGCCGGGGAACACGGTTAGAATTTTTATCATTTTAGTTCTTATTTTTATTTTATTCTTTTGATTTTATTTTTTTTATTTTTATTTTTATTCTTTTGATTTTATTTTTTTTATTTTTATTTTTATTTTTTGTTTATCACTAACATTTTCTTTTCTCAATTTTTGTTATAACATTTTTTTTTTATTTTCTTTACTTATTTTATTTTATTTTATTTAGTTATTTTTTTTAAGCATAGTTTTTGTTTGAGGAATTTTGTTGGGAAATTTGTGAAACTAGTTGGGAAAAACTTTGGCTAAGGAAAGACAAGGTACTTAAGTTGTCCATTGAGACGCACCTCTCTTTCCTGGAAGTCTACTCAACAAGCTTTCAACGTATTTCTTTTCAGAAAACCTCTTTCAAAAATGCAAAATAGTTTTTCATATGAAAATAATCAAGAGTGTGATTTTCAAGTGAATTATGATTACTATCCACAGCAACCATGTGATTCATATGATTATCAGCAACAAATTGTCACACCTACTTCTGCACCTGATATAAGTGGGTTAACTTTACGACAATTTAATGATCTATATCCTAGATCATCTTTTTTGGGATATGAGCAACAACCATATTCTGAGTGTCCACCTCAGCAACCATATATTCCCAATAGTTTTCAGCAACAATATGTACCACCACAACAAGTTGAAGCAACCAATGGACCATCCTACAAAGAAGTTATGATACTAATGGGCGAAGTTATAGAGAAATTAGAGTCCATGGATGAAAGGTTGCGAGTTGATCAAAGATGCAGAAATATTGAGCAAGAGTGGTACGAAAATAAGCAAATATTGTTTGATATGTTGAGGGATGCAAGTAAGAACAACTTCATAGAATTACTTGTAACTGTTAATACCACCCCTCAACCCCATCAGAGATTTCCTGAAAATCCAGATTTTAATGCACTTCGTCATGAAATCAAAGATGTGCTTCTGAAGTTGGCCATCAGAGCTGAACAAATGTCTGAAGATTTGAGTCTGCTAATGAATGATACAGTTAGAAAGGTCACTTTGGAAGATATGATGAATATGATGACTGAAATGATGAAGATGAATCACACAGATCAGAAAGAGATGATGAATGCCGCCACACAAAGCTTACACAATCAGTCTGAAAAACCAATAGCGGAATCACATCACATTGATATATCTACTGATGGATATAATGATTTTCATAGTAATATGTCTACTGATGGACATATCAATTTTTCTAAAGATGTTGCTGATGAAGAAATTAAAGATTCTCACAAAAACATATCTACTGATGGATATGTTGACGATGCTCAATGTGAATATAAAGTTGTACCCGTTGATGAGGATATTAGTACAAATGATCATTTTCAAGAGCAAAGTTGTGAGAACAATACAATGGAGGAACCAAGTGCAGTTGAAGAGCCTACACTATTCGAAGATGCAGCTGAAGCATCTACTATTGCAACTGACTTGGTTAATGATGAAGCAGTAGAGTCAACAACACCAAGTGAAAAATTTTGCTCAGAAGATGAAATTATGAGGATTACTGATGATCCGTTTAACCATCCGAATGCACCTGATGATGCTCAAGTTGAGTTGAAGCCACACACTCCACACATCAAGTTTGTTGATGTGAAATATGCAAATAAGTTTTCAGTGGTTATCTTTGTTGACATGGCTATAGAAAAAGAAGAAAGGTTGCTGCAAAAGGTAAAAATCTTAGATTCATATTCTTTTGAAATCATTGTTGATAGAAAAGTTAATTTGCATGCATGTTTATTTTTTGTTTCTATTTTTAATTTTAAAAATATTAAAAAAAATTCAAAAATATGTGTTTTTGTTTTCTTTAATAAAATTGTACAAGCTGACTTATACTTTATAAAATTAAAGAAAATAAATTTTGACATATGGCCAGATTGAACCAATTGTCACAAGATTTTTCGTTTCCTCCCCAAAATAAGTCCATCAAGGACATTTTTTTTTGAAATAAGTGTGGGGGAGACAAACTGTAGGTAGGATTTTTTTTTTTTTTTGTTTTCATTTAAAAAGAAAAAAATTGTGATTTCTTTTTGAGAAAATTGTGAAAGTTAACTGTTTACTAAGTAAAACTTTTAAACAATATGTCTCATAAGAAATCCACCAAAAATATTTCCCTACTTTCAATAAAACATATTGACATTGGATTTTTAGGATTTGATTCAATAATTGGGATGATCATAATTCTGGAAAAATAAAAGTCATGTTGATATGAGTCGTTTGTTTCTATGATTTGCTAATTGAGTTGATTTGAGAATTTCTTGATTAAATCTTTTGTGAAAGAATTTGACCTTGTGAGTCTTGAGCCTTAATGCAAAGGATGGTCTGCCATGTGCCACTCCTATTGTTTTTCTTGAGTGACTTGCTCATGTTTGTTTATATTCAAATATTTAGCTTGATTCTTTTGTTTTGCAACTTAGGTGAATATGCATGATTTGATATGATTGAGACATTTCTTGTTTTTAGCTACTTGGTCAAATAAGCCCACCTTGATATTAATCCATTGGTAACCCCTTTGTGCTTTTAAACCTCTTTTTCTTGTTTTAAGCCTATTGCATAACCTTGAAAAGAAAAAGACCATATTCTACCTTAGGAAGAAAGAAGGAGCTAATGGATTATGTTCAGGAATGGTTGAGGAATAAAGTGTGTGGGTGAGTACCTCACCCACAAATTAATAAAAATGGCAAAAGGAAAAATTGTTGATGAAAAAGTGTTGAAATAATTGCTTTCTAAAAAAAAGAGAGAGCAACAAAGCAATAAACGAAAAAGAGTTGTTTTTGAAATTATGCTCCATTATTCTTTCTATATTTTAATTTCAAAAACCCAAAAATCTTAAAATTTTTCCTACCTTTGCCTTAGCCCCATTATAACCTGTGAAAAGTCCTCATGATCTTTGAATGCATATTTTCTGAAAGTTTGTGAATATTAGAGTCTTGTTAAGTATTATGAGAGTTTACTTACATGAGTATTTTGAGTGAAAACACAAGCCAAAACACTTGAGGGAATTTTGGTGAGAAAATACACATTTAACTTGAGTGCTTTCTTTCATAATTGATTGTCTTGTGAATTCAAAAGATTAACTTATGTGTGAAAAATAGAACATTTCTGTTTGTATATACATGATAATTTGATCTCTAGAGTATTGATTTGTCTCCAGTGATGTTCATTCCTTTGATCCAATGTTGATGTGAAATAAAATACCTCAGATTAAGTTTTGAAATTGTTTGATTTTGCCCAGGAGTGCAAAAGGATAAGTGTGTGGGTATGATGAGTACGTATTTTTGCCCTCATTTAATGTTTAATTCTGGGTATTTAATTGAATTTATGTGCCTAAAGAGTGATTTAATTGATAATTTTGATAATTAGGTTGTTTGAGCTTGTGTGATAAAAATGTCTTAAAAAGTGATTTTTAGCTGCATAAATTATTTTTGGATATTTTAACGTTTGTTGATGCAGCTGAAGTTAAGTTTTAAGCTCATTTAGAGGTGTGGAAATAAATTGATTAAAGCTTCATGACACCTTAAAGATAAATCAAAGAATAAGAAATTATCAAAAGCACAAAAATTCAGGCCAAGCATTACATGAAGACGGCAAGAAAAGCTTGAAAAAGTGAAGAAGTTTGGCTAAACCAAGAAGAGAGGAAAGAAAAATTGGACCTTGCGGTTTTCTTTATCTTTATGATAGAAGATAATTTGGGAAAATATATCTTTAGATATTTTATTTGATATTTTTAAATAATTATCTTATTTAATTATATCATAAAATATTAAAAGATAATAACTACCAAATCTTTTTAAATATGACAAGATCTTCTTGAAAATTTTTAGTTCCACAACAAACAAATATATCTTGAAGATATTGGATTATTTAGAAGATAATTTAAGGAGATTGCAAAGGGTTGATTTGGAAAATTAATACAAATATTAATTGGTGATAATTTATCATATATCTTTAAGTAATTAATTAATTTAATTATATTAGATATTGATATTATCAACCAATTATATTTGTCAAATAGTCTATATCTCTCCAAGTATTTTTAAATATTTATATTTATCTTTATTTCAAAAGATATTTGAGAGATTTTAGCAACAGAAAAGCCCAGTCCAATTCCTATATAAAGAGACCAAGGGAGAAGTAGAAAACAAGCTGGGGACTTCGGAGTTTTGGAACCCTTAGGGGTGCCTAATTTCGTTTCCTTTCTCTCTCTTTTCTTCTCTCTATTCTTCTTTTGTATTCCATGGATTGCTAAACTTCTTGGGTTGATTCCATTGTAATTTCATTATGGATTTTGAGGTTAGAATGAATTAATTTCTTTGTTCTTTTTATTATTGTTGAGGTTTTAATTCATCTATGTCTTTTATCTTTTAATCTCGTAAAAAGTAATGATTTTAAATCTATATGCATGTTGATCATATGAGTTCAAGGTTTTTTTAAATTTAATTGAGACTTTACTTTGATTTTATTTAGAAATTTTCATGTGATTAAATGAGTTTTTACCAATAATTGAGACTTTACTTTGGTTAAAGGTATTTACTCTAATGAAAATTAATCGAGACTTTACTTTGATTAATTAAGCTTTTTATTTGGTGAGGAGATAAAAGAATAGACATGATTAGGCATAGTAAAATTTGATTGAGACTGTACTTTGATTGAATTTACTATGGATAATCTAAAAGTTCTCACTTTTAATTGAGACTGTACTTTGGTTAAAAGTGAGAACGCCAACAAATTAATTGAGACTTTACATTGATTAATTTGCAAATCTACAACAATAATTAATTGAGCAATAATCTTTAGATAACCGATGATGAATCTATTTTGAAAAAGTAATGGAATCAATCTATTTTCTTTATTATTGTTTTTATTTCTTTTTATCTTTTAAATTTTATTTCTATCTTTGTTTATCTTAATCTCCTATATTTTTTATTTTATTTGACTAACTCATTTGTATAGTTTTATAAGAACTAATTTGTTAAAAATCAATTCCGTGTTCGTTGGGAGACGACTTAGGGTTACTTTACCCTTTCTAGTTCTTGACTATTATCTTAGCAATACTGAAGTTGCTATAGTTTAGTAGTATTAATTTGATCGCGTCAACGACAGCGTTATCAAATTTGGCTCCGTTGCCGGGGAACACGGTTAGAATTTTTATCATTTTAGTTCTTATTTTTATTTTATTCTTTTGATTTTATTTTTTTTATTTTTATTTTTATTCTTTTGATTTTATTTTTTTTATTTTTATTTTTATTTTTTGTTTATCACTAACATTTTCTTTTCTCAATTTTTGTTATAACATTTTTTTTTTATTTTCTTTACTTATTTTATTTTATTTTATTTAGTTATTTTTTTTAAGCATAGTTTTTGTTTGAGGAATTTTGTTGGGAAATTTGTGAAACTAGTTGGGAAAAACTTTGGCTAAGGAAAGACAAGGTACTTAAGTTGTCCATTGAGACGCACCTCTCTTTCCTGGAAGTCTACTCAACAAGCTTTCAACGTATTTCTTTTCAGAAAACCTCTTTCAAAAATGCAAAATAGTTTTTCATATGAAAATAATCAAGAGTGTGATTTTCAAGTGAATTATGATTACTATCCACAGCAACCATGTGATTCATATGATTATCAGCAACAAATTGTCACACCTACTTCTGCACCTGATATAAGTGGGTTAACTTTACGACAATTTAATGATCTATATCCTAGATCATCTTTTTTGGGATATGAGCAACAACCATATTCTGAGTGTCCACCTCAGCAACCATATATTCCCAATAGTTTTCAGCAACAATATGTACCACCACAACAAGTTGAAGCAACCAATGGACCATCCTACAAAGAAGTTATGATACTAATGGGCGAAGTTATAGAGAAATTAGAGTCCATGGATGAAAGGTTGCGAGTTGATCAAAGATGCAGAAATATTGAGCAAGAGTGGTACGAAAATAAGCAAATATTGTTTGATATGTTGAGGGATGCAAGTAAGAACAACTTCATAGAATTACTTGTAACTGTTAATACCACCCCTCAACCCCATCAGAGATTTCCTGAAAATCCAGATTTTAATGCACTTCGTCATGAAATCAAAGATGTGCTTCTGAAGTTGGCCATCAGAGCTGAACAAATGTCTGAAGATTTGAGTCTGCTAATGAATGATACAGTTAGAAAGGTCACTTTGGAAGATATGATGAATATGATGACTGAAATGATGAAGATGAATCACACAGATCAGAAAGAGATGATGAATGCCGCCACACAAAGCTTACACAATCAGTCTGAAAAACCAATAGCGGAATCACATCACATTGATATATCTACTGATGGATATAATGATTTTCATAGTAATATGTCTACTGATGGACATATCAATTTTTCTAAAGATGTTGCTGATGAAGAAATTAAAGATTCTCACAAAAACATATCTACTGATGGATATGTTGACGATGCTCAATGTGAATATAAAGTTGTACCCGTTGATGAGGATATTAGTACAAATGATCATTTTCAAGAGCAAAGTTGTGAGAACAATACAATGGAGGAACCAAGTGCAGTTGAAGAGCCTACACTATTCGAAGATGCAGCTGAAGCATCTACTATTGCAACTGACTTGGTTAATGATGAAGCAGTAGAGTCAACAACACCAAGTGAAAAATTTTGCTCAGAAGATGAAATTATGAGGATTACTGATGATCCGTTTAACCATCCGAATGCACCTGATGATGCTCAAGTTGAGTTGAAGCCACACACTCCACACATCAAGTTTGTTGATGTGAAATATGCAAATAAGTTTTCAGTGGTTATCTTTGTTGACATGGCTATAGAAAAAGAAGAAAGGTTGCTGCAAAAGGTAAAAATCTTAGATTCATATTCTTTTGAAATCATTGTTGATAGAAAAGTTAATTTGCATGCATGTTTATTTTTTGTTTCTATTTTTAATTTTAAAAATATTAAAAAAAATTCAAAAATATGTGTTTTTGTTTTCTTTAATAAAATTGTACAAGCTGACTTATACTTTATAAAATTAAAGAAAATAAATTTTGACATATGGCCAGATTGAACCAATTGTCACAAGATTTTTCGTTTCCTCCCCAAAATAAGTCCATCAAGGACATTTTTTTTTGAAATAAGTGTGGGGGAGACAAACTGTAGGTAGGATTTTTTTTTTTTTTTGTTTTCATTTAAAAAGAAAAAAATTGTGATTTCTTTTTGAGAAAATTGTGAAAGTTAACTGTTTACTAAGTAAAACTTTTAAACAATATGTCTCATAAGAAATCCACCAAAAATATTTCCCTACTTTCAATAAAACATATTGACATTGGATTTTTAGGATTTGATTCAATAATTGGGATGATCATAATTCTGGAAAAATAAAAGTCATGTTGATATGAGTCGTTTGTTTCTATGATTTGCTAATTGAGTTGATTTGAGAATTTCTTGATTAAATCTTTTGTGAAAGAATTTGACCTTGTGAGTCTTGAGCCTTAATGCAAAGGATGGTCTGCCATGTGCCACTCCTATTGTTTTTCTTGAGTGACTTGCTCATGTTTGTTTATATTCAAATATTTAGCTTGATTCTTTTGTTTTGCAACTTAGGTGAATATGCATGATTTGATATGATTGAGACATTTCTTGTTTTTAGCTACTTGGTCAAATAAGCCCACCTTGATATTAATCCATTGGTAACCCCTTTGTGCTTTTAAACCTCTTTTTCTTGTTTTAAGCCTATTGCATAACCTTGAAAAGAAAAAGACCATATTCTACCTTAGGAAGAAAGAAGGAGCTAATGGATTATGTTCAGGAATGGTTGAGGAATAAAGTGTGTGGGTGAGTACCTCACCCACAAATTAATAAAAATGGCAAAAGGAAAAATTGTTGATGAAAAAGTGTTGAAATAATTGCTTTCTAAAAAAAAGAGAGAGCAACAAAGCAATAAACGAAAAAGAGTTGTTTTTGAAATTATGCTCCATTATTCTTTCTATATTTTAATTTCAAAAACCCAAAAATCTTAAAATTTTTCCTACCTTTGCCTTAGCCCCATTATAACCTGTGAAAAGTCCTCATGATCTTTGAATGCATATTTTCTGAAAGTTTGTGAATATTAGAGTCTTGTTAAGTATTATGAGAGTTTACTTACATGAGTATTTTGAGTGAAAACACAAGCCAAAACACTTGAGGGAATTTTGGTGAGAAAATACACATTTAACTTGAGTGCTTTCTTTCATAATTGATTGTCTTGTGAATTCAAAAGATTAACTTATGTGTGAAAAATAGAACATTTCTGTTTGTATATACATGATAATTTGATCTCTAGAGTATTGATTTGTCTCCAGTGATGTTCATTCCTTTGATCCAATGTTGATGTGAAATAAAATACCTCAGATTAAGTTTTGAAATTGTTTGATTTTGCCCAGGAGTGCAAAAGGATAAGTGTGTGGGTATGATGAGTACGTATTTTTGCCCTCATTTAATGTTTAATTCTGGGTATTTAATTGAATTTATGTGCCTAAAGAGTGATTTAATTGATAATTTTGATAATTAGGTTGTTTGAGCTTGTGTGATAAAAATGTCTTAAAAAGTGATTTTTAGCTGCATAAATTATTTTTGGATATTTTAACGTTTGTTGATGCAGCTGAAGTTAAGTTTTAAGCTCATTTAGAGGTGTGGAAATAAATTGATTAAAGCTTCATGACACCTTAAAGATAAATCAAAGAATAAGAAATTATCAAAAGCACAAAAATTCAGGCCAAGCATTACATGAAGACGGCAAGAAAAGCTTGAAAAAGTGAAGAAGTTTGGCTAAACCAAGAAGAGAGGAAAGAAAAATTGGACCTTGCGGTTTTCTTTATCTTTATGATAGAAGATAATTTGGGAAAATATATCTTTAGATATTTTATTTGATATTTTTAAATAATTATCTTATTTAATTATATCATAAAATATTAAAAGATAATAACTACCAAATCTTTTTAAATATGACAAGATCTTCTTGAAAATTTTTAGTTCCACAACAAACAAATATATCTTGAAGATATTGGATTATTTAGAAGATAATTTAAGGAGATTGCAAAGGGTTGATTTGGAAAATTAATACAAATATTAATTGGTGATAATTTATCATATATCTTTAAGTAATTAATTAATTTAATTATATTAGATATTGATATTATCAACCAATTATATTTGTCAAATAGTCTATATCTCTCCAAGTATTTTTAAATATTTATATTTATCTTTATTTCAAAAGATATTTGAGAGATTTTAGCAACAGAAAAGCCCAGTCCAATTCCTATATAAAGAGACCAAGGGAGAAGTAGAAAACAAGCTGGGGACTTCGGAGTTTTGGAACCCTTAGGGGTGCCTAATTTCGTTTCCTTTCTCTCTCTTTTCTTCTCTCTATTCTTCTTTTGTATTCCATGGATTGCTAAACTTCTTGGGTTGATTCCATTGTAATTTCATTATGGATTTTGAGGTTAGAATGAATTAATTTCTTTGTTCTTTTTATTATTGTTGAGGTTTTAATTCATCTATGTCTTTTATCTTTTAATCTCGTAAAAAGTAATGATTTTAAATCTATATGCATGTTGATCATATGAGTTCAAGGTTTTTTTAAATTTAATTGAGACTTTACTTTGATTTTATTTAGAAATTTTCATGTGATTAAATGAGTTTTTACCAATAATTGAGACTTTACTTTGGTTAAAGGTATTTACTCTAATGAAAATTAATCGAGACTTTACTTTGATTAATTAAGCTTTTTATTTGGTGAGGAGATAAAAGAATAGACATGATTAGGCATAGTAAAATTTGATTGAGACTGTACTTTGATTGAATTTACTATGGATAATCTAAAAGTTCTCACTTTTAATTGAGACTGTACTTTGGTTAAAAGTGAGAACGCCAACAAATTAATTGAGACTTTACATTGATTAATTTGCAAATCTACAACAATAATTAATTGAGCAATAATCTTTAGATAACCGATGATGAATCTATTTTGAAAAAGTAATGGAATCAATCTATTTTCTTTATTATTGTTTTTATTTCTTTTTATCTTTTAAATTTTATTTCTATCTTTGTTTATCTTAATCTCCTATATTTTTTATTTTATTTGACTAACTCATTTGTATAGTTTTATAAGAACTAATTTGTTAAAAATCAATTCCGTGTTCGTTGGGAGACGACTTAGGGTTACTTTACCCTTTCTAGTTCTTGACTATTATCTTAGCAATACTGAAGTTGCTATAGTTTAGTAGTATTAATTTGATCGCGTCAACGACAGCGTTATCAGTGCTTTTGGATAACTGTATGGAGTGACATTAATACTCCGAAACTTTGCTCTTTATATTATATTTGTGTGATGTTTCATTTAATTAAGTTTATTTATTATATGGGACGTTACATTTGTGACCAAAAGTGCAAGAGTGCTAACTATCTTCGTGGTGGCAGATGCAAGTATAAGACTTGTTATGATAGGAAACATCTTTCTTTTTCTTCTCCATTTATAATACATAAATACATAAACATCTCTTATTATTTCATTGTGTTATTTCTTTTCTCTCGCATTCCCTTTATTTTATTTTATCAAAAACTAAACACAATATTTCATGTGATTTATGTGAATTCTAACAAATCCCTATGTTATTCTTCAATATTTTTTGTGGGAAATAAACTCTTACAAGTTTAAAATTTAAGTTTATTGTTTGAGTTATAAACGTTTTCACGAATTTACATAAAATTTAGAATAATGAAAAAAGTGATTGAGGACCTAATTGATTTTCTTCACCATTAACGGACAGTGCCCATATTTCTAACAAATTCTACTTGAGTGTTCCCTATTCTAGTTGTGACTCTTGTGTTATTCATGATTATTGTTACAAAGCATAAAACATCTCTTTTTGTTTATTTTTCATTAATAACACAAACATTTCTCATTGTCTCATTCTTTTTTTCTTTTTTTCTTTTTTTCTTTTTTTCTTTTTCTTTTTTTCTTTTTCTTTATTTTATTTTATAAAAAGCCTATATTTAAGTTTAAGTCAATCTCATCAAACGAGTTTGTATGGTAAGGTTTGCACTTGTAGATGCTAATGGGGATAAAATAGCACTCTCTATCAAATTGTTTTTATCACACACATTTAATAATTTTTTTAATATTTTTATTTGTTGATATTTTTTCATGTAAAATATTGTTTTGATATTTGAAATCTTTTGTTTCTAAGTGTAATTTTATCACTATAATTGTATAAATAAATTTTATTACTATGATATAATAATTTAAAGTACTTTTCGTGAATCTTTTTTATCACCATCTAACATATATTGAAGTTCAAAAGATGAGAAATCTATGTTAAATTTTAGTTATTATTAGTCTAATTTTTGTTCTATTTCTAGTTGTGAATTATTATTTTTATTAGTGTCTAAAAAAAGAGATTTCATTAGAATTTAAAAAATTGTATTAAAGAGACATTTAAAATACTTTTTAATTTGAATATTTGTTTATTTGTTTATCTTTCATATTTTTAAAAAATATTTTTTGTTCCTGTAGAGAACAAACAAGATAAGTTAGGCACAAGCGTCACCTTACCCATGTAGTCCGCTATCTCCTCAGTTGGCCTCTTCCCGATTGGTACATGTCGGTTTGGACCCAGGAGGGGTTACCTACAGAAGGGACTCCGAAGCTCAAGTGAGTCAAAACTCTCAAAAAGGTCAAATCTGTGATTAATGAATGTGTACCTTTAATTATTGGGGTCCACGTGTATTTATAGAGCATTAATTATGTCTGGTTATCCCATGGGTCGGGCCTTGGCTTGGGCTCTAACTTGGGCTGTAAGTGGGCTTGGGCCCTAACCCAAGCCCTTAGGACCTATTGAACACAGGGGCTTCCATTTTGCTAAGTATATTGAAGTTGTCGGCCTAAACTAACTACTTTCCTTGGCGGTTTGTGTTGCTCATGTGCCGTCTTAGGCAGGTCGTTCCTCTAGACGCCTAGGTTACCGGTTTTGGCCGGTTAGGCCAGCCTAGGTCGGTTACTCGAATGCTTTGGTATGGTGATCGTTTTATCATTATTTTGTTAAGTTGGCTTGGTGTGGCACACCAGTCCCCAGCCTTTAAGTGTGATGAACAGTGTTAAGGCTAAAAAGTGGTAACCGTTTGAAGGTAGGTGAAGGGGTGTCAGGGGTCAAATCAGGAAGTTATGGCGCCGTCGTTTTTAAGAGTCACGTCTCTTGTAATGATGGTGTCGATTGGTATAAGTTGTTGTTTTGGCGGGAAGGGGTTTTCGCCGTTTGGGATTCTGGGCTATAAATATGGATTTCAAAACGAGTGAGGGGTTACTTGGTTCATTTGCGAGAGTTTTGTATTCAGAGGTTTTGTGTGCATTTTACTGTCCGACTAGTTCCTAATTTCAGCCGACATCTTTCCGTAAACACGAAAAAAGGTATGTCTAGTAGCGATAGTATGTCGTTGTCCACATCTAGTAGTGAGAGTATGGGGTCGGAGAGTAGTAGAGGTAGGCAAGTTGATGAAGAGGGTACCAGTTCTGAAGGTATGGTAAGTGGGATCCCCATGGAAACGGTTAGGGAGGTCCGAGAAGATCCCCTTGAGAAGTTGGCCGAGAGTGACTGGCCGGCCAAAGGCGGTTATGGGTGGGTGGCTGCCGATGTCCGCAATCAATCATCTTTGTTCTGGTGGTCTCGCTTATTGAACTCCTGGCTGAACTGTACGCTTGTCATCTCAAACGGAGGGGGCTACGGAGAAGTTCTTCTACATGTACATGTGTCATTTTTCTCAGCTACATGTACGGTTACCGTTAGATGATTTCACTATGGGTGTGTTGCGTACGGTGAACATGGCACCTACACAGTTGTACCCGAATTGTTGGGCTTACTTGCAAGCCTTTCGCATCTTGTGCCAATCTCTATACCTGGAGCCTTCTCCTTACGCTTTCCTGTACTTCTATGACACCAGACCCCGTCGGCCGACTACTTGGCTGTCTCTGATAAGTCGTCCTAGTATCAGCAGACTGGACGCATTTTCCCAGTCTTTCAAGCACTTTAAGGACGGGTACTTCAAAGTTGTTGTGAAGGAAGAAGGCAAGCCTTATTTCTTGAACGTTGATGGGAGTACAAAATTCCCATTTAGCTGGACGGGTACCCCTTCTCGGTACAAGAATATGGGGACGGATGAGTTGTCGGCGGGGCATAAGGAGGTGGTGAAGATCTTAATGAAGTTTGTTGATAAGTTGCCCGCTAAGGGCTTAGTTAGAGTTTATAATTCGGTGCATCCGATTATAGATATTGAAGGTATTTGTTTGTTACTTAAACTGTGTTAATGATTCTAAGTTATTTTAATCTGGGGTTTACTGTGTTATTGTAGGGCACATGGCGTAATCAGGGAAGAAGAATTTGGCGCTCTTCCAGTCGCTGAGGAAGGAGATGGCCGTTAAGGCTAAAGCAGCTGGGAAAGTTGACGTTCCCAATTTGCAAGAGTCCGTGGTGGAAGTTCATGTACATGGTGGAACGAAGAGGAAAGCCGAGTTGCCACCTTGCGCCTGCAAGGGGAAGGATGTGAAGAAAGTGAGGGCGGTCTTGCTTGGGGCGGGGTCGGCCAGTGGGGCGGGGTCGGCTAGTTGCGAGAAAGGACTGGAATCTAGCTTAATTGAGTTGCCGAAAATATCTGTGAGAAAGGATATCGCGATCAACCTCCCGGATACCATTATAAACTCAATCGACGGTATGGAGGCGGATCATATCGTAAGGACAATGGTGGAATTTGGGAGCAAGGCCCTTATATTAAGTCACCGTGTAGGGTCTTTATATCGGCGGGAGGTGAAAGAGGGAGGTCGGGAGAAGGTGGAAGAGCTGCAGGGGAAAGTCGACAAGTTTGAGGAAGAAAGAGCTGCGTGGAAGAAGGAGAAGGAGGGTTGGGAGGCAGAGAGAAAGAGGTTAGCAACGTGGAGGGTTCGTTGTTTGAATTCTGAGGAAAATTTGAACAAGAGAATAGGGGAGTTGGAGGAGGACTATGACGAACTGCAGGACAAGTATGACGGTGTTGTCGGTAAGCTTGATGACCAGAAGAACTGTATCATACAACACATCAACGACTTTGAGAAAGGACTATGTCAAGTAGCCTTTTTCCATGAAGAGGTTGATATTACGGACACAAAGTTTGATGTTAACAAGGATGTTATTGATGAGAGGCTTGTGAAGGAAGATAACAGCAGTACGGGTAAGGAGGCGGAGGAGAAAGCGGCTGAAGAGGTGAAGGAAGCGGGTGATGCCGAGGAGGTGGCCCTGATGCAGCAGAATAGGACCTCGACTTTTATTGATTTGAAAATATTATTTGAGCCTATGTCTGTAATAGGTTGTACATTGCGTTACATTGATACACTCTTGCACTTTTGTTCAATGCGATTATGGTTATGTATATTATTGTGTATGATGGGTTTTGATGATTTGTGGTGCATGTATGGCGCGTTCTGTTGCATGTTAAGGGTGTTCGACCCAGGCCGCTTACTTGTGGTAAGGGTGGGGAACTTAAACGAATTAAGCACAAGTTAAGGGTGTTCGACCCAGGCCGCTTACTTGTGGTAAGGGTGGGGAACTTAAACGAATTTAGCACAAGTTAAGGGTGATCGACCCAGGCCGCTTACTTGTGGTAAGGGTGAGGAACTTAAACGAATTTAGCACAAGTTAAGGGTGATCGACCCAGGCTGCTTACTTGTGGTAAGGGTGGGGAACTTAAACGAATTAAGCACAAGTTAAGGGTGTTCGACCCAGGCCGCTTACTTGTGGTAAGGGTGGGGAACTTAAACGAATTAAGCACAAGTTAAGGGTGTTCGACCCAGACCGCTTACTTGTGGTAAGGGTGAGGAACTTAAACGAATTAAGCACAAGTTAAGGGTGTTCGACCCAGGCCGCTTACTTGTGGTAAGGGTGGGGAACTTAAATGAATTAAGCACAAGTTAAGGGTGTTCGACCCAGACCGCTTACTTGTGGTAAGGGTGAGGAACTTAAACGAATTAAGCACATGTTAAGGGTGTTCGACCCAGGCCGCTTACTTGTGGTAAGGGTGGGGAACTTAAACGAATTAAGCACAAGTTAAGGGTGTTCGACCCAGACCGCTTACTTGTGGTAAGGGTGAGGAACTTAAACGAATTAAGCACAAGTTAAGGGTGTTCGACCCAGGCCGCTTACTTGTGGTAAGGGTGGGGAACTTAAACGAATTAAGCACAAGTTAAGGGTGTTCGACCCAGACCGCTTACTTGTGGTAAGGGTGAGGAACTTAAACGAATTAAGCACAAGTTAAGGGTGTTCGACCCAGGCCACTTACTTATGGTAAGGGTGTAGAACTTAAACGAATTAAGCACAAGTTAAGGGTGTTTGACCCAGGCCGCTTACTTGTGCTAAGGGTGGGGAACTTAAACGAATTAAGCACAAGTTAAGGGAGTTCGACCCAAACCGCTTACTTGTGGTAAGGGTGGGGAACTTAAACGAATTAAGCACAAGTTAAGGGTGTTCGACCCAGGCCGCTTACTTGTGGTAAGGGTGGGGAACTTAAACGAATTAAGCACAAGTTAAGGGTGTTCGACCCAGGCCGCTTACTTGTGGTAAAGGTGGGGAACTTAAACGAATTAAGCACAAGTTAAGGGTGTTCGACCCAGGCCGCCTATTTGTGGTAAGGGTGGGGAATTTAAACGAATTAAGCATAAGTTAAGGGTGTTCGACCCAGACCGCTTACTTATGGTAAGAGTGGGGAACTTAAACGAATTAAGCACAAGTTAAGGGTGTTCGACCCAGGCCGCTTACTTGTGGTAAGGGTGGGGAACTTAAACGAATATTAGAGTAAAAACGTGGGAAAGTTGTATAGTAGAGAACCCTTCGTTTTATTTATTGAATATGGGGTGCCTCGTTAAAACCTCCCTGGCCAAAAACCCACCTTAGGGAAAAAAGACCAGGTGAGGAAAAAGAGTACACCCGGGGTTACAAGTGTTCGGCTTATTGCAGCGTACATTTAACTGAAATAAAGTTTGAGGTGGGATACATTCCAAGTGTTAGGTATTTCTTCCCCGGATAAATGTTCAAGGCGATAAGCTCCTCCTCCAGTATCTTCACGTATGCGGTATGGGCCGTCCCAATTGGCGGAGAATTTGCCATCCTTCTTTCTTACACTGTTGGCCATTCTCCATACTAAGTCCCCGATTGCGAACGATAGTTGACATAAGTTTGTGTTATACTTTCTGGCAGCTCTTTGTTTGGCAGCTAAATTGCGTATCTGGGCTTTTTCTCTGAGTTCGGGTAGGAGGTCGAGATACATAGCCATGTTTTGGTGGTTGTGGGTTGGGTTGTATAGTTCTTGGCGCAGGGATGGTTCGCCAATCTCAATCGGTATCATGGCGTCTGCACCGTAAACTAGGCTGAATGGGGATTCGTTTGTTGATGATTGAGGGGTGCACCTGTAAGCCCATAGCACTTCTACTAACTCTTCGGGCCATCGGCCTTTGGCGGTATCTAATCTCTTGCGTAGCTCTACTAGGATAACTTTATTTGCCGCCTCTGCTTGTCCATTGGTTTGTGGATGTTCTACAAAACTTGTGATGTGTTTGATGCCCAGGCCAGTGTAGAACTTAGCTAGCTCCTTCTCTATAAATTGTCGGTCATTGTCTGTGATGATGGTATGTGGGACGCCATATTTGCATATAATATCTTTCCAAACAAATTGTTGAACTTGTTGGGCCGTGATGGTGGTTAGCGGCTTGGCTTCTATCCATTTGGTGAAGTAGTCGACGGCTACAATTAAGAATTTCACCTGCCCTTTGCCGGGTGAGAAAGGGCCGAGGATATCCATTCCCCACTTAGCGAATGGCCATGGGGATAGTATGTGTAGTTGTTCTTATTTTTGGTGGATAAGGTTGCCATGTTTTTTGCATGGTTTGCACTTTCGGACATAATCCTGGCAGTCTGCTTCTATGGTCGGCCAGAAGTACCCGGCTCTAAGAACTCTGCTAGCCATAGTACGCGCGTCGGAATGGTAGCCACAAATGCCTTCGTGTAGTTCTTTAATAATATAATGTGCTTGCTCTGTTGTGACACATTTAAGGAAGTTGGCCGTACCCACGTTTGTACAGATCATCGCCTATCATGGTATACCTAGTGACCTTAGCCAGCCAAGTTTTGTCCGCATCTTGAGAGGGGTTACCGGTTTTTAGGTAATGGATATAGGGGGTGGTCCAATTATGGCTTTGGGATGGGGTGATGTTGTCAGCTGGGGCGTTGGCTAGGTTTTGACATGTATGTGTGATGGAGGGCGTAGATAACTTTTGTTGTAACTGGGATCGGTGGCGGCTCTTTAACTTGGTGCTGGCCAATTTAGAGAGGATGTCAGCTCTAATGTTGTCGGTCCTTAGGATGTGTTCGATGCGGACTCGTTCGTAGGCGGACTGCACGAACCAGATGGTAATACTGTAGAAGGATGGGGTCTTTAATCTCGAACTCGTCATTTAGGTGCCCTACAGTGAGCTTGGAGTAGGTTTTGCACGTTAGCGTCTTGACACCTACCTCACGGGCAAGGGAAAGGCCGGCGAGGATAGCTTCGTATTCGGCTTGGTTATTTGATGTTTTGAAGGCAAAATGAAGGGATTTTTCGATGAGGATGTCGTTAGGGCCTTCTAACACGATGCCAGCGCTAGCACCTTTGGGATTTGAGGAACCATCTACATGAAGCGTCCACTGGTCCTCCGTGGGCGTGTGCTGGAGGTCGTTGACGAAGTCTAAGAGACACTAGGCTTTAATGGGGCCATGGGGTTCATAGCGAATGTTGAATTCTGACAGCTCGATGGCCCATGATGACATTCGTCCGGCTAGATCTGGTTTTTGCAATATTTTTTGGATTGGGTAGTCAGTTTTGACGATGATGTTGTGGTTTTGGAAGTACGGACGTAGGCGGCGGGCTGTGTGGACCAAGGATAGGGCCAACTTCTCCACCATTTGATATCTGGTTTCAGGATTCTGCAGCATTCTGCTAACAAAATAGACAGGATGCTGCGTGCCTTCTATTTCTTGGACGAGCGCGGTGCTAACGGCGTGGTCAATGGCTGTAATGTATACGAGGAGGGATTGACGGGTGTCCGGCTTGTGGAGGATAGGTGGCGAGGTTAGGGTTGTTTTCAGTTTTTGGAAGATTTGTTCACAATCATCAGTCCACGTGAACCGGTGGATTTCTTTAGGAGTTGGACTATGGATTGGGTTTGTTCGGCCAGTTTGGGTAGGAAGCGGGAAATGGCTGTGAGGCGGCCTATGAGACGTTGGACCTCTTTGATGGTAGTGGGACTGCGCATCTCGATAATTGCCTTGCATTTTTTAGGATTGGCTTCTATGTCGCGCTGGGTTAACATAAAACCAAGGAATTTACCTCGGTCGACACCGAATACACACTTGTCTGGATTGAGGCGGAGGTTGTACTGGCGTACCGTAGAGAAGACTGTCGAGAGATCCTTGGCATGTTGGTGATGGCTTGGAGACTTGACAACCATGTCGTCAACATATACTTCGACACATTGTCCCATTAGATGACTGAAAACATGTCCATTAGCCATTGGTAGATCGCTCCGGCGTTCTTGAGACCAAAAGGCATAACCTTATAGAAGTAGTTGGCATCGTCCGTGATGAAGGCGGTTTTGTTCATGTCAGATACGGCCATGGGGATTTGGTTTTACCTGGAATATACATCCAAAAAACTAAGCACCTTATTCCCTGCCACGCCGTCAACAAGTCGATCGATATTGGGTAAGGGGTAGGCATCGCGAGGGCAGACTTTGTTCAGATCTATGTAGTCTACACACATTCGCCATTTGCCATTGGCTTTCTTCACCAAGACTACATTAGAAAACCAAGTGGTGTACTGAGCTTCTTCTATGAATCCTGCGTTCAGTAACTTGTCGGCTTCAACCTTAGCTGCTAGTCGGTGCTCTTCGCCAAGTTTACATTTTTTCTAGGATACGTAGCGGGCTTCTTTGTAGATGGATAGCTTGTGGGATGCCACTAGAGGGTCCACCCCAGGTAGATCAGCGGCTGACCAAGCGAAAAGGTCTGTGTTGCTCGTGAGGATGGGTGTGATGATGGCACGCTCGTCAGAGTTCAAACCGGTGCCTAGGTTGATAGAGTGACCGTTGGGAAGCTCTAGAGGGGAGGTCTCCTCAACTGGTTCGAGACGAACATCTCGGCCTACTCTGGGATCTAGATCTTCGCCTGACAGGGCGATGCCGGAGCCAGAAGGTCGCTCAATGTGGTTGGTTTGTTGAATTGGGAGTTGTGGGCGTAGGCTGGCCATGTAGCATTCGCGTGCCAAGCACTGGTCGCAATGGATAGTGAGGATGTCACCGAAAGGGGAAGGGAACTTCATGGCCAAGTGGGGGGTGGAGACGACAGCGCCAAGGGTGTTGAGGGAAGGACGGCCCAGGAGGACATTGTAGGATGTTGGCGCATGATCACGCTGTCGTTGACGCGATCAAATTAATACTACTTATCTTATAACAACTTCAGTATTGTTAAGAAAGTAGTCAACAAAATAGTAAGGGTAAAGTAACCCAAAGTCGTCTCCCAACGAACACGGAATTGATTTTTAACAAATTAGTTCTTATAAAACTATACAAATGAGTTAGTCAAATAAAATAAAAAAAATATAGGGGATTAAGATAAACAAAGATAGAAATAAAATTTAAATGATAAAAAGAAATAAAAACAATGGTAAAGAAAATAGATTGATTCCATTGCTTTTTCAAAATAGATTCATCATCGGTTATCTAAAGATTATTGCTCAATTAATTATTGTTATAGATTTGCAAATTAATCAATGTAAAGTCTCAATTAATTTGTTGGCGTTCTCACTTTTAACCAAAGTACAGTCTTAATTAAAAGTGAGAACTTTTAGATTATCCATAGTAAATTCAATCAAAGTACAGTCTCAATCAAATTTACTATGCCTAATCATGTCTAGTCTTTTATCTCCTCACCAAATAAAAAGCTTAATTAATCAAAGTAAAGTCTCGATTAATTTTCATTAGAGTAAATACCTTTAACCAAAGTAAAGTCTCAATTATTGGTAAAAACTCATTTAATCACATGAAAATTTCTAAATAAAATCAAAGTAAAGTCTCAATTAAATTTAAAAAAACCTTGAACTCATATGATCAACATGCATATAGATTTAAAATCATTACTTTTTACGAGATTAAAAGATAAAAGACATAGATGAATTAAAACCTCAACAATAATAAAAAGAACAAAGAAATTAATTCATTCTAACCTCAAAATCCATAATGAAATTACAATGGAATCAACCCAAGAAGTTTAGAACTCCATGAATGCAAAATAAAGATAAAAGAAGAATAGAGAGAAGAAAAGAGAGAGAAAGAAATTAGGCCCCCCTAAGGGTTCCTAAATTCCGACGTGCCGAGCTTGTCTTTTTTACTTCTCCCTTGGTCTCTTTATATAGGAATTGGACTGGGCTTTTCTGTTGCTAAAATCTCTCAAATATCTTTTAAAATAAAGATAAATATAAATATTTAAAAATATTTGGAGAGATTTAGAGTATTTGACAAATATAGTTGGTTGATAATATCAATATCTAATATAATTAAATAAATTAATTACTTAAAGATATATGATAAATTATCACCAATTAATATTTGTATTAATTTTCCAAATCAACACTTTGCAATCTCCTCAAATTATCTTCTAAATAATCCAATATCTTCAAGATATATTTGTTTGTTGTGGATCTAAAAAGATTCCAGAAGATCTTGTCATATTTAAAAAGATTTGGTAGTTTTTATCTTTTAATATTTTATGATATAATTAAATAAGATAATTATTTAAAAATATCAAATAAAATATCTAAGATATATTTTCCCCAAATTATCTTCTATCATAAAGATAAAGAAAATCGCAAGGTCCAATTTTTTGTTGCTCTCTTCTTAGCTTAACCAAACTTCTTCACATTTTCAAGCTTCTCTTGCCGTCTTCATGGAATGCTTGGCTTGGATTTTTGTGATTTCCTATTCTTGGATTTATCTTTAAGGTGTCATGAAGCTTTGAGCAATTTATTTCCACACCTCCATGAGCTCAACTTAGCTGTAGCTGCACTAACACACCTCAAAATATCCAAAGAAAATTTATGCAACTAAAAAGCTATTTTTAACATGCTTTTGTACCTCATGCTCAATAAACCCAATTATAGGAAATTCCAATTAAATCAATCTTTAAACACACAAATTCAATTAAATACCCATAATTAAACACTGAATGAGGGCAAAAATACGCACTCATCATACCCACATTCTTATTCTTTTGCACTCCTGGGCAAAATTGAGAAATTCTAAAACTTCTTCTGAGGTATTTTATTTCACATCAACACTGGATCAAAGGAATGAATCTTACTTGAGACAAATCAATCTTCTAGAGATCAAATTATCATGTATATCCAAACGGAAAGGTTCTATTTTTCACACATGACTTAATCTTTTGAATTCACAAGACAATCAATTATGAAAGAAAGTACTCAAGTTAAATGTGTATTTTCTCACAAAAATTCTCTCAAGTGTTTTGGCTTGTGTTTTCACTCAAAATACCCATGCAAGTAAAGACTCCTAATACTTAACAAGACTCTCATATTCACAAACTTTTAGAAAACATGCTTTCAAAGATCATGAGGACTTTTCACAGGTTATAACAGGGCCAAGGCAAAGGTAGGAAAATTTTTAAGACTCTTGGGTTTTTGAAATAGTAATGTAGGAAGAATAATGGAGCATAATTTCAAAAACAAGTCTTTTTCGTTTATTGCTTTGTTGCTCTCTTTTTTTTTATAGAAAGCAATTATTTCAACACTTTTTCATCAACAATTTTTCCTTTTTCCATTTTTATTAATTTGTGGGTGAGGTACTCACCCACACACTTTATTCCTCAACCATTCTTGAACACAATCCATTAGCTCTTCTTTCTTCCTAAGGTAAAACATGGTCTTTTCTTTTCAAGGTTATGCAATAGGCTTAAAACAAGAAAAAAAGGTTTAAAGCTCAAAGGGGCTACCAATGGATTAATATCAAGGTGGGCTTATTTGGCCAAATAGCTAAAAACAAGGATTGCCTCAATCATATCAAATCATGCATATTCACCTAAAATGCAAAACAAAAGAGTCAAGCTAAACATTTGAGTATAAACAAACATGAGCAAGTCACTCAAGAAAAAATAGGAATGACATATGATAGTTCATCCTTTACATTAAGGCTCAAGACTCACAAGGTCAAATTCTTTCACAAAAGATTTAATCAAGAAATTCTCAAATCAACTCAATTAGCAAATCATAGAAACAATTCATTCATATCAACATGACTTTTATTTTTCCAGAATTATGATCATCCCAATTACTGAATCAAATCCCAAAATCCAATGTCAATATGTTTTATTGAAAGCAGAGAAATATTTTTTTGGATTTCTTATGAGACATATTGTTTAAAAGTTTCACTTAGTAAAAAGTTAATACTTTCACAATTTTCTCAAAAAGAAATCACAATTTTTTTTTCTTTTTAAATGAAAACAAAAACAAAAAATTGAAAAACAAAAAAAAAGAAAAATTCTACCTACAGTTTGTTTCCCCCACACTTATTTCAAAAAAAATGTCCTTCATGGACTTATTTTGGGGAGGAAACGAAAAATCTTGTGACTGTTGGCTCAATCTGGCCATATGTCAAAATTTATTTTCTTTAATTTTATAAAGTACAAGTCAGCTTGTACAATTTTATTAAAGAAAACAAAAACACATATTTTTGAAATTTTTTTAATATTTTTAAAATTAAAAACAGAAACAAAAAATAAACATGCATGCAAATTAACTTTTCTATCAACAATGATTTCAAAAGAATATGAATCTAAGATTTTTACCTTTTGCAGCAACCTTTCTTCTTTTTCTGCAGCCATGTCAACAAAGATAACCACTGAAAACTTATTTGCATCATTCACATCAACAAACTTGATGTGTGGAGTATGTGGTTTCAACTCAACTTGAGCATCATCAGGTGCATTTAGATGGTTAAGCGGATCATCAGTAATCCTCATAATTTCATCTTCTGAGCAAAATTTTTCACTTGGTGTTGTTGACTCTACTGCTTCATCATTAACCAAGTCAGTTGCAATAGTAGATGCTTCAGCTGCATCTTCGAATAGTGTAGGCTCTTCAACTGCACTTGGTTCCTCCATTGTATTGTTCTCACAACTTTGCTCTTGAAAATGATCATTTGTACTAATATCCTCATCAACGGGTACAACTTTATATTCACATTGAGCATCGTCAACATATCCATCAGTAGATATGTTTTTGTGAGAATCTTTAATTTCTTCATCAGCAACATCTTTAGAAAAATTGATATGTCCATCAGTAGACATATTACTATGAAAATCATTATATCCATCAGTAGATATATCAATGTGATGTGATTCCGCTATTGATTTTTCAGACTGACTCTGCAAGCTTTGTGTGGCGGCATTCATCATCTCTTTCTGATCTGTCTGATTCATCTTCATCATTTCAGTCATCATTTTCATCATATCTTCCAAAGTGACCTTTCTCACTGCATCATTCATTAGCTGACTCAAATCTTCAGACATTTGTTTAGCTCTGATGGCCAACTTCAGAAGCACATCTTTGATTTCATGACGAAGTGTATTAAAATCTGGATTTTCAGGAAATCTCTGATGGGGTTGAGGGGTGGTATTAACAGTTACAAGTAATTCTATGAAGTTGTTCTTACTTGCATCCCTCAACATATCAGACAATATTTGCTTATTTTCGTACCACTCTTGCTCAATATTTCTGCATCTTTGATCAACTCTCAACCTTTCATCCATGGACTCTAATTTCTCTATAACTTCGCCCATTAGTATCATAACTTCTTTGTAGGATGGTCCATTGGTTGCTTCAACTTGCTGTGGTGGTACATATTGTTGCTGAAAACTATTGGGAATATATGGTTGCTGAGGTGGACACTCAGAATATGGTTGTTGCTCATATCCCAAAAAAGATGATCTAGGATATAGATCATTAAATTGTCGTAAAGTTAACCCACTTATATCAGGTGCAGAAGTAGGTGTGACAATTTGTTGCTGATAATCATATGAATCACGTGGTTGCTGTGGATAGTAATCATAATTCACTTCAAAATCACACTGTTGATTAATTTCATATGAAAAACTATTTTGCATTTTTGAAAGAGGTTTTCTGAAAAGAAATAAGTTGAAAGCTTGTTGAGTAGACTTCCAGGAAAGAGAGGTGCGTCTCAATGGACAACTTAAGTACCTTATCTTTCCTTAGCCAAAGTTTTTCCCAACTAGTTTCACAAATTTCCCAACAAAATTCCTCAAACAAAAATTATGCTTAAAAAAAATAACTAAATAAAATAAAATAAAATAACTAAAGAAAATAAAAAAAAAATGTTAGAACAAAAATTGAGAAAAGAAAATGTTAGTGATAAACAAAAAAAATAATAATAAAAAAAATAAAATCAAATAAAATCAAATAAAATCAAAAGAATAAAAATAAAAATAAAAAAAATAAAATCAAAAGAATAAAATAAAAATAAGAACTAAAATGATAAAAATTCTAACCGTGTTCCCCGGCAACGGCGCCAAATTTGATAACGTTGTCGTTGACGCGATCAAATTAATACTACTTATCTTATAACAACTTCAGTATTGTTAAGAAAGTAGTCAACAAAATAGTAAGGGTAAAGTAACCCAAAGTCGTCTCCCAACGAACACGGAATTGATTTTTAACAAATTAGTTCTTATAAAACTATACAAATGAGTTAGTCAAATAAAATAAAAAAAATATAGGGGATTAAGATAAACAAAGATAGAAATAAAATTTAAATGATAAAAAGAAATAAAAACAATAGTAAAGAAAATAGATTGATTCCATTGCTTTTTCAAAATAGATTCATCATCGGTTATCTAAAGATTATTGCTCAATTAATTATTGTTATAGATTTGCAAATTAATCAATGTAAAGTCTCAATTAATTTGTTGGCGTTCTCACTTTTAACCAAAGTACAGTCTTAATTAAAAGTGAGAACTTTTAGATTATCCATAGTAAATTCAATCAAAGTACAGTCTCAATCAAATTTACTATGCCTAATCATGTCTAGTCTTTTATCTCCTCACCAAATAAAAAGCTTAATTAATCAAAGTAAAGTCTTAATTAATTTTAGTTAGAGTAAATACCTTTAATCAAAGTAAAGTCTCAATTATTGGTAAAAACTCATTCAATCACATGAAAGTTTCTAAATAAAATCAAAGTAAAGTCTCAATTAAATTTAAAAACCCTTGAACTCATATGATCAACATGCATATAGATTTAAAATCATTACTTTTTACGAGATTCAAAGATAAAAGACATAGATGAATTAAAACCTCAACAATAATAAAAAGAACAAAGAAATTAATTCATTCTAACCTCAAAATCCATAATGAAATTACAATGGAATCAACCCAAGAAGTTTAGAACTCCATGAATGCAAAATAAAGATAAAAGAAGAATAGAGAGAAGAAAAGAGAGAGAAAGAAATTAGGCCCCCCTAAGGGTTCCTAAATTCTGACGTGCCGAGCTTGTCTTTTTTACTTCTCCCTTGGTCTCTTTATATAGGAATTGGACTGGGCTTTTCTGTTGCTAAAATCTCTCAAATATCTTTTAAAATAAAGATAAATATAAATATATAAAAATATTTGGAGAGATTTAGAGTATTTGACAAATATAGTTGGTTGATAATATCAATATCTAATATAATTAAATAAATTAATTACTTAAAGATATATGATAAATTATCACCAATTAATATTTGTATTAATTTTCCAAATCAACACTTTGCAATCTCCTCAAATTATCTTCTAAATAATCCAATATCTTCAAGATATATTTGTTTGTTGTGGATCTAAAAAGATTCCAGAAGATCTTGTCATATTTAAAAAGATTTGGTAGTTATTATCTTTTAATATTTTATGATATAATTAAATAAGATAATTATTTAAAAATATCAAATAAAATATCTAAGATATATTTTCCCCAAATTATCTTCTATCATAAAGATAAAGAAAATCGCAAGGTCCAATTTTTTGTTGCTCTCTTCTTGGCTTAACCAAACTTCTTCACTTTTTCAAGCTTCTCTTGCCGTCTTCATGGAATGCTTGGCTTGGATTTTTGTGATTTCCTATTCTTGGATTTATCTTTAAGGTGTCATGAAGCTTTGAGCAATTTATTTCCACACCTCCATGAGCTCAACTTAGCTGTAGCTGCACTAACACACCTCAAAATATCCAAAGAAAATTTATGCAACTAAAAAGCTATTTTTAACATGCTTTTGTACCTCATGCTCAATAAACCCAATTATAGGAAATTCCAATTAAATCAATCTTTAAACACACAAATTCAATTAAATACCCATAATTAAACACTGAATGAGGGCAAAAATACGCACTCATCAGCGCATCGACAAGGAAGCGGATTGGGATGGTTTTGGTTTGGGTCCCCTCACGAAAGACGGTGTGGAGGTTGATGTAGCCACGGGTGGATACTTGTTCGCCAGAGAAGCCATAGATCGACTCGTCATACGGGACCATGGTGGTGTCCGGAAGTTGGAGTTTTTGGTAGGTGGCCCAGCAGAGGATGTCAACGGAGCTACCTTGATCGACAAGGACTTTCTTAACGGCGTAGTTTTCGATTTCAACAGTGATGACCATGGGGTCATCTTGTTGATGGTTGAGGCCATAAAATTCGTCATCTGTGAAGATGATGGGAGGCATGCGGCGTTTGTGATGGGAATGGGTGATATGGTTGATGGATTGGATATGGCGGAGGTGTCTCTTTCTGGCAGAAGAAGTGGATCCTCCACTAGCAAAGCCACCAGAGATGGTGTTGATGGTGCCGCGTAAGGGAGGGTCGACAGGGGTGATGTCGGTGTTGGCCGGTTCGGGTTCTTGGTTGGTGGGTTGGGCGGGGCGTCTGTCGTGACGGGAGTCATGTGGAGGGTGTCTATCGTGACGGGAGTCATGTGGAGGGTGTCTGTCGTGACGGGAGTTATGTGGAGTGCGTCTGTGGTCGGATCGAGAGGGATGGTCATCTCTACGGATGAAACGGCGGAAGTGACCAGCACGGACCAGTTCTTCTATTTTATCTTGGAGTGTTTTGCATTCTTCTGTAGTGTGGCCATGGTTGCAGTGGTAGCGGCAATATTTGGTCATATCAGCGTGAGAAGGTGTTGTTGTCTTGCGTGGTGGAGGGATTAGATCAGCTTATAGGGCCTTATCAAGGATGCGGGAGCGGACTAAGGTAAGAGGGGCATATATGGTGAAGCAAGTTTGCGGGGCTCGCGTGGGAGGGCATTAGGGCGGGGCGGTTGCGGGGTAGGGTTGGTGGTGGTGGCTGCATAGTCACTGCAGAATTTGGTATGGAGGGTTTGCATCTCATTCATGCGGACATAGTCGGCTGCACGCAATTTGAGTTCGTGCATAGAGGCAGGTGAGTGGAGGTAGACGTTGTTGGTGAAGGGGCCAAGTTGTAGGGTAAGTGCCATGCACTGGAGGATCATCTCCTGGTTGAGGTGTGGGGTGCGAAGAGCTGCCTTACTAAAGCGATCTATGAACGCTCTGAGTGGTTCACCTTGTTCCTGCCTAATGCCCAGGAGGGAGATTGTAGTAGTTTGGTGTGGACGGCTGCCAGCAAAATGGGTGGAGAACATGTGGGAAAGAATGTTGAAGCTATCGATGGAGTAAGGCGGAAGGGTTTTGAACCATTCCAAGGCAGGGCCCTTGAGGGTGGTGGGGAAGGCTTTGCAGAAGACTGCGTCTTGGGACGTGTACAGGGCGACATGGGTGATGTAGACTTTGAGGTGCTCATCAGAGTCGGTTTTGCCAGTATAGCTGTCCAGGGTGAAGGGTTCCCACTAGGCAGGAAGAGGGGTGTTGGCGATAAAGTCGGTGAAGGGGTGACGATGTCTAGGCTGGTGGAGAGGGAGCAGATGGGGTGGGATGGGATGATTGATCATAGCGGGGAAGGTAGAGGTAAGGTTGTGAGGGGGGATGTGGGTTGTTGGAAGGTATTGCAGGTTGTAGGGTGGAACATGTGTGGTGTGTAGGGTGGTGGGTATGTTGTAGGGGATCTGGGTGGTAGGGAGGGTAGCGATAGGGGTTGGGGCTGCGGTATGCCCTGGTTGAGTGGATGGGAAGTGAGTGGGATGGGTGGAAGGAATGGGTGTTTGTTGGGTGGTGGTGAAGGTGTGAGGGGTGGGGTTGTATTCGCTTTCCTCCTTTGTGGGCTGGAAGGCCGGGGACCTTGCAGCTTCAGAGGCTTCCTTGGCCTTTCCCTTTAGGGTGGGATCAGCTTCGATCTTTCGCCTAAGGCGAAAATTCTCTTGTCGCAGCGCCTCTATCTCATCAGCGCTACGTTTCTTCAGATCTGCCAGTTCTTGTTGCATCTTCGTTTGGCTGTCCAGGATGGCGGCTAGGTCAGGGGTGATGCCAGCAGATCCTGAGGGACCAGCATCCGCCTACTTGTTCACTCCAGCTTTGCTACGGGTGGAAACCATCTTCGAAGAAAAATGGGTACTAAAGGTGTTCGTCTCGTGCCCCACGGTGGGCGCCAATTGTTCCTGCAGAGAATAAACAAGATAAGTTAGGCACAAGCGTCACCTTACCCATGTAGTCCGTTATCTCCTCAATTGGCCTCTTCCCGATTGGTACATGTCGGTTTGGACCTAGGAGGGGTTACCTGCAGAAGGGACTCCGAAGCTCAAGTGAGTCAAAACTCTCAAAAAGGTCAAATCTGTGATTAATGAATGTGTACCTTTAATTACTGGGTCCACGTGTATTTATAGAGCATTAATTATGTCTGGTTATCCCATGGGCCGGGCCTTGGCTTGGGCTCTAGCTTGGGCTGTAAGTGGGCCTAGGCCCTAACTCAGGCCCTTAGGACCTATTGAACACGGGGGGGCTTCCATTTTACTAAGTATATTGAAGTTGTCGGCCTAAACTGACTACTTTCCTTGGCAGTTTGTGTTGCTCATGTGCCGTCTTAGGCAGGTCGTTCCTTTAGACGTCTAGGTTACCGGTTTTGGTCGGTTAGGCCAGCCTAGGCTGGTTACTCGAATGCTTTGGTATGGTGATCGTTTTGTTAAGTTGGCTTGGTGTGGTACATTTTTAAATTTTATTAAATAGGTTTTATTAATGTTAGAAAATTTAATCAATGCTTTGGTTCTATTGAAATTTTATTAGGTACTCTAATTTGAAATGTATACAATTATAATATGTTTTCTTTGTCGTAATTTTTTATTATTTTACTAAAATTAATTAATTGATATTGATGTAGCTAGTAAGGAAGCATATACGAGTACGTATACGAGTATATACCGATGGAGATGGGAATGAGAAAAAAATTTGATACCGTTGGGTTTAGATATAGGGATGAAGATGATTTTTATCTTTAGGGATTAGTATAACATAGTGAAACTCGTTCCCGCTTTTCCCCGTTACCATCTCTACCTCTAGCTCACACAAAACAATGAATACATTTTTATATTTTTCTTACTTTTATAATATAGAGTAGAGTCTTAATTACAATCGATGCTAAAATAGCATCGACTAGACCACACAATTAACTAATATATTTTTACATTTTTCTATGCAATGTGGAGTTAGCGTCGTCCGATCGACTCTAATAATGTCTTTAAGTGAGAGGGTACTATATTTTGGTTGCTAATCCATGCATTCTTGTAGTGATTACATTTATTTTTCTTTATAACTACATTCTATATTTCTCTTTGTAACTAATATATTGGATAGAAAAACACTTCCATCAATTATGGTTACAAAGAGAGTCATTAGTAGAGACACGTAGTGATGTAATTTACATTTTAGGTCAACCTCATTATTCCTTTATTATACATTTAGTCTTAATTTTTATATGTAATCAAATAAGAAGACTATACCACACAAATAAAATAGTATAGGAAGAGATCATTTATTTTTATATGATATAACCATATTAACCATTTTTAAAGTGAAAAATTTGATTCTCATGAAGTTAGCATTAAGTAGAATTACTAATAGAGTGGAATAAAAACTGAAAATCAAAGTTTGGATGAATTGAGCTATGTGTGGTATGGTGTTTAAATAGGGTGGAAGAGTGGTGGTTAGTAATCCATTATTGATTTTTGCTTTACGAGGTAGAGAAGAAAAGAGGAGAAGGCAAAAGCAAAATCAGTTTGAAGATGACCCGTCTTTATCGTCGGGCTTGTATGTCATCGGGCTGGCCCGACTCGTCTGGTCATATGGGTCATCTAAGCCAAATTGACACCTCTAATCTTGAACAATGAAGAATTTCACAAATTGTGGAATTTCAATTTCCTTCCTTTTTGAGTGAATTTCAAATTCTACTATTTTAGTGATTTGAAATACCTTTTTAAAATTACTCAATTTCAATTCCCTTCTAATTTCTTCATCCAAACAAGTCATTTTTCTTAGAAGAAATTCAAATTCTCCAAATAAATGAATTACCCTCTTAAATTGCCTCATCCAAACACACCCTAAAGGTTAATAACATAGTTTTGTTGGGAATGATTTGCATTGGTTTGGGGTTGTGTTCAAGTAGAGATATTGATAACAATGTGAAAAGTGATGGAGATGAGGGGTTGCTATGTGATGAAGGATTGACCCCAACCAAGGATGGAGGCACATGCTTAAGAAGACTAAGCATGTTTAGAAAGGAAGTTCACTAATCCTTCATCCCTTTCATTTGTATTTGTTATTTTTGATTCCCAAAGTTGACTTAGTTGAATCAACTTTAAATGACTTGTTGACCTTTGACTAGGTTTGACTTGTTGACTATAGTTGACTTGACTTAAGCCAACATGCTAATCTATCTTTATTTGCTTTGTAGGTTAATTAGGAGTAAGAAAGTAATGCTAGGTGGTGCATGGTGATTGGGGAGCATAAATAATGTGGAGGAGAGAGTAAAGCAAAGACATAAAGCATAAAGTAAAAGGCATGAAGCAAGTGTACCTATGTACCTTTGGTCTCTTTTGTATTTAGCACACTTTGGCCACTTTTTGGAGACATATGAGACACATTCTTTGTCTCCTTTTGTGCAAGAACAAAATTAGCCTTGCACACACCAAAGTTAGGTCTTTTGTCTCTCATTTTTGTAACCTTATTTGACCTAGTTTCTAGAAGCTAGGGTTAGGTTTTTGTAGAGACATCCTTAGGTATCTTTTATATGCTTAGAGGCCCCTAAACTCTTCTATATAAGGGGTGCTCCTAGACATGTAAAAGGGTTGAACATTTTGAAGTAAAAACACTCTTGTGTCTCAACCATTTATGAGAGTTTCCTCCCTTGGGAGTGAATGCTTTTAAGCCTTATCTTGCATAGCAAGTGGCGGCACACATCCACTCATCTTCAAGGTTGCCATGGCTTCTAGCCTAGCCTTGTAGTGGCGTGCTTCTCACATTTTTTACCATTTCTTTCCTTTCCATTTTATGTTTTCTTCATCCTTTAATTATTCTTGGTTTTCTATGGTTTATGTGCTTTCCATTTCCTTTTTGTTTTGAATCAATCCATCATCTTCTTCTCTTGAGCTTTGTGAAAGGAACCTTCACATCTAGATAGCTTGCTATCTTAATGTCCAATGGGGATTTCACTTAGCTTTCTTAATCAACTCACACCATATTCAATAATCTTAAAAAGGAACAAGATAATCCTTCATCACTATGCTCCATTGACTTGAGGCATAGTGAAGATAACGATCTTTGTAACGAAAAGTGCTTGAGTGCTTCCTATCTTTGTGGTGGAAAATGCATGTATAAGACTTGTTATTGTAGAATATAAAACATGTTTTTTTTTCTTGCCATTTATAACATAAGCATCTCTTATTATATCAATTTTTTTTTCTTTTCTCTCTCACTCTCTTTATTTTATTTTATCAAAAACTAAACCCAATGTTTAATATGATTTATGTTCATTCCAACAAATCCCTTGGTTATAAACTCTTGCAAGTTTAAAATTCGAGTTTAATGTATGAGTTACAAAAGCTTTCACGAATTTACATAAAATTAAGAAGAATGGGAAATATGATTGAGGATCGTTGTTGATTTGCTCCAACAACGAGGGGCATTGCCCAGATCATAATGCTCGTAACAAGTTATGCTTCAGTGTTCCCCATCCTAGTTGTGGCTCCTGTGTTAATAATAGTTGTTGTTATAAAGCATAAAACATCTCTTTTTGTTCTTTTTTCATTAATAACACAAACATTTTTCATTGCCTCATTATTTTTTCCTTTTATATTTTATTTTATTTTATAAAAAATTTAGCATAATGTTTCATATTTAAGCTTAAGTCAATCTCATCAAACAAGTTTGCATCGTAAGGTTTGCGCTTATTTGTATTCTTCTTTTTATCTTTAATTAATGTGAAATTTTCATCATATTCCCGCATTGATATATCTTTGCTTCATCGCCCATCCAAAACCCATGAGAGATTTGCACTACCACCCCCACCACCTATGAGTCACCACCACCACCACTCGTGTTATGAGATTAAGAAGTGTACCAAATTGCACAAATAAAAAAGTGGATAAGTCCAAATATCATTTTCCCACAAAGAGTTGCGTTGTTTGAAAAACTGTGATTATTTACTAATTAAGGCCAAAAATTTTAAAATAATGAAAAATATTAACTTTTATATTGTTTATAAAATAATTCAAAATTATAGAAAGCAAATTAAATCTATGAAATAAAAATATATGCCAAAGGCTTCACTAGGTTTTTCATGCATGAAATAAATATGAAAACACTAACAATATATTTTTAATTCCTCACTCTGGCATTCACACTACTATGTAACAAGCCCTTAGCGACAAGTCTAAACTTTAATAAGAACCCTAATGCCTTAGACCACTAAGTCTAAGAGAAAAACCACATGTGAATGCTATTATGAGTATACTCTAGATTTTTAATGTACCTCATGCAACCCTTTTTCATCACATAAATTTTTCGTCTCTTCTCTTTTTCTTTTTCCTAGGGTAGGGTTCTTACAAAAGCCTACTCCAAACTAATTCAATTTCTTGGGTAGGGTTTTTACTAAAATCTAACCTAAACTTATTCAACCTCATACCCTGGTAGGGTATTTATACCTTACACCAAACTAATCTCATCTCATACCTTCATTTTTCTCAACATGTACATGTTCTCTTTGCTAAAGTGTAACATCCTGTTAGGATATTACGGATTTTAAATAAAAAGTAAAGAAATATTACATTAGCTTTATTTATTAAAGCATCATTTTCCAAAAACGCGGGAAATTTAAAACTTTATTAAATCTATGAATAGTCTAAAATTCCATAATCCATATTCTATAAAACTGAAAATGATACAAAAACCTCTCATAAGAGTTTACAATTTATTTCCAAACATAAAATATATCTATAGCTATAAGACCCGGGAAAAATTAGACTAAATGAAAAACACATGAAAAAAAATTATAGTTTAATTAATATGGTTGAATTATTTAATTTAATTAGTTTATAAATGTATTAGATGTGGAAGCGGGACCCACGATCACAAACGTATATATATATATATATATTTCACGATGCACCAAATTTGATTTTATTTTTATTGTTTTCCGTCTTTTGAATTGTGATAGAAAATATAATTAATAGAAAATATTTTGGTTTGTTTTATTTTTAGTTTTTAAAATCTTAATTGGAAATATTTAATTTAAAAATATTAATAAAAAAGATTAGAGATGTTAATTATAGACGAAAAAGATAGGATTTTGAGAAAAAAGGAGATAAAACACTTTAGTGTTTCTAAAAGATGGGAGAGGAGGTGGATGAGAGGAGAAAATGAGAATTTAACAGTAGAAAGAGAGAAACCGTGGAAGAGACTACGGGAGAAAGGATTGGAGGTTGCTAACAAGGTAGGGGAAGTTAACTTTGTTTTCTATTTTGTTTGAAGCTTGACCTTGTTCTAGTTGTTTTCATTTTGGCTGCATGATGAATGAAACTTGAAAAGCATGCATGTGTAGTGTAGGGGAGGCTGAGTTTGCTTTATGTGTTGTTTGAAGCCTTATTTCTTCTCTTTATTTTGTTGATATCATGCGTATTGATGTGGGTGCAGTACATGATTTTATATTTCAATGAAGCCAAGGATTGATGGAACACTTGCTTGTATGTGAGCTATTTATTTTGGTGCAGCCACCTTTCTTTTTCTTTATCTCGTTTTGAGGCGCTACCTATTTTCCTACATTGCACACTTTTCGTAAAATAAACCTTTCTACTTCATTAACCGTTGGCTCGGGCTAAAATTTTAACAGTTGATCTTTAACACATAGTTCTTGAATTTGACCGGTTGAATCTTGAATAAGAGCTCTATAGTGAGAGCAGTTTTTATCGCAAGATCATTGTAGTTGGGTTGTTGACAGCATTGACCTTTGTTGCTTGTTCGGTGCATAACTTTCTCTATAGTTATTCAATTAAGTTGATTTTTGTCACATTTGGTTCTTGATTCAATCATCTTTAATTTGAATATAAATACATAATTTTTGGAGTTTTACACAAGCTGCAGTTTTATTTCTAAAATCCCAAATCGTTTGCATAATGTGTTGATATGTTAATGGATTTATGTTATGAAACTTTAATTCCCATACATGATGTAGTGGTGTGTATTTTGTTGGTATATATAAATTCTCATGTATAGCATGTTGGGAGTGTTTTCCCTTGCTTGAAAGCTCTTGGTGGAATTTAATGAAGATTTTAGAAGAATGTGATGCTATGTTTGGTTTAGTATGATTGTTTGGATTTGGGGTTTGTGAGTTCAAACCAAGGATGGATTGTGATCATAAAGTTTCCGTGTTACTTGAATGCGATGTTGAGTATTATTTGACAAGTTTTATTTATGAATTTCTTTTATGAATATCATTATTTATAGTTAGCTTACCCTTATTTGTTTGTTTGTGTGTTTGTTGTGTGTGCGATGATCGTATAACGTGTGTGTTATACGGGAGCAGATGATATAGCAGATAATCTTGGCATGGAGTAGATTGAAGAGAGGCTGGGGTGAACTCGGGAGATTTTATAATTTATTTAGTTGTTTTAAATCAGATATTAAAATATATGTAATTTAATTTTGTCCGCAATTGATATTGGAAGTTTTTGACAAAGTGACGTTTGAAATTATGTAATTTAAATTAAATTAAAAGTTTTTTTTTATTAGTATATTTTCAATTATAATCCTTTTTCATCAAATGCGAAAGTTTTCTAATGTTCCGTGACATCCCAAAATTGGGGTGTTACAATAGCTCCCATGCTATCCCCGCTCCGTAGCCAAGTCTCACCAGACCACCTACATCAACATCATTTGCTCATGTGTACCGCGTACACGATCATTGCCAATCACAAGCAGATAGGGTGAGCTTAATAGACAAAGCATATAAAATCACATACACATATATAACACATTTATATATAGGAAACACATCCATCCCAAATGAATTCCATCCTTTCTAATTCATACCACCTGGCCACAACTAGGTTATTCGTGTTCTACATCTTCTAGTGAATACTTCGAGGTGACTTGCTGCCATACCTATCGGCCACAAGCGATAAAGCACGTGCGAGAAACCATGTTACAGATCATACACCGTAACGCCAGGTGGAGTTCCCAAATACGAACATAGTTCGCAACATCCCAAGACTACCAAACTCGTCAGTCAGCTACTAAGGAGGGCAATCTATCTGGACTCATCCGTACTGGCCATAACTAGCACACTCACACCGGCAACACTCACCAACCCGAGCCATAACTCAAGAGTTCCTCGTGTTCATCCACCATCCCGAGCCACGACTCAAGAGATGTTATAATTATAGTTTATAATTATAGTTTAAATTCAATTTTTCATTTTAAGAAGCGGGACCCACGATCACGAACGTATATATATATATATTTCACGCTACACCAAATTTGATTTTATTTTTATTGTTTTCCGTCTTTTGAATTGTGATAGAAAATATAATTAATAGAAAATATTTTGGTTTGTTTTATTTTTAGTTTTTAAAATCTTAATTGGAAAGATTTAATTTTAAAATATTAATAAAAAAGATTAGAGAGGTTAATTATAGATGAAAAAGATAGGGTTTTGAGAAAAAAGGAGATAAAACACTTTAGGGTTTCTAAAAGATGGGAGAGGAGGTGGATGAGAGGAGAAAATGAGAGTTTAACAGTAGAAAGAGAGAAACCATGGAAGAGACTACGGGAGAAAGGATTGAAGGTTGCTAATAAGGTAGGGGAAGTTAACTTTGTTTTCTGTTTTGTTTGAAGCTTGACCTTGTTCTAGTTGTTTTTGTTTTGGCTGCATGATGAATGAAACTTGAAAGGTATGATGAGTCGAACTTTGGCTCACATTCAATAATTAAATCTTGGGAATTTAATATTATTTTCGCGCTTAAAAATTGTATTTAGTTGCATACTATATTATTGGGTATTCTTGAGTTTAATAATGTAACTGTAATTTAATTTAGGTCCTTAGGGGTGTAAATAATGAATATTTTAATTCATAAATTAAGTCCTAAAATAGGAATTTTGGAGAGAAATAGTTCAGGTACTAAATGCAACCCCAATTCTCATGTTTAAACCCCCTTTTTCCAATTGGAATGTATATTTCTGAAAAAAAAACATTTCTGAAGCTAATTGCACCCCCTATTTTTAGGTTTACACCCCTTCTGCAATTGGACCTTCTATTTCTTTTTTGCACCCCTTCTTTTTACTAATTTACACCCCTAATATCACTTAAACTCTAGTCCACTAGATTGCGCCATTTGGCAATCCTCCACTTACTAAATTAACCAATTAAAACTTGTCACGTCCTCAATCCCCCACTCACTAAAATAACCACTCACAGATTGCCACATCATCAATCCTCCACAAACTCAAATCACCAATCAAAACATGTCACCTCATCACTTTCTCTCCTTCACACAACCAATACCCTAACCTTAATCTCCTTCTTCTCTCTCTTCCGCACCAACCCACTCTGTAGCCGCCAAACTCCGCAGCCGCCACGACCACGTCCGACCACCACTGCACATGCCAGAAAGCCGTCGCCCGTCGCGCCCTCGTCGAAAACCTCGTCACCGTTGTTGCACTAGTGGTTCACAACAGCTGCATCTTTTCCGCACGTCCCGCAGCCACCACCACACCGTGACAGCTCTCGTAGGAATGGCGGCCACCATCTTCCGCAACTTTCGCGCCTCCCTCGGCCTCCGTCGTGCCTCTATCACACCTTCATCGCTTCATCATGTGCGAACCAACCTTCATGATTCACAGAACCACCGTGCCTTCCGCCTCAGGCCACTGTCATTGCTGCGTCTCAACTCCCCTCCATGTCGTCCCGCTGCCAGCATCTGCCATTGCAGTACCTCTCATCGCGACCACCATTTATTTTTCTCCTCACTTTCACGCTATTGTCGCGCCTACAAGGAGACAAACACAATCGCGAATCTGCACATGAGTTTTGATCTTCACTGATATGCGAT
Source organism: Vigna unguiculata (assembly GCF_037176805.1). Taxonomy (NCBI): domain Eukaryota; kingdom Viridiplantae; phylum Streptophyta; class Magnoliopsida; order Fabales; family Fabaceae; genus Vigna; species Vigna unguiculata. The sequence goes on along the minus strand of NC_140792.1, from coordinate 8,200,066 downwards.
CGTGTACCTGAGACGCATCTACGCGACCACGAGCAGCGAGGAAAAATGCGAAACCTTCAAGAAGCAACGCAATTACAACAGCACGATCTAGTGACTGTCATCTTGTAGCAGCCGCTAATAACCATGGAGCTGGCATCATTTTCGCGCATTTGAACCTTTCGATTCAGATTAAATCACCACCGTGTGTGAGCCTCATCGAAAGTGTAGTTCGGAGCTATCGTAAACCACCTACGGCAGCCCGCCACCATCGCAACAGTCGTCAACCATGGAAGAACTCATGGAGAAACCCTAATGGAGAGAGAGACTTCCTTGACACATGGGAGTCTCTAAATGAGCTATCAAAAAGTCAAGACTGGTCAACCAGTCAACTCTGGGCAAAGGCGGTCAACAGTGGTCAAATTGTCTATTTTACGCATAATTAAATTAATCAACGCATGAAATTACCCTATTTAGCATGCCATTCAAATTTAAAATAAAGTTAACGCGTAAAGCTCCCCTAACCTGGTCTCTTTTGCTTAGAACTTTGAAAATTATCATTTGATCACCAATGGCGCTCCTTGGTTCTTCTCAATTCAGCCCCAAGCTCCCTTTAACACTCTCAATCCTCACAAACACTCAATTTTTCGTTCTCCCTTCTGCAACCACAATAACAGCCCACCAAAACCCTTTTTCTTACCTCTAATTAGCCTTTTAAAAGTGGTCTTAATGTGGTTTAATGGTCTAAAACGAAAATGCAATTAGACCATGGTTAATGTCATTTAATTGGTTGTCTCATGATGGTTTTCCATCCCTCCTTGGCTGCCCGGGTTTTTCCTCTACCCTTTCATATTCAAGCCAAAACTAAAATAGCCAAAAATAAAGTTTAATTTAGGTTCTCCAAGGCTTAAACCCATAACCACACCTATGCCACATCAATGCTAAACCATCATGCCAATTCATGTTTCTTGCTAACTAATATAATTCACGTATTATATCATTTCAACATGCTCAAACATATTATTAAAACAATAGTAATTAAATAACACATAAATGGCACACATAGGACTTAAACCCAAGTCCTATCACACAATAAAGTACTCTCAACCACTTGAGCTAGTACTTTTCCACATCATATAAATCAGAATTTAATGCCATAAAGGCTTTTACTACTCCCATTTATTAATTAATTATTTATTTAATTAATTAAATTTTACGGGTCTTACATAAAGTGCAGGACAAGATATTTTTTCTTTAAAGGTTGAGGGTAAAAGAATGAAACAATTAAGCTCAAAGAAGGTAATAACAAATAATTAACTGTTAGGTTGGATATTTGGCTAATTGGCTTAAACATACCAAACAAATGTATTTATCCTTTCTAACCAATTATGTGATTTTGTTAACAAGAATCAAGAAAAAATCAATTTCATGGCAATACCCCATACATCTCTCAACATACAAGCTCACAACACTCAAATATTCAAAATTCTGGTCTTACTCTCATGTTTGAAAACTGGCTAATTTCATGTAATAATACCAAATTATCCCTCATTCAAAGTATTCCACAAGATGGTCCAACTGTATGCACAATCAAAATATAAGAAAGTCAATGCTCAATAACATTTCACCACAATTGACATGAAAATAGTTAAATGCACATTTATTACTATGAGAACATGTTTAGCATAAGTTTAAGATGATGACAATGGTAGTCACAAATTAACATTATTACTAAATGAAATAATAAAGAAAAAGTAAACGTACTCAAAGAAAGTAAAAAAAAAAACTGGTTTGCCTCCTAGTAAATGCTTTTTTAATGTTTGTTAGTTTGAGTTTGGTATATTTTTGAAATCTTTGATGGCTATTGGACTGCTTATACTATTCTAGGATAACATAATTGTCAACACTCAATTTCATCCGGATTAATAAATTTATTTTTTAAAAAAATATTTTCTAGTTAATGGTAAATAAACAAAGGTGAAATAAAATTTTCTTCAAAGATTTTCAAACTTTTAGAAAAAAAAAAGAAAAAAAAAAGAGAGTTGAAAAAAAAAGAAAAAAAAAAGAAGGAACAGCCAAATTTGTTTTTAATTATCACACTCCTTTTCATGAGCCCAACAACCCAACGTATTTTATACTCTTCCTATTAGAGAAAATAGTGATATGATTCTAATAATTAGAAACAATATCTCTTCTAATTATTAGAATCAATATTAATATTACTGATGATTATTGATATTGTGTTATGATTTGCTACGATTTGATTATCGTAATGTGCTGCTATCATGACCAATTTCTTCCTTATATTGTTCATTACAATTAAGGGTGAGATTGCATTGATATTACAATTTGTGAATATAAATACGTACTCTGTCATATGAAATGGGATCGAAAAATCGAAAAAAAGAAGAAGAAAACATTCTCCACACTTTCTCTTTTCTTTCTCATCACCTCCCACATAGACACTTCTCATTTTTATCTCTCTTGATAGAAAAAAAAACACAAAAATATTAGAAAAGGAGGCAAGAAAAAGAAAAGAGAAAAGGTGAGGAGATATTGAAAATTTTTGAAGCTACGTCACTACTAGTTTCTTTTTTCTTTTAATTTATTTTTTTCAATTTTCATTATATTTTTTTAAATCATCAAAAAATATTTTTCTCCTTTCTTTAGTGTTTGTCTGGCCGCTCGCGTTGCAAAACATCAATTTAGACTTTTGCTTTTTTTCTAAAAAATATATATAGATCTAAAAGTAAAAAAATAGCTTTCTTTGTTTACTCTTTGATATTTATCAAGTTGCTCATGTCACAATGACATTCACATCCACTTTTAAATAACTTAAAAAAAATATTGAAAATTTATAAAAGATTAAAAAAATGAAGAAATAAAGCTTAAAAAAAGAATTTATTTCCAATGTTTATCCGGCCACTCCCGTCGCGTGACACCAATTTTAAAATAATTCAAAATACTAAAAAATTAAGTAAAAAGGTTTTCAAAATTATAAAAAAAAACAAATGATTTTTCAAATAGTTTTCTGAATTGTTTTCTCATTAAAGAACTATGTAACCCTGATTCTCCATTGTACATGGAGATACGTAGGAGCGAGGATTAATCCTTGATGGGCCCAGAAAACCAAAAAATTATTTTTGTTCCTTTTGTAAATTCATTTATTATTATTTTCGGGAAAAATAAATATTTTGGAAAACCACATGCTTTTGCATGTTTAATTAAAGGTCGTGTGTTAGGACGGACATTGTGTGGTGCTAATACCTTCCCCACACGTAACTGATTCTCGGACCCAAAATATGTTTTTTTTTCATACCTTGTCTTATCTTTTTGGTTTTTCTATAGTTTTCCAAGATAAATTATGGTGGCAACTCCAAACTCTATTTTTTGCAAATTTTATTTTTGGTTCGTCGTCGCCTCATGATTTTGGTTGCGAAAATAATTATGTGGAATCGGCTTCTGTAGAATTATGTAGACTCGCTAGTCGAGTAGATGCTCGCTAAGCGAATCCAAAGTTAGGGAGCCTCTAACTTTGTAGCCACTGGTGAATATGTGCTTGTTGAGAAAATACAAAGTTAGAGAGTTTATTGTCTTTGCAGTCCTTGGTTGAGTGAGTTTCAGTGATTCACTCGTTGAGCAAGTCATCTAGTCATTGGACGAGTGGGGTCTATAGGCACTACTCGTTGAGCGAATGGATGATTTTGCTGAGCGAAAGCATCAGAGTTTAGTATTGATTCTTATGCTCAATTTTGGTGTATTTTGTCAAATGTAGGTTATTGCTTAGGAAATGGTTGATGTATGAGATTGAATTGAGATTGGGTTTATGAGGTTTGATTTGAGATTGGTTGGTACTAATTCAAAGGGGATTAATAATGATTTACAGTAGTGTATGAATTGGTATATGGATTTAGTTTGGAAGTTATTCTGACGTTCTAATAACCATTCAATTTTCAAGTACAAAAGGATAGGTATGTGGTGAGAGGAGAACGAGGTCCTAGTCTAGAGCCTTTACCTTGGACAAAAATGTTAACGAACTAACCTTGTGTGTGATAGGGTGAAACCCATTGGCGCCAAATTGTTTTGCAGTTGGGAGAGCTTTCACCCTCCAATAAGCATTAAACATACTATTATTTTTCCCGCTTGGATTGTATTGTAGTGTGAAATAAGTTGGTTTGACTGAAAAATTACCTTCTTCATCACCTTTCCATACCCATATGTCCTATTTTCCTCTTTTGAATTGTTTACCTTTTATCATATGCATTAATTCTTGTTCTTGTGCAATTTCTCATGCCATTTGTCTCCTCCTCCATACTAGTTTTCATTCCCAATTATTTTCTTTCCATTCTCCAAGCTCCTCTATTGTTTTGTTCCTACAATTTGATATAGCAAATAACCTAGGGAATCTATGGCTGAGTGGTAAATCTCCAACCCATTTGTCCTCCCAAAACTTAATTGTAGTTCTTGTTCCCACCGTCCAATCAATGTTATTATCAAACCAATTATTTTGTTGCCTTCCCCAAATACCATACATAAATCACTCCACTTGTTATTATCCTCCTTCATTGTTTTAGTGGAATTAAGAGTCCTCTATGATCCGTACTTTGGATCTAATACTTCCTTCCAAAATCCTTTTTTTCCACCGCAAATCTTCATTTCCATTTCGCCAATAGAGATGTGTTAAACTATTCTATATCTCTCATGCCCAATCCCCCGTCTACCTTTAACTTACGTAAGGTTTCCCATTTTATCCAAACCACTTTTCTTTCATCATACCCTCATTGCCAAAGAAAATTTCTCTGAATTTTTATCAACATATTACAAACAATTTTTGGCATTTTTAGTTGATGTTAGGTATAAGGTAAAATAGATGACTATTATTAAAAGTGGGAGAGTAGATAATTAATGTTGAAAATGTGACCACTAGACAACTCCTATGAATGAAGTAGACAACTAGGGGAATAGGAAACTTTTGTGAGTAGATGGCCTTGGAAATTGAGTGAGTATACAATATAAGCATTAGACAACTAGGAGTAGACGATATAAGCATTATGTGACGCCCATACTACTATATTAAATAATTATTATTTGATAAAAAGATATAGAATTAATTTTTTTTTTGTACAATAAGATTTTCCTTGAGAGAACATTAATAATAACATAACTTCATATTCATATATAAATAGTTTACATCTCTGTAATTGTTCATGAAATATTACAAAAATATATTTGTATAATATTAAGAGTCCTACATCAGAATAGAAGATTATTTATATTTTCAATATCTCCTAAAGATATTAATAGAAATTATCCATGAGTCAATCTTGAGAAAATCCACAAATAATATCCCGAACAACTCTCACTGAACAGGTTCCTCTTTTGCTCATGCAACAAGTACATATGAAAGAAAAATATGAAAGGAGTAAGGTCTTTATAAGCCTTAAATATCAATCTTAATAAACTCAACAAACAATACAGACACTAGGGGACTGAATTGGACCTAGAACCACAAAACTTGATCTTGTTTTATCAGATATATGGATCCATATTCCACTTTTGATGATCCATTATGAACATTAAAAGTTACTTTGGGAAGTGATTAGGTAATTGAGTATTTCTCATAAAACATTGGTACAATCATAATTATTTCTTTCTCGAGAATATTAGCCATTTATAGGCCCATAAAGAGATATATACTCACTACTTAACCTTGGGGATGTCGAGCAGGTATCGGATAGTCCCAAGTTTGGCCTATGAATATCCTAGTCCAGTACGCTATTCTGAACTATCCAGATATTCACCTACTTGGTAAAACTTCCTTAGACCCCACCATGGTCCCAGCCTTTCATCCCGTAGTGTACCAAACTGTGACTTCCCAAATACAAACACTCAGACACTGGTTTAATCTCAACTTATTGAAACCAGACTTAATTCTTACTTAATTGACATACTCTTGGATATTTTCAAAGTTCATAAAATGTGATGACTATCAATCATGTCATTGTATAAACTGTACACAAAGATTATAAAATAACAATAAAATGTACATGTGATTTTCTTCTATCCAAGCTCACTAAATAAATTAATATTTCCTTTTACTTTATTTTATTATTATTTTTTTATTATAAAATAATGATAAAATAAGGATCAAAGCAAGAACTTTAAATAGATAATTAGATAAGGATTAGAACGTTATAAATAAATATAATAACAAAAATATAAATTAAACAAGACCAGTGCATAACTAGAAATATATGAAATGAAATAAATAGGACCAGTACATAACTAGAGACTAAATAAAATAAATAAACATGACTAGTGCATAATTGGAGATAAATTAAATAAAATAAATAAATAGGACCAACGCATAACTAGAGATAAATTAAATAAAATAAATAAACAATACTAGTGCATAACTGGAGATAAATTAAATAAAATAAATAAACAGGACCGATGCATAACTAGAGATAAATAAAATAAAATAAATAAATAGGGTCGGTGCATAACTAGAGATAAATAAAATAAAATAAATAAAAAGGACTAGTGCATAACTGGATATAAATTAAATAAAATAAATAAACAAGACTAGTGCATAATTGGAGATAAATAAAATAAAATAAATAAATAAATAGATTAGTGCATAACTAGAGATTAAATAAATTAAATAAAAGAAGGGAAGAGGACTAGTGCATAAATTAAATAAATTAACTAAACAAGATCATCAGTGCATAACTGGAGATAAATTAAATAAATTAAATGAACAGGATCATTAGTGTGTAACTAAAGATAAATTAAATAAAATAAAGGAACAGATCAATGCATAACTAGAGATAAATTAAATAAACATAAGAGGATAATAAATGAGAATAAGTTAAATGGAAGTAAACATAATAATATATGATTCAAAAATAAAGAAATGATTAATATAAAACCCATGAGCTTACCAATATTAATATAAAAGAGCTTAACCTCAGTCTCCCTTACCTTATTAGTTGGAGGAACACACTAGTAATACTTCTAGAGGACCAAGGTCTCTTTCAAATCTTTTTCTCCAACTTTTTCTCTCTTTCTCTCTCTTTCCTTCTTTCTTTCTCACTTAACTCACCTTTCCTTTCATTCTTTCTACATTTTTCTCTTTCATTCCATCCTTTTATAAGCAAACCATGTGCAAATTTAATTAATGCAAAGATTCTCTTCATTAATGAAGAGATAAGCTTCATGCCTTTTTTTTTCTCTTACGTAATCACCCTTTCCTCATTTTTTTCTCTTTCCTATCACATTCACACATACTTAGCTTCAAAGTGATAATTGCATGCATTAAATTTAATTTTATCACTTATTATTCTCATGTTCCTATATTCTTATCTTCTTCTTTTTACTTAATTTTTTTTCTTTCTTATCTCTTATTGTAGTCATTTATTATTATTTTTATTTTACTTATTCTTAATGTTTCTTAAAAAACTACTTAATTTCTTTCTCAATGTTCAAACTATATTTAGATATAATACAAAACACTAATAAAAACGCAGGATTTTCTAAGTCTTATATTTAGAGTAAAGATAAAGTAAATAATATAATTTATTAAAAGTAGGGATGTTACACATTAGACGATTGAGGAGTAGACGATGTGAGCATTAGACGATTGAGGAGTAGACAATGTGAGCATTAGACTATTGGAAGAGTAGACGATATGAGCATTAAATGACCTTAATAATAGAAGGACTAAGCAACATAAGTGTTAGACGATACTAATGACTAAAAGGAGTAGATGATACAATTTTGTTGGACAAGGCATAACAAATTTTAATAAGATTATCTTTTCAAAGCTTATCTGATGAATCCATTCTAAGCCCATTCAAAGGCCCAATTCCAAATCAAGGCCCAAGCCCATTAAAAGGCCCAATTACTAGAAGTATGATGAGAAAGATACAAGAGGGCCTATACCAACAAGAGTTCAATAAGCTTCATGGGCTTCACATGCTATTCTCTTGGGCTAAAGAAGATATTAAAATATGATGGACTTCAATTAAATTAGTAGCATAGTTTTTTTTCAATTGGGCCAAATGCTAGGCTTTGCTTTCCAAAATAAATGGCAAAAGTACATTGTTTCTAGCTTACAAATTGGGCCAATCCAAGCCCACTTTGGAAGCTTGGCTGAGAGCTACTTTGAGTGCACCTTTCTCACATTTACATGGTGGAAAAGCTAGGAAAGCATGACTTGTCACATGTCATTACATCCATAACTCACGAATCTAGATGCATGTACCTTGCCTAGCTCATGCATTTCCATTCCATTCTAACGTGCATTTGCATTACATTTGAGGAGGTTCTCTCTATTATAAATGGGAGATTCCTAGACTTGTATCTGGTTACTCTTGATTGAATGGTGAATGCCTTGATGTTGAGAACACTCCACAGATTTGCCTTATTGAGAGTCATGGCTAGGTTCTACTTAGTTTCCTCTATCCACCTTCATCTAGGATAAAATTTCATTCCTATACTTCTACTTTCACCTCTCCACACCATTGCTAGAAGGGCCTTCAACCTTGATTCCAATCCACTCTGCTACCTTCTATGGAGATTCTCCATCAATTTCTTATCTAAGGAGCTTCGTCAAGTAGTATCTTGAGTCACTCAACCCTTATTCGTCCATTTATCTCGGGTTTGAGTAAGTTTCTTGATCCATTCTAGTGTTTTGTGTGATTTTCGTGTTGTTTCTCTTCAACTTTCATGCCTTCTTCAAGTTGTCCTTCATTTCAACTGATTATCTTTGAGTCTACATGAATCGCATTGATTCAAATTGTAGATCTTCGTGGATAATGGGTTTACACTTATTATAGAATTCAAACTATTTTTGTAGCACCTTTGCTTGTGTTCTTTGATGATTTTAATCATTTAAATCGGTGAATATTCTTTGTTTTGCGTCTAATTTTTAGTTTTATCATATTTCCATGTTTTCTAGTCATGTATATTGCTTTGCTTGTCCTTAATTCTCAGTTTACACAGTCCAATTTTGTTTTTGAGTGTTGAACTCACGTTGCAACATCTCACAATAAGCAATGATCATTTCAATGAAGCTTGTGGATGTTTAAGCACAATTTTAGTCATTTGTTTGCATTTTCACCAATTGAATTGTGTGTTTTAGTGTCTTAGATGTTCTTACGTGGTTCATACTTGAAGTTAGATCAATTTCAAGTTCATAATATTCATTTTCACTCAAGAACATCTATGTTTCCCGAAACCATTTCAGTGCACCAGTTTTGATACATTTATACTGTATGCACACTTGCTATTTGTGATTTATCCTACACACATGCCTAGACCAAATCATATGTTGAGTAGGGTCTCTTTTACTTAAGATTTGGACGAAACAAACATAAAAAAAAGAATCATTCAAAAATGTTAAAAATTGAAATCATGATAAATCAATGAAGTAGAGGCTACTGTTCACGTTTTCTGGTCTGTCATTGTTTCAAAATCACTTTTCAAGTGCAGTTTGTGATGTTTTGGTGCATTGTTTTGTGCTCTTTTGAGTGAACAATTGAGTAAGTAGCAAAGTAACCTTGAAATGGACAAGTCTTGGTACTTAAAAAGTTCAAATAACTCATCTCGCTTACTTAGAGGTGAAATTGTGAAAGTTTACTTGCTACACTCTTTTGTCAAAGTTCTTAAATTGTTAAGATCACCATGAGCACCAAGCCTCCACAAGGAATAGGGTTACTCACCAAAGTGCCCAAAACCTTCTAAGAGATTAAAATGATAACCATGACCTTCCTCCAATGTAGATGACGAGGTTGAAGTCAATCCTCAAGTTCTTCATAATCTCTCTCAAGAGGTTAAGGACATTAAAGCTCAAATGGCCGATATGCAAGCTAATCTTCAAGTACTTGCTAATCAACTTTGACCACAACGTACACAACATGCCTCTCCTAGACCTTTTCGAGCTTCAACTAGACATGACTTTGTTCATGATGAAGAAGAAAAGGATGTAGATGGAAATTATTATAGGCGATCACCTCATGTTAAAAGGCAAAGACGCATCCTACCTCATCCCAAAGAAGTTAAGAAAGACTTGCCTCATTTTCATGGTAGGGACAATGTGGAGGCATATCTAGATTGGGTGACCAAATTTGAACAACTTTTTGAGAGTCATGTTGCCAACACCCAATTTTGTCCGGGTAAATGCATTTGTTTTGTTAAAAAATAATAATAAAAATAATAATAAAATAATAAAAAATATGCTTTTAATTGATGGTAGTTTTTTTTAATTTTGTACCATGAAAAAAAAAGGAAAAGAAGGGAGAATCTAATTTGTTATCACACCCTTTTCATGAGCCCAAATGTTTTGTACATACTTCCACCCACTGTTTGTTATTTACACTCCAAACATGACATTTCAGAAAAGGACATTTTATAATCTCTATTTGTTAGAAAAGGGTATAATATTAGGAGCAATTTTCTTCATAATAATTAGAATAAATATCTTGAATTTAGGCTTAAGTGATGTGTCTCATTTTTTTTAGTCAGAGAAGATATTATTTTAATAATTAGAAGCAAATATTTCCGATAATAATACTTTTAGAGAATGGTACGATTTTAATAATTGGAAGAAAATATTCCTGGTAATAATTAGAATCAATTATAATTTGATTAGGATCTTCATGTACCAGAAAATATATTATTTTAGTAATTACAGGCAATATTTTGTTAATAATTATAATCAATACACTGTATATTATGCGACCATTTAATTTCTATAATATGTTTCATCGGGACCAATTCCTTCCTCATATATTTAGTATAATTAAAGACTAGGATTTCAGTGGTACCCCAAGGTGCCTATAAAAGCACAAAACTTCTTCAATGCAAGACAGAAAAATTTGAAAAACCTCTCTTCTTTTTATTACCAAAGCACACACACAAAAGGGGGTCACCTTACTATCCTTTCAGTCGGTTTTGGTCTATTCGTGACCCTGAAAGGTAAATTCCTTTTGCTCCTAATGTTATTCATGTACTACTCAGATTCTCTTATAATATCAAATGTATGAGATTGACCTGTTCTATGACTAAATGTGTGTGGGGTTCGAACGTTAGATGATTTGGGTTTGGGTTTGTCATTGATATGTTCAACCCTTCTCTTTCCTTTTATTTGGAATGCCATTATCTTGGTAATTAGAAAGGTTTTTTTCGCAGGCCTTAATTCTCTCTAAAAAAAATAATAAATAAATAAATAATTATATTATTTCTTTTATAAGTATTGAATACTATGTCAAGTCTCGGACTTGCTTGATAATCAAAACACTCCTTCATAGGCTTTTAATTCTTTTTTTTAAATTAATAATAATAAAAAATAAAAATTATAAAATTATTTTTTGAATATCATGTCAAGTCTCGGATTTGCTTGATAACTAAATCTTTTATCATGTAGAATCTCGGATTCTCTTGATATATATAAATCTAAAATTTAGAAAATAATAATAATATCAAACAACTTTTTAAAGAACTACGTTATCCCTGATTTTACAAATGAAAATACGTAGGAGCGAGGTACAATCCTCGTTGGGCCAAAAAATTAAAAAAATAAATTTTGTTTTAATCTTTAATCTTTTTGTATGTGTTTATTTTTATTTTGTTTGATTTTTTGGGAATAACAAATATTCTAAACATCAAAATTCTACCTTGCACACTTAATTAAAGAGGGAACTGTCTTAAGACGTGCGTTGTGGGGTGATAATACCTTCCCTACACGTAATCGACTCCCGAATCCAAATTTGGTTTCAAAGACCATTTCTTTAAGGTTTTTCTATAATTTTCCATAATAAACTACGGTGGCGACTCCTCTGTACCTTTTAAATTATTTTTGCCGTTCCGCCGCGATCTTGGTTGCGACACATGTGATGGAAGAGGAAATGCATGTCTCCTTAGTAACCCTTAGCTTTCAAAGGCATGCTTTGAAGTGGTGGAATTCTTTAGTCCCACAAAGAAGGCGAAAAGGGCTTCATGATATTGACTATTGGTTTGATGATATTGACTATTGGTTTGATCATAAAGAAGCCTTTCATGCACGTCATGTTCCTTCTTATTACAAAAGAGAGCTCATGGATAAATTTCAAAGGCTCCAACAAAGGTCTATGACAGTATAGGAATATAGACAAAAAATGGAGTTGTATATATTGCGAGCTAGCATTAAGGAAGTTGAGGAAATTTCCTTGGCTAGATTCTTGAGTGTTCTGAACTATGCTATAAGAGATAAAGTTGAATTGCTCCCTTACAGTAGGTTGGATGACTTAGTTAAAATGTGCATCAAGGTTGAGCAAGAACTTTTAAGAAAACCTTCTCATAACGATTCCTCTATCTGATCCCAAAAATGATTTCAAAAGCATTTCAAAAGGGATTCTTCCAAAGCAAAGATGGCACTCACAAGAATCAAGCAAAGGTAAATGAACTTTCCAAAGGCGAGACCTCAAACAACAGAGGCAGTGAGATTAAATGCTTCAAGTGTCTAGGCCAAGGTCATATGGCAGCCCAATGTCCCACAAAAAGAACTATTGTGTTAAAGGGCCATGACCTCAGTAGTAGTCAAGATGAGTCTTCTTCTAGTGACTCTGAAAGTTCTCATTCATAAGGCTCTTCCAAAGAAGATGTTTATCCTAATGAAGGACACCTTGTCATTATTAGGATACTTCTCAATAATCAACCTAGTGTTCTTCTTAATGATTAAAGAGAAAATATCTTTCATACAAGATGTGATGTTTTGAAAAATACTTGTTCTTTTATCATTGACAATGGGTCGTGTTGCAATTGTTGTAGCACAAGGTTAGCAGAGAGGTTGAACTTAACTTTAATACCTCATCCCAAACCTTATAAATTTCATTGGCTTAATGAAGATGGGGATCTTAAAGTCAAGGATCAAGTAGACATAAAGTTTTTCATTGGTAAGTACAAAGATAGAGTTTTATGTGATGTCATTCTAATGGAAGCTTGTCATATTCTCTTGGAACGACCATGGAAATTTGACCGCAAAACTAGGCACAATGGTCATACACATGAGGTCACTTTCCTTCATAATATCAAGAAATTTGTGCTTCATCCTCTTTCTCATACTCAAGTGGCCAAGGACCAAGCTCAATTGAGAGCTAGGAGAGATGAAGACAAAACCAAAAGTTCCACTTTGATAGCCAAGAGTGAGGTAGGGGATACCCATGTTTCATGTCCCATGGTCATTCCTCGTGAAGTACTCTTAACTCAAAAGTCTTTATTCCATATGCTTCATGAAGAACAACCTTCATATCTCGTTTTGTGTCAAGAGACACTCACCAGTAGTTCAAGTGACTCTTCATTTAAGGATCTACCTCCTTGCATTGTTACTCATTTACAATTATTTGATGATGTATTTCCTAAAGATGGACCCCATGGGCTCTCTCCTATTAGGGGCATTGAACATCAAATTGATTTTGTACCTAGGGCTAGTCTACCAATAGACTAGCCTATAGGACAAATCCCATAGAAAAAAAGGAGATAGAGTCTCAAGTGCAAGACCTATTGGATAAAGGTTTAGTGCAAAAGAGTTTAAGCCCTTGTGATGTTATGGTGTTGTTGGTTCCCAAAAAAGATGGCAAATGGCGTATATGTTGTGATTGTAGAGCCATCAACAACATCACCATCAAATATAAACATCCCATCCTAAGACTTGATAATATGTTGGATGAATTACATGGAGCAAATATTTTCTCCAAAATGGGTATTTGTTTAAAGAAGGAAGAATTTGTATTCCTCGTGGTTCACATAGAAAACTTCTTATTCAAGAAATGCATGAAGGGGGACTTATGAGACATTATGGGGTAGCAAAAATTTTGATCATGCTTAAAGAAAAATTCTTTTGGCCTTATGTGAGGAAAGAGGTTTAAAGACATTGCTCTAGTTGTCTTACATATTTACATGCCAAATCTAATACAATGTCTTCTGTCCTTTATACTCCTTTGCCTATTGCTTCCACCCCTTGGGAGGATATTATGAACTTTGTCCTAGGACTTCCAAGAACTTCTAGGGGTGTTGATTCTATCTTTATTGTTGTGGATCGTTTTTAAAAAATGGCTCATTTTATACCATGCTGCAAAGTAGATGATGCTAGTAATATTGCGAAGTTATTCTTCAAAGAGTTGGTTTGTCTTCATGGTCTTCCCAAGACAATTGTGTCTAATAGAGATACGAAGTTCCTTAGTCATTTTTAGAGAACCTTATGGTCTCGACTAGGAACTAAACTTTTCTTTTCTACTACTTGTCACCCACAAACTGATGGGCAAACTTAAATAGATCTCTATCCACTTTGTTAAGGGTAGTCTTGAAAGGTAATCATAAATCTTGGGATGAGTATCTTCTTGACATTGAGTTTGCCTATAATCGTGTGGTTCATCGCACCAACAAGCTTTCTCCTTTTGAGGTTGTTTATAGTTTCAATCCTATCACACCTTTGGATTTAATACCTTTTCCATCTTCTTTTGATTTTGTTCATAAAGAAGAGGTATCTAAATCCAAGTTCGTTAAAAATTTACATGAAAAGGTGAGAAACCAAATTCAAACTCAAAATGACAAGTATGCCAAATACAACAAAAAAGGCAAGAAAGCTAGGATTTTCAATGAAGGAGATATAGTTTGGTTACATTTGAGAAAAGAAAAAGAAAGGTTTCCATATTTGCAAAAATCCAAACTTAATCCCTGAGGTGATGGTCCTTTTCAAATACACAAGAAGATTAATGATAATACTTATAAATTAGATCTTCCTTCCAAGTATGATGTTCATTCCACTTTCAATGTCACTGATTTGATTCCTTTTATAGGTATTGTGGATGATGATGATGATGATGAACATCAAGATTTGAGGCCAAATCCTTTCCAAAGGGGAGGAGACGATGAAATCGGCCCAAGTCCATTCCAAGGCCCAATTCCAAATTAAGGCTCAACTCCAAATCAAGGACCAAGCTCATTAAAAGGCCCAATTACTAGAAATATGATGAGAAAAATACAAGAGGGTCAAGATCAACATGAGTCCAATAAGTTGCACGAACTTCACATGTTATTCTCTTGGGCTAAAGAAGATATCAAAATATAATGGGATTCAATTAAATTAATAGCATAGTTTTTTTCAATTTGGCCAAATGTTAAGCTTTGCTTTCCAAAATAAATGGCCAAAGTACATTGTTTTCTAGCTTCCAAATTGGACCATCGTTGTTCAACTATTTATTTAGTACCGTAGAAGAAATCAATTAAATTAGTAAATATATAATTATGTATACATAGTTATAAAAGCACCTCAAAAGAGCATGTTAAATGCCATTTATCCTTCCTTATAAAAGGTAAGTATCCTTCTTCAAACATATTTAAAAGTTAACGTATCCTGAATATAAAATATTTTTTTCTTCAATTAAACACAATAGTCAAATTTACCTATAGCCTATTGAAAAATATAAAGACATTTGAAGTAAGACAAAGGCTTAATTAGTCGAATAGTACCCACTCTCGTTCAGAAGTTTTAGTTTGGTACCCACTTTTAAAAAAGTTTCAATTTCATCCCAAATTTTGAAAAAATGTTTTAATTAAGTCCTTTTTAGAAAAAAATTATTAATGCCGTTAATGGCGTGCTGTAACATCCTATTTAATAGCTTTTGTACTACTAAATAAAATATCATATCATGATAACCCAAAGCAGATAGTAAGAGAGGAGACTGATCTATGAGTATAATACCAATACAATCATCCAAAATTAACTATACCCGAACTAGTTATATTACAGCTGATACTAGTAAAAAGGGGTTAACAAAACACCAAAGTTCAACGGAACATAAGGTAGCAACTATTACTAGATATCCACGACCACAGATCAACTCCTATCAAGGATAGGAGTATCTTCGCCTGCACTTGTGTCTGGTCACACCAAAAAGGTGATCATAAAAAAGAGAGAAAAACACAGAGGAAACAAACATAGACAAGAAAGGGTAAGCTAACTTAATTAAGAGAAATCATGCAATTTAATAATAAGCATAAATCAGAACTTTCCACCTCCATCATAATCAATTAGGTTCTCATAATACAGTATAATACACACGACTCTAGACTAAAAATTCGGACTATGTAAGGAACATTAGAGCTCTTGGTGGCTTGCACCTATGACGGTTCCCAAACTCTACAGAGTATGGACACAAGGGGTTATCACGACCATTCACAAGGTAAGTCCCTTTCGCGTCTAAAACTTGATCAAGTCTAGAGACTAGGACCTCCTGCTACTCCTCACGACATAATCCATTATGCTCTAATTGAGCGTGAATGATTATTGGAGTTTCAGGATACCAACCAATTTAGGAGTCCGCATGTACTTACATACAATAACTTATTCTCTAGAATTTCCCTTGAATTCTAGTGCTACCACACATTCTGATTTCATACAGTCCCACTACATGTTCTACTAGTCACAGGAATTCAAGCATAGTACAACAAACATCACACTATATTATTCATGTTAGCTCCCAATAATTTAAAACAGAGGAAAAATCACAATTCTGCAGGGGAACTCGCTCAAGCTAGAAGGTCTCGCTTGGGCGAGAGGGTCACCCTCGCTTAGGCGGGTCACTCTCGCCTGAGCGAGACTCAAACAGTGGACAAATTTAAAACTGGGCGAATTCTCGCTCAGGCTAAGCTGTTTCGCTTAAACGAGAGAGTCTCTCTCGCTTAGGCGAACCCAGCTCGCCTAGACGAGACCTCGCGCAGTTCCAGGGGTGAATTCCTGGTGTTTTCGCTCAGGCGAGAACTACTCGCCCAAGCGAAAATACCAGGTTCCCAATCTGTTTCAACATGCAAAAACACAAGATTTTTGCACAATCCACTCATACATTCAATCATACCGATCAAACATTCATACAACACTAAGTCATGAACTTTCAAACCATTAGAAAGACTTCTATGCAAAAATTAGAGAAAATTGGCTAGCTTCCCTTACCTTATGAAATCCCCAAGAAGCAAAACGTTTTCAACAAAGGAACCCCTCAATCGCACATCCTAGGAAGTTAGAATGTATGAATTTAGAGTGAGAATACGACTTCAGTTAGGACTTTAAAGAAGGAGATGCTCCATCGTTCAAATTTGTAGAGAAAAGAGAAAGACTTGAAGTGAACTTACAAGAATGGGAGGGAAGAACAGCTTGAGTGAGAAATGCAACAAGAAGAGAGGGTGGATCAAAATGAGAATTTGCAGTTTTCTGGTTGGAGAGGATTGGAAAATTCTGAAGGTTGATGCAGAGTGTTAGTATTTAAGAGAGCATAGTTTCTATGTATGGGCAGTGGAGAGAAGAAAAGGGAAATAAAAGGGGTTTCACACGTGCCATATGTCAGCCTCTATTTTTTTAATTTTTTTAATTTTTTTTAATTTTTTTTAATTTTTTTTAATTTTTTTTAATTTTTTTTAATTTTTTTTAATGTTTTTAATTTTTTTAATTTTTTTAATTTTTTTAATTTTTTAATTTTTTTAATTTTTTTTTAATTTTTAATTTTTATTTTTTGAATTTTTTTTTTAAAAAATTGCCAAGTGTGAAATCCTTAGTGTGACACGTGACATTGTCAGTGCCACGTGGTAAGGTACCGCCACGTGGCAGGGTACATGCAAAGTGTCATTTCTTGATTTTAACTTAATCCTCGCATATGCCTATTCGTTTCAATTTAGTACTCATATATGTTTATTTGTTTCAATTTACTCTGCGCTCTATTTGTTTCAATTTTGTTCAAATATGTTTTTTTTCAAAATAGAAAAATATTCTCTCTCTTTTAAGACAAAATTTATTATTTATATAAATGTTATATTAATATTTGTTACTAAAAATGTCTTATAAAATTAAGTATTGAAATTTATATTAAAGTTTAGTGGTATAAGTCATGAATAACAAATTTATGTTTTGTTATATTGATATTTGTTTGGTAAATTTGTTATTCATGACTTTTATCACTAAACTTTAATATAAATTTCAATACTTAATTTATAAATCATTTTTAGTAACAAATATAAATATAACAATTATATAAATAATAAATTTGGTCTTAAGGGAGAGACAATATTTCTCTATTTTGTAAAAAAATATTTGGACAAAATTGAAACAAATAGAGTAGTGACTAAATTGAAACAAATAAACATATATGGGTACTAAATTGAAACAAATAGACACACGTGGAGACTAAGTTGAAATCAAGACAATGACAAATTTAAAAAAAAAATTCAAAAAAAAAACATTCAAAAAAGAATTCAAAAAAAAAAATTCAAAAATTCAAAAAATTAAAAAAATTAAAAAAATTCAAAAATCTAGAGGTTGACACGTGGCACGCGGTTAACGGTGTTAATAATTTTTTTCTGAAAAGGACTTAATTGAAACACTTTTTCAAAAGTTGGGACAAAATTGACACTTTAGGAAGTCCTCTAGACTTCACTCCCTGATTGCAAATCGTGGCTTAGGACCAAAAACAGGTGCAATTGTCTTGTTCTCTTTCAGCTGGCGAAGGGCTTCCATATACTGCCTGTAGACATCCTCGGCAGCTACCCTAGCAGCCTCCATTTGCTGCATCACCAATTGTTATTGCTCAAGCGACACTGCTTGTCGCTGCATAGATACTTCATGTTGCTGCATCATAATCGTACTCTGTTGGGTTATAGCAGCCATCATTGCTTCTATTGCCCTGGCGATATCGGGTATATCACCTTGAGAAGATTGAGGAGTCCTACGAGGAGATGCCATAATTCTCTGGCACACAGGAAAACCATTGGTTAGGCTTGATAAGACATGAATCTTAGCCAAAGACACTAGAAAGACACCACAAAAGCTAAGCGGACACCCAAGTCCACAGACTCTAAGGAATGACCGCTCTGATACCATAAATGTAACACCCTATTTAATTAATAAATCTAATTAAAGGAAATGTCACACAGTATAATATAAGAAGCAAGATCAAAGGAGTATAACATCACTCCTACAGATATCCAAGGTACTTATAGGACAATAATTTAGGCACACCATGATGCCAACACAGAAAAGGGTAGAAGGTCTAAAGTATCCCAAAATACAGTGTTAAAAATGTAATACATGGGCCACAACACTAACAACAGACATAATGTGTAGAGCCCAAGTCCATATGACTAAGCAGCAGAACCTCCATCACCCTAATGGCCACGAGGATTTCTCGCATCTGCTCACATCAATAAATTGATGATCATCGCAAGAAGAGAGAATCACACAAGCAAGACATACAACAAACAAAGGGTAAGCTAGAGTAGAAAATAGTTTATCATACTGTCACATACAATTTCACAGCCAAGATGCATATGTCAACCAATCATGTTATGACTTCCCAACCAATACACTAAGACTCAGACACGACTCATCCGGATATATATAATTAGTCGAATTCAGCGGATGCTTGCACTTATGGTGGATTTCCTTGCTCTACCGAGCTAAGTGTTACAATGTTTCATCCCCCACACACAAGGTTAGCCCTTAATGAGTTTTAGTCCTCTTGCTACCCTCACCACTAAAGTCAGTACGCTCTATGTGAGAATAACTGACTCTTTAGAGTGTCAGGATGCAACCTTACCTTGAATCCTTACTAAATTATATAGATGGGGCACCACCATGAACTCCTACTAACAAGGGTCATGGAATTACGTCCCGACTAATTGGGGCACCACCATGAAGTCTCACCTAGAAACTCATGGAATTACGTCCTAATCAATGAGGCACCACGACACTGTCGTGGAATTACATCCTAACCATATACAAATCATGTTCCACCAACCAAATAAATACTTATCATGCATACCAATCTCATGCCAAACTTTATAACCAACCTTCATTCATATCCCATATCAATTCCATACCAAACTCATCATATTCGATCCATGAACCAGTTCCATACATGCACATCATTCATTTCATGCTTTTAACATATTAATTCACCCAAACATGTGGCAAACATACCATGATTGAGAAGAAAACAGAACCTGGTGCATTCTCGTCCAACTTCTCACTCAGGCAGAAGAGTCTCGCTCAAGCGAGCTCCCTTCGCTTAGGCGAGAACTCAATAGGTGGAACAATGGTGTTGTCGCACTCTCTCACTTAGGCGAGACCTCCTCGCTTGAGCGAGATGGGCTCTCGCTCAAAACAGGAGCTTGTCGCTTGAGTGACAGCTCGCGCAACACCTGGGAGGGTTTTTTGCGCTTAGGCGAGCTCTACTCGCTTGGGCGAGATTATCAGATCTCATCCACTGTCCACGCAGGCCAGTACACAGATTCATCCAGGACAATATGGAATACGCATTTATATCATATTGAGCATCATATACACACCATAAACACGAAACAGAACTAAAAAACAAGCAGAACACATTCAAACTCGAAACCCTAACTTCCCTTACCTGGAAATAGCTAGCAAGCTTCTTTGACCCTAAGCCCACGAACGCAGCAACTCCTAAAGCATATTTGAGAGCTGAAAAAAATGACGGACAAATAGGGAATGAGGTTATAATACTGACTGTCAGTTGCAATCACGAAAACAAGCTAGGAATGGAAGAAGGAGAGTGAGATACAACTTACATGGAGAAGAAACGAGGTTGAGCTAGCTTGAAGCGAACTAAGAGCTAAACCCTAACAGAGGTTCTGTGAGGGAACAAAAGAGAGAAGTGAGGCACTGTTTTTGCAAGGAAGGCAAAAGTGATAGGGGTTTGGCTGCCTTAGTAGTCTTGAACACCCTATGGGCCAGCCCTTAGGCTCATTAGACTTTGGAGCAACCATAATAATAAGGACTAAAATATAAGTGAGCCTTACAAGAAGTAAAAAAAAATTTAAAAGTTAACTAAAAAGCATATAACAATAAATCTTTTATGATTTTGATAAGTACTTCTAAGGGTCAAGTAGAAGGGATTCAAAATTTATTTTTACATCATATTATAATTTTTAATATTCACTGGCGAATGAAATTGTTCTAAGAGTTGCGTTCATATTTATTAATACGTGTTGCGTGTTTTATTTTTAATTATTTATTCATTTTAAATAATATTTCATAATTTTAATGTCTAACTTTCTTTAATTAAAAATTGTGATCATATGAAATCAAATATATTTTTAAGTGACTTAAATTAAATTACTGTTCTTTTAATGAATTTCATTGAAATTTAAATTTTGTAGACACCTAATTGGTAAAAGATGACGAGACTTAATTTTAATATTTATTTCACACTTTTTCTCTTCAATTTTATCTTTTTTTAATCTCTCTTTAACATCATAAACATATACTATTACTAAAAAAAACATCTATTAACATATGTTTTAATTTTTTTACACATTTTATTTAAATATAAAAATTGTCCTGTTATTTTATTTTTTATATAAAAAATATTTAAATGAAAAAATTACTACTACTGTGATTCTTTTCGTACATTAATTATTTAAGAACAATTTTAAAAATTATTTACCACTATCGCAAAAACCGCTAATTAAATTAACTAATTTCTTTTATTAAAAGTGAATTAATTAGTGTTACTATTTTATATTTAAGGACAGAAAGAATGCCAAACGTCGTGATAAATTAATTAAATTTTAATATAATAATATTAAAATATTTATTATAATTTTTAAATATATGAAAAATCAAACTTGAAGCACCTTAAGATAAAAATAAAAATAAAAAAAACCTTAAGAATTTCCTATTCATTCATTTCTTGTGTGCCACTACAATACAACCAGCAAGCATGGCTTAGTTCTCACTATTCACTCACAAACACTATTTTCTTTTCCGCAATATTATTTCCTCTCCCTCGGACCAAAGAAGTCGCTAGAAGAATTAAAGAAAAAAGAAAAATAAAACAGCTAACAACCCAAGAGAGGGAAACGAAAACTCAACCGAACCCCGCGACGAGAGAGATATGCGATTGCGGTGGCGGCGGCGGTGGTCAGGGTTGTTGAGTCCCCGATCGACGGCCAATGCAGCGGTTCGGTGCGGCGGCGGACGGTGTCGTTGATGGACCTGCAGATGACTTGGCAGCCGAGTCTCCTGAGTCAGAAACGCAAAACCGGTCCTCCTATAGGGCTCCGTAACCTGGGCAACTCGTGCTACCTCAACAGCGTCCTCCAGTGCCTCACATACACTCCTCCTCTCGCCAATTTCTGTCTCACTCTCCAACACTCTTCTCTCTGTAACCGGCTCTTCAATTCTCGTTATTCTTTCAATTTTAGTTTAATTTCTGTGCCTTGGCCTAATTTCTGTGTTCCGTTTCGAATTTCAATTCAGGTGATTTCTCTGCGTCTACGTGTCCGTTCTGCATACTGGAGAAGCAGATTGCGCGTTCACTTAAATTGGATCTCTCGCACGACGCGCCTTCCAAGATCCAGAGCTGTATCCGGATCTTCGCCGAGCACTTCCGCTGTGGCCGCCAGGAAGACGCACACGAGTTCCTCCGGTACGTAATCGACGCCTGCCACAATACCTGCCTCCGCCTCAAGAAGCTCCACCGCAAAGGCGGAGACGCTAATGGAGGCGGCGGAGACGGTGGCGGGAGTACGGTGGTGAAGGAGATTTTCGGGGGCGCCTTGCAGAGCCAGGTGAAGTGTCTGTGCTGTGGATATGAGTCGAATAAGGTTGATGAGATAATGGATATCAGTCTTGATGTTTTCCATAGTAACTCGCTTCAAGACTCCATGCAAAAGTTCTTTCAGCCTGAGGTTTTAGATGGCAACAATAAGTACAAGTGTGATAGGTAAGTTACCGAGTGGGTACAAGTGCATGAGCATTAGTTTGCTTTTTAAATATGTGTTTGGACAAAAAGTTATAGCTCCTTAGCTCTTGCATGTTTTGTTCTCCAATGAGAATTGCAGTTTCAGTTCAACAATATGCATAATTCTTTAATGCAAACCTTCATTATGTGATCATGATGTAGAACTATAGTTCTGATTGGAAAACAACTATCGAATTGTATGTAAGCTTTTTCCTATTTGTTTTGTGTGTTTGTGGGTTTTAATTGTTGAAAGGATGAAAATGTGGATGATTGATGTTCAGTTGTAAGAAATTGGTGGCGGCTAAGAAGCAAATGTCTATACTTGAAGCACCTAACATCCTTGTGATACAACTAAAGGTTAGTTATATGTATATATTTAATTTTTTTGGTCGTTAGGATTAGTGGTGGCTTGGGGTTTTTGAAGGATGGTGTGTTGATGAAATTTGTATTGTAGAGATTTGAGGGCATATTGGGTGGCAAGATTGATAAGGCTGTTGCATTTGAAGAGGTTTTGGTTCTTTCTAGCTTCATGTGCAAAGCAAGCCAGGTATGTTCGGTTTTTGTTTTGAACTAGTTACCACTACAAAAGGGTGCGTCTGTTTTTTCCTGTGGAAGCTCACATTAATGATGTAGAAAGTGTGGTCACTTCAATTGTAGTCGTGTCTTTATCATAACAGCATCTGCTTTAGAAAATAATCAGAAATATATTTATACATCTTCACTGGTAGCATTTTATCATGTCTGCAATGTTCCATGCTCACCTAAATTCATTTTTTTTTCTTTTTAATTGAATTTTCGTTTTTATTTATTTTGTACTAATTTAGTACATTGTATTTATAGTTGTGTTGTATTTATAATTTTTAAGATTTACTGTAGACCCTTGTGTGCCTG
The DNA here is from genome assembly GCF_037176805.1 of Vigna unguiculata. Taxonomy (NCBI): domain Eukaryota; kingdom Viridiplantae; phylum Streptophyta; class Magnoliopsida; order Fabales; family Fabaceae; genus Vigna; species Vigna unguiculata. The sequence goes on along the minus strand of NC_140792.1, from coordinate 8,176,403 downwards.
TCATGTTGTTCCATGCTTTCTAGGACATGATACAAAGTGTGTAATCCATTCTAATGGTCTCCTAAAATTTGTTTTCTTACTCAACCAAAATGTCCATGATATTGATAAGGAAAAGAGTGTTGGAAAGCTGCTTTAGTTGCAAAAAACCCTTGGTCCACCCTAGTTGTGACTTCTTTGGGCTGCCTTAATTCTAGCTTCGGATGGGGTATGTCTAGTCTTCGCAGTTATGGCCATAGTAGCTAGAGATATGTTTTAATAAAAGTTATAGAGCTTGAGAAATCTCAACATTCAAACTAATTTTATGGTTTAGAGTCTTTGTCCTAATTTCTGAGATGGTATATCATAGCCAATCATATATATATATATATATATATATATATATATATAAAATTAAAAAATGAGAATGAGTGCAAGACTAGGAAAGGGCTACCTTATAAAAGCTGTACAAAATATAATAAAGAATTATTTAATGCTCCCCCAAAGTTGGAGTATATAAATTTTTAGCAACAAGCTTGGAACATAAAAAATGAATTCTAGGTCCTCTTAAAGACTTAGTTAACAACGACTTCATCCTTGGTTGTTATGACCTCCTCCTTCTGCAAGGTGCTACTATTGTTTTGTGGAGGGTACTCTTTGGGTTGCATCGAAGAGATGTTGAATGTCATAAGCAAAATAATCTTGGGTCTTCTTCCCAAAAAGATGTCTTGAAGCATTTTAGTATTTTCAATATATCAGTCTCAATTGATTGCCATGAAACAAACATGTTTGCCTTTGCCATCGAGATATATTTTCAGGGGGAATAACACTGATTTCATTTTCCAATTACTCATGGAATGCTTTGACAAGGAACCACAACATCTCTACTGTTGTTTTATTGGAGGTGGAGGGCGGTGTGTAAGATTCAAACGCTACAAATTGCCCAAGAGGACCATTGTGTGGGAGAGTGTGCCTTTTAACATTCCTTCATGTATATTCAATGTTAATCACGCCCTGTTCAGAATCTAGTATGAGATCCATTTTTGATGGATAATGATTACTGGAGGCCATTCCAACTATACTAGCCTCAATTGTCTTGGGCTTTAGACCATACATTATGCTTGTTTGCCCTCATTATCTTTTGTCCATATTCTTATGTCTTTAGGAAAAGCTTTGTCACCTAGATTGGTGGCAAACAATGATCGATAAGATGTGTGCTTTTCAAAGTAGTGGTACTTTGGAGTTGGTTCCTCTTTTGACTAACCTGATTTGTTGGGTGTTAGTGATTATATTCTCTTAAAACAAGACTACATGAATAACCTGATTTGTTGGGTGTTAGTGATTATATTATCTTAAAACAAGACTACATGGTAAAATTGTTAGCTCTAAATCTCGCTTGGTTGTCAAAGGGTACACAAAAATCTATGTTCAAGTTCATAGTGACACTTTCTTCGGTTGCTAAAATGTTGTCTATTTGACTTCTTTTCCAATGTAACTATTCATCATTAGAGTCTTTTAGCATCACATCAAGAATGCATTTGTATATAGTGATCTTGTCCAGGAAGTTACATGGAGCAATATCCTGGATTTTGCTCATGGGGAGTTGTCTGGTATGGTATGTTGTCTACTAAAGCCCCTATGTGGCCTCAAGAAATCACTTCGTGCATGGTTTGAGTTTCAACTATCATCCAACAACCAATGTGATGTTGATTGTTCTCTATTTTATTGTCATTCTTCCCATTTATGTATCTGTGTCATTGTATATTTGGAGGACATTGTTATCACATGTAGTGATACGGAGAGTATTGGACACTTGTGGTATTTCCTTGGTATAGAAGTTGCCTAGTCCAAAGATGATTTCACTATATCTCAAAGAAAATATGCACTGAGCATTGTAGAAGAAACAAGGATGTTAAATACTAAGGTTGTGGACACACCAATGGATCTAAGTGTAGAACTAGTACCTAGTCAAGGAGAACCATATTTTAGTCCCGAGAGATACTAAAGGTTAGTTGGTAAGCTAGGTTACCTCATTGTGACTCATTCTAACATCACCTTTGTTGTGAATGTAGTAAGTCGATTTTTAAATTCTCCTTGTCACAATTATTGGAATGCAGTCCTATTAGTTATAAAGTATATTAAAAATTCTGTAGGCAAAACATCCTTTATGAAGACAAGGAAAATACTCAAATTGTTGGGTATTCCCATGCTAACTCGGTGTGGTTACCAAGTGATAGACGCCCACTTTAGTGTACTATGTTCTTGTTGGAGATAATGTAATATTGTGGAAAAGTAAGAAACAAAATGTGGAGGTAATCTTGTCTTCCATGAGAGTACCAAACATATTGAGATAGATTGTTATTTCATAATTGAGAAATTGGAGTTTGGGAGAAGTCACCACTAGATTTTTGAACTTTAGTGACATATTCATATTTGTAGCAATAGGCTGAGATATTCATCTATTGTCTAAGAGGACCAATGATTGTTCATATGTGTAGCAAGCTGGACGTGTACATATTATATGATCCAACTTAAGGAGGAGTGTTATACTTAAAAAAAATAAGGAGTAAATTCTGTATAATGAAGAATATGTAGATTGTATATGTATTAGTAGGAACATCTTTATTTGTTCCCTATAATATCTTTATTATTAGACGATATCAAATTTCTTCTATTTATTTGATTGATTTCATTTTCTCAATATAAACAAAGTAATAAACTCAATGTCTCTCTTTCCACCAAATTGTGTTTATTCAGTTATGTTTCATATGGAAGATATGGTACACAAAAGGTCTTCCTTGTGAGATAAAAACTTTGCCTTGTTTTCTCAGTGCATGGGACATGAACAGTCCATTATCTTTTTGAATATAAAACTCATACATACATTGTGGTAAAATTTAATTGCAAAAGGTGTGGTTAATTTAGGACTTTGAACTAAATAGTGAAACATCAAAGAGGGAAAATTACTAATTATTATTGTGCCACTTAAAGTACAAAGACATAAATTGCTTGGTATGGGCCAATAAAGGTTCAACATTTTTCCAACCCACGTTGATATCTTTAAGAATGACCAGTGTATCATTGCTAATATTACCTTCACTCACACTCACAGTTTTAATGTTAATTTTAGTTCTTTTCTAACGGGCATCCTTACGTAGGATCCACAGCCAGAATATAAGCTCTTTGGCACTATTGTGCATTCAGGCTACTCCCCCGAATCTGGTCATTACTATGCTTATATAAAGGTTTGCTAACTTTTTGTTTATCTGTCTGTACACATTATGTAGCTCAATATGTCAATTTTATGTTGATCTCATTTCCGTTTTTGTTCATAGGATGCAATGGGTCGGTGGTATTGCTGTGACGATTCTAGTGTATCAGTTGCAACCCTGCAAGAAGTTTTGTCCGAAAAGGTTTATATTCTTTTTTTCTCTCGAACTAATCAAAGGCCAGTGTCAAGTAGTAATTCTATTGCTTCAAACGGTGTAAAGCCTTATTCCAATGGGAGCCAAGCATCTGAATTTTCAAAGGTTGGTGTACCACTGAAAGATGTGCATGCAAAGTCAAGTTCTGACCTATCTCCTTGGAAGGATATGCCACATGTAGCTAAGACAGCTAAAGTACATTCCAGCCCACGAGTTAAGTTTGACATTAATGGAGGTTCTACTTCCAAAAGAAGTCCTGCTCCTCTAAGTGTGAATGGGAAAGTTGATGTTTCTAGGAATCAGCCTTTATTAATAAATGGACATGTCAAAGATTCAGTTTCTTTGGAAAATGGTAAGAAAGATCCTTCATCATTACCTGCCAAGAATGGTATTGACAAAAATAAAGTTGATGTTGACAAATTCAAAAGAAAGGAGTCTACATTTACAAATGGCCACAGTGATAATCAGATGGTTGATATCCGTTCTGTAAAGTCGGATCCCAGGCAAGATACTGATAAAAGCAGGGTAGCAGGTAAAGGTTCTGACAACTTTAAGCTTGAAAACAATGGCCTCGGCAATAAACCCAAAATATTGGGGAGTAAGAGAAAGGTACATGAGGACCCATTCTTTTTACTTGCACATGATGGTCAGTCTCAAGCAAAAGTTCAAAAACTGAAGGACAAGTAAGACAGTATATCCAATTCCTTCTCTAAAATTATAGTTCAATGATTTTTTAAATGGTTCCTTGCTGTGCTTTATGTTTCTGATATATGCGGAAATAGCGCATCATATACTTTTTTGTCAGTGTTTCATAGCCTGGATTTTCAGACTTTTGTAGTTGGGTTTAGACTTAATTAGTTAATGCTTGTCATTTTTTATGATATCTTACTTTTACTGAGGCTTTGTTTTAATATTAATAATCTAGTTGGTGGGAAAGGGAATACAAAATTTTGAATCACACTGATAAGATCCAGGAAAATATGATAGAACAACCTACTCTAATTGTATTAATAACCGATGTTTCCGCTAGAGTCAGTAAGATTCAGAGCTGGGAATACAATTAGCAACCCCCCCTCCCCCCACTCTCTCTCTCTCTAACAACTTGTGCATACCCCACACCACTAATGCCAAGTCAGCTATTAGTTAGGCCCCAATTCTCTCTCCTTATTATGACAAAGTGTGATTCCTCTCTTTTGTCTCCTACCGTAATAATGTTAATGGATGTTCTTCAAATTTTTTTTTCGTTTCATAGTTTATGTCTCTTCCAAACCTTCAATGTCTGACATGCTAAAAATATGTTGTTCTGTTAAAAATTTTCAGAATATTAGTCGTCTTTTGATTTATGTTGTACTGAAATCTTCATGCTTGTGATTGGTCACACCCAAACTCGAATTACCAGTTAACATTTTATATGCCTGTTTCCTGTGACAATTAGTTAACATCTATATACCTGTTTCTTGTAACAATCGGTTATACAGCTTTCCATTCTGAAATATTTATTATGTGCGAGTCATACTGTTTTTAAACAAATATTCATTACATGCCTTATTCTGATACCATGTTTTCAAAACATTACTCAGTCTTGTGAAAGAGGCGAAGTCACATTTGAGATCCTGCGGCTGGACAAATGAGGTCTATGAATTTATGCGCTCTAGAAAGTTACGTGCACAAGAAGATGGAAATTTAGGGAATGGAGATGAAACAAGGTATTGTTGATCGTATCCTACATTATCACTCACCATTTTAACAAATTACCATTTAATTATATAAGGTAGTAATTTCCAATTGTGACTATAGAGGCCAGGGGAAGGGATGTAGTGTTCTAAAAATGTAGCTTATACTTATTATGAAGCTCTGGAAAAGTATGATTGATTACGAGATGATAGAGGAAACAATTATTTATAGCCATTAAAGAGTAATTCATGTATAACCAGGAATTCTACTTTGTTGTTGTCTTTGTTTGGAATCAATTTGTTGTAACCTTAATATAAGATTTCTATGAAACTAATGTTGGGTGGATTAATTTATGAAATATAGAAATATGCACTATAGAAGAGGAGTTTTACTTATAGATTAGTTGGTAGTGTACATAAAGTTAAAACTTTTTTTTTTAGTTGAGGTGATGTGAGGGGGGTTGGCATACGTGGTTAAGTGATTGTGAAGATTTCTTTTTGTTACTAAATACAGTCATTCTTTCATTCCATTTTTCCCTCTTTCTGGTTCTTGTATGGTTTGAAAGAATTAATTCTTTAGTTTAAGGAAATGAATGTAGCAGAATCACATGATACCATTGACTTCAATAAACCCAAAACAAATTCTATAGGGTATTATTTACCCTACTATTAGTTCAAGTGTTATAGTTCCATATTGCATTGGACAAGTTGAGCACTATACAAACAAGAAAGACTCAAACTCATTGTCTTAAAGCTTTTGGTTGAGTATAGTGTCATGATCTCTTATGTAGTTGGCTTGTGGCCGCTTAGTATTTTCCTAGTGTCTCCTACTTGGATTTTTCGATAGTAGTATGAAAGCTAATAGTCTTTCCTAGTGACTGACTCCATTAAGTTGGTTGTGGTACTGGTGTGCGAATGATCCCTTGTATCCTAGTAGTGAATATGAGTGATGTGCCATTGAGAAAAATGACAATGCATGTAAGAGTCTCACTTGAACTATGTAAGAAATAAAGAATTACTTTATTGATAACAATCACACCAATTACATTCTCATCATCTCCATTTGTAATGATCAAAACATTGAAGAAACAGAAGTCAAAATGTGTTGAAAGGAATAAGAAGATTTTGAAGATATTTTTTCCTAATTACTATTGAAATATTGATGATATCTTTCATCCTAATAAACTAGTATTTACAACACTACCCCTCAAGTCGGTAAATGAATATCAATCATCCCAACTTGCCTATAAGATTTTGGAATCTGCCTTGAGAAAACCCTGTAATAAAAATGTTCACTATCTGAAATCTTGCAGGGACATGATTTGTAACCACCATGTCCTTGTCAAGATTATCTTTGATGAAGTGTTTGTCAATTTCAATATGTTTGGTCTTGTCATATGTTGGACTAGATTATGAGAAATGATCATGGCTGACTTGTTATTATAGGCATAGGGATGTTCACCTTTATTTTGAGGTCATAAAGTATGATCTTCAACCATAGCCTTTCACACACCTTGAGTAAGGGCTCAAAATTTAGCTTATGCACTACAACGTGGTACTCTATCTAGTTTTTGGCTTCTCTAGGTCACTAGACTTTCTCCAATAAACATACCATACCCATATGTAGATTTTTTGTTAGTACCAAAACATGTATAGTCTATCTGCATTAGTATATATCTTCAAGGTCAAATGTCTTCCTTCAAGAATAACCCCTTTCCTAGGCTTGAATTCAAGTACAAAAGAATTTTGTCTGCTGCTTGATGTGTCCTGCTCTTGGATCATGCATAAACTGACATGCCATACTAACTGTGTAAGCAATGTTTGTTATCTTGTGCGATATAGGAGAGCGCTCTTCACTTCCAATTCTATGACTATGTTCAGTAGAAACTCCAAAAGTTCTACATCCCACTTATATATTGTCACTTGACCTTATTTCTAGTCAATGTTGGCTTTTTAACACACCCTAACACCAAGGATTTTGAACATATTGAGCCTGGGACTTGATATATATGGGTGGTTTGATAGTGACAGCGACAACAACAACAACAACACTTCCCTTCACAGTCGTGTTCGTGTAGAGGAGGCTCTGAGTGATGAGGGGTCTGTGTCCTCTAGCCGGAGGGATCTCGCCTTTAGTTGGCAGAGGGAACCGGAGATGTGCTCCACCTATATATAGAAATTTCAGGAATTGGAAATTGTGTATGGAAGTTTTAGAAATTCTTTTATAGACGTACCACTTGCGCATTTAGGGTCTAGGAACCTCCCCTATTCCACTAATTTTTCTGACTCCCAAAACTTGAGAACAGACCTATATATATATATATATATATATATATATATGTATATGTATGTATGCACACACACACATATATTTGTGTATATGTGTGTATTCATGGAACTAAAATGTTCTTCCTCCACAAATTGTACATTTTCTTGCATATCAAAACCTCATTAAATAGCTTAATGACTCAAATGTTAGCATGATACTTTCTTTGTTTTACACATGCCCGAGTCTCATTAGGACCAACAACTGTATCATTATTCATTCTCTTAGGAACTTTTACTTCAAACGCTGCCCTGCTTTTCCACACATTGCATGTCAGCAGGTTACTCAACCAAATATTTTTCAAAGCCTATATTCTCAATCTTAAGACTCCATCTATTCAACATGGGATAAGAACTGGATCATCTCTTTGTGATGTTCCTACCTTTATTTCATTACCGATTTTCTCAAGAGTTGGAGCTATTGTTAGTCATCCCTTGCCATGTGATCCTTCTGGCATCTTCTTTAGCAATTTCTTCCTCCATTTGCTATTCTATTCACTCTTGCCACCGCTCTATGGCATTGATTTTGACATGAACACACAAAATCAAGTCTCCCAAGTAGTTGTGTGCAATCCAGTCTCCTGGCAGTCTTCTTCCCTGCTTGCTGCTGTCTAACCACCGTCTGTCAAATGGTAGCTATTCTTTTATTCATATTTCTTTATAACTCATGATTTGTTTCCTTATTCAGTTATGGTTATGATTTAGTATTTAGTGTGTTATTTCTATCACATTGCAATAAAGGATGGCAACAAGCAGGGTGGGTGCGGGTTTTATTATCCCATCTTCATCTCCAAAGTTAAATTTAGGATAATGATATTTTAACCCACTTTTTTTTTATCAACTTTTAACCTACTACTTCAATCACCATTAGATCATTTATTTTGATTCTTTTTAGTGATGTTATGATCTAATGGTGATTGAAGTGGTGGGTTAAAAATGAGTAAAAAAATGTGGGTTAAAGTATCATTGTCCTTAAATTTATCTCCATTTCTTATTCTGGTTGGGTTTGAACATTTTATTCCATACCATTCCCATTGGGTGTAAGTAAATGTACCCATTTACACCTTTTTATTGTTTCAAATATTAGTCAAATAATCTTTTAGAAAAAAAAATCACAAAAAGAAAATATGATATATCATTCCTTCAATGTCAATGTCATGAAAGAAATTATAATTTTATATATATCAAATTACAGGATCAAATAACAATTGGTTAAAGGTATAATGATCATAGAAAAGAGGATTCTATGAAATTGAGGTCCGTGTTTCTTGAAATGCAATCCACCATATTACACAAAGGGAAAACTGTGTAATCAAGGTTAAAGTGAATTTTGTGAATTTTGAATTATTAGTCAAATAATTGAGAGAATAAAAAGAATTATGTAGTGAAAGAAAACTGTGTAATCATGGTTGTTTTAGTGCATGGAGAATATGTATATGCATCCCTGTCCGTGTACTCAATTTAAAAACATTGGCATTGACCATACCTATACTCCGGTCTATATAGATATTTCTAGTAAAAATCGGTCGGGTTCGGCCAATAGCGGTAGGGCTGAGTTTTTTTTTTTTTCCATCCCTAATTGCAATACATCACAATACTCAAGAAATATTACTCAGTATCCTCTTTTCTCAATTTCATCCTACAATTCCTAAAGTCCTTTAAGTATTTTCTTGAGCACTTTAGGCTGTTACAAAGCTTCATTCAATGAGTCCATAGTTCCTGTACCTGTCTTTTTCTTTAATAATTTCTCATTTGTAAATAAGCACAATGATGTTTGTGATTTGACTCGCTGGTTATAATCCTTGGATGTGCACTCCGAGCAATGCAGGAAGTCGTTAATTAGAGAGGCGCAGCTAGCTTTCAACACAAAGATTCCAGAGTCATTGAGAAAGGATTTGATTGAACGACTCAAACCTTCATCCAAGAAAACTATACAATTTTAAGGACCTTGATCTGAGCATGCGTACGAGGTAAACTATTAGTTTATGCTTATACGATTTTTCCGTTCTGTAAGTCTCTAAATCAGTTAGTGATTTGATATTTTCTGTCATTTTGAAAATATTGCAGCATGTTGATCTTGTCTTGATAGTGAGGCGTGGTGTGTATACTCTGTATTACTAATTATTGTAGTGATGGCGGTACCCTTAACTGGGATATTAGTTTGGGTTTGTGACATACTAACTCTTTGAGCTAGTGCTGGCGTAGGAGCAGAAGAATATGGAGACTTGTTATCGTCGAAGTTTGGCTTTGTTATGCTTCTAGTTGTTTCATGCATATTTGCTAGAAGTCCAGATTTCATGTCTTGCCACAAGTTTTCTTCTCTTTGTAGGCTATGAAGTTGTGTTGAATCTTGAGGAGAGCATGCCAGGAATTCTATTCATTCTGTACAATCTACTTTAGTCATATGTACTGGAGCAAAATCTTACTTTTCTACAAAATTGCTCAAAAAATTTTGCAGCGAAAATGTGGCTGTGCATCACTTTTGATACACGCGCTATCCAATGACTGTATATACTAACAAATTCATTCGCTATATCAATATTATCCGTTGAAAAAACATAACTTCCTCAAATTTGAGATTTGTGATTCAGTTTTGATGGACATCAGCGACTTTGTAGAATGAATGTTCGTAGAAGCTGCAAATATTTTAGTCCATAAAAGGAGTCTCCACTGAAATATTCAAACTCATCTATCAGACTGCTTGTTCATTTCAAATCCTCCTGACCAACTTCAAATTTCGTCTGCATTCATTATTCATGAACTATAGTGTTTTGCAAGTGTAAGCTGTGCGGCTAAATGATACAAGTGTGGCCGAAGAAAATGAAGATAAGAAAGATAATCAATCAAGATGTCAGTTATGATTTTTGCTTTCTGCACACCCATGATTACTAGCTGCACATCCATGTTATCAACGAAAAAGTAAACTCATTGTCATTATATACTCATTCTTGTTATTGTGTCTTCTTCTTTGGTGCATTTTTATTGTCATTATATAATCATTCTTTGATTATTGTCATTATATAATGATTATATACTTAATTTTTTTCTTAAAATCAACTATATTTAAATCACTAAAATAATTTCTTAACTCAAAATACAGCATATTTAATTTACTAGAAAAAGTGTTTTGCAAATAATAACCAAAATAGTCAAATTTATTACATATTCTAACAATATTTTGCTCGCAAGTAATTTCCTTCTAAGACTACATCATTAACATATTTCTTTTATATTTATTTCTTACTTTAATATTTTTTTTTCTATACCTAAGCTATTTAATAATTTTACTCAAGACGTGATTTCATACCTAATAAAATCAAATCTTATCACACTCAACCATATAAAATTTAGTTTTCAGTATACGAAACTAAGAATATGTTCACCCTCAACGACCAAATATTTGTATCATCAAAATCTTTATACTAAAAAAATCAGTATAAAAAAAATTATCAACCTCAACGACCAAATATTTGTATCATCAAAATCTTCTTTCCTCTCAATTTATTTATCATTTTTCTAATTCATTCTATAATGTCATGAATAATGTTTTCTTAATATACCACAAAACCTCGATCAAAAGATTTAGTAAAATTTAGTTAAAAAAATTAATTCATATAATTTACATTTGAAAAATTACATTGGACCAAAATTAGAATTAATCCTTATGTAAGTTAAAAAATAAGGATTAATTTTAATTTTCGTTTAAAGTTAAAAAATAAAAAGTATATTTAATCTTTTAAAAATTATAAAAACTAAAAAAGTAAGTATGTGAGTGATCTTGTCCCCTCTCCACATAGCCGCCACACCTCCATAAGCTTATGCTCCTCCACATCTCCATTACCGGAAGGTTGCGACGACTTGCATCTCCATTGGTGGAAATCTCCATCATTGCAAAGATCTGTACCTCCATAGCTTCAAGACTCCACACTCATTGCTTAAAGCTTACAGAGAAGAAGTGGTTCTTCCTTGCTCTGCGTGCCAGAAAGTGAGAGGTAACTGGATTTATTGTCTTTGCTAGGGATGGCAACGGGGCGGGACGAGTTTCGCTATCCCATACCCATTCCATCTCCGTAAAAAAAATTCATCCTCATACCCAAACCCAACGGGTATCAAACTTTTATCCCATTCTCATACCCACCGGGTAACGGGTATAATCTCGTACCCATATCCATACTCATTTTCTTACTACTTCAATATTAATTTTAATTAATTTTTATAAAATAATAAAAAAATTATGGTAAAGGAAACATAATATTACCAAATATTTAAGGATGATTATTTCTTCGATATCAAATACTTTAAAATAAATTATAATTGTTTACATTTTAGATTATAATATCAAATAAAATTTCATGAAAACCAAAATAATTATTAAATTTTCAAATATTAATGAAACATAGTTGATAAAATATAAAAAATATTTTTTAAAAAATTAAAAAAAACAAATATTCAAATTAAAATATATTTTAAATGTTTGTTTACTTCAATCTTTTAAATTCTAATAAATCTCTTTTTTATACACTAATAAAAGTTATAATACATCATTTGATCAAAATGATACAAAAAACAAATAATAATCATAATAAAAGTTTAAAATAAATTATAATTGTTTACATTTTAGATTATAATACCAAATAAAATTTCATGAGAACGAACATATTTATTAAATTTACAAACATTAATGAAACTTAGTTGATAAAATTTAAAAATATTTTTTAAAAAATATAAAAGGAAAACAAATATTCAAATTAAAATATATTTTAAATGTTTGTTTACTTCAATCTTTTAAATTCTAATGAATCTCTTTTTTATATACTAATAAAAGTTATAATACATCATTTGATCAAAATGATACAAAGAACAAATAATAATCATAATAAAAGTTTAAAATAAATTATAATTGTTTATATTTTAAATTATAATACCAAATAAAATTTCATGAGAACCAACACATTTATTAAATTTGCAAACATTAATGAAACCTAGTTGATAAAATTTAAAAATATTTTTTAAAAAATATAAAAGGAAAACAAGTATTCAAATTAAAATATATTTTAAATTTTTGTTTACTTCAATCTTTTAAATTCTAATGAATATCTTTTTTATACACTAATAAAAGTTATAATACATTACTTGATCAAAATGATACAAAGAACAAATAATAATCATAATAATAAAATTTTAACATAGATCTTGTATTTTTTGAACTTCAATTATGTTGGATACTGATAAAAAAATATTCATGACAATTACATTAGATTTTTATATTGTAGTAAATAAAAGTTATTTATACAAGTATAGTGAAAAAATTACAGTATAATTGATAATGAGTTAGAAAATAAAAAATAATTAGATAAAATATATCGAAATAGTATTCTACATAATGAAAATAAACAATAAATAAAAATATTAAAAATTTAACCAATGTTCACAAACAATTTGAGAGACTATTGAAAGAAATCGTACAAAGGAAAATAAATGTAAAATTAAGGGTATGATAAGTTGAAAAATATCTTAGAGATCTAAGAAAACTTTTTAAATATCAACATATATACTCAATGGTTGAGAAATAAAAAAAATTATTTTAGTGAAACAAAAGAGTTCTTCAAATGAAACAAAAACTAATAATAATAAGTATATGATTTTTTTTATATTACCTAGTAAACAAAATGTTTGTACTATTAAATACTTACATTGAGAGTATTAAACATTTTCATGTGAAAGAAAAATATACAATAAATAAAAATATTAAAAAATAATAGAAATATTCAAATATGAGACATAAATATTAAATATAATAGAAATATTAAATACTTACATTGAGAGTATTAAATATTCTCATGTGAAAGGAAAATATACAATAAATAAAAATATTAAAAAAAATAGAAATATTCAAATATGAGACATAAAAAAAATTTAATTGAGATACATCTTCTTAACATAATTACATAAAAGTTATTATAAGATGAAAAATATAATTGAGATACGAATGAGTTTCATGACAAACCAAATAATTAGAAGAAATAAATAAATAATATGTTATATTTTATATAATAAAATTATATAAAATTATTATTCTCTATATAATTATTATTATTATGGATTAGCATTAATAATAAATTAAGTTATTCGTTAATATTAATTATTATATGGGTAATATATATATATATATATATAATTTTGGGTATTCTGATAAACGATCTGTGATGGGGTTGGATTGTTTAATAAACGGTCTGTGATGGGCTTGAATAATCAGATACATTTTGAGAGGTCCCTGGTCTCTGCTGACGGGATATAAAACTGATACCCATTAGTCAGTTTTTATGTAACAACTAAAAATACTCTTACGTTTAGAAAATATCCATCAGAAAGAGAACAGTAACATCTCATACTGCGTGCTTCCATGGATCCTTCATTAGTTCCAGGTACACAATTTTAACTCATACTTGAATATATTGTATTATTGTATCTTATGCATATATTATTTCTATCAATTGGTATCAGAGCCTATTAAGATACAAAATATAATTATTCATTATTCTTTTGGAAAGTGTATCATGATATTGGAAATTTAATAGAGGGGATTAGTTACTGTTTAAAACCCTAATTATGTTCAAAATCCTAATTAAGGAAACCCCAATATTGATAAGCTTCTCTCTCGGTAAACCCAATTTTATGGGTTTTATGTTTGCACAGTGCAAACCTAATTGTTCTTGAAAATCCTAATTGGTAGCCATGTCTGTAAGGATCACGATGCTGCATCGGAGGTCGGTTTTGTTTGTGCGTGATCATCTTTTGTTCACTGCATCGGTGTAGATTTTTTCCGCACGGTTCATCGAAGGTCTTGATGGCACTGTTCACTGCATCGGCACTGTTCACTGCATCGGTGGTCATCTGTTCATCGCACTGTTCATTGCATAGGCAGTTTTGATGGCACTTTTTTCTATCTAACCGAAGTTGAACCCGTGCACCCAAATAGGTCAAACAAATGCATAACTGCTAAACAAATGCAGTTTTGATGGCACTTTTTCGGGGCCACTGTGCGTCGGTTTTTTTTTTTTTGAACTTTTCAAAGCATAATGGCCACGTGCACACTGTGGCTAACAACAGGACACCTTAAAAAATTAAATTAAATAAAAATAATAAAATTAAATTAATAATAATAAAATTAAATTAATAATAATAAAATAAAAAATAAATAAAAATTAAATTAATAATAATAACGATTATTATTATTATTATTATTATTATTTCATGCATTATATAATTTATTATATTTTTGTTAAGCATGATATAATTTTATATAATTGTTAACTCACCTATCGTGGGTACACTTGTATGAAATTTTATGGAAATGATATAATTTAAATATTTTTTTTAAATTAATTTGATATTACATTAATATTAATTATACCCTATCGGTATTTTATTATTAATGTATTTTATTTTTCTTGATACAATTTATTATTAATGTATTTTATGTGAATTATTTGTCTTGTACCCTATCGGTATTAGATTTCTTTTGGCATGAAATGTTCATTGTATTTTATTATATTTTATATTTTGTTTTATTTCTTATTTATTATGATTCGGGACCCTTAGGCGGGATCATAGTGAATGAGAAATAATTTGATATCATAGGCATATTTTGCTGTGTATTCAGAAACATTTATTTTGTTTATTTATACAATAAGTGTGTATTAAATGTTTCTTTGTTATTTTGATACCAGCTTCTTTGCCTATGCCATTGACTTCGGTCAAAACTTTAAATGGGACAAATTTTGAGGACTGGAAAGAATCTTTGGATTTATATCTAGCAATTACCAACATGGATTTTTCCTTGAGAGAAGCAGAACCTTCAGCTCTTACGCCTGAGTCCACTATTGTCCAAAGAGCTTCTCGTGAAAAATGGGAACACTCGAACAGGGTGTGCCTAATGGTGATGAGATATACCATGGAGAAGTCTATTCGACAGAGCATTCCGGATAATGACAATGCTAAGGATTTTATGAGATCAGTTGGTGAGAAGTTTAAGACTTTTGATAAAGCTCAAAAGGGTCAATATCTGTCACTTCTTGAGAAGACCAAATATGATGGTGTCAGTGGTGTTCGTGAGCATATGATGAAGCTTGTGCACTATTATAACAAACTCAAATCTCTAAAGGTAGATCTTGGTGATAGTTACTTGGTTTGGCAGGTTATGGAATCTCTTCCTTCTCAGTTTGATGTGTTGAAGACTTCTTACAACACTCAAAAGGAGGAATGGACAATTGATGAAATGATAGCTATTATTTCTCAAGAGGAAGCATCGATTAAAAAGACCAAGTCTCATAGTGTGCAGTTTACAGCTACTAATTCAAGCACTAAACCTGTGAAAAAGGGCTTCAAAGGTAAATCTCGTCCTGAAAAAGGGAACACAGGGAAAGCACTAGCGGTTTTGGAGCCTAAGAAGAAGTACTTCAAGGGGAATTGTGCCTATTGTAAGAAATTTGGACACAAGATAGCTGATTGTTATATTCTTAAGAAGAAGAATGCTGATAAGGAAGGTATACTCCTATATGCTCTAGCTTGTTTTGAATCTAATGTTATTGATGTTCCTCCCAATTCTTGGTGGTTAGACTCGGGTGCTACTATTCATGTTGTGAATTATTTACAGGGGTTCACAAGTCTGAGAAAACCAAGTGATGTCGAGTCCAAGATTATCATGAGAGATGGAGCTAGAGCACTAGTTGAAGACATAGGAGTAGTTTCTTTAAATTTACCTTCTGGACATGTTTTGTTATTAAAAGACGTTGCTTATGTACCTTCTATGAGAAGAAATTTGATTTCAGTTTCAATTTTGGACAAATGTGGCTACACTTTTGAATTTGGCAATGGTAAACTTGTTGTTTATTTCAATTCAATTATTGTTGGCTCAGGAGTTTTATATGATGGACTTTACATGCTGAATCTGAATGATATGTCTGTTAATTCTGTTATTGGACATAAGCGTAGTAGAGTTGATGAAAATTCCTCTATGTTGTGGCATAGACGTCTTGGACATATTTCTAGACCTCGGATTGAGAGGTTGATTAAAGAGGGTATTTTGCATGATTTGGATTTTTCTGATTTTGATACTTGTGTTGATTGTGTTAAGGGCAAGTTTACCGCAAAAGTAAGAAATACAGGAGCAAACAGAAGTGATAATGTGTTGGAGCTTATTCATACTGATATATGTGGACCTATCACACCCACTTCCATGGGCGGATATAGGTATTTTATTACGTTTATAGACGATTATTACCGTTTTGGCTGGATAGATCTCCTACAGGAAAAATCAAGTTCCTTGGATGCTTTTAAGTCTTTTAAAGCTGCTATTGAGTTGAAAACAGGAAAGAAGATAAAATGTGTAAGGTCTGACAGAGGTGGAGAGTATTATGGCAGATATGATGAGACTGGAAGAAATCCTGGACCTTTCGCTAGATTTCTTGATGAATGTGGTATTGAAGCTCAGTATACTATGCCTGGTACTCCTCAGCAAAATGGAGTTGCAGAAAGGAGGAATCACACTCTTTTAGAGATGGTGAGATGTATGTTGAGTCATTCCTCCTTACCAGATTTCCTTTGGGGAGATGCTTTAAGGACTGCTGTGTATATTCTTAATCAAGTACCTAGCAAGTCTGTTTCAAAGACTCCTTATGAACTCATGTTTGGGAAGAAGCCAAGTTTGAGACATTTCCATGTGTGGGGCTGTAAGGCGGAGGTGAGGCCTTATAATCCTCAGTTAAAAAAACTTGATCTCAAGACTGTCAGTGGGTTCTTTATTGGTTATTGTGTGGGTTCTCGTGGTAGCAGGTTTTACTGTCCTTCTCACTCTATGCGGGTTATTGAGTCTGACCGTGCGGTATTCTTTGAGGATAATTTGGACAGTGGGAGCAATACACCACGACCAGTCACTTTTAGAGAAGACCGTGTTGTTATTCCCGTGCCATCCATTTATCTTCCTGCAGATAATGTCATTCCAGTTGTCCGTGATGAAAATGAATTTGTTCCAGATCGTGTGGATGCCACAACACCTGTAGTAGATGAACAAATTCATGATGATGTTGTTGAAGAAATTTCTTTGAGGAGATCTCAAAGAGTACGCAGGTCTTCTATATCTGATGATTATCTAGTGTATCTTCAAGAGCATGAATATGATCTAAATAATGTTGATGATCCCATTACTTTTGAAGAGGCTATCTCTAGTTCTCATGGTGATGATTGGTTAAATGCTATGCATGATGAGTTAGCTTCTATGGCCCATAATGATGTTTGGGATCTTGTGGATTTGCCACTGGGTTGTAAACCAATTGGGTGTAAATGGGTCTTCAAGACTAAGCGTAGTCCAGATGGAAAAGTTGAAAGGTATAAAGCCAGACTTGTAGCAAAAGGCTATAGTCAGAGGGATGGCATTGATTATAAGGAGACTTTCTCACCGGTCTCTACTAAGGATGCTTTTCGTATTGTTATGGCTTTAGTAGCTCATTTTGATTTGGAGCTTCATCAAATGGATGTAAAAACAACTTTTTTGAATGGAGATTTATTTGAAGAAGTGTATATGGTTCAACCTGATGGTTTTGCTAAAAAAGGTAAGGAGCATTTGGTTTGCAGGTTGAAGAAGTCTATTTATGGACTAAGACAAGCTTCTAGGCAATGGTATTTGAAATTTGATCAGGTGGTCACTTCTTTTGGCTTCAAGGAAAATGCCTCAGATCAATGCATTTACTTGAAGAAAAATGGGAGCCATTTCATCATTCTTGTTTTATATGTTGATGATATTCTTCTTGCTAGTAGTAGTGTTGAACTTTTGATTGAGACAAAATTGATACTAAATAGCCACTTTGATATGAAGGACCTTGGTGATGCTTCTGTTGTTCTGGGCATTCAGATCTCTCGTGACAGGTCACGTGGCATTCTTGGTTTGTCTCAAAGAGGATACATAGATAAAGTCCTCAAGAGGTTTAACATGCATTCTTGCTCCTCATGTGCAGCACCTGTTCAAAAGGGTGACAAACTCTCCAAATCTCAGTGTCCTCAAAATGATAATGACAAAGTTGAAATGAAAAAAATCCCATATGCTTCCGCTGTTGGTAGTTTAATGTATGCTCAAGTTTGTACTCGTCCCGATATTGCTTTTGCTGTTAATGCTTTAGGGAGATACTTGAGTGATCCAGGTTTGGATCATTGGAAAGCTGTTAAAAAGGTCTTTAGATATTTGCAGGGAACTAAGGATCATATGTTGACCTTTAAGAAGTCTGATCAACTTCAGGTCATTGGTTATTCTGATTCTGATTTTGCTGGTTGCCCTGACGACCGAAAGTCTACTTCTGGCTTTATTTTTATGATGGCAGGAGGAGCCATTTCTTGGAAGAGTGTTAAACAAACTCTTACAGCTACTTCCACTATGGAGGCAGAGTATGTTGCTTGTTATGAAGCTACTTGTCAAGCTGTGTGGCTTAAAAATTTGATTTCTGGCTTTCAAATTGTTGAAAGTATTTCTAGGCCACTTGTGATATATTGTGACAACACTGCTGCCGTCCATTTATCTCAAAACAATAGAAGTTCTACTCGCTCAAAGCATTTTGATATAAAATTTCTATTTGTTAGAGAGAAAGTTTTGGATTATCAAACTCGGATTGAGCATACTGCTACAGAAAATATGTTAGCAGACCCACTAACTAAAGGCTTATCTGTTGGAGTTTTTCAAAATCATGTAACTCATATGGGTGTGGTTAAGTCTTTTGATGTATTGGGTTAGTGGGAGTCTGAGATTTACACTCTATATTATTATGGTTTTCATGAGATGTAAATTTGTCAATGACGTCAGTTTCGTTACATCTTTTCTCTTTCTACATAGAGAATTTATGAACCATTTTGGGATCACATATTTATTATGTTTGTTTTTTATTCTATATATTATCCATTATTTAAGAAATCTAAGCATATGGTAAGTATCCCTATCGGATATTATCTTTGTGATTTATGTTTATATTTCTTAATTGGTATTTGTACTTATGTTGCAATTGATATAATTAATTTATTTATTAATGTTATCCAAGTGGGAGAATGTTATATTTTATATAATAAAATTATATAAAATTATTATTCTCTATATAATTATTATTATTATGGATTAGCATTAATAATAAATTAAGTTATTCGTTAATATTAATTATTATATGGGTAATATATATATATAATTTTGGGTATTCTGATAAACGATTTGTGATGGGGTTGGATTGTTTAATAAACGGTCTGTGATGGGCTTGAATAATCAGATACATTTTGAGAGGTCCCTGGTCTCTGCTGACGGGATATAAAACTGATACCCATTAGTCAGTTTTTATGTAACAACTAAAAATACTCTTACGTTTAGAAAATATCCATCAGAAAGAGAACAGTAACATCTCATACAGCGTGCTTCCATGGATCCTTCATTAGTTCCAGGTACACAATTTTAACTCATACTTGAATATATTGTATTATTGTATCTTATGCATATATTATTTCTATCATAATATATATATATATATATATATATATATATATATGGTTACTTAATTAATTGTGAATATTTTAATAATTTAAACGGGGACGGGTATTATGACGTGGATACGTACATCCCATACCTATCCCCATACCCGGTTGAAAAAGTCGAGGATTCCCTATACCCATAACCAGTCAATGCAAGGATTCTCCGTCAAAACGGGGACGAGTTCGGACAATACCCACAGGGGCGAATTTATTTGTCATCTCTAGTCTTTGCCATGTATTATTGCTGGCTTAGGATTGGCTAAGGGTGGTTGTATTTGTCATAAGTAATCTTTGTTATTGCCATTTCTTCTTTTTTTAAGATTTGGAGTACACACCAGATTCTACGGTCAAACACGATGTTTTAGATTTGAACGATTTTCGAATTCTCCAATTCAGGTATCTTTTAAGTCTGAAACCTCGTGTCGAACTATAGAATCCAATATATTAAAAATCCCAAAACACATTACGGATTCCACCAATAAAGATGCAAGCTGTCACAATCTTCCAATAATGGAAGTGTGACTTTCGAGAATGGAGATGCACAAACTAAGTATGGAGCTGCGTAAGCTTATAGAAGTGCACCGACTATATCATGGAAGTCTGGTGGCTAGGTTAAACAAAGAGGGCAAAGTGACTCTCATATTTACACTTTTAATTTGTAATAATTTTTAAATTAAGGGGATTTAGGTCATTTACTTTTGGCTATGGAGTGAAGGAAGAAAATATGGAGGTGTAGGAAGAAATTGCCCTAATCTTATTGGCCTTTTTCAAAAACAAATAAAATGAATAAAATTTGTGCTTCTAAACTTCTTTGTTAATGCAAATACTCTTCGGGAACAATGTGTTTTCATAATCTGGATGAAATGCCGAATATTAATTTTCTGTGACTTAATCCGATTAATGGCTATACAATTATTGACCCTTTTTAAAAAATAAATAAATAATAAATAAAATTTGTGCTTCTAAACTTTTTGGTTGATGCAAATACTCTTGGTGAATGTGTTTTTACAATTTTTGGATATTTTAAGAGAGGATTACTAAGGAGATAAAATATGAATGAGATATGAGCTCAACCAACACATATAAAGGATTGACATTATCTCTGACCCAAAATCTTAAAGTGATGAGTTTGTGGACCTTCATCCTCATATGGTACTCAACTTTCTTATTTTTACTCAACGTAGAACTTAAACTCACACTTGAAATTTCAACCGGATGAAATGAACTCTCCAATGCCGAATATTATCATTTTATGTGACTTAATCCGATTAATGGCTGCACAAGCAGGAATGTTGTCATCCGTTGTTGGACGAATAAGAATTACACCTTCCCATGACCATCTTAACATGTAGTTGAGTATTCAAGTTGAAAGTTGGTCTTAGGACGGTCCATTTTTACCCCAATATAGAAACAAATTTGCTCAATTTTCCAAAAGATGTTAAAAAGCGTTTTGTTGATAACATTATTAAGCGTTTTGTTGATTTCCGGTATCTAGAATTACTTAAGATAGTCTAAAGGAAATCTTCCTATAAATATGAGACATCTCTAAACTGGAGGAGACACTTGAACTTCTTGACCTAAAATCACTTTACGCTTTTAACCATATCAAATAACATATTTATTATCACATTTATAGTTCTTACTCATACAGATTTTTTAATCAACTTGCAGAGAATAAAGTAACACAACAACAACAAACATGCATAGAAACTACATAGCTCGGATCTTCAAGTAGATAGAACTACAACTTGGGGGAGGTGTTGGATTGGAACTAAGCCTTAGGCTTGCGAAGAAGAACAACCGAATTGATCACATCATTTGTTGGGTGAAAGATGGTAAGAACCTCAAAATTCACCATGTCACGATCCTCAATAATAGGGTACAAGAAAGCTCTTGACCCTTTTGCACTTCTCACAAGCAAAACCCCTCCCTCTTTCATATACTTCCTTATGTGTCCCAAAATCTTCACTTTTGCTTCCCTATTGAGACCCACAAGTGCTGCCAAAAAGATGCAATCATATTGCCCCAACCTCTCTCTCACGTCCATGATGTCTTGTGTCACAAACTTCATCCTCTTCTCAAGTGCTTCATCGGAAGCAACAATCTTTCGAGCAACCTCGTTTGCCTTCTCATCAATGTCAAAGTTGTCAAAGTGTGTGGACTCCATGTGGTGAGTGGCCATTATGATGGAAGTGAGTGGCATTGGACCTGACCCCACAAAAGCCACTTTCTTTGCATTCACAATCCCGTTTTCTTTGAGGATTTTGTTTTCTATGTGTGCTAGTTTCAAATAGTTCCCATAGTAAGGGAAAAGGGTCACATTCTTGAAGGGTTCCGGTGTGAGGCTTATGAATGTTGAGAATTCAAACTCTAAGAGTCCCTCGGCATGGCCACTTAGGTTAATGAGGCTCTCACGCATCTCTTGCACCTCTTGAGGCAAGGCCTCAATGTCAATGGATGAAGGGAGAGTGCAAAGTTTCACAAGGTGAGTGAAGAGACTATTCACTTGCTTGCAAGGCCTAAGGGATTCAAGCTTTGAGATGCTTGCATGAACTTGCATAATTTGAGCTATGAGAATCTCTTCTGGTATTTGAGCTTCAATGTTGATGCTTTTGATTGAAGCCATTGGGTTGAAATGGTTTCAAAGATAAACTGATCAAAGTAATCACAACACTGAGGTTTTCTGTTTTCCTTGTGGAAGAAAGTGAGAAAGCTTAAACTATTTATAGTTGCATTGCATGGACATGGATTCAAAAGTTCAACCATTTGTTGGACATTATTTAATAACTATTTTGGCATTCTGAAATCTATACTAGTCAACTACAAAAGGGTGTTTCATGCCTTCAAGATTAACAATGTAAAAACCTGAATTCATATGATGTTGAAAGATAGGTGTTGTCTGATAATAATCTGAATATTTGGAATGATACAAAAATTTTATACATCACATGTAACGGTGAAAGACAGAAAATATGTCTAAGTTGGATTATTTGGAGCCTAAGCTAGCAACGTATTTACTATTTTTTATTTGGGTAAATTATTTGTTAAAAAATTATTTAATATGAAATGTCAGATTAACTAAGTAACTTTTTTTTTTTTTTTAATTTAGTAAGTCCTTTAATTTAAATACTATAATGTTGTTGTCCATTACGGTTTTATGGTTGGTATATACAACTTTTTAAGAAAATAATAAATTGAGAATTTTTACTAGAAATAATACATTGGAATTTGGGTTTAGAATAATATTTTTTAATGGAGTTTTTTCATTCTTTAATCGGTGATACTAATTAACGTTTTCCATATTGTTAATATATTAGTGCATAGTAAAAGACTTTACTCTTTATTCAACTACAAACGGTTATATATAATAGATTTGTCAGTTATATTACTCTCCTATTCAATTCGAAACTGTTATATTTCACTCCTATTCAATTACAAACGGTTATATTCAATTACAATATTGACAAAGCGTTGAATAAAAAATTGTGTATTTGTGGTAGTGAACCTTCAAGCGTGTGGAAGTTGCAAGTCTCATTAATAATAAATTGAAGGAAATGAACAGAGATGGCATCTTAAGTTGTGTTTGGTTCTTTTCACACCCTCTGTAGAATGAGAATGTTGAAGCATATCTAAAGCCTGCAATGTGTTCACACCAAAAGATGAATAATAATCTACAAATTATTCTGCGGCATGGAGCATGCAAGTCAACAATTGAAAATCTTTGAAATATCTTTTAATAAAATAAACTTAGGAATATATATAGAGTAATCTGATAAGATGTATAAACTATTGTTCGATCACATGCTACGCTATTAATCAGTTTAAATTATGTGTTTTTGAGAACACTTGTCTTCTGAAAATTTAAAAAGAATATATTAAATGTATGAACATTTTTCTGAAAGATCGTGGTTATCTGAATAGGTTGGTAGTAATTCTTGAACACATCTCCATTTCTTTACTCTTTTCATGAAGCTTCATTTTTATGTGAGACTCTTCTATATTTTTATAAGTTTTTTTTTTATTTATTTGATTCTATACAAAAAATTATTTGTAATTTTTAATGACAAACACATGTAATTATATACCAATTTGTAATCTATGTCATACATAATTTTAGTGTTAATTTTAAATGGAATTAAATTACAAATAGTATGTGCCATTATAGTCTGTACCTATACTTTATACTAAGTATGAGAATAAATTTATAAACGTATACTAACATAAATTATGTGTCACTATAATCAGTTTTTACGAATAAAACAAGTACAATCTAATATATAAATTTATCATTATATTACTATTAACATAAAAAAATATTAAAATTTTTAAAATTTTAATGTTAGTAATTTTTTTGTGATATATAATGTAACACTCTTATTAAATTATCTATTTATAAATCCAACGGACGACTTATACGATATATATAATTTTTCAAAAAACAACTTAAATATATATATATATATATATATATATATATATATATATATATATATATATATATATATATATATATATAATATTTACAAAAGGATTGAAAATAAAACCTTTAATAATTTCTACATATGCTTGCTCTTGCACTTGTACTTATATACACGTGTACATGATATTCTCAGAGCACACTACATAAAAATTATTAAATAGAATCCAAAGTCAAGGATAAAATTAAAGCATAATTTATAATGAACAATAGTAATAGCTAAAACTTAGAGAACGATTTATACTCTAATTCATAAATAAAGTATAATTTATTATTAATAATAGAAACTATTTTACATACCAATAATTTTTAATTTTAAAATGATATCTAACATAGTTTTTATCTCTAAATTCGATTGCTATTTAATAATTTTTTTTAGTGGCAAACCACTATACAAACAATATATACGGGTAAGTTAGTAAAATAAGTTTTCAATGTGAGAAAATAGAAGAAGTCATTTTAATTAACAATACATAATAATTCAATTTCATTCAAATACCAACATAAAAAAAAACTATATAGATCACACATAAATGTATAATATAGACAAAACTTTTAATAATTAAAAATGGCTTTCAACAATAATTCACGACCCATAGTTTATAAGGTTATCATCGTAAGTTGGAAGTAATTGATGATGACTACAATCATTGTTGTTTGAATTACTTATAAAGGCAATTTTAATCTAAATCATCGTTATAAGTGAAAAATACAAGGTAAAAAGATTGAGAAAAAGAAACACCGAAAGTAAGAAATATTAAGAACTAACCCACAACGAAAAAGGGAGGTGGAAGTAGTTGTAAGGTGAAGGGGAGAGGCTTCGATAGTTGATCAGGGTTGCCACGAGGAATGGCGAAAACACAATCACAAAGACAAGCAAACAAGCAACGACAACACGAGGAGGCCGGAGTTCGTGGAGTCTTCGTTTTTGTCTTTCTCAACATGAAAAAAGGATGGAGGTGACTGGAGAATGTCATTGAAATGGGAGAAGAAAGTGAGAATGAAGGCGTTTTTGTGAAATGAGACGAGCATTGCACATGAGGAAAAGAGAGAGTGGAGATTGAAACATATGATCACACAAACAATGACGGTTGTATGACTAACCGTCGTTATTTCTCACTTTGAGAACTTCTAACGATAGTTCTCCATCCAACTGTTGTTGTTTTCCTTAAATTTTTATTTTTAATGATGATTCCTACCCCAATTGTCATCTTTTCCTTCCAACTTCAATGACGGTTCCTCGTCCACCAACTTCAACGATGGTTACATGATGAAAAATCATCTTATTTGTTCAATTTCTCCCTTGAAAGAAAAGATAACTATAGGTGAGCTTATCAGTTTCAGAAGAGCTACTCCCATAATCAAGAAAATTATGACAACTTTGTAAAGAAGCATAAAGCAACAAAGTTAGCTTCCAAATATTAGTTTCAGTCGAATGACAACATTATTAGAGTTTGCTTAGCCGACTGTAATATGATGTAAGAGGTTAATTTTTCTTAAAATAGTTAAAAGGTATGAAATTATTTTTGCCCTTTTTAATAAAAAGATATTGATATTAGTATTGGATAAATGTTCTCTTAGCTGATATTAATAGAGTTCACTTAATGTTGCACACTAATAGAGTCGGCTTAGCCATCTGTAACCCTACACAAAAGGTTAACCTAAGAAAAATAAAAAAGAGTAAAGTTATTTTAACTTTTTTAATAAATAAATATTTATATTAGGGTCAAATTAGCATTGGCTTAGCTGACACCACTAAAGTTTGTTTGATTTTGGACACTAAAAGAGACAATGTAATCAATGTATTGTGATGTAACTATTTTTAATATTTTTTAGTAAGTAAAAATATTTATGTTAGTGTCGGCTAAGTCAACACGTACTAAAATAATTATTAAAATAAATACAGTGAACATTGTCTACGTCAATACTAAACTTATTTATTTTTAGTATTTATATTTATTTTAGTTAGCATAAAGCTCATCTTAATTTATATGTTATGAATCCATATTTCTTCATGACAATGAATAAGGAGTGTTGACCATTTTTAATCTAAAGTCCTAGATTTAAAGATGACAAATCTCTCCACTCATAACTTCCTCTTTCACTTTCTATACAAATCCCCCAAGACTCATCCCCTTTATTCACATTCATAAATCTCCTCATACTCATCTTTTTGATGCACAAACATCTCATTCGTTCAAAGGTATCTTATTGGTGAGATGGAAGGGAAATGAGAGAAAAGTCGTGGATTTAAAGATGACAAATCTCTCCACTCATAACTTCCTCTTTCACTTTCTATACAAATCCCCCAAGACTCATCTCCTTTATTCACATTCATAAATCTCCTCATACTCATCTTTTTGATGCAGAAACATCTCCTTCATTCAAAGGTAGCTTATTGGTTAGATGGAAGGGAAATGAGAGAAAAGTCGTGAGTTCGATCCCTCTACTAATAATTTGAAGAAATAAGGTTGATTTGGTGGGTTTAGAAAGAAAGGTGGGAAAGGTTGTGGGTTCAACTACCCCACTAACAAAAGTTAACAACTAATCCACACTTATGTTCTTCGATACTACAACTTTTCTTTTTCATTTGTACTTCTTAACCCATGTAAAATTAAATAAATTTTAAAAGAAAAGACGCATTGATTTGACCAATCGCAAATTACTTTATTTAAAAAGTCAATTGAAAAGATTAGTAATGAATTATTGTCATCTTAATTAACGGTCGTTAGAGTTAGTCTTTAAAAGCCGAAATTAATAAATTAGGATAGATAATCTCACACCCGGGTAATACAAATTCAACCCTATTAATTAACATCAACTTTTACTTATTAAAGTGTCAATAAGTTATTGTAATGAGATGAATCTTTACATTTGCAATCTCCAAACAAGGAATAGTGTTAAGAGAGTTGCTTTTTGAACTTAGTTTGAAGTTTTTTTTTTTGCTAGAAACTATCCCATTATTTGTAAAAAGTCATAAAATATAAAAAAAAAACATTATCTTTTAATCTTTTATTCCAGTATAGTTATATTCTGAGATGGTCGATGAAGTTATTACACAATAAGATTACGCAAAAGAAAAGAAAAAAACAATTGATTTTCACGAGGGGAACTCAAATTCAAATCTTTGTTCTTTCCTATGTAGCTTAAAGAATTAAATGACACACATAAAAGGAATGAAAAGTAGCACCAAATGAAATCGATCGCCGTTAAGTTGTCCACTATAATAAACACGCTGACATAGCAAAAACTTACTTAGAGACCCTTTATTAAGACTTTCTTACTCCATGTCCATGGCTTTACACATAAAGTAATTCACATCATCATCGTGGATTCTACTATCCTGGGGATTCATCTGTGCCTATGTTTCATAAAAGCCATAAACAATTACATGAACAGCCACATGAGGGGAAATCACAATCCAAAATCTGGACGATAACCCCAACGAACACTCAAGCAAATTAAACAAAAAAAATAATTCTAAAAGACTCAAAAAAGAAAAGAAACAGCACAATGTCATCATAACTTAAGTGATGTTAATCCGGTCAGAGAAACAGCACGTTAATGTCATAATCCAAGTGGTGTTCATTTTCCTTCCTGTTATTTTGATTCCGCCGGTGAGCACTGGAAACATTACCAAACCGTATGCTTCTCTTATTCTTCTTCTCACAACCACACAGGAAAAGTAACAAAGAAATTATCACATGATAGAAAAACTATTACGTATTCATATCTCCAATCAATCTATACGTGATACGTAGTGGAATTTTTAATTTGAAAAACAATTGATAAAACTTGAGTATATGTATCACGTGAAAATTGACTGTAACACGAAACTAGTAATGATTCCAAATCACACAATAATTTCTACAGGTATAATAGCCAAGAAGCTAGAATTTGTTCACCAAAATTGGCCTCTCTATAAGGCTTATAGAGGAAGAGCCACAAGATGGTGAAGAGAAGCGTTTGTCAGCAACAAAATCATTCTCTTCCTCCATGATGGTGTCAAGCATTTTCTTCACGCGGCACCTCGTCACTGCCACGAATCTTGGTGGAGCAACCTCGGTGGTGACCCTTGCAGTTCGCAACTTGGCCATGGGACAGTGAAAATGAAATGATGAACAAGATAGAATAAAGGGAGAGGTGGGTATAGATGGTGGTGAAATTGAAGAAACGAGTTGCATTTATAAGGTTGAGTAATATTAGTGTGGCGCATCGTTTTGGTCGAGATTATGTGGTGCTGTAATAGATAATGATTTCAATAGTCGGTCACATTGTGGGGCTACTATGTCTTTGGGGCAACCCTTAACTTTTCATTCCCATAAGGCTGGAAGTAGGTATGGCATTAGCTTTTTCTGACCAGAATGCCCTTCTTTTCGGGCATCTCCAAGCTTCTTAACTGCACGCGTAGGACTCCTAAGGTATTTGTGAATTGTACAATAAACTTGTACGTGTTACTCTAACATTTTTGTTAACACAAAAGTTATTCATAACTAAAAACTAAACTAGATTACTTAAAAAATAAATATAAACTAACTCCATATTTTGACCCTTTTTTTGACTTCATGAGGTGGCATGCGTAGGTGGCTTTTATTTTTTAAATTAAAGTTAATTTTATAAAACCATTTTAGATGCAGACGTGCTTTTTATTTTTATTTTAATTAAAACTTCTTTTGCAAAAAGACATAATGGACAATGGGTGTGGGCGTGAAAATTGAAAGGGCAAGAAATATGTTTTCTTTGTGCAGAGCCAATAAAAACGAAGAAAGGGGAAAGAAAGAAAGAAAGGGAAAAGGAAGAAAGGAGAAAGGAAGAAAGGAGAAAAATGGAGAAGACGTGTGTTGTAGTGAAATCGAAGAAGAAGAAAGGAGAAGACGAACCTCACAGAGTTAGGGTTTTTGGTGTTTCTTATTGTTCGATTTAATGTCATGGTTGGTAGCTCTATTTTTTTTTTGCGCTTCTGTAATATGCCAACACTTTTGTGGTTTTTTTTTTTTAAATCGCCGTTGTGGGTTTTTTTGTTAAGAAACTGAGATTTTGTTTTGTTTTTGGTGGCATAGTCGTTTGAGTCATTCTTTAATGGCAAAATTAATATCTATCTTGTGCAGGTGAATTACCACAACACTATAATCGAAGAAGAAAAAGGGAAAGACAAACCTCGCGACGTTAGGGTTTTTGGTGTTTTCCGTTGTTCGATTCAGCTGGTGGTTGGTAGGTTTGTGTTATTTTTTCGTTTATGTGATTTTGGTGCTTTTTTGTTGAATTCACCGTTGTGGGTTTTTAAGTTAAGGAACCGTCACTAGTGTAGTAAGGGCTTTTGGCCCCGGTTGTTTTTGATATTCTGCCCCGGTTCTAGAACCGAGGCATATTGGGGTGAGGCAAAAAAGGGTGGTTTTTGGCCTCGGGTGTCAACCGAAGCCATAGGGGGTACTTTTCTGCCTCGGTTCTCTAAGGACCCGAAGCCATAGGGGTACTTTGCTCACACCACCATTAGCACTGCTGCGCTCATCCTCGCCATCGAGATCGTCGGCAAACGCTGTCGCGGCCAAACCTTCACTAGCACTGAACGAGCAACCCACCACGACGCTCAGACCCATGCTACCACTGCACGATCTGAATGCGACAACGACAAACCACCATGAACCAGTAGAGCCAAGAGATCTAAAGATCTAGCACCTCCACCGTCGTTCGAAGCAGAACTTCAAGCCACTGTTACGGGCAACCCTACTACTGTGTCGCCATCACCACCGCAGACAAAGGAAGAGAGTGACCACCAAATCACGCCTTTGCCGTGAGCCTCGAGCATGCCTCTTCCGCTAATGACGAACCAAACACCACCGCACGAGAAAACAAAGACGAGAATGCCTCCACCACGCGCAAAGTGTTCGCTCAGGGACGAAGGTGAACAGTGCGAGGTTGCGAATTTAGGAACCTAAATAGGGCATATGGCCTCGGTTCAATTAATAACCGAGGCCTAAAGTCCCTTTATGGCCTCGGTCAATAAAGACCCGAAGCCAAATGTGACGGCACTGGTGACATTTTTGAAATTAGGGTTACTGGCTGACTTATAGGCCTCGGTTCTTTTTTAACCGAGGCCAAAAACCTCTTCATATTACCTCGGTTCAAAAACACCCGAAGCCAAAAGTGCTGACGCTGATGGCCTTTTTGAAATTTTGGTTACTGGGCTGCCTTATAGGCTTCGGTTCTTTTGCAACCGAGGCCTAAAACCTTTTACTACACCGGTTTTGCACACACCCGAGGCAATATAGTTGGACGAAATTACAAAAATGCCACCGCCTCCTTATAGGCTTCGGTTCCGCTATAACCGAGGCCTATAAGGCGAAGTAAAATGTCAAATCTGCACTAGTGCATGATTTTGTTTTGTTTTTGGTGGCATAGTCCTGAGAGTCTATCTTGGTGTGTATAGTGATTTGCCGCAAGGTATGAAATCTTCATTGTTAAATTTTAATGACAAGTTTTTTATTACAAATAATGCTTATTTCATCTTAATGAAGTCTTTCTTGGTGTGTATGATTTTTAATGAACTAAGTACTTTGATAGGTGCATGAATACTAGTTTTCTGAATAGGTTGATTAAAACTGTCTGATTTTTTTTGGTGATGACCTGTGTGCACATCAGTGATGACTTGTGCTGCATTTTTTGCAATAATGTGGTATCACTCAATTTTTTGAACTTCAATACTATATCAATCAATACGTTTTTATGGGGTGATTCACTTTCGATAATCTGTGTTGATTTGTAATTATTTCTTTCACGTGGTTTCATCTGCAAGTGGATTAAACATGTGTGATGTGTTGGTGATGGCTTGTGTGCACACAAGTGATGACCTGTGCTGCATTTTTTGCAATCATGTGGTATCACTCAATATTTTGAACTTCCATATTATACCAGTCAATAGTTGTTTATGGAGTGATTCACTTTGGATAATCTGTGTTGATTTGTAATTATCTCTTTGATGTGGTTTCATAGCCAAGTTGATTACACTTGTATGATTTATTGGTGATGACATGTTTGCTCACAAGTGATGACATGTGTTGAATTTTTTGAAAGCATGTGGTATGACTCAATTTTTTGATCTTTCATGTCATACTAGTCAATAGTTGATTATGAGGTGATTAAGTATGGGTAATATATGTTGATTTGTAATTATTTCTTTCATGTGGTTTCATACCCAAGTGGATTAAACATGTCTGATTTGTTGGTGATGACTTGTGTGCACACAAGTGATGACCTCTGCTGCATTAAGTGATTATGTGATAAGTGTTTTATGCACGAGTGGTAGTTGTTCAAAGTGAGAAGAATTACGTTGAAGTAAGTTTGAGTGCTGACATTGTGCTTACTTGAGTTATGTATTCAGGTGATAAGTATGAATGCAAGCAGTGAGCGAAGTGATTTCAGTGTTGACCGCAAGGTATGATATATTTTGGAGTTCAATTTATTTTGAAATTTGTTATGATAAAAATGACATAACTGTATTTTTTTTATTGTTCCATATTTTTTTTAGGCATTCATGCCGGACAAAATTGATTGGTAGTTTGAATAAGAAGTTAATAGAGGAACAAAAGTCATTTATTCGAGGAATGCCATTTGGATGATTGGTTAAGTTGAAAGAGTCTGTGAAAATATCTAGGAATCTTTTGAGTCCGTTAATTAGTAGGTGGGTGAAAAGGTTGGGGGGGGGGGGTTCACATGAGTACATAAATGGTTGGATTTACCTATTTAGATTTATGTCTTGGTCTAGGTTTGAGGGTGGTTGGTGAGAACATTGATTTAAACCAGGAAGGGTTAAATAGTGATTCAAAGAATTTATTTGGAGCTGCCAAACTTGTTCATATTGAAATGGTATATGATTACATTTTAAAACATATTAAAGAGCTTTGTTTAGAGCATTTTGGTAAGCTTTATGTTTTGTTAGCAATTTATGAGTTTTTGTTGCCCAATCGTAGTGGAACTATTTTTTCTATGTTGTTCAACATTATTGATGACCTTGGTAGTATTGGGAAATTTAGTTGGGGTCAAGTGGTGTATGAGTATTTGGTTAGGAGTATTTGTTAAGCTAAATTGTTCTTGAAGGAGAAACAAAGTACCAAACACTTCCATGTAGCTAGATGTGTTTATTTGTTACAAGTAGTGTATGTTAAATTAATTTCAAGCTCATTTGATAACTTTAAAATATTTGGTTATGAGTTTTGACTGATTTTGATTACAATGGTGGCAGTTATGGTCTTTTGACCATTTTTTGATTTCGAATTTAAAGGATTGTCAGCGCACAACCAAGTTTCCCAGAATCTTGCATTGGATGGAAATGAAAGTAGGGGACAATCTAATTAAAAGGAGTTTGACAAATAACACTGTAAGTTCGAGTTTTTTTTTGTATGATTTTTTTTTTGAAATGTGTCATGTATACTTATTGATGGTTGTTGTGAATTGATGCAGGTTGTTGTAGATGTGGCTGCCTCTGCAGAAGAGCTGATCAATTCCTTCGTTAAAGAAGGTTTTGAGGTTTATGGACGTCGAAATAAGGGTAGTAAAATAGTTAACTTAATTAAAGTTGTTAAACATCAAGAAAGTGTGCTAGGGGAATTGCAAAAAGAACTTTTAGACTTGAATGCAATGATGATTGAGAGGAAGAACCAACGTTAGCAGAATGAGGGCAAACTGAAGTTTTCTGAGTTGGGTGAACCATGTGTTGGTGATTTGCATACACCCAATTCCAACTACCTCAAGGGCTTTATTGAATTTGGCGATTCTGGTGAGAGGAGTCATGTCGAAGAAGTACATTTTCCAAATCAGGAAGCACAAGAATCCGAACATAGCAATATGTATGTGCGACGAAGGGATGGTCCTCGGATGCGTGTCAAGAGTTTTGCAATAAGAACTCCTTTTGCAACATATAGTAGGAGGAAGCACCATAAGTAGTTGATTTAGAAAATTTATGTTTGTTGTAGTTAGGATTTATATTGCTAACTTTCGTATTTTTTATGTGTTGACTTTGTGGAAGTGATTTATGACAATTTTTTTGTTTGGCTTACTGATTGATTTATGAAATTCTGAGTGGTTTATGTGAAGTTATAGCTGAATGTTGTTCATCCTAATTTTTATTGAGTGCAAATAAAGTTTATAGCATGTAAACAATTAATATGTATGTGGTCAGGAATTTAGTAATATTGGTTACCACACAGATCACAAATAAGTAATTATGTGCAAGATGTTGTTCACAAGTCAACACTTAATATATCATTGATCTACATTTAAAAATTTGAGAGTTATCATGTCTTGCATGCTTTACCAATTATAACACACCGGGTTAATATATAATATGTGATGTAGGACTTGTGAACCAAATAGCCCATACCAAAATTGATGTTCTTCAAAAAAGTTTACTCTAATCTAATACCATATTTTTTCTACATGTACAAATTTTTTGCCCCAGGTCACTACTTAATAATTCTTGAGTCATCATATAATTTTAATAGAGATAAGAAGAATATCATGTTGGAGTTGTGGATGAATTATCCCACACGAAGTTTGTTGATGTTCAATATGTTTCATATACGCAATTAAGGTGTTATATTTAATTAAATATGGACTACTTATTGACACTCTTACCCAAATACCTTATATTATGAGTGTGTACAAAATGTGAAGCGTAGATCAACACTTAATAGTGGAATGGTCAGTATTTAAAATTATCAGAGTTATGATGTTTTTCCTCTTTTATCAATTATCACACACCTAGTTTGGTAAGGTTTTTATTCGTAGAATATATGTTAGTAAGTTTTATTAATTAAAAGATAGTGGGCTTAGTAGAGACCACGAATTTTGAAGGTGAGCAAAATGTTTAGTGTAGGTCAGCACTTAATACTTGATTGATAAACATTTATTATTGTGATAGTTGGCATGTATGTTATGTTCCACTTGTACCACAATTTTCCCACAGCTTCATCATGGGCAATATCCTACATTATATTTTATTCAATTCATGTGATTAATAACATGCTTGCAAAAAATGCAACAAAAGTTTAATCAACCTGAGTATGAAACCACATGACAAACATAATTACAAATCGACACAGTTTACCCAAAGTTATTCATCCCATAAACAAGTATTGAGTCATACCACATGCTTTCAAAAAATTCAACACAGGTCATCACTTGTGAGCAAATAGGTCATCACCAATAAATCATACAAGTGTAATCAACTTAGGTATGAAACCACATCAAAGAGATGATTACAAATCAATAAAGATTATCCAAAGTGAATTACCCCATAAACAAGTATTGACAAGTATAGTATGATAGTTCAAAAAATTGAGTCATACCACATGATTGCAAAAAATATAGCACAGGTCATCACTTGTGTGCACACAAGTCATCACCAACACATCACACATGTTTAATCCACTTGCGAATGAAACCACATGAAAGAAATAATTACAAATCAACACAAATTACTTATACTTAATCACCCCATAATCAACTATTGACTGGTATGACATGAAAGATAAAAAAATTGAGTCATACCACATGCTTTCAAAAAATTCAACACATTTCATCACTTGTGAGCAAATAGGTCATCACTAATAAATCATACAAGTGTATTCAACTTGTGTATGAAACCACATCAAATAGATGATTACAAATCAACAAAGATTATCCAAAGTGAATTACCCCATAAACAAGTATTGACTGGTATAATATGATAGTTCAAAAAATTGAGTAATACCACATGATTGCAAAAAATGTTGCACATGTCATCACTGGTGTGCACACAAGTCATCACCAACACACCAAACATGTTTAATCTACCTACAGATGAAACCACATGAAAGAAATAATTACAACTCAACACAGATTACCCAAACTTAATCACCACGTAATCAACTATTGACTGGTATGACATGAAAGATAAAAAAATGAAGTGATACCACATGCTTGCAAAAAATGTAGCACATGTCATCACTTCTGTGCACACAGGTTATCACAAAAAAAAAAAAACAGACAGTTTTAATCAACCTATTCAGAAAACAAGTATTCATGCACCTATCAAAGTACTTGGTTCATTAAAAAGCTACTTCTACTTCAACTTCAACTAATTTCACATCCAAAGTAAACCCAACAATGAACAATCATCTACTTCAAATGCACAAAATCAAAACTTTGGGTCTGTTAAACACTAAAACAAACCCTAACACAACAAATAGAAAAAAAAAATCATCATACCTCCAATCTCGTACAACCACCGTCGTTCGTAGACCTGCAACCTTCGAAAACAATGGTTGAACAACCTAAACCCAATGGAAGAGACGCTTCGATAGAACTCCTTTTCACAGCAAACGCTCGTCGTCAACAAACCCCGTCATCAACAAACCCCCGTCGTTCGCAAACCCTAACCCTTTCAAGGTTTAGCCGCGAGAGAGAATCCGCCACACTATGCTATCTTCTGTGCTCAACGCCTTTTGCTATCTTCCTTCGTCAGACGAACCACTCGAAAAACCATTGTCGTTGTTGGTGAGAAGAGAAACTACGATTGCCACAAAGAGAAGGGGTGAGAAGAGAAACTACAAGTGTGCGGGAGAAAAGAGAAATTGTTCAAATTTTCGAGTAAAAGCCACGTCTGCATCTAAAATGGTTTTATAAAATTAATTTTAATTTAAAAAATAAAAGCCACCTACACGTGCCACTTCATGGAGTCAAAAAAGGGTCAGAATATGGAATTAATTTATCATTTTCCAAACACATCTGCCAAACTATAGAAACTAAAACGTGAATTTAAGCTTGAAAAAATATATTAGAATTTATAGATAAAATACAGAAATTAAAATGTAAGGAAAATGATCATTAAACTCATAAATATAAATGTATAAGAATAAGCTTACTGTCTATTTGAAATTCCCAAAAGAATCTTATATGCCCTTAGGCTTACTTGAAATTACATTCACCAATTGAAACAAACTGAAACTCTACCTATACTCAATTCAAAAGCCAAAATTCAAAATAAGGTAAAATCTCATAATTCTAAAACAGTTAAAAGCAAACAAAAAGTCCTACCACAAAAGGTAATGTCTGCATGAATCAAACGATGTCATTAAGTTCGTTGAAGATTATAGTTTCTAAGAGATCATTGCTGATTTTAACATTTCATCAAAACACAAGTGCAACAGTTCCAAATTTCAGATTATATACTGGAATTGTATAATAATTTTACTTTTTATATTGTCACAAAAGGTATATCTTGAGATTCATTTTCACTATACTAACAAGTTTTATCTTAAGCAGGGCATAACTGGAGCTGTGAGTTTGACTCATGGTCTATGGACTATTCTTAACCCATTCTTTAATACGTATTCTTTTAAGGAGCTACCAAATGAGGAGACCTAAAAGAAGTCCCATCTCCCAAAAGGTCCTCTAAAAAAAGATTAGGGTTTGAGTCAAGGTGGATTTGGTCATACTATAAGACTTTAATTAACTCCTAAAAACAACACCTTTAGTTGTTAATGGTCGAGTTGAGCCCTCTCTGACAAAAGGTCAAGATGGGTTAACTCGAGTCGAAGATCGAGATGGACCGGTCTAGCCGAAGGTCAAGATGGACCAACCCAACCGGTCGTGACGAGTCATCTCAGGTTAAAGATCAAAAGGGATCGTCACAATCTAAAGACCGAGATAGACTATTCATGGCCAAAATTTGACACAGGTCGTCTCGAGTCAAAAGAAGAGACATTCCAACCCGAACGAAAATTAGATCGATCATGATTGAAGGTCAAGACATGTAGGCTTGGGCAAAGGTTAGACTGATCATGACTAAAGGTGGAGATAGGAAGTCTTAGGTGAAAGTTCGAGATGAGTCGCCTTAGGACGAATGTCATGACATGCCAACTCAGGCCTAAGGTTGAGACAAGCTGACTCGATTAAAGGTTGAGACGGGTCGGCAAGATCAAAGTTCGAGATGGGTCTTCCTGGACCAAAAGTTGAGATGGGTCGACCAATATTGAAGGTCGAAAGGGATCGTCCTGGGCCAAAGGTTGAAACAAGACCGTTTCTGACTGAAAGTCGAGATAGGGCCGTTTTTTACCGAAGGTCGAGACAAGTCGTTTCAGGCTGAAGGTCGAGACAAGTCAGTCTGGACGATTCGAGTTGAAGTTTTGGTTTGCATACTAATTGTTGATTATATGCCCAATAATATATTTTTAAAAAAATTATTTCTTATTTCTAAACTCTCGTGGATAGGTCCTAACCCATAAAGATTTTGTGGACATTTTTACTCATGAACTTTTCCAACGAAAGGTCTTGTGGTTTGGTGGCTCCCATCCTTTTAGTAAAGTTCAAATCCTATGGAGTAGGTCAAATTGACAACTCCATACTAAAATACCATATTTCATTTTTTTTTATGAGTTTTAATATGAGTTTAGTTTGGTAGGATATTATATCGCATGGATGTATAACCAGTGGAATCCGGAATCATTAATATCTTGGCACTGTGTACCTATATATGTTTGTCCGTCGCAATTAGTTCATATAGTGTTAACTTAATTGTAAAACAACCCTAACATACTTATCTTAATTGTAAAATGAGCGTAATCAATAGTAATCAATTGGAATTTCAGAAAATGTCTGTATAAATGAATGGACCAAAGATCTTATCCTTTGTTCTCTTGAATGACTTACCTAACTTAAATGATTAAGATGTACACAGAAATTGCAAAGGTGAGTTTACAAAAACTTCCCCATATTTCTGTAAAATATAGGTAAAAGTTAAAAACTAAGTTTTATTAAAACCTCATCCAAACAGAACTATCGTCAACTCGAGAAGACAGGAGTTGAGACCCAGAAACGGAATTTCCATAGTGCAAGATTTTGATATCCTATTTGGGAAACGTCATATTCACATTCTTCACCGATAGGGTCTTGGCGTGCTGCTAGGTACGGTTTTTAAAAGAGGTGATTGTGGTGCAAGTTGCTTAGTATTAATAGCAGTTTTTGTCTCATAGCTTCTACGCATTAATTACAAAAAAGTGGGTATCTAGAGCAACATTACATGGATTTCTGGCATGTTATGAGGGACCATGGAGAATGTGGTTTGAAACCCTAACCGAACTAGCACGGCGTTGGTAGCATAGTGAAATTGATTGTTTGGTTCCTGCAGCACGAAAGAATAGTTTCACGTGGGGTGTAGTGTAGTGGCTGTAGCTCGTCATCATTTTACCACATTTTCAATTTCTGATTCAATATTGTGCGTGTGTGTGATAAATTGTGATGACAATATAAGGTTACCAGATCAAGCTAAATGACGAGAGATTGGCTATGAGCAGAGAGCTATTAAATGTTGTTGCGTGTTCTTCAGGTACTCTCATCATTGTGCAGCTACAACTAACAATAATGGAATTATATATCTAAGATTCAGAGTAAAAGAAAAATAACTAGGGTTTTGTTGCATACTTACTAAGGATTCTGATATATTTAGGACGTTGTCTCATGCAAGAATTGCTCTAAGTATTAAGGTTCTATAACAGAAATTATTCATGAGAACATTCAGTAATAAAGAAAACTGTTGAAGGGTATATATGGTAACCCAACAACAGTGTTGGAAGGGGTGAAAGTTGAAAAATTATTATAGTTTTTTCTTATTAGCACACTTATTTGTAGTTTATGTTTAATTCAATATAAAACTTATCAATAATTATGTGTATAGAGTTTACTGTGCGAGAAATCAAGAAAGGTTAAAAAAGACATCACACTACAAAAATACCCGAAAATAGCTTCCACTTATTCGAGTCCGTCAAGTAAAAGGACTCGAATAGCATCACATTAGTGGTCCTTGCATAGAAGTAAAATTCAAAATAAAAATATAAAATTTTTAGAGTGGGTTGAACCCACTTTAAAATATTATTTAAAATTTAAAAATAATAGAAAAGGTGATAAGTTCCTAACCCCTATCATCGATAGAGACTAATGACACATGCTTAGGGAGAATCAACATGTTTAGAAGGAGAGTTTTTTTCACCTTCTTTTGATTTAGTTTTATGTTGACTTTCCTAACGTTGACTTTTGTTGACTTGACTTTGGTTTACTTGTTGACCTTAGTTGACTTGTTGATCTTAGTTTACTTGACATAAGTTTACATGTTGACTCTTTGGTATTTTGTTTTGTAGGAATAAGCTAGACTAACTTGGAGTAAGGGAGAGACGTGCACTTGGGAACACACATGTTAGGAGTCTCTTTTGGAGAGCTTGGAGAGCAAGTTTGACCTTTTCTTCTAGAAGGTCAAAGGTGTCACATATGCAGGCTTGGAGACCAAGCTAGGGTTGTCTCTCCTTTTCAAGACACCTCCTTTAGACCTAGTTCCTAGAAACTTAGTTTTGTGTTATTCTTAGCATTGTATTTTTGAAAGGAGGCTCTTTTCCATACTTATAAAAGGGCCTCCTCTCCTAGGTTATTGTAAGGGTTGAATATTTTGAAGTTATACACTGTATATTTGACCATTTGTGAGAGTGATCTTGATATCGCTGTTGTTAGGCGATCAAATTACCACTACTTAACTTTAGCAACTTCAATATTGCCAAGTTAGTAGTGAACAAACTAGTTAGGGTTAACATAACCTTGAGTCGTCTCACAACGAATACAAAATTGATCTCAAATATTTAATTCTTATAAAAAGTGCAATTAAAACTAGAAACTATAAAAATATGGGGTTTTGATACGCAAAG
The DNA here is from genome assembly GCF_037176805.1 of Vigna unguiculata. Classification (NCBI taxonomy): domain Eukaryota; kingdom Viridiplantae; phylum Streptophyta; class Magnoliopsida; order Fabales; family Fabaceae; genus Vigna; species Vigna unguiculata. The sequence goes on along the minus strand of NC_140792.1, from coordinate 8,136,247 downwards.
AATAAGTGACACGCAAATAAAAGATCGTAAACATAATAATAGTAAATAGGTCAATTCCACTGCTTTTTCAAAATAAGATTCTTCATCGGTTATCTAGAGATGATTATTAAATTAATTATTGTTGTTGATTTACAAATCAATAAATGTAAAGTCTCAATTCACTCACTTTTAATCAAAGTACAGTCTCAATTAAAAATGAGAATTTTTAGATTATCCATAGTAAATTCAACCAAAGTACAGTCTCAATTAAATTTTACTATCCCTAATCATGTCTATTCCTTTGTTTCCTCACCAAATAGAAAACTTAATTAATCAAAGTAAAGTCTTGACTAATTTTAGTTAAAGTAATTACCTCTAATCAAAGTACAATCTCAATTATTGGCAAAAACTTATTAATCAAATGAAAGTTTCTAAATAAAATCAAAGTAAAGTCTTAATTGAATTTAAAAACCTTTTCACTCATATGATTAGCATGCGTGTAGAATTAAAATCATTATTTTCTATTCAATTAAGAAACAAAGGACATAGATAAACAAAAACCACAACAATAATCAAAAGAACAAATAAATTAATTCATCTAACCTCATAATCCAGTTAAGAAATTACAGTGGAATCAACACTAAACGCTTAGCCCTCCATGGCTTTGATGGAATACATGATAATAATATGATGAAGGAAAGAAAATAAAGGGAAGAAGGAGAGATGTGGTGGATGACGGTATTTTCCAAAACTAGAGAGTTGCTAAGTGTGTAAAATTGTGTCTCTTCTGCTCCCTTAAGTCTCGTTATATAGGCTTCAACTGGACTTTGGGCTTTATCTGTTGGTTGCTAAAATATTTTATTTTTATTTAATTAATTAGCAACTTAATTTCTGTCCAATTTCCAATTCTGCTCCTCTTATTTAATCATTTTTACAAAATTGACCAGAGTTTGACCAGTTGACCAACTTTGACCCGTTGACTGCCTATCAGATGCTGACATGTGGCGGTGTATTTTCTCTCTCCAAAATTAGGGTTTGCTCTTACACTGTTCACCCTCGCTAAGTTGCGCGGTTGACGATTGATGGTGGCTGCTCCGGCGTGGCTGCTCCGACGCGGTGGTGATGGTTTCCTGCTATTGCGTTTGCAGTGCTGCACTCACGGGTTGCTGTCAAGGTGTGTGTTGCTGCTGGAACGGGTTCTCACACTCATGTTCGCGCTGTTCCGACGTGGTGACTGGTTGCGTGCAGGTGGATCATGCTGGCTGTGAATCTGGATCGTCTTCAAGCACGAGAGATGGAGGTTGCAAGCGTTGCTACGCAGTTGGCTGAGATGGTTGACGCAGATCTTACTGATGCGGATGAACATGTGCGCGAAAATGGTGGTGTTGCCAGCGGTGGTTCCTGTTCGAAGATGGTGGTGAAGCTGCGGTTGTCGTGGCTGCCGTGGCTTGAATGGTGCGCTGCTGGTACGAGTCTCGCAGGTGCAGGCACAGTGGAACGCAATGGAGGTGCTGGAACGTGAATGGTGGCCGACGGGAAGGAGATGAATGCTGCTGCAGCTCCAGGCGAGGTTGAGCGTGAACTACACGAGGATGATGGTGGAGTTGCGGTGGCTAGTGCAGGTTCCATGGCTGCCGGCGAGATTGGCGGCGGCGGCTAGGGTGGCGGCTGCCATGGTGATGGAAGGAGATGATGAAAATTAGGGTTAGGGTTTCATTTTGAGAGATGGTGACGTGGCAATATCTGATTGGTCAATTTGGTGAGTGGAGGATTATGACACGTGTCAGCTTATGGTTGGCCTAATTTGAAAGGTGGGGATTGCCACATGGCATAATCTGGTTGAGTGGAGTTTAAGTGGTAAGAGAGGTGCAACTCAGTAAAAACTGAGGGTGCATAACAGGTTTTTGGTGGTCCACTTTAGAAGGAGTGTGTAAATAAAAACATTGGGTGCATTTAGCTCCTGACTATTTCTTTTCCGAATTTGCTGATTTAGGACCTATTTTGTAACTTTGAATATTTCAAATCCACACTTTTAATGACCCAAATTAAACTCAGCTGCATTAACAAACGTTAGCATATCCAATAATATTTTATGCAACTAAAATAAATTTTACGTCATTTTTACCTTACGTACTCAATAAATCCAATAATCACAAATCCTAATTAAATCAATCTTTAAGCACAGAAAATTTAATTAAATCCCCAAATTTAAACATTAAATGAGGGCAAAAATTTGAACTCATCAACTCTCTTAGGAGTGTCATCTTCTCTTTGTCTTATCTTGAGAATTGCTTTTAAGTGGTGGCACACACCACTATTATTGAGTATGGTAAGCCTTGTGCCCCTTCAAGTGGCATGTCATCACCATTGAGCCCCCTCCCCTTTTCTTGTCTTCCATCTCTTATAATTTTCTTTTCTTTAAGTTCATTTCAATTCACGTATGTTTATGTATTTGTGTTCTTATTTTATTTTCTTGTTAAGTGAATCTTTTTTTTTCTTGAGCTCTTAAAAGTGAACATTCGTATCTAGATAACCTTGATTATCTTAATGTCCATTTTAGATATTCTTATAGCTTTCTTAATCACCATAACACCATATATTGATAATGCTAAAATAAGTTATATAAAAAAGAGAAATGTTGACTGACATGCAGAGGTGAAAATTAGTATAAAATTTTATATTAAAATATATAACGTACACTCATTTATACTATAAACTAGTATTTTGACCCATGCAAGACACGACATTATTTTCAAATTCACTTAATTTTGTTTTGTTCAAGTTATTAAACATTAACTTTAACATAACTATATCGTAATTTCAAATGGTGTAAATATTTAATTATTTATTTTTTATTTTACATAATATTTAAAATTTTATCATTATTATATTAGTAATATGATGTTATTGTATTATTGTTAAATAATATTATTAATTATAATATATTATTATATTTGTTAAGAACAGACAAAATCTTTCTAAACTCTTATGTTGCTAGAATTTATTCTCATCTTAAATTCAAATTCTTTGAAGGTTGAGAATAAGTGAACGTTCTTTAGAGGTATTAAAAGAGTCCATAAAAAAGACTTCATTTTACAATTTTTATTTTATGAATTTCAAATGCAAATTTTGTTACCACATTTTTACTATTTTATAATTTCAAATTCAAGTTTGGTTACCATATAACTTTTATCTTCAAAAACTTAAACAATTTATCATATTCACTTCAATTGAAAATTGAATTAGCCTCCCTTTGAAAATTTTACCCCATTTAGTCACCCAACCTTAGAAATTCTTGGATTTAGTCATTTTTAACCAAATTTTGTTATGTTTATTTGACGTTTCAAATGATTTTTCTGATAACATTTGAGTTGTTTACACCACTTGATACATCTTCCGCTTCAATGTTAGCTGAATAATAAACTTAACAAAATTTGGTTAAAATGACTGAATATACAAACTAATTCCAAAATTCACCTAAATGACCATATTGCATTACTTGAAGTGTTTCTTTTGTTTATTGTATTCGGTGATTGATTTTGATCCACAACTGGAACAATTAATTTCCATTAAGCATACTAAATACCATATAACAATACTATATGTCAAATGAAAAAAAAAAGACAGCTACTTTTAATGTTAATGTCGCATGTTCATTGCATAATAGGGTAATGATAGCTACAAATATGCAATAATAGCAGTATAACCAAGAGCTTCAATTTACAACTACATCAACTCAATGGCTAGAGTTTATTTTTAGTTAATGTCCATTTTTACCTCTTTTTGTGTGTTTATTGTCATGAAAAATAAACTCTTTCCTAGCTTTCATCTTGTTATACCCTTAAGTTTAGTGTGTTTTGTATTGTTTTGTGTTTTAGTTGTTTTATGCTTGTTTTGCCTCTAATATCTCTTTTAAGTGTGTTAAATAAGTTAATAGGAAGGATTTGTGGTGGAAGAAAACAAACAAGAACTCAAGGGAGCATGATTGGACAAGAAAAGATTGATTTTGAAGCAAATACCCAAGTCGAGCGCCACTGGAATCATGCCCAGTGCTTCAAATACATAATGTTGTCAAACTGCCTAAGGCTGAGCGATGGCAAACTGGGGCTGAGCGCCATTCAGTTCGCAAAATCTGGTGTTGAGCGCTACCGAGACAAGGATGAGCGGTGGCTTGCTAACATATCAAAAAATGGGTTTTTAATCTTGTTTCTCATGAGGGTTTGGACCATTCCTCATTTTGCACAATAGAGAAACACTTTTCAGTACTTGGAGAGCCTCTTAGAGGTTCTGGGGGTGTTGGGAAGCTCTCCCACTTCTCCTTGGGTCTTCTCCTCCATTCTTAGTGGTTTTTCCCCCTTTTGGGGTTGGAGAGGAAGATGGGTTACAAATTGGAGGTGTTGATGCGAAGGGGAGGCACAATTGGAGCATGGAGAAGCTACTAAAAACCTTGGGAGAGGGCTTGCATCTTCTCTTGGGTTTCCATTTCTTCCTTATCTCTTCAATTTGTAAAACCTAGGTTCTCCACCATGGAGAGCTAAACCTATTTGTTGAGATTAGATGTAATAAACTGAATTCTTATGTATTGTGTGATGTTAATCCATATGCTTTTCCATTTCTATGTTAGTATTTGATTTCCATGCTTAATGTTTGCTTTGGTTTGGCCACCCATGCATGATTTGTGGTTCTTGAGGTGTTGGAAAATGTCTTTTGAACCTAGAACTGAAATTGAATGCCTAATGGAGCTTGTATCTAGGGATAAAACATAATTCATTAGTAATCTTAGGACTCTTGAACTTAATGCATGATTTCACTTGTTGAGGATTTAAGAAATTAGAACATGATGAGTTATCATAGACTCAAAGTCGCTAGGAATAGGATTTGAGTATTCTTGTGAGTTGATTTTGACTTGAAATTGGAATTGAGATGTTTGTGAATGCATGAGAATAAAGTGAATGCAATCTAGTCTTGACAATAGTATATAATCTATGTTAAATTTATGTTGCACACCAACTATTTGATAAAATATCGAAAAGAGTTTCTTTGTGTTTTGTGAGCTTTGTTGTCTATTTGAGTTGTGAATTGTGAGAGTTGTCATGTGTTGCACAAGTCCCTGTAGAGAGATTGATATTTATTACTTGCTACGTGCGACCGGTGCACTTGTCATTTTTCACCTAACACTTGTGTTGTGGGGTTTAATGCTTGGCTATTTGTGGATTGTTTTTGAAATGTGGAATGGGTATATTGTTATTGATTATTGTTTTTTTTTTGCAGTTCATAGGATTTGTACAAGTGATGGTTGGGAAGAGTGAACATAATGAAAATGTGATTTCAATGTGTTGTTGATTCTTTGTACCCAATATGCAAAAAAAAAAAATATTTACATTGGGGTCTTTATGAACAAAAAAATTGTCCATCATAGTTAGATTTCACAATAAAAAAATATGGCACCACTAGTGACTGACATGTGGGGTTTTTGTACAATAAATGGACAATATTGTAATGAACAGAAAACATGTTATTTCTACCCAATATGTGTAAGTTTTGAAATGGTTAAAATGCCAAGAAAAAGGGTTGAATTGGCTAGTTAAAAAATAGGATGACTTTTAAAAGCTTAAAATTGTCTTGAATTGAATCAACCCAACCAATAAGTAAGGATGTAAACTCTTATGGACTGGACACTTTTAACTGTCGATTGATTTTACTAAACAAATGTTGTATTGATATAATTAATCGATTGAATCAGAAAAACAGTCGACTAAAATACTAGGAAAAATACAGAAATGCAGATTCGTGATTTAAAGCAAGATAGTGCAATATATCAGTCAAGATAGGTTCCAATGAGTTATATAAACATTATCAATGTTACAAATAACACCAAATCACTCAAGAATGGTTTAGATCACAATTCTTTAAACTTTAAATGATAATGCAAGAGAGAAGAGTTAGAGAAAAGAGTAATGCACAAGATTTTTATACTGGTTCACTTAAACCTGAGCTATATCCAGTCTGTCAAGGCAACCCAAGCCTGACTTTGCACTATTTCAAAAGATTTACAAAGTTTACACTCTTACACTTTCAAAATTTTGAAAACACACACAAAAGACTCTTGAATCACACAAGAATCACAATAGCATAACAAGACACCTCTTGTAGACCTGGAAAACCACGAGGCACAAACACAAAGCTTGAGAAAGATCAAACCTCCGCATAACCCTGGCTACCACAACCCCTTCTCCAAACTTCAAACACCAAGTAAAATGCTCCAAGAATTGATCCAAGATCAATCTTCATCTGCTGCAATCTGTATGCTCACGAAAGAGAGAGAGAGAATTCTTACATCTCTTTCAAAAAATGGTCTTCTTACATCTCTTTCAAAAAATACAACTCTTATAGTCAAACTGTTACAAAATTCAACAAGTTGATTTCACTTAACTTAAGTGAAATCAATTGATTAAAAAATAAATCAACTGATTGAATATGTCACAGTTTAAGACTATTGTAGCTAACCTTTTAATTTGTTAAAAATCCATTCAACAGATTAAAAGACACATTTTAACTTGTTGAAAAATATTTCAACAAATTAAAAGATACAATAAAGACCCTATACAAAATGCTAAATGGTCTACAAAGTGAATTACAATCTTCAAGCTTGTTTTCCTAATGATTGATCCATATGAAGGGCATGCATATAAGGCTTGATCAACTCGAGCAAAATTAAATCTCCATAACTTCATCAATGTAGGCATAATTTCAAAGCAATGACTTCAAGTTACTTCAACAAAACTTCATCAAATCTTCATGGAACACACCATACAAGCTTCGCATGTAAAAAATATAGGCCATCAAAAATCACATTGGACTTTCCATGACAAAAAAAAAACTCAATCAGAGTGAGTCTTAAAGGAAAAGAAAATACGGCAGCAACACTAACCCATATATAGGGACCCATGTATAAATAAGTGGGGAGTTGAGGTGGATGTTTTGACAAATTGTAGATAATTTTTTAATCTTTAGACAATATTATAATGAACAAACATGTCTGTTGAGGCCAAAGTTTGAACCTCAACACGAAATAACTCTAATTCAGCCAAACATGTTTGTCGTTACATTTATCTGTTCCAACATGATGACTGGATTTTTTTATGAGATTTGGATGTTAAATTATTTATTTATATTGGTTTTTGTAGATATGATTGTGACATAATTGCTCTTAAGATGATGGAGTTATAGGATGGTGTCAAAATGTTTGATGGGAATAACATGCTTGACTTCACCAATGTAAGTTGTTGAATTCACTAAGGTGTTGGTATATGTTGTTTAGTTATAGGTTTTATTTTTGTCTACACCTATATGTTGTGGGTTGACTGAAGAATAAGTTTTTGTGCAGGAACAACTTCACCATATTCGGAAGCAATACATATGTCAAAAGATACTACATAAAGATAACACCAAAATGCAACAAGTTATACGAGAATATGATTTATTAATTAGGAGTTAGAAGTTATTCATGTACATTTATTGCATTCTGCACATAGTAATTTAGAAGGATGACAATAAAAGACTTTTAGGGTATAGAACATGCAATTAGAAGTTCAAGTGAATTGTATTTATTCGTAAATGAAAGATGTATAAGATGAAACAATGTTATTAAGAATATTTTATCCTGACTCCAATAGACAACTTTTTTGTTATGGGAATTCCAATGTCATTTATTATGGCTCATATGGGTAGATAGAATATGATGTCTGTTGATTACAAAATGTCTACAATTTGTTCAAAAATTCTAGCGCAACTCCTTGTTTATTTTCATATGGATCCCCACATGTGGGTTACTATTGCTACAATATTTTTTTTTTCGTTAAGACTAACTACAATAGAATATTTTTTTTGTCATGGGAAGTCCAATGTAACTGTGTATGGCCAATATTGGGTAGATAGAACATGGTGTTTAGTGACTACAAAACTGTATACAATTTGTTCAAAAAACCCAACATAACTCCCCAGTTATTTCCATATGGGTCCCCAGATGTGGGTTACTACTACTACCATATTTTTTCCTTTAAGACTTACTCGAATAGACTTATTTTTTGGTCATGGGAAGTCCAATGTCAATTTTTATGGCCAGTATTAGGTAGATTGAACATGTTAACTTTTGATTACAAAACTATGTAGAACTGGTGCAAAATACCCAATGCTAGTCCCCACTTCTTTATACATGGGTCCCCAAATGTGGATTAGTTTTGGTGCCATATTTTTCTTTTCCATAAGGTTGACTCCAATGGACTTCTTTTTTGGTCATGGGAAGTCCAATGTAAATGTTGATGACCCATATTGGGTATATAAAATATAGTGTTTGGTGATTATAAAACTGTCTACAAGTTGTTCAAAACACCCACCTCAACTCCCTACTTATTTACACATGGGTCCCTAGATGTGGGTTAGTGTTGCTGTCATATTTTCTATTTCGTTAAAACTAACTCTAATTGACTATTTTTATGGTAATGGGGAGTCCAATGTCAATTTTGATGGCCTATATTGGGTAGATAGAACATGATGTTTGTTCACTATAATATTGTCCATTTATTGTACAAAAATCTCAAGGAAACTCTCCAAATATTTTCACATGGTTCCCTATATGTCAGTCACTAGTGGTGCCATATTTTTTTCTCATGAAATCTGACTACGATGGAATTTTTTTTTGTTCATAAGGACTCCAACGTAAATATATTTAGTCCATATTGAGTATAGAGAATCAACAACACATTGAAATCACTTTTTCGTTATGTTCACTCTTCCTAATCATCACTTGTACAAATCCTATGAATTGTTAAAAAAAAAACAAGAATCTATAACAATGTACCCATTCCACATTTCAAAAATAATCTATAAACAACTAAGTATTAACCCCACAAGACAAGCATAAACGCCAAACCACCCGTGAATGCCCTAATAATTTCTCAACCATGAAAAAGGAAAAAAATGAATAAACTAAGCTTCAGTCGTTGAACGAGCACATAGCCACACCGAACAACCATCGAATGTCGTCGACAATGCACAATGCGAACGAACATAACATGAATCATGGGCGATTGCAACAACAAAATGAAGAAAATAGCAAATTGAGGCTTCTAAAACAGCGAACTCAAGCTTCATCACTTCTTTCGCTGAAGGTGCTCGTTCTCTCTAATAAAGGAAACCAAGTGGGAGGAAATGGTTTAGCATTGAAGGAAGGTTCTCGTTCTCTCTACTAAAGAAAACAAATTTTCCCTCTTTCAACATCTTTCCCCACACATGTAGTTGCTGAGAAAATTAAAAAAATCACATTTTGAAATTAAAAAAAATGAGTGACACGACGACAATGTCAAAAATGAGTAAAAATTGTGTCAAAATATCAATATCTTTAATAATATATGAAAAATACATACTGTCAATATCAACAAAAATACCTACATTTAAAATAGAATTGAACTAAATTAAAAATCATACTCTTTTTAACTGAAAACTTATTATTCCTATTTTTCATTTTATCATAATGAATCATCTTTCATCTTTGTCGAGCATTCTTTGAATGATTGTCATCCATAACTAAATGAAGTTCCTTATGTTGAAGTTTAATCACATTCAATCTTAAAATGCTTAAACTATTTTAGAGTTAATAATATTTGTTTGAGAGATATTTAGTTCAGACTTCGCAATCGAAGAACAATAATTTCAAAGTTGTGAGAATATTTTTCCTTTTATTTTGGTACAATAGTTACAATCTTTTTCTTTTTTAAAATAGAAGTGAATTTTATATGCAAGTGACCACTATTTCCAATACATTTTAATATTAGCACATATCTCATTAATGACCTTCAGACGTTGACTATTTCTTTTGAATAAATAAATAAAAATGAGTGTCATGCTTGCATTCTTCCGTGCCTGTATTCTGTCATCAATTTCCTACACATATTTGAAGTCTAATTATTGGTATGAATTATAGCTTGAACAATACACATGCAAAACACAATGATCTGTTGGAGTGCTTTATCATAATTGTTTGTATCATAAAAAGCGTTATAATTATGATTGCTAATTAATTTTAAGTGTTCTTGTTATTCATTATTAATGATTTTTGGGAAATAAACTTTAGTACATGCTGTAACATACATGGGTTATTTACCTGTCAATAAACTATTAACCATTAGCTATTAACTATTAAAAACATTTTAACTTTTTTATTATTATTATTATTAAAACATTTGAATTTGGATTCAAATTTTAAAATTTTTAATAGATAAAGAAACAATTAAAGGCATTAACTAAATAGATTATCAATTGTAAATAAAGGAATAATCAAATGAATTAGTACTTAGTAATTAACTAATAGTAAATATACTAATAGTTTATTTAACAAATAAACAACAAAATATTAGTATTGATTAATATAATTTATAAAAGAATATTTGAATTTGTATTTAAAACATTTGAAATAAATAAATAAAAGAATAATTAAAGTTATTAGAAAACTCAACCTCTGAAAAGAAAAAAAAATATTTTTACATATAAAAATATATCATTCAAAAAATAGATCGCTTTTCTATAGCATGAATTTAATATACACATTCTAAAATTTTGTTAACTATTAATTTGTCACCAATTAATAATTAGTTTGTTAGTCATATTTCAAAATAAATCTAAATTGTTTTAAAATACATAAATACATAAATTGTTATACAACATTAAACACCACATCAGGTGCTCAAATGTTATATCATTCACTTTCCCCTTTTAATATTTTTGGGCAACTCATCAAAAGCTTGTAAAGTATTACAACATAATCTTTTAAGGCAAATTGGTGTGGAGCCAGTCCTCAAGTAAATATCGGTTACGAAGTTAGCACTCAGGGAAAGATATTTGATTGATTAGAGAACTTAGTAAATCCTAAAAAAAAAGTAAACCAAATTAATACATAAAAAATATAGGTTAGTTGTACAAAAAATATAGGTTATAATTCTTTAGGCATACCTCTACAACATCACATTGCATACTTTTGCTTTTGTGCTTAGTGGTACACAACTGATCAAGCTCTTCACTATATACCAAAGCAAATCCTCCAAAATTACTATTAGTCATTCATATTGATCTAGAATTTAGTTTGTGGTGTACAAGGAAAACAATTCAAAACGGTTATCAATCCCTTCAATCGACCATCAATGAACTTTTGTATGATGGTTTCATGACTTCAAATTTTCCTACCTTAAAAGATTGGTCAAATAGGAAGGACAACACATGCTTGCACTCGAAAAGTTTTATGAAGTATAACTTCAAATTCTTTTGAAATATTAACAGTCACAATGCTTTACTCAACACATGTTAACATAACAACATAATTAAATAAGTAATCACTAAATAACTACATATTACATAAAATTTTTAAAACTAAACCTTCTATTGTTACTCCGAAATTTCTGCACACGACTTCTCAATTAGTGTGCTAGTATCCATGTGAAAAAAACTTCTTTTTTGTTTGCTAGTATCATGTGGAAAACCACAAAAGTGGTCAAATCTATTTCATCAATTAAACAAAGGTTGATCTTATACCTGAAATAAATAAAAAAACATGACAAAAAGAAATATATATTAAGTTAGAATATAAGAAAGACCAAGAAGAAGAACAATGTTGGAAATAATTATAGAGAAGTACCTTGGAGTGACCTTCATCACATACTTGTTACACTTCTAAAAAAAACAAATTTGAGTCTAGGTATATTGCATTAAGTCATGGAGCAAAAACATTAGAGGTTATAAAAATTTCAAACATATAATTTGGTTGTTTGGATCATAATACCTCTTTACTTCTACCAAATCCTTTGAAATTGAACTTGTGTTTATTCAGATCCGCAACAAACCACAACTACACAACCTTAGCAATAACATTCCGATTCTCCTTTTTATGAGTGAGAGATTGAACTTTTTTTTTGCAAGATAGACATATTAAGATCAAAGATTTCCAACATCATTTAATACTATATATAAGTGGAGAACTAACAATCAACAAGTTTTTAATATAATAATATATATGCAAAACTATCACTCAATTTTTTCTACAAACAGAAAGAACAATAACATGTCATCCATTCCGAATTTTGCACCACAAAAATTTAAATCAATATTCAAAATACAAAACCTCATCACTTAAACTTACTATCATCATTCACTCACAAATTCATTTTCCTTCTCACTCTCTCTGTCTCACCCTCCATCAATAACAAACACAACATGTTTTTCTATAAGTATGAATTTTTTTTCACTCTAGCGCCCTCTTTTTCACTCCAACAACTCTTCTTTGGCAACATTTATTCTCTACAGACTTTCCTTCTCCCGCTCTTCTTTTTCTACAAGAGGGGTGTATTTTTGTATTACCTTTTTTCCACTAATGAATGAAGGTTTTCTTTCAGGAGAATGAAATCGTGGACACATTTGAAGAGGTCTTCAAGCACACAAACAACAACAGTATGTATTTTCCATTCTTTTGGATTTGTTGACAAAGTTTGATTTTTAAAGAACTTTCTTCTTGTTGACCCGTGTTTAAGACGTATTCAATCATCACAATGGTATGTATTTTTTCATTTTTTTTTGTTTTCTTGACAAAGTTACCATTTTTAAAGAACTCACTTATTTCTCATTGAACATATTCATTTTCCTAATTTTTAATTTTTATTTTAACAATCGTGTTATTTACATGAATGAAAGTTTCGACAAGATAGAAGTTTGGACAAGATGAAAAATTTAAGACCTGTTGAAGGCCACATGCAAGTTTCTCAAAGCACAAAACAAATAACATAAATTCATCTTCAATATTTAAGACCTCTTCAAGAATGACAATGGTATGTCATTTTAATTTTTTATGGTTTTCTTGAAAAAGTTTTGATATTTAAAGAACTTTCTTCTTTATGACCGAATAGAAACTTGTTCTTCCTTTTTTATTTTGAACTTTTGTCCTCTACAAGTTTTTCTTCTGCACAAGATATGTATTTTTCTATGGTTTTCTTTCTCTGATGGAAGTTTCAATTTTACCGAATGAATACCTTTTTTTTTGCAACTTTTATCTGGGAAGTTTATTTTGATCTTAACTTTCTTCTAGATCAACGAACTTTTGGACAAGACCAAAAAGATTAAATATTTAAGAGCTCTTGAAGGCCACAAGCAAGTCTCTCAAGTACAAAACTTTCGATTCAAGAATCACCATGGTACGTATTTTTCAATTTTTTTGTTTTTGTGTTCAAAGTTTCGATTTTTACTAAACTATCAGTTGTTTCCTTCTTACTCACCGAACATATTCATGTTCTATTTTTTTTTACGTTTGCTTTTATTTTTTGGTTTTGTTTAAATGAATGAACTGGTGGACAAGATAAAAGATTTAAGAGCTCTTGAAGGCCACATACAAATCTTTTCTATTCAAGAATCACAATGATATGTTTTTTTTTCATTTCTTTTTTTTTTCTTATCAGAATTTCTATTTTTACCCAACTCTCGATTGTTTTCTTCTTTCTGAACGAACAAATTCATGTTTTTTTGTTAAACTTGGTTTTGTTTAGATGAATGAAATGGTGGACATATAAGAGATTTTAAAGCTCTTAAAGGTCAGAGGCAAGTCTCCCAAGAATAAAACCTTTTATTCAAGAATCACCATGTATTTTCCTTTTTCTTTTGTGATTAAAGTTTTGATTTTTACTCAACTATCATGTGCTTTCTTCTTTCTCACCAACCAAGATTCATGTTTTTTTTTTTGGAACTTTGGTTTTGTTTAGATGAATGAAATAGTGGACAAAATTAAAGATTTAAGAGCTCTTGAAGGCCACAAATAAGTCTCACAAGCACAAAACTTGCAACATGACTTCGTCTTTTCTATTCAAGAATAACATTTGATGTGATCCCAAAAAGGCTTATAGCTTGGGCCAACGCCTAGGCCCAAATCATGCTCAAGGCCCAATCCATGACCCACATGCATCTCAAGTCCAAAGCCCACCAAGAGGCCCAATAACAAGAAGATGCATGATTGGAGTATTAGAACAAATTTTAATTTTGGGCCAATTCTTAGGCCATGTTTTATTGAACTTGTTGATTAGCTTGCAAATTGTGCTAATTCGAGCCTAATTATTCTTTGGCCTAGAATTTCTGTCCAAAGACTCCTTCCACATGGTGCCAAGTATGATAATGCATGAGACATGTGAAGGAGGACACTTGGCGCAAGATCCTAGCTCCTTTACATCCAATGGTTCCATGAGCAACTTGGAGAGCAAGCCATGCATTTGCATTTCATTTCCTTTCTCATTTTTATTGCATTAAGGAAGCCTCCTATACTATAAATGAGAGCTTCATATGCTTGTATTTGGTTACTTTGGATTGGTAATAAACTAAGTGTTGAGAGTACTCCACCTATTGCCTCTAGAGTCACTTTGCTAGACTAGTTTCTACCAAGAACTCCTCTAACCTCCTTCCCTAAAATAGATTTCTCTTCTAGGTTTCCTCTCCATTTCACCTCCCTTGCATCAAGAGCCTCCAAACTTGAACCCACTCCTTCATTCCAGCTCCATTTTCACTGCAACCATGGCCTTTCTTCCTTCCAATTTCGTGCTCTAAGCTACATCAACATTGGTATGTATTTTTCCTTTTTTTTGTTTTCTTATCAAAGTTTCAATTTTTACCCAACTCTCAATTGTTTTCTTCTCTCTAACCGAACAAATTCATGTTCTTTTTTTTAACTTTTTTTTAGATGAATGAAATGGTGGACAAAATGAAAGATTTAAGAGCTCTTGAAGACCACAAGCAAGTCTCATAAGCAAAAAGCTTTCAACATGATTTTGTCTCTTCTATTTAAGAATCACACTAGTATGTATTTTTTCATTTTTTTTTTTGTTTTTTGATCAAAGTTTCAAATTTTACCCAACTCTCAATTTTTTTCTTCTTTCTAACTAAACATATTCATGTTCTTCTTTTTCTAAATTTGTTTGTTTAGATGAATGAAATGATGGACAAATCAAAGATTTAAGAGCTCTTAAAGGTCAAAGGAAAGTCTTTCATGCACAAAACTTGCAACTATGATTTTATTTTTTTCTATTCAACAATCACAATGGTATGTATTTTTCCATTTTTTTGTTTTTCTGTGAAAGTTTTGAATTTTTTCTCAAATCTCAGTTATTTCCTTCTTTTTGATCGAACATTTTTTTTTGTCATTCTTCAATGATCGTTCTTCTTTGATGTTGTGAAACAAAGCTCATTTTTTTACATTATCTTTTTATTTTCATACCAAGTTGTGGTTTTAAAAGTCTTCATCCTTACTCACCATACTTTAAGTTTGGTATTACTCATATTGTTTGAGTGCACTTCTTTTTTTCTCTATCAAAACACTTTAACAATTATTTTATATCTTCTGTATCTCCTCACTACCATTTCTTGTAATTTTTCTTTTCATTTATTTGATTGTTGTTATTGTTTATGTCTTCTTCTTCTTCTTCTTTTTCTTTGTTATGTTCTTTTTTCTTTTTGAATTTTTGGTGAACCTAACGTTGTTCATGCTCTTCGTGAGTGTTGTTATTGTCATTGAAGGTAATTAATCCTAATTAATTGTACCTTTTGTATATTTAATCAGTTTTGTATCGAACCTATGCCACCAAGGCCGTTTCAAGCTTACAACATGTGACCTTTGACGTGACTTATCCCACCAAAGGCTGAGGGACTGATGTACTATACCTAGGCGATCCTGGCTAACTACCTGGTCTAAATCACCTACAACTACCTCTTATAAAAAGATAGATGGATGGTTAACTGAGCAAGCCAACATACATAATGGTTGAAGTCGCCTACTCCATAGAATAGTGCATAAGGAAGAGCCGTTAACTCCAGACTTAGGAAATTACAGCGAGACCTCCAGTGTCAACTCATTAACATAGGACTTGGGCTTGGGCTGGGACTAGGCCCATTTAGAACCTGAACATTAGCCCAAAATAATAACGAGGGCCCAATCCATAAAAAGGGGAAAACATAATTAATGACTTTATAAATGCACGTGGACCCCAACAATTAAAGGTACGCTTTCATTAATTCCCTAATATGAGATTTGACTTTTGAGAGCCTTCGTTAACTTGATCATCAGAGTTCTTTCCGCATGTAACCCTTTAAGGGTCCAAAATCGCCAATATTAGGAGAAGACGCATCCAAGCTAAGTAGTAACCGGTTTGAGAAGTTAGTGATTGGGGTAAGATATGATTTATGTTCCCCGATATTCTTTTATTGGCCCTGCAGGAACAAGTTTAAATGTAATTTTTTTAATTTTTAATTTTTCATTTCTTTAATAATATTGGATTTATTTTACATATATAATTATATAATTGCTAAAGCGTCTTTTCCACCAAACCTCTTGCAAACATATATCAGTGGACAATGCAGCAAGTCTACTAGGTGCAAAGTCCAAAGACAGTTTTGTTACATTTCATTTAGAAGAAGATGTACGTATTTGAATATAATACTTTTTTGGTCAAATAAGTACTTTGGTATTTCTTCTTTATGCATTACTATAGATACTTTAAAATTATAATTTAATTTTGAAATTCAAGAATAAAGTATGTTTTTTTTATGACATGCTATGGATGATTGTTGAAAAAAAATTATGTCTTAGGTAGCTTTTGCATCTTCCAAAACATACTCAAGTGTGAATAGAGAACCACATATCTCTTCCATCAAACCTTTTGGCTACAACAATTAGTCATTTCCAATACATTCAATGCCCTCGCACAATCTTCTCACTGAGTTTTTATTATTTAGGATTATTATTTTATTATTTTGTGAGTAATAATTTACTATTTTAATTTTAATATAAGAAATATAATTATTAATATTTTGTAATTTCTTATTTCTTATTTTCATTATATGATTATTTAATATTTGATATTTTTTATTTAATATTTAATAATAATGTATAGTAAGATATTACAAGATTCAATTTAACTTAATTTAATTCAATTATATGTAAAAACTTTTTTTATGCAATAATGATGTATGCAAAGTAATGATGTATGGAATAAAAATATATATTGCAAATTTTATTCATTCTTTTAGAATCCGATGGAACATTTGAGATTATAAGTTATCACTATAATTAGCGTGAAGTAAATATTTTTTCATTATCGAAAGGACACACTTATTTTTTTCAATAATGTTTTTCCAGTTTTAAGGATACATGTTTTTCCATGTTCTCTTAAACTCATTATTTTAATTTAATAATAATATTATTAACAATAACTAATAATAATAATAACCATAATAATAATAGTAGTAACAATTAATAATAATAATAATAATAATAATAACAAACAATTTTAATGTTTACAAGTAAAACATACACTTATACTTGTCAATGTCATTGGGGATTGAAGATTTACGTTTATTATATAATCAGTTAATCTTTATTATATAATCACTTAAATATAAATATTGAACTTCAAATTTCTTTGATTTATATATTGAAATGCATTCTCTGTGAAGTGTAAAGTGATTAAGTCAAATTTAAATAAATAGAACACTAAAAAAATATAATTGATGTTTGTAAAATAAAAAATATTTTTGACCTTCTTCGTCTACACTTATATATCTATCAACAAAACTTGAATTGGTTTTGGCAAAATTCAAGTTTTTGATAGTTTGATAAACTAAAAGTTTTTTTTCTTGTAATTTTAACTTAGCTTCTTAAAGAAGGTTTGTACAACTTCCAACACTTCTTGAAATGATTACCAAGTTCCTCTTCTTTATCTATAGAGTTTGAATTCGGCATTTTATATTATTTTTTGACTTTAGATTTTAATCTTTTATTTAGGCATTCTTATTTTATTTTATTTTATTAAAATTATTAATTGAATTTGTATTTCAGTAATTCAAAAGTTCAACTTCAATTTGTATTGATATCTGAAAAATCCAACTACATGTCAATATTACTTTTCAAATACATTGTTGATTGATTTTCTCTTGCTTGATGGTTACATCGATCTAATAAACAAATTAGGATTTATTATATAATCTTTAGGTGAAGTTTAAATAAAAAAGATAGTTCATACAATGCAAATAATAATATTATTAACTTTTATAACCAAAATAATTAATATAATTTTTTTTCCTAACATTGCCATAAAAGTTGGTGAAGTTTAAATAAAAAAGATAGTTCATACAATGCAAATAATAATATTATTAACTTTTATAACCAAAATAATTAATATAATTTTTTTTCCTAACATTGCCATAAAAGTATTGTAATGAATTATTTGGTCAGATTTCATTTAAAATCACAAATAACTATGAATTTTTGTAAGATTCAATGTGTATCAATTATCCTTAACCAGAGGGCATTAGTTTGCAGCATCCTAAATTTATTCTTACCAAACATTAATTCACAACATTAATTGTTACCAGAAGCAATTCATTTTTTATGGTCTCAATGCACTAGAGCATATAAATGGTCAAATCCACAATAAACAAGCAAATTTTCGTACTCACAATGTATTGTCATTATTTATTATGAAGACCAATGGTTTTGTGGGACTTGTCACAACCTCAAAAAAAATCGCAACGAGACGACGAACGTTAAAAAAAACATCGTTTTAAATATAAATGTAATAAAGGGGAGTCACCACCATAGTTTTTGGGAAACTATGGAAAACCTAAAAAATGATATGCGAAATTAGAACAGGTCTGGGAGTCGGTTACGTGTGGGGAAGGTATTAGCAACCCATACGTCCGTCCTAAGACATTTCCCTTTTTTTATCATTATCATTATTATTTTTATTTTGAATTTTAATGTATAGGTACTCCTTATCAAGTGAATTTGAGACTCAACATGATAAAGATTTACCATCAAGCAAGTCTGAGACTAGACATGATGATTAAAATTTATTTAAGAAAAATATTTAATTCTCAAGCAAGTCTGAGACTAGACATGATAATCAAAGTTATTTAAGAAAAATATTTAATTATTAAGCAAGTCCGAGACTAGACATGGTAATCAAACTTTATTTAAAAAAAACATTTAATTATCAAGTAAGTCCGAAACTAGACATAATAATTAAATTTTATCATCAAGCTGGTGTGAAACTAGACATGATGATTAAATATGTTCTAAAATTTTAATTTTTAACGTTTTACTTTTGTAATTTTGATTTAAAAGGAGAAACAGATTTATACGTAAAAGTGTGAAATGACAAATGTAACATCCCATTTAATAAAAAAAAAACTTACTTAACTAACACGTCACACAATATAATAATACGAGCAAAGATACGGAGTATAGACTCACTTCTTAAGGTATCCCAGAGTTTATAAAAGGAAATTTTGAGGCACACCACGATGCCAATACAAAACAGGGTACAAGGTCTAGTGTAACCAGAAACACAGTACTAATAATATAATACATGGGTCATAGCCCTAGCGAAAGACATGAAAAGCAGAGCCCAAGTCCAGTCAACTAAACAGCGGAAACTCCATCACCCTGATGACCACAGGAAGCACCACCATAAGGTCTCACTTAGAGGCTTATGGAATTACGTACTGACCACATACCAATCATACTCAATCAATCAAGTAATATTTATCATGAATATAAATCTCATGTCAGCCTTTATAATCAATCCTCATTCATATGCCATGTTGAAACTCCAACTCATCCTTCCCAATCCATGAATATAGAAGTGTATTTCATACCGACACCATGCCACTTTGATAACCAACCATCCCATTTAAAATCACATGCCAAGATTGTAACATCCCGTTCGGATATTACGAATTTAATAAAATAGATAAGTAACCATACATCAGCATCATTTATTTTAAATTAAAAAAATAGATAATAACGTCGCATTTAATAATACCTCATTTCCCAAAATGCGGGAAATTTAAGTCTTTATTTCATATATCGATAATGAAACTTCAGACAAGTGTTCGTCAATTATGAAATAAAAAGTCCAAGAACATAAATGTTTACAACTGATTCAAAATCATAAAATAAAATCCCCAAGCTATCCCCGCTCCGTAGCTAAGCCTCACCAGCTCCACCTGCATCATCACCTGCTCACGTGTACCGCGTACACGATCATCGCCAAACACAAGCAGATAGGGTGAGCTAACATTTAAAACATACAAGAATATATATCAATATACATATACATGTTTAACCAGTACAAATAATATAACAACAACACCAATTCTTTCTTTATACTGCATGGTCACCACCATATTGAGTATTCTTTATTTTCCCATAGAGTCTTACTCTATTTCCATCACATGGCCACCACCATGTACACCGATACACCTAAATGGAAGTCACATTACTTTCCCTCCACATGGCCACCGCCATGTATATTAAGTACATCAGGGAACCTCGTTCCATTTCTTTCACATGGCCACAATCATGTTAACAGGATTCTACATCTTCTAGTAAGTATCTCAAGGTGTCTTGCTGCCACACCTATCGGCCACAACCGATAGAGCACGTACAGAAATAATGCTACGGATCACACAACGCAACGCCAGGTGGAGTTCCCAAATACGAACATAGTCTGTAATGTCCCAGGACTACCAAACTCGTCAGCAACCACTGAGGAGGGAAATCCATTGGACCCATCCATACTAGCCACAACCAGCACACTCACACCGGCACACTCGCCAACTCGAGCCACAACTCAAAGTTCCTCGTGTCATCCGCTATCCCGAGTCACAACTCGAGGGAAGTAATTCTGGGTCACAATCCATAGAATGCCACGTGCTTAACCCCTATCCCGTGCCACAACTCAAGGATACGTTCCGGGCCACAACCCAAGGAACACCAACAAACCCACCAAGAAGATATTCTAAAAGCCATATAGAACACCTCTCACAAGTTTCATCTCGTTTTATAAACACAGCAGGTACATCTTCCTTAAACGTACCTCTTCACCCTTGCTTGCTTAAATTAGAGCCTTTGTTTAACCATTAAATCCCACCTCTTATAGCTAGGCCCTCAATCTGTGCAAGTCTCTAGAACCATTGCAGCCTACGTATTCTCGCTTAAGCGAGCTCATGCTCGCTTGGGGGAGACTCTCGTTCGCCTAGGATAAAAGTGCCTCGTCTAGGCGACGAGACCCTCAAAACCACAAACCTTCCCTCGCGATGGCCACGAGCAGATTGAGGATTCGCGTCCCTGCATATCTCGCCTAAGTGAGCCTGACTCGCCTGAGCGAGTATTGCAAGTTTTGACGCTGATTCACTCACACAACAACAACAAGTTCAAAAAAAATATACTCCAAATTCATACCATTGCAATCATCACAGTCCCATTAATCATGCGCGCGTAATTGAACACAAAAATAGACCCCCCAACAGCCCCAAACATGCATAACCACAGAATAGACAATGCATAACCCTATTATTTTCATGCTTTTTGGCCAAAGTTCAATAAAATAGTACCAAAACCCATAACCCCTAATTCCCTCAGGTATAGCACGAAATTCAGGACACAATTCCATCATTGATCATACCAACATCAATATAAACATCGGAATTCGGCTCAGCTCCCCTAACCTGGAATTTCCTCGCTTAAAACTTGATTTTTTGGAACTTTTCCCGGAACACCAATGCCCTCTCTTCGCTTCTCTCCCAAATGGCTCTGGATCGCTTCAGACCTCACTATTCACTCTCAATTTTCGCACCCCTTCTAAGCTTCTCAGAAAACAGCCTTCCAAAACCCTATTCTCCTCTCAAATTTTGCCTTTTATAGGTCTTACTAATTGGTTAATTAAAAAAAACGGGAATTAACTTTTATTTCTATTCAAGGCTCATCACTTAATGGTTTTTCAGTCCCTTTTAGCTACCCCCTTCTGCTAAGGTCTTTTTCATCTATTCATATTCAGCCACACAACCTTTTAGCAAAAAAAAGGTTAAATTTGAGCCCACCCAGGTTTGAACCCACACCATGCCAAAGTTAAATCAACTCTAAACCATCAGGCCAACCCATGTTCCTTGCTAACACATACAACTCAAGCATTATCTCATACTCAATGTGGCCCAACATATTATTAAAACATTAATAACAAAATACACATAATTGGCATACATAGGACTCGAACCCAAGTCCTCTCACACAATTAAAGTACTCTCAACCACATGAGCTAGCACTTTTCCACTTCACACATAACAAAATTTAATGTCATAAATGCACAACTCACCCGCATTTATTAATTATTTATTTATTTAATTAATTAATTTCTGTGGATTTTACAAAGATCATACCACACCCATCATTTACAACCCATGCACCATATCATTCATGCATAATCCTTCTCCTCATGCTTTTAATATAACAATTGAAATCAAGCAAATTGCCAACCATCCAAGAACAAAGAAACAACAAAATATCACATTACCCTCGCCAGCTCTTCGCTCAAGCAAGAGGGACTCTCGCTCAAGCGAGCTCCCTTCGCCTAGGTGAGAAGTCGACAATCTGGAATAGTGGCCATTTGCACCAGCTCACTTAGGCGAGATCTCCTCACCTAAGCGAAGCATTCTCTCGCTCAAAACAAAATGGCCCGCCTAAGCAACAGCTCGCGCAGAAGGCCTGGGCTAGCCTCTGCCAGTCTCGCTTAAGCGAGACTAGCTCACTTGGGCGAGACTATCAGTTCTCGCCCATGTTCTCACCTACATCAGCCATATTTTTACATCCAAATAACAACCCAAGGCATCCCACATGTTCACAATAACGTATACTCCATACAAACACCAAGCAGACTAAAAAAAAAAAGGCCAAAAATGATTTAAAACTCGAAACCCTAACTTCCCTTACCTGAAATGGGGCTAATATTAGACTTCGACTCTTAAGCCAACAAAACCGTTTGCTCCAAGGGCAGATCTATGAACTGAAACAGCGACACAGTAAAGAAGATTGGATTCACTACAGTGAGCCCCAACATAAACCACGAAAACAACTTAGAAAGGGGGT
The DNA here is from genome assembly GCF_037176805.1 of Vigna unguiculata. NCBI lineage: Eukaryota > Viridiplantae > Streptophyta > Magnoliopsida > Fabales > Fabaceae > Vigna > Vigna unguiculata. The sequence goes on along the minus strand of NC_140792.1, from coordinate 8,113,272 downwards.
TAGGTTCAAGAGCTAACTTACGCAAATGGAAGAAGGAGGTTGAGCTCACTTGAATTTGGATGGATCTCCAAACCCTAGCAGAGGTTCTGTGGAGAGAAAACGGGAGAGTTAGGGCACTGATTTTTCAAAATGAATTGTAAATGAGGGACCTTGGTTGCTTTAGGGGCCTTGGCACCCTATGGGCCAGCCTTTAGGCCCAACAATCTAGCAACTGTTAAACATGAGGGCACTAAATAAAAGTGGGCCTTACATTCTCCTCAACAAGAAAAATTTTCGACCTCAAAATTGAAGACTTACCAGGAAAATAGATGTGGATGTGACTTCCTCATATCCTCCTCTAACTCCTAAGTAGAGTCACCTTTCCTCTGATCCCAAATGACCTTGACAAAATTGCCTATTTTTCCTCAGCATTCCTCAACTTTGCTATCCTCTAAGGCAACTGGTGGTACCTCCATGGTGAGATCCTCTCTGATCTGCACGTCTTCTGCTTCCAACCAATGAGACGAGTCAAAGACATACTTCCTCAACTGTGATACGTGGAACACCAAATGGAGGTTTGCCAACTGAGGAGGCAAAGCAATCTCATAAGCTACCGACCCAATCCTCCTCGAGATCTGGTAAAGGCCAAGGAACTTAGGAGAGAGCTTCGTTAAGTAGAAAGCCCTTCCTACATCATTGGTTCGGGTCACCCTCAAGAACACGTGATCTCTAGCTGCAAATTCCAAGGGTCCCCTCTTACGGTCTGCATAAGCCTTTTGCCTACTCTGAGAGGCTTGCATTCTATCCCTCACCATCGTTACTTTCTTAATGGTCTACTCTAACAACTCTGGTCCAACAAGCACTGCTTCCCCATCATGATACCAACATAAGGGAGTCCTACACTTCCTACCATAAAGAGCCTCATATGGCATCATGCCAATGCTCGCGTGAAAACTGTTGTTGTAGGTGAACTCTATCAAAGGTAGCACTTCATCCCAAGCACCCAGATGATCCAGTACACATGTCCTCAGCAAGTCCTCAAGCGAATGAATCATCCTCTCAAGCTGGCCATCGGTCTGGGGATGATAGGTTGAGCTCATAGTCAACTTGCTTCCCAAAGCACTCTACAGCGTCTACCAAAACCGAGAAGTGAATCGTGGATCTCTGTCTAATACGATGCTCGAAGGCACTCCATGTAGCCTCACAATCTCGTTAATGTACAGTTGGGCCAACTTGGCCATAGACATCCTCAAGTTCATCGCCAAGAAATGAACACTTTTAGTCAATCGGTCCACTATATCCCAGATGGTGTCATGCCCCTTAAACGTTTGTGGCAAATGAGTCACAAAATCGATGTTATCCCATTTCCACACTGGTATTTCCAGGGGCTGTAGAATCCCACCGGGTCTCGGATGCTCAACCTTCGCCTTCTAACATATCAAACAGGCTGCTACAAACTGTGCAACATCTCTCTTCATTCCCTGCCACCAGAAAGTCTCCTTGAGATCTTTGTACATCTTAGTAATGCCAAGATGCATGCTAAGACGACTCTTATGCCCTTCCTTAAGGATCAATTTCTTCACCTCAACATCATCTGGTATGCACACCCTGCCTTGGAACCTTAATAAGCCATCACTTCCCAAAGCAAATTCCCTCGTTTCATCTGGCCCAAGTTGTTCTCTCACCCTGTTCAAATTGGCATCCAATAACTGCCTCTCTCTGATTGAATCCAAGAAGTCACTAGATATAGTCAGAGTACTACACCTAATGAACTCGGACCCTAACTCCACATGCAGCTTCATATCCCTGAATTTCTCTAACAGTTCCACCTCCTTGATCATGAGGTATGCAGTATGTACAGTCTTCCTACTCAAAGCATCAACTACCACGTTTGCCTTCCCCAGATGATATAGCAGCTCAAAGTCATAATCCTTCAAGAACTCCATCCACCTCCTATGCCTCATGTTCAGCTCCTTCTAATCAAACAGATACTTGAGACTTTTATGATCGCTAAACACACGAAACTGAGCACCATAGAGGTAGTGCCTCCAAATTTTCAAGCCAAATACAATGACCGCTAGCTCTAGGTCATGAGTGGGGTAATTTCTTTCATGCACCTTAAGTTGTCTCGAAGCATATGCCACTACCTTCTTCTCTTGCATCAACACGCAGCCTAAACCTAGATGGGAGGCATCATAATAAACCTCAAAGGGTTTACCAACATCCGGGATAGCCAATATCGGAGCACTCGTCAATCGTTATTTCAAGTCTTGGAAACTTTCCTCACACTTATCCATCCAAGTGAATGGTTGGTCTTTCTGGGTAAGTTGCGTCAGAGGCACCACTATCTTGGAGAATCCCTCTATGAATCTCCTATAGTAGCCAGCTAGCCCCACAAAGCTCCTGATCTCGGTTGCTGACTTGGGACTTTCCCACTTTATTATTTCCTCTACCTTTGTTGGGTCCACTACAATTCCCTATGCAGATATCACGTGTCCCAAAAATTTGACTTCATCTATCCAGAACTCGCACTTGGACAACTTGGCAGATAGTTGATTCTCCCTCAAGACACCAAGCACCAACCTCAAGTGTTTCGCATGTTCCTCTGGAGTCCTGGAATAGATGAGTATGTCGTCCATGAAGACTACAACAAACTTATCCAAGAACGGTATGAAAATCCTGTTAATATAGTCCATGAACACCGTCGGAGCATTGGTCACACCAAAAGGCATAACCACGTACTCATAGTGTCCACATCGGGACCAAAAGGCTGTCTTCTGCACATCATCCGCCTTCACTAAAATCTAATGGTATCCCGACCGCAAATCAATCTTCGAGAACACAGACGATCCATGCAACTGATCCATCAAGTCATCGATTCTCGAGAGAGGATATTTGTTCTTGATCGTCATCTTGTTCAATTGCCTGTAGTCCACACATAGGCGCAAACTTTCATCATTTTTCTTCACCAACAACACTGGTGCGCCCCAAGGCGAAGTACTGGGTCTTATGAATTGTTTCCCCAGTAATTCCTCAATCTGACTCTTTAGCTCTACCAGTTCTGCTGGAACCATACGGTATGAGGCCATCGACATTGGACCTGTTCCTGGTACCAAGTCGATAGAGAATTCTACTTCTCTACTAGGAGGCAACCCTGGTACTTCATCTGGGAACACATCTTCAAACTCATGCACCACTGGTATGATCGATGTTCCTTCCTTCTCCTCTACCTCCATACGAGTGAAAATTATGAAGCACTGCACGCCACTCTAAATCTCCTTCACAACTCCATGAGAAGATACCAACTTAGGCTCCTCTGAGTCGGGAAATAACAGCCTCTTCTCTCGGCAATCTATGAGAATGCGATTGACAAAGAGTCAATCCATCCCCAAGATCACCTCTAACTCTTGTAGAGGTAGGCAGATTAGGTTCACCTTATACCTGCGTCCCTCTACCTCCACTAGACACCTAACACATAAGGACGACGTCTTGACCAAACTCAAAGCCAGAGTAGATACCACAAGCTCACACATCGGCATACCCAAACGTTCCACACATGCATCTGACACAAAGGAGTGTGTCGCTCCAGAATCATATAGCACACAACAATTTTCACCAGCTATCACACAACAACCAATAACCAAGTTACCTTAGCCTGCCGCTTCCGTCCCTGACATAGCATAAACCCTGCCTGTCGCCTGAGGTCTGTTGACCTTGTTCCTCTGCTGGTTTTATGCAGAAGTCTGAACTGGAGGTCGTACCACTGCCCTAGTAAGGGTGGGGCAATCTTTCCCAAAGTGGCCTTTTTTGCCACAATTGTTGCATCGACGATAGCCCTCCATGCGTGGGCAAACGTTCCTCAGATGAGGGCCTCCACATATGAAACACTGTAATCGGCCCTGTTGGGTAGGTAAGTTCCTAGACCCCTGAGACTGATGGTGAGGTTGTTACAAGGCTTCCTCCTTTCCTCGTGCCTCGGCTTAGACCCAGATGGTCCACCTATCCTTTGTGATCGTTGTGGCCGCTGACCTTCTGCTTCATTTTTCATCTTTTCCATCACTCGTGCCTTCTCCACTAGTGCAACAAAGTCCTTGATGGACAGTGGGGCGACCATCAAGCGAATATGGTCCCGGAGACCATTCTCAAACTTGTGATATCTTCATTCTTCGTTGAGTGGTAGAGTGTAGAAGCGGCTGAGGTACTTGAACTTCTTAGCATACTCAATCACAGATTTCCCTCCCTGCGATAATTGGAGGAATTCCACCTCCTTCGCGTATCTAACACTGTTGGGAAAGTACTCAGAGAGAAACTTCCCCCTGAAAGCTTCCCACCTGACCGGCTCATCCCTTTCCTCCATTATGGACTTCATGCAAATCCACCAATGCTCTACCTCACCAGTGAGCATGTATACCGCAAACGCCAACCTGTTCTCTGTCGGGCACATCTTCTCATCGAAGATCCTCTCTATATCCTTCAGCCACTGGTCTGCTGCATCTGGGCTAGCTTTACCGTCAAATTTCATCGGGTGATGCTTTAGAAAGTCTTGTAGGCTCCACTCCCTGACTATAGGTCATGGCTCAAGACCAAAGGTGGGTGCAACCATCCTATTTTCCTCCAACTAGCGGAGGGCCTCCATATGCTGTCGGTGGGCATCCTCGGCAGCTACCCTAATAGCCTCCATCTACTGCATCACCATTTGTTGTTGCTCAAGCGACGCTTCTTGTTGTTGCATTGATGTTTCGTGTTGCTGCATCATCGTCGTGCTCTGTTGTGTCATCGCAACCACCATCGCCTCTATTGCCCTGGCGATATCGGGTACATCGCCCTGAAAGGATTGAGAAGTCATACGAGGAGGTGCCATAGTTCACTAGCACACAGGAAAACTGTAGGTTAGGCTTGATAAAACATGAATCTAACTAAAGGCACTTAGAATGACACATAGAAAGCTAAGCGAACATCCAAGTCCACAGACCTAAGGAATGACCGCTCTGATACCATAAATGTAACGTCCCGTTTAATAAAAAAAAGTTACTTAAATGACACGTCACACAATATAATAATACGACAAAAGATACGGAGTATAGACTCACTCCTTAAGGTATCCCAGAGTTTATAAAAGGAAATTTTGAGGCACACCACGATGCCAATACAAGATAGGGTACAAGGTCTAATGTAACTAGAAACACATTACTAATAATATAATACATGGGCCATAGCCCTAGCGAACGACGTGAAAAGCAGAGCCCAAGTCCAATCAACTAAGCAGCGAAACCTCCATCACCCTGATGACCACGGGTAGTTCTCGCATCTGCTCACATCAACAAGTTGATGATCATCGCAAAAAGAGAAAACCACACAAACAGAACACACAATAACAAACAGAAAGATAAGCTAGAGTAGAAAACAGTCTATCATGCAGTCACATGCTATTTCACAGTCCAAGCAGTATATGTCATCCAAACATGTTATGACTTCTCAAACAATACATTAAGACTCAGACTCGACTCATCCGGATACATATAATTTAGTCAGATTCAACGGATGCTTGCACTTGTGGTGGATTTCTCTGCTCACCCCCGAGTTGTTCACCCCCTTGCTAATACAATGTTTCAACCCCCACACACAAGGTTAGCCCTTAATGGATTTCAGGCCTCCTACTACTCTCACCACAAGAGTCAGTCTGCTTTAAGTGAGACTAACTGACTCCTTAGAGTGTCAGGATACAACCTTACCTTGAATCCTTACCAAATTATATAGATGGGGCACCACTATAAACTCCCACTAACAGGGGTCATGGAATTACGTCCCGACCACTGAAGCACCACCATGAGGTCTCACCTAGAGGCTCATGGAATTAGGTACTGACTACATACCAATCATACTCAATCAATCAAGTAATATTTATCATGCATATAAATATCATGCCAGCCTTTATAATTAATCCTCATTCATATGCCATGTTGAATCCACTCCAACTCATCCTTCCCGATCCATGAATATAGAAGTGTATTTCATACCGATACCATGTCACTTTGATAACCAACCATCCCATTTAAAATCACATGCCAAGATCATACCACACCCATCATTTACAACTCATGCACCATATGATTCATGCATAATCATTCTCCTCGTGCTTTTAATATAACAATTCAAATCAAACAAATTGCCAACCATCCAAGAACAGAGAAACAACAAAATATCACATTACCCTCGCCAGCTCCTCGCTCAGGCTGAAGGGTCTCGCTCAGGCGAGAGCTCGACAATCTGGAATAGTGGCCATTCGCACCATCTCGCTTAGGCGAGATCTCCTTGCTTGAGCAAGGCATTCTCTCGCTCAAAACAAAGATGGTCCGCTTGAGCGACAGCTCGTGTAGAAGGCCTGGGCGAGCCTCTGCCAGTCTCGCTTAGGCGAGACTAGCTTGCTTGGGCGAGACTACCTCGCTTCGGCGAGACTATCAGTTCTCACCCCTGTTCTCACCTGCAGTAGCCACATTTTCACATCCAAATAACAACCAAAGGCATCCCACATGTTCACAATAACTTATACTCCATACAAACACCAAGCAAACTCAAAAACAGGCCAAAAATAATTTAAAACTCGAAACCCTAGCTTCCCTTACATGGAAAGGGGCTGATATCATACTTCGACTCTTAAGCCAACGAAACTAGTAGCTCCAAGGGCAAATCTATGAACTGAAACAGCGGCACAACAAAGAAGATTGGATTCACTACAGTGAGCCCCAACATAAACCACGAAAACAACTTAGAAAGGGGGTTAGGTTCAAGAACTAACTTACGTGAATGGAAGAAGGAGGTTGAGCTCACTTGAACTTGGATGGATCTCCAAACCCTAGCAGAGGGCACTGATTTTTCAAAATGAATTACAAATGAGAGACCTTGGCTGCTTTAGGGGCCTTGGCACCCTATGGGCCAACCTTTAGGCCCAACAGTGTGGCAGCCCTTAACCATTAGGGCACTAAATAAAATTGGGCTTTACAACAAATAGTAAAATTATTCCAAGTAATTTAACATGAATCTCAAATAAGGCTACTAACAATCGTCCAACTAATATTAAAACCATGGGTGCAAAAAGTAAATGAATAGAGGTGGGTGCAACAACTGTGGGGTACACAAAGTAAACTGATAATTACACTACAAAAACCATAGTGGTATACTAGACCTGTCAAAGTGAGTCAGAACCCGTGGGCCAACCTAGCCCACCACGGGTTTGAGTTGGGTTGGGTTGAAATTTTTTTGCAAATGTCAATATGACTCAATTTTTTACCCGGCCCACCAAGAACCTGGTTCACCCGGGTTGGCCCACCAACCCGTATGGTCATACACATTATGTTCAACTTTGCAATGTTAGGTTGTTTTTTTAATCAAACACATTAGTGGGTTGACAAATGGAAACCTAGCTTCAACTCCAAATAGATGAGGATAAAGAAGATGCTTCAAGAGATGAAAATGTTGTGGATTTATCCATTCAAGACTCTAATATTATAGTTGGATAATGACAAGAATGTTTTGATCTTAGGTAGTAATTTTTCTTAAAATTTTGGTTTGTATTGGAGTTTAATATCATTTTGAATTATATTTAGATTGTATTGAAGTTTATTTAAATTTTAATCCAAATTATAATTTATGACTTAAGAAAAAAGAATTATATTTTATTTTAATTAAGTGAACTAGTGAATCAACCCGTTTAACCCACCAATTTGTGGTGAACCAGGCCGAGTTCAAAGTTTTTCAACTCGCTTATAAGTGAATCAAATTGGGTTGGCCTACTAAGTAACCAACCCGTGATAAGTCGGGTCGTGCCGGACGACCATTTTGACAGCTCTAGTATGTAGAATAAACAAAACAAATGTGAATCTAAAACTGGAAACCCAAAATGAATTTACTTATTCATCAATATCATATTATCTATGACCAAATGAACTCAAAATCCTATTATAATAAACCAATTCATTCATTCGGTAATAAAATTTTATCCCACCATTCATTTTCTCGTATTTATATCATCCACCACACAACAATCCTAATCGGAAGAAATTGGTGGAAAAATCGTCATTGGATGAAAGAGGATGTCACTTTGTTTCTCTATTGTAAACAGATATTTAAAAAAAACTAAATAATATATATTTAAAAAAATTTTACATAAAGCTGAACGTAAAAAAAAAAACAAAAACAAAAAGTGAAGTCGTTATGTCTAATGAGGACTTCACTCTTAAAGTGAATGGAAATCGGCTTCCTAGATCACGGTTTCGCCTTTTGGAAAAAAAAAAGA